>NC_067283.1:135397733-136026344 GCF_020740795.1 Apus apus
CTCTGATCAGCGTGCAGCCCTCACAGAATTAAGGCCAGAGAACACAGCTACGGTACAGAGCACTGCCTAGCTATCCTTGTACAAATCTAGGACCAAAGCTTAGATTATTAAAACACACATCCACCCACCATCAGCACTCCTGATGAAGCTGTTCACAGTCATTTGCAGAGCACAGCTACACAAGTCTTAGTTCAGCAAGTGCAAACAATAAAGAGCACTGCCCAACATGCATGGTGTTCATCCCAAGAAGAAGGAGGATTGGTCCTCCAGCTTTCCTTCCTACTGCTAATACTTAATACCTAATTACTCAAGACAGACAAAGGAATTAGAACTGGATTTCCCACAACTGAATGCTCTAGCTCCTAAAAAAAAAAGGGGGCAAAAGGGGAGAAGACAGAGCTACCTCTGGACCTTCTCACAGCCAACACAAAGCCCCTTCTCCCAGAGGAAGGCAGAGGGAATAACTCCTCACACCAAGACAGGCACCTTCTGGCAATCCACAGCCAAGTACTTATCTCCACCAGAGGAGAAGGGCTAAAGCTGCACTGCTATCCTCAGCACTTCTGCTAGCCATGCCTAAACAACTCCTTTTTTTAGGATATCATTCTTGGTTAGTCTTATGTGGGGGGAGAAGACGGGCTGTAAGGCACTTAGAGGTAGGACATGCTGCTCAGAGTTAGTTCAACGTACTTCTCCATTCAACTGTGTATCCAAACTCTCATACTCTCTGTTACACTAGGCTGCCTACCACCAACTTCCAGTTGTTCCTTTCAGACAGTCTTTTTGTAGAAAACAGCTGCTCTGGGAAACAGCAAGGAGTAGAGTTTGAGAGTGTCAAACAACAGAAGTACCCTCAGAATATAAAGCGATGGGGAGCAGGAAAATGCACAGCAAGAGAAAACGGACAGGTAAGGCACAGCATCACAAACAAAAATTATGTGCCCTCATTTTGTATCACAAGTTAGGAGAGGAGCTTGTAGAGGTGAAATTGCTTTAGAAAATGCTCCCCTGAAGGAGATCAAAGGCACAAGCATTCCAGCATCACATGCAGCAGAGGTCAGAGACAGTTCCAACAGAGTAGTGTTCAAGAAATACTGTGAAGTATAATCAGGCAGAAATCTGTTCATGAGGGAAGCTTATTTCTGTTTCGCATCCTGCATCTGTAATAGAATTTTTGCCTCTGTGAGGCTTTATATACACCATGTGTGGTTGCCTCAGGAGGGTGAAATTACTGTATCCTGGAGTTTAAGACTTCATGTATGTCTGCATTTTTCTACCTTAACACATTATTTCAAGCAAAATAAGCAGAACAAGATATAATAATTATAGAGAAGTAACCTCACATAAGTATAGGGAAGACAATTAAGGGACAGCAGTATAGATGTAAGCTTCAAGACCAAGTGTGGCAGCTACCAGCAGCAGGAATGAAGGAACTGAAAACAAAAATCAGCTAACAAGTTGTAAAGCCCAGCAAGAGGCAAACTGTCAGTTGCAGAGGATGCAGAGAAGGGAGAAATTTTGCTGAGAGCATTAATGAAGTTAAAACCTATTGAGGAATAAAGAGTAAACCCTAAAGAAAAAGCAATCAAATGCATAAGCTGGTTTATTAGTTCAGAAGTGTTATCCAAAATACTTCATTAACCAAAGCAAAATATTACTGTGAGAGCTCCTACAGGGAAAAGAATTGCAGAGCTGGGGCTCAAGAGCACACCTCAAACATGGCAGCCCTGCTGCTGACTCAACTGCCTTTTAGCTGTCCTACTCCCGCTCCTTGTGCAGTCACACAGAGCTGGGAGAGGTGGACTGATCACCACCAGAGGCTACCTGGCCGAAAAGCTGCTTCAGAGTGGTCCCATCACTGCAATGGAGACAACAGCAAGGAGGCTGCCAAAAGAAGGAGCATCTAGCTGAACCACTACCATGTGAAACATTCATCAAACAAGGCCCTAAAATAGGGTTGTCAAGGTAGATTAAGGCTGCTCAGCAGGGATAACAGTGTACACCCAGACTGATGGAAGAGCTGGGAAAGATTTTGCTCAGAGCTAAGGGCTGGCAGAAGCCAGAAAGATCAGGCTAGCAAAGAGAAAGCTGGAAGCCACTCTGCCCCCACAGAAAAGCTCAATGTCACATGCTACCTTTTATCTTCCTAAGAAAACCAGAGGAAGTATAGAAAGGAAAGAAACAGAGGCAACTTGGACAAGAAGGAGGACATAAGCAGAGAGAAAACAGGCAGAGTCACCCTGGAGTGGTCCACTTCAGTTAGCTGGGATGATGTATTTTTTCCCTGATGCCCACTATTCCTTGGAATACTCCAGGCCTGTGTTCCTGCTGTTTTGTAATTGCCTGTGTGGGAGCAGTCACTCCTGAGGTACTTGCTCGGGCAATTCAGGCCAAAGGACCCACCCCTTGACCCCTAGCTTGTCCAAAAAACCCTGCAACTGGCTGTGCCATTTGCCTGGACTGACCTCTACACACTTTCTGGAGCTGTTCATAGGATTAAAGACCCCAATAAAGCAGTTGCATGTCTCTCCCAGAGGCCAAGGAAAAAAGGCCCTGGGAGCCCACACATGAAGCTGCTTGGCCAGTGCTTCCCGTTTAGCCGCTTTACCATCACCTTCTGCTGCACCCCCTGGGGTTTTATTTTATTCGCCTCTCAGTTGCTGCTGGATTTCACCTGCAGACCTGGGTGCCCCACAGGCAGCAGCTCTGCCCCCTGACAGCACAGCACCGGGGTGGGACCAGGCAGGGTGTGGGTGCCTCAGGCTGGGGCCCGGGCATCCTCCCTGTGCTGTTTGCATGAGGGAAAGCTTTAGTAACATAGGTTTGGACAGGAACAACTCACTGCCCCTCTCCCACACCGGGCCTGCAAGGGGGAAACTAATGGTCAGTAAGTGGGGAGAGGTGCCCCCGGGGCAGCAGCCTGTCCGGGCTGCCCGGGGCGCTGAGGGGCTGAGAGGGGACATCAGCCGAGGCACCCTGTCCAGCAGCCTTTGTGGGTGTGAGTGGCGTGGGGACAGGGACTACAAAGCCATAATTCACTACGAAGTGACAGTAATTTACTATTTTTCAAGGCACAAGAACTCAAGACCGTCTGGTGAAAGGAATATGCAGCAGGTTTGTAAGAAAATAAAGTTCATTATTTTCTTTACGCAGTGCCTCTCTGGAGACAGTTAAAATGGCAAGCCAGCTCCTGCCCTGGGACTTTATCACTAATTGCCAGGCAATAAAGACAAGCTATGGTTGCTATATTTGATCATTTCCTTTATCATATTTCTGATACTTCTGAGGGAAAGGCACGGTGGGATCTGGCCCTCTTTGTGTGGATGTCCTCGTAGCGTCACACAAGCGGGGCTGCTGGAAATGTGCAGTGAGTTCATCAGCATGGAAATAATGCAGCTGAAGTGCTGCCCCTGCAAACTGGGGCCCCACATAAGCACAGAACTCTTGACCTCACTGAAAGGCCCTTCGTCAGAGGAAGAAAATTATTTCAGGAAGGTCATGATTCACTAACTGACCTGGTGAAAAGCCTTTCCCAGTGGAACAAGTTTAGCACATATTTTTTTAAGAAACAGGGTTAACTGTGGGTATTCTGGAGAAAATGGAGAATAGTAAATAAAGTAACATTGTGTAACATAACATGTTTGATGATTTGCTTTTATTCTTCTTCTGTGCAGTCAGATATTACCAGTCTGATGACTTCTGGGGCACCCCCACAACCACCCTCTTACAGACCCACCTTTGTAGCTCCTAGTGTTACATCTGCCATGTTGAACCTGGGAAGTGAGGCATCTGTACCGTGGGGAGCCCTGGAAGAGCTTTCCTTCCCCTCCTGAGCAAGGCTTCTGTGTGCATCATTGTTCTCGACCCAAGCCACTTTGCAAATCCACATCTCCACTTGTAATCTGGGAGGCAAGGTGGTGAGTTTGATGGATAAATGTGAGGTATAGACAGCCAGAGGAAAGAGCTACACTCCAGGCCAAGGGCAGGAATTTTCCATTTCTGCATTCTAGATTAGTGGTCTCTTTTCATCTACCTGAATCTGGTTCCCCTCTGGAATACCACAGGAGGGCAAAGTGATCTATCTTTGGTGGCAAATGTCTCTTACAGTGGCAAGAGACAGGATTAAGCAAGCTTCCACTTACAGAGGTGACAGTGCAATTTGTTTGGGGCCAAATTCCTTCGAAGGAAGCTCCAACTACGTGTGCACCTTGAGGTCTTAGTGTAGCTGAAAACATTGTTTCAGGTTTGTATTCACTTCAAGTGCCACGTCCTACCGATTTGTAACCCTGCCAGGTGTTTTTTCATTTGGATATAGCTATGATCCGTCACTATTGGCCATGTCCCACAGAAGGTAAGAGGGATTAAAAGCTTTCTTTTGCAGAGGTACTAGTGCCATGTGGACTCAGAGCTGCCTAAGGAGCAGCAGTGAGGCTCCTGGTGTGCTGAAATCTGACTGCTTTGCCCACTGTATTGGAGTAGCAAGGTTTTAGTAGTGGAGGGGCTACTGGGGCAGCTTCTGTGAGAAGCTGCCTGAAGCTTCACCCATATCGGATAGAGCCAATGCCAGCCAGCTGCAAGGATGACCCACCACTGGCCAACACTCGGCCACTCAGCAACAGTGGTAGCATCTCTGGGATAACATATTTAAGGAGGGAAAAATTGCTGTGCAACACCAGCAGCAGTCAGAAGAGAGGAGTGAGAACATGTGAGAGCAACAACTCTGCAGACAGCAAGGTCAGTGAAGAAAGGAGGTGGAGGAGGTGCTGCAGGTGCCAGGGCAGAAATCCCACTGCAGCCTGTGGTGGAGACCATGGTGAGGCAGGCTGTCCCCCTGCAGCCCATAGAGGTTAGTGGTGCAGCAGATTTCCACCTGCAGCCCATGGAGGACCCCACACCAGAGCAGGTGGATGCCCAATTGACCCTGCATCCCTATGGGAGGAGGCAGATAAATCAGGAGCAAAGCTGAGCCAGGGAAGAAGGGAAGGGTGGGGTCAAGGTACTTTTAAGATCTGGTTTCATTTCTCATTACTCTATTCTGATTTGGTAGTAAACTTATTTCCCCAAGGTGAGTCTGTTTTGCCCATTGTGGCAATTGGTGAATGATCTCTCCCTGTCCTTATCTTGACCCCTGAGCCTTTCATTATACTTTTTTCTCTCCTGTACACTTGAGGAGGGGGAGCAGCTTGGTGGGCACCTGGAATCCAGCTGGAGTCAGCCCACCACATTTGAGGAATAATTTCTTGGCTTTTTTTATGTGCTGCTCCATGCTTGTCAGTTGAGGGAAAACCTGTGAGGAGGGGAGGCAATGAGTGAGATGCTGACTTGTGGCTCAGAAGAGACAAGATCCCAAATGCAAATTGTCAGCTGCTGGGAATAGGGTGTATGAGGATTCCCCAGGTTTCAAATCTTCACATGAGAATAGGGAGGTCCTAGACTCAATTTCCTTTGCTAGGGGTTGAGCTGCAGATCCTCTTTAAGTCAGCATGCTGCCTCTGAAACTCCATCAGAGAAGACCTTGTAGCTTTCCTATAGCTTTTAACTGCAAAGGTGCTGTGCTCTTAGTGTCACTTGCCATGGTGTTGATGAGGCAGCTAATTGATGTTATGGGACATAGGATGTGGTGCTTCTCTTTGTAAGGAAAGGATGAGTTGATCAAAGGGAGAATGGGAAGGAGGCAAGGGAAAAAGAGCAGTTTAATTTGAAGTTTTAAGTTACATCATAAAAAGTAGTCGGAGATGAACTGAGACTTCTTTGACAGTAGCCTCTGATTCCAGTAAATCCAAGACTGTGCTGCATTTACTCAGGAGGCATTTATAAACTTGACTCTGCCTCTCATGGACAACTTGTACATGGGAAGCCATGAAGAGTTCACTAGTAGTTTAAGCTACTCCAGTGGCAAGTGAAAATGTTGCTTGTGTTCAGGGAGTAACACTAACAGAAGGATCAATCCTAGAAATGGAGCTTCCTACTTAATTCCAAGTAGGATGGCCAGAAATGCTTTACTACATACCTGAAACACATAACTATGAAAGCCTGCTGAATTGTGGTTCCAAGGGCAAGACTGGCTCTCTGTAGCTAGTCAGTTTGGACCACAACTCCTGGATCTATTGAGCATATACATAAATCTTGGTTGATTTTTGGGAGTTTGGTTGTTTTGTTTTGTTGTTGTTGTTGTTTGGTTTCAGTTTTCCCAGTTAACCCAAGCAGAAGTGGCTATTAGATGCAGAATTCAGAAAACTTTTGCCAAGAATCCTAATCCAAAATGGTGAACTGTTGTCTTTCAACATCCAGTTGTCCATAGCAATCATTAACAATGCTCCCAAGAGGAAAATGCATTTAGGTGGAAGGACTGAAAATATGTTTGTTTATTCAAGAGTAGACACTAAATTAGTGTAAACTGGCAACTGGAGTGACATTGTCTCACTCAGGATCTTGATGTCCACCACCTTGCCCCTGCCTTCCCAGCACTGTGCTATCAGGATTTCCCAGACTTCTGCAGCTCAGTGAAGAGAACGTATGCAATCCAGATTACCTCTGCACCAAACCTTCAATGTAGTTGCCCATAAAGCTACATTCTGCTTGGGAAAGTGGATAGTGAACACAGCACCTTTCATGTATTCAGAATGCCATTTATTCCAAGAGCAGGCTTTTGGCTGCTGCTAAATGCTGAAGCATTTGCTGTGGTTAGAATGGGAGATGGGGAAGGATGGAAGGAACGAAATACCAGAGGACGCAGCAAAATCAGCTTAGTGCTGAGTGGCTGCAGGGCAGCAGAGGATCAGCATAAGCCTCTGACACATGCTAGAGGGACCCTGTGGCAGAGAGAAGAGACTGCCAGTTACCCTGCCTATTAAGCCAGGGGAACAATGCTTGACTGCTGTGGGGTAAAATGAGTGCTCTGTGTGGTGCAGTTTTACAGGGGTACTCTAAAGATACATTGATAGAGGCACTAGAAAGTGTTGTTCACAGTGGGCAATTACCATTAATCAAGAGCAGGAAGAAAGAAACCATACCAACCCAGGATTTGTTTTCTTACCCTATCAGGAACACCTCACCAGAACTGCCTCACTGTTCCATCACAAATGTTACCTAGTATTTCAGGCTGGTACAGACAGTAATGCTTTACACACCCACAGAAGCCTCGTACAAAGGTGGAAGAACACCTCTTTCCCCCCTTTTTCAGTTTCCCCATTTGCAAGAGGTTAAATAACTTGCACATTCTTACAGAACATAAAAATCAGTTTAGTTTGATATCAGCAGAGTCACTGAAGACACACTGCCTCTCAACTGGGGAAAAAAGCAGAAGTTACACAGGCTCTTACTTCCCTGCTAGGGCACTGAAACTCCCACAATAGTTAGGTTTTTAGATCATCCTTTAGATCTTCTACTAAGCCGTTAATATTAGACAAGTCTCCAACATTTCTATTATGGTGCTAACTATTTTTACCTCTTTAAAACTGTCTCCAAAATATTAATGTTTTTACATAAAATGAAGTTGTACATTCAACCTGTTAGCATGTGCGTCTTGTCTGAACCGCTTCTTTTACAGGATTTACCATCCAATTTCAAAATTTCTTGCAGTCATATGCTTCAGAAAGGTTGCAAATTAAAGGCTAACTCAGTCTGCCTCCATCAGGACAGGACTGAGGGTAAGAATTGTACAAGCTTAACCTACTGTTTTTATAGTGAGGGATTTTAAATGGGATTCATTTACACCAGATCAATTGCACCTCACTGCTAAGCTTATTTCTTAAATTCACTAAACAGTAGAAATCTGAAGATCCTTGCAGAAAGGAAATAAGGGCACTCTTGAATTGTCTTCTGAGGGCTTCAAGACTGCACCAGAGGACACTGGCATTCCCACCCATGCAACATGGATTTCAGAGATCCTTCCAGAAAGAACTCACTAGCCCTCCTTCCTATGATTCCACAGAAACTGTATTTTTAAATACAGCAACTGGAGGCCAAAGGATTTCAGTGGCTAAAGGTTGTGCTTTCCTCCATTTCTTTCTTCTCTGTAACAGGAAGATGTGCCATCTCCACTGTTTCCTTTCTCCCCCTGCACTATCAGTGTTGATTAATTAGCTTACAGACCAAATTATGGGCTAAACTGGGTAGAAAATGCCTCTTGTATTCTGCAAGTCTGCAGAAAGTACTCCATGAAGGAAGCAAGGGCAGGAAGCAAACCCGCAGCTGTAGGGGATAACCCATCTGTAGATGGGCAACTTCAATGTATCTGCTAACTTACACAGGGAAAGTTTGCTTTGAAACAAAAGCGTTTGTTACTCTGTCTCTCTTGGTTATGCATTTAACAGCTTTGACCGTGCAAAACTCTCAGCCTCAGAAAGATGCTGTAGCGAACTACAAGCTTGTGCTGGAGTTGGCTCTTCTCACTCTTGCTGCCATTGGTCACCTGCTCTGGGTGCTCTTTTCAGTGACTAACATGCAAGCTGACCTGAAGGCCCTATCAGCCCTGAGTGAAGACAGATTGTTTCACTGCTACTGCACACTAGATCAGATCTAGATCAAGCAGCATTGAAAAGGCCTTCTCCCCCCTCCAATTCTGATTTTAAAATGACAGTCAACACAGAACGAACCAGGAAAAGTCACCTTTATAGGCAGAAGCCAATTTCTGGAGCCAGTAAGACTGCTAGAATGATTTCACCAGACTTTCAAAGTTGCCTCTGATAAGCATTAATTGTTCAGCACACTAAAAACCGAAAAATGTACCAAAGCCAGAATTAAACGAATTGGTCCCTTACTAAGAGGAAAAAGGCCACAGTAGCCATTCACTTATTAGGAAACACAGCACTAGGAAAACCTGACTCAGAGGATTAAGCAGTCATGTCCATAGAAGGATTTTTACTGTGTAAAAACTGTGATCTTTTACATACTTTTTAAATACACTGCTGCCTGAAGCCTCAATTGTTTTACTCTAGGAATGCTTTGTGTTCATACATTCCCAACAATGGAATTTTGCAACACTGCCTATTGCAGACAATGCTTGTTCATTCACCTGTATCTGTAATACTGTCCTCAACTCAGGGATCATTAGCCATCTAAAGACACAGCTGGAGACCTACATAGAGATTGTTCCTCTGACCAAAACCTGTGAGAACAAACATCATGTGCAGGTGGTCCAATGGGAACACATGCTGGTATGTTACACAATTCCAACATGTAACATTTCTTACTGATCATCTCAAGGCAGGTTATTTGAAGGTCTATTTCTAATTAGACAAAGACAAGAGCTCAGATATCGTGCTAGGAAGGATTTCAAACCCAAATGTGGCTCTAGCTGGTTTTTTGATTAGTTTTAATGCCTAAGTTTATATTATCAGTAACAGGTGGCTAGACAGAGGCTAATCTCTAGAAATTGCTAAAACATACTAATGGGATACTAACTTGGCATTCTGAATCTTACCAAAAACACACTGTACAAAAGAAACCATCACAAAGAAGTCAGTGTTTAAGGAATTTTTATTAAACCAAGAATTTTATAATCCAAATTACGTTTCTTTGCTCAGCTATCAATTCTCACTGTCAACTAAAACAGTGGTGATATTCTGAGCTTTTCCACAGTAAAGAATTACAAAATTAAAGAAAGGAATGCTTTAAATTTTTGTACTGTGCTGAAAATTCTTTTCCCCCGGGTTTATAAAACATTAATTTGTATTTTTTATTTTACTATTTTTTTTTAAATTTTAAATCAATAAGTAATCTAGGACTAGCACTTGTTTAGCTAGCCCCGGCGTTGCTCTGTACATAAGCTTCAAAGTTTCCTTTCCTTTTTTTATTTATTTTATATTTTGCAATGTTTTTCTCAATATTTAATAGTTTTTCCATGTTTAGATTTTTTTTTTCTTCGGTGAAGCGAAGTTCTAGATTGTAGTCCCGGATCTTCCTGCAAACAAAAACAATGTTGTTAGGTTTTCAAATCAAAGCAGCACTGCATGTTTTCTGACAGGCTTTCTGCAAGTGTAAGCCTTCGTGAAGTACTTTGGGCTTTCACAGTACTTATCATATAGAAGTTCTTCACAAGCAGCAAGGTATCAGAGGTATCTCCCACTTTTTAGAGACATGGAAGTAAAGCACCCCAAGTCTGTGATATGTGGTAGGACACAACTGACTCTGGACCTGAACAGTACTGGGCACAGCCTGACCTGGAACAACAGCTACACACAATAATTCATTACTCTAACTACCTTGACTGCAGATCACCTCTGATCTCAAGACCAGATTACCTTTTGCCTCTTCCTATCATGCAAAATTAAGATACTAACCCCACAGAGGGCAAGAAAGAAAATCAGTATTTTAATTGACAAAGTTAAATTCACCAGAATGTGAAGACAAGACAATGTCATTTCATTTTTAATTACTGTACAATTCTAGATTTTGTCAAGTGAATACAAATTATAGTGTAAATAAGCTACTGAATTGCTAATGAAAAATACTGTTGGAATACTGTTTTAAGCTTACTTCCACAACTTCCTCTTGAACAACAGCATGAATAGTCAGTAGCATTTGCTAAAGGAGAGCTACAGAACTGGACAACAGGCTTGAGCACAAAATTTGCTTACAACTGTTGCCATAGCTGTTACTTTGTGTCACTGCAGATGATACAGAGCCTGGAAGCACTCTGCTTACAAGGCCATTGACTAAGGACTATTGCCTGACTCATCTATGAAACCACAGAGCTCAGAAAACTTACTTATTAAACACTTGGAACCCCAGTGGGATTATTAACTGCCTTTTGAGCAGCCTCTTTAGCTTGGTGGGCTTGTAGTACGGCTACAGCTTCATCAACCTGTTAAGTAAAAAAAATTAATAAAGGGAAGGTTAGCAATTTCTATATGTTTAAGTTAATGAAACAGTGTAAATTACACATATAAACAATGCTTGCATTGTTTAGTGGAAAAGGGTAACATAACAGTTCCAGGTCATGCTGACGTAAGTCACTGCCACCCTCAAAGAGGCTATTCTTACTTCGCGTCCTGTACCACTGTTGCACTGCTCCTACTCCACTGTGCCAGCATAAACACCTGCTAAATCAGTGTAGACTTAATTGCTGATAACACTAGCAGAAGGTAAAAGTCCACTTACCTTCGAACGAAGAGACTCAGGAGACTCGAGCATGTGGAGGAGTTCAGAGTTGTCAATCTCCAGCAACATCCCAGTGATCTTACCCGCCAGAGTAGGGTGCATGTTTTGAATGAGAGGAAATAGGCGTTCCCCTAGGGAGAAAAAAACTCATCAGTGACAAACCTCATCTGACAAACACAGCCTACATTTAAGGGAAAAGGGAAACAAAACACGTTGTTCTACTGCAAAAACAATTTATTCTGCATTTGAAGATGGATAAAAGAGTACTCCCTCCTTCTGCT
The DNA here is from genome assembly GCF_020740795.1 of Apus apus. Lineage (NCBI taxonomy): Eukaryota > Metazoa > Chordata > Aves > Apodiformes > Apodidae > Apus > Apus apus. Next base: position 135,409,118 of record NC_067283.1, read on the forward strand.
ACAAGGCGTACAGAAAGGTATTGAGTACATACCTAACATCTGCTTTTGTTCTTGTGGAGGGGCAGAAGCCAACATGGAAGCAGTCAAGGGTTCCTGACCTTGCACATGGACAGCAGGCTGCAAATTAATTTAACACCATTTCAAAATTAAATTCTAGTGCATAATTAGGTACAGCTTCAAATATCCAGTGTTCCAAAACTCCGCATAAGCAATGCCTACACTGTCAGAAAGGTGACAAATTACAATGGAGTCAATTCAATCAAATAGGGCTGTTTAGAGCTGAGTGATGTTGAGATTACTATCAACAGCTTGAGGCTGAGGTATCAAGCAACTGGGAAACACCAAGCAACAGAGGATCACATCCTGTCCCAGCTGAACTTGAAATACACTTAAAACCCCAAGGCTGTTAACTCTGCTGCCATAATGCAGAGCCTGAATTCTAAAATAACAGACAACTCTCAGTAACAAGCGCCCCCCTCTCCCCCTCCTGCTGCCACCTTCCCCTGCAAAAAGCACCAACAAGAGCATGGACCAGTTCCTAAAGTCACATACCTGCTGCATGGCAACCTGTGGCTGTGTATTAAGATGCTGCTGAGGATTACGAACACCTGCAGCGTATTTGTACTGTGGTACTGTGCGTACAGCAGGAGTAGCTGCAGTGGCTGCTGCTGCAGGACGTGGACCAATTGTTTGTGTTGATGTATTAGCTGAAAAAATAACAATTCCATATGTAAATAATTCATTTTTTTTATTTAGTCCACACTGTGCAAGTTAAAAACAACAAACCAGCTCAAAATGAGTATCTAATTTAGGTACTGTATTATAGAGTCATCTCAGTAGTATTGCCAACTGCCACATCTAAAGCTCAAATCTCAGCTTTTAATGTATGTTACTTTCCAGTCACTTCCCTAATGAATTGTTTTTCTTACATGCTATTGAAAAAAGACCTATGAGAAAACATACACTTCAGCTGGGTATTAACTGGATTTCATTCAAACCTCATATAACACTTGATTTCATAAGCATGTTACGTCAACAGTCATGAAGTATACCTACTTCATTAAATACTACTGCCTAATACATTCTGAAATAATTAAGACTCCATTACAATCAATTTCCATTAATTCAGCAATGTGCAGATTCTGCATACATGATACTGGCTCACAGTACTCTACAACAAAATAGTAAGAGCTAAAATTGTATCATCTCAGTATTTTTAAATGCATCCTATTACAATTGCCATAAGTGATGTTTAGAAATGGCAGAGGCTGCCATACAGTATTATTAAAATGCACACTAAAAGCTATGTTTCATGCTAAGGAGATGGGGCTGTCACAGCAGCAGTTGTCATCTTTGCAACTCCTAGAAGGTGTCACTATCTTACTCAGACTGAGCCACAAAAGTAGAGTAACAATGAATGTTACCAAATGCTTTTGAGAGGTCATTCAGAATCTGAAAAATTACCAAAGAAGTCTAATACTTAAAGTTTGCATAAATGAAACTCACCAACACGCTGTGTTGACATGACTCGTGGAACTTGTGAAGAAGCTGGTCTCATGGTACTAAATGGTGGTCTGGGTGCTGCTGGGCGGATAGCACCAGGCATGTTTTGGAATGCTGTGTTTTAGAGAAAATACATTAAGTTACATGCTGAGAGACTGATTGTGACAAAACACTAACGTGACAAAAAGAATACTGCAATATCATGAAAATGTATTTAAAAGTGCAAAGATAAACGCTGTGGAGTTTAATCACTGGAAAGAGGTAAAGTGACTTACGATGAGGTCTGGCACCCTGAGCAGTCCAGCGAGGACTAGGTCTAGCAAGTTGAGCGAGCTGGTTAGTAGGATAGTATGCAGCACGGTTCTGAGTCTGTCAAATAGGAAAACATTGTGTAACTTTGTTATCTTTGAAGGCCATGCTGAACAGTCACCCCCTTTCTGATATGAAATTAGAATGCTGAAATTAAGGACACATGCTAATAGTTCTGTTTACTAGTAAATCTAACCAAATGTCATACACAATACAAAACATCCAGTTACTCATCTCTCTACGTACCTGTGGGATAGCTGCCATGAAGTATCCTGAAGGAGGTGCTGGCTGGTAAGGGTTGATGACAGGATTAGGTACTGCTCTTACACTTGCCATTCTCTGCATATACTGGTTGGTGAGATGAGCTTGGCGCTCCTCCTTACGCTGGGCTAGAGCTACATATAATGGTTTAGTAGCCACAATTCTACCATTCATTTCTGTGACAGCTTTGGTGGCTTCTTCTGGTGATGAAAAGCACACAAATCCAAATCCTTTGCTGCGGCCACCTTCCATCATGACCTGTCAGCAGAAAATTTAGTTTTAAGACAAGAGAATGTTGTACCTAATCAACTCACGAGTTTCTTTTTTCAGCTTACTAGAGCTACACAGGTTTGTTTTACAGAATCACAGAATCTTAGGGGTTGGAAGTGACCTCAAAAGATCATCTAGTCCAACCCCCCCTGCCAGAGCAGGATCCTCTACAATACTGGAACATGTCCAGGTGGGTTTTGAATGTCTCCAGCAAAGGAGACTCCACAACATCTCTGGGCAGCCTGTTCCAGTGCTCTGTCACTCTCACAGTAAAGAAGTTTTGGTTTTGTTTTTACTGAATTGATTCATAAAAAGGAATATAATTGCTTGATTAATAGCTAATAATTTACTGAATACAGATTAAAATCTCAGTGAAGTAATAACGAGCACATTATTGCTCTGAAGATGTAATTTCTCACATTAATTTCAGTATCCAGTTTATTTCAAGAAAGGATGACCACAAGCATTTAACCTCAGATGTACAATAATCAAGAAAGCAGATGTCCACATTCACAGTAGCAGTGGTAAGTGACTGGGTCACATCTGTTAGTCAGTGAGATAAATCAGCTCTTCCTTGGTGAAGGACCACTATTCACCTTCAGAGAAAGAACAAGCACCATCTATAAACTTTACCTTTGCACTAGTGATTGTACCAAATGGGGAGAATTCTTTTCGAAGGCGCTCATCATCAATCCCATCATCAAGATTTTTCACATAAAGGTTTACACCCTAAAAAAAAGGGCAAGTTATTTCTGAAAGCAAATGGTCTGTGTAAATCTAAAAATATTGTAGAATAAAGTTAATCCTCTTGGATTAAAACTCAACCTGGTATCTGGTGATCCTGTCCTGCTTCATTTGCTCAAACTTGCGCTTCAGCTCTGTCTGTCTTTCCACCTTTTTCTGGGCCCGGCCAACATAGATTTGTTTCCCATTGAGCTCTTTCCCATTCATCTCATCTACAGCCTTCATTAATAAAGAAGAGGTTAGCAGTGCTTCATACTCCAGTGGTTTGCAGGCATACAAAATAAATGTAATGTAAATATAAAAAGTTAATATAAGGATTACAGAAAAAGGACCAACCTAGCTAAAGTAGCACTAGCTGATACAAAGTATCACAAGAGTTCCCTGCTTAAGATAAAATGGAAATTGCTTTCTGATTGTGCTTCTGTCCAGTTAAAGAAAAAAATCACAAGGGATTAGAAAAAACTTTTATGAAGTTGGACAAAAACATTAAATATCAAGTCACACAATAAGGTACTTCTCCAACCGTATCTTCCTAAAAACACTGAAAAGGAAGCACGTTAAGGTAAAAAGCTCCAGTTTACACAACTGACTTCTGTTTTTAAAAGTAACATCTGGAACTGTAGTATCTACCAGATTTTCTTATACAGTATGTTAAGCTACAGTTGGCATACATGGCTCTTTTTTCCCTCTTTAGTTTTTAGCATTTCATTAACAAAATACTTCAGAGTATGAAAATATGAACTTTTTTTTTCCTTTATGCTGTTTTGAGTGACAGCTATTAAGACATAAAAACTCTTGACACAGATTTACTCAATGATTTAAAACCAGAAGTCACCAGTTTGTTGTATACCACTGTGATCAAAACCCTTAAACATCTTTTTACTGAGATATTGGAATTTTGTGTTATTTACAACACTCAACATGTGATTCTGACTACTATAAGATAAACAATTTGTCACTGAACATATGCAAGACAGAACAATGTAGATGTGCTTTGTTCTAATCTCTTGCTTGTACACTTGCACTACTGACAAATTACCAAAGTGCCTTTTGAAAAGGAAACTTTGTTTGTTGTCCTGATTTGCTCCTTGCTGAGTTTTTCTCCTGCTGTTCTGTCCCTACTGCCACAATCAACTGACACATCAAAGCAACCAGCTGACAAAGAATTTATATAGCATACTGGCATGCTACAGACATTTACGTGAATTAAAAGGTCCCTTCTTCCAAAGTTACTCTTTAGAGTAAAAGGAGTATCACAGGCTCCACAACTAACTATTTTCTTAAAGCTGTGCCAAATATGCGCAATAAAACTAAAAGTCCTGAAGTTCGAAAACACCATCCTTTCTGCCTTGCACACATTTTGTGTAACCAGATTTTAATCCACCGATTCACCTGGTTTCAGAAGAGATGTAATAATTTACGACGCTTGCATGTTGCCCAGCATGAAGGAGTCCAAATCTCGTAAGAGACCTTTAAGCCCAACTACACCAGACTGATCAAGATTCCCCCATTCTATACTAGTTCCAGCTGTTTCAGAGTACATTGACTTAACAGGCTCCTCAAATAAACTGACATTTGCTCATAAGAAAGCATTCTAAATGACAGAAACCATACCAGATCTTTTAGGAAGCAGACACCTGCTTTTCCAGTGTCCTTGATAAAGCCCTTAAGTGAATTCACACAATTTCAAACCACTCAATGAAGTGCATTATTTGTGTTTCAGATATAGAATTCCTAAAATGAAGTCCAAAAGCTTACTTTTTGGGCATCCTCATGTCTTTCAAAACTAACAAAGCCAAAGCCTTTGGATTTTCCGCTCTCATCGGTCATGACTTTCACACTTAGGGCAGGACCTAAAAAGAGAATGAAATGCTTATGCTTCATACGCAGAGTGTCTTCTCTTCACCTTTTGAAAATCCTTTTATAAGTCTTAATATTTAGTTTCACTTGTAACACAAAGGTCTCCTGCACCGGTAACAGAATCTAGTAAACATCATGCACCAATATAAAATTGCTGATTTATCCCAGTGTGGAACTTAAATTACAGTTGAAGTCTGCCATGCTGAATTTCTTTCCAACAGTATTTTCAACTAAAAAGGGGTAGGAATGTCACATCAAAGTGAATTAATTTTTTCTTATCATTAAAAACTACAACATTAAAAAAGCATTACTGCTTCCGGCCTTTGATGATACTCAAAACTGGAGGAGGTCTTTCTGTTAGGTGCATGGTTATGCATTTATCCTTGTGAAAGAAAAGCGATCCCAGTTCAGCAGTTCCAAACCTCTGAAAAAACGCAGTGCAGAGGCTCAACTGAGACAGATAGTAGCAGCTAAGTTCACCACTGTTTCAACCACAGATACTTCAACAGTGGAAAGGAATTTCCTGTAGATGCTGCTTACAGCTGCTACAGAATATCTCATACCCGAGGCTTTGTCTTGTTTTACACATGATACCTACTTGAGAACAGCAAAAGCAGAGACAAAAGAAAATACCCCAAAAAAGCTGAGGCTGAGTAAAGTATATGTGTCATACAAACCAGTATAAATACCTGTAACTGAAGTTTATATTTTCCTATTTCAGTGGTGACACATACATTACTAGATCATGATCATACGGTTGCCATAATTTTGCCCTGTGCAAAACTACAGATCAAGACAGAACCAATACCTTGCCAATGGAAAATTTCCTTGTAATTTCATACTAGTTCAACCATAAAGCAGCTGAATAAATAAAACAGCGATACTCTGAGTAAAGAAGTCTGCAAGTCAACAAACAGCAAGCTCATTTGCCATGTATCTTGTATAGTGAATTCATAACAAGAATCTGTACTAAATCAGGAAACACTTTAAGCCTGAAAAATCTGCAAAACCCATTGAAAAGACTATTCAGGACACATTTTCAGATGGCAGGATTATATTATGCTATTCTGGCTACTTACAATTCTGCAGAGAATATTACTGCACTTGAATCTGAAAATGGAAGCACCAACTTTTCAGTACCTTTTAAAAAAATGTTATTAAATCAACATCAGCCAGGCAACTGATTCTTTGTTACTGTAAGGCACTGTGTAGATGAAATATAAGTAAGCTGAAGTTCACTCGTGTTCATATAAACTTAAAGTTTTAAGACATTACCAAACTTGCCAAAGAGTTCCTTAAGTCTCTCATCATCCATGTCTTCTCCAAAATTCTTGATGTAAACATTGGTGAATTCCTTCGCTCTGGCTCCCAGCTCTGCCTCACGCTCCTTGCGGGATTTAAACCTTCCAACAAATCTAGTTGCAGGAGAATAGAATAATGTAGTTTAAAGCAAGTCTGTCAAGGTTTAAAAATTTACTTTAACTCTCTGGCAAAATATTTTATTCTTAACAATTCTCATTGTTCATTATAGACATGAAATTCTTTAGATAAAATACTGACAATAAAACTCTATCAGAAAAACAATTTCACTACCCTTTGCTACATCCATGTGTTTATCACAGCTACTGGCATAAACATGCTTTCAAGCCAGTGGCGAGATTGTTCACTCCTATAAAACAGCCTCTGACAACAGGCACTGGACAATAGGGAAGGGCACTAGGTGAAGTGGCTAGCAAGAAATTCTATGTATCAGCATAATTCCTCTGCCATACTAAAAACATGTCAGCCCTAAAGCAGTTACTGTTCTCTGACCCAGTAAATAAAACAATGCATATTTAAGTAAACCCCCTCACTCCCCTACACACCTTTCCAGCCTATATCAAAGCAAGACTTTTCCTTGGTTAATGAGGTTTAAATTTTATTTTATTTTTTCCAGTAGGCATAGATAAATAGTTCAGCTTGCTCTTCAAATAGCATTGCAAATTGACTGGGAACACCAAAGGTCAGTTCATATCACCAGAGAAGGAACAGAAGCTGAACAGAGCACTGTGACCCATGGAACTGCTCAAGTGCAGCCATTACATGGCTAATACTGATTTCTGTAGGAGACTTCATGCTCTCAAATTTTATTATCTTGTCCAACTTTAATGTTCCAAATCTGACAAATCCAATAGAGTAGCAAACAGTAACTCAACATTCTCTTAAACTTTACCAACTTCACCCAACTTATAGTAACCAAGGATGGCAAGAAAGAGAGTGCACTGTGTTCAGCATATTTTGATAGTGTTTTAATTCACCTTTAAAACTTTGCCTGAATAGAAATTCAAAGCAAAATTAACTCATGACAATTCTACTAAACTAAGTGTATGAAAACAATGTGCTTTTATGACTATAAGCTGACTTTTTTCACTAATTTAAAAAGGTTTTATACAGATGTAAGCTGAGTAAAAACATCCACAGTATGATAGTCAAGCAAAGTACAAGCAGGAAAGCTAAAGCTGCAAAATGTTTCTTCTCCCTTACATGTGTCTTGATCCATCCATCTCTACATGTAAGAATAATCCAAGATGGTAAGCTGATGCTGATTCCTGCAATTCTTTTTCCAAACTCTCTCAAGTATATTTAGAGCTATTATTTTGCTACTATACTGAATACCATAATGACCCCTCAGGCATGGCTGTGAGGCACACTCAGCCTGCTCCCCTCTCAGGTCAAGGTACCACCAAACAAGTAGCCAAATAACTTTTTTCCTACAGTACAGAAGAGTGATAATGTTTAAAACATTATGTTTCTCTAAGTTTTATTTTCTTCTCCTCTTTCCTAGAAATGCCAATTAACAGACATTCATATAAAACCATTAGTGTAATCCAAGTACTTCTAGTGCTTTAAATTTCACCCCAAAATGGATAATGCACCTATCTCACAACTCTTATAAAAGAAGTATTATTCAGAGTACCTGATGGATGGAATTTAGTCTCCAACCAGTAAGATACAAATACTAGACAAGTATCCAAATCCTCCTTACAGCATTGGCTTGTAAGACAATTTTTTTTCCTCCAGAGTCCATGATTAGCCTTTTCTGAACTTATTTTCTGCCTTTAGACTAGTCAGGTGATCCAATTAATAGTATTCCTAACACTAAAATCCAATATCCTCTTTAAAATTAAAAATGTTTGGAGCAACCTGCCTTTTCCAGGTAAGCTTTAAGTATTTGTCTGCTGTAAAATGAAATTCGGTCAGTGCTGATCCCCAGCTTTGTTTATGTACTTACACTTTGCGGTCATTAAGCAGCATACCGTTCATTTTTTCAATAGCTCTTTCTGCAGCTTCTTGTGTCTCAAAATGTACAAATCCATAACCCTTGGATCCATTTTCATCACATACCACCTATTAAAGAAAAATGGCGTTGTAATACCCATGAAATGTTTCCAGTATAAATTGAGTTTCTCATGCCAAAACATGCAATGCACAAGTAATTGTCCACTAACCTTACAGGATAGAATGTTTCCAAAAGCAGAAAATGTATCATACAAAGCTTTGTTATCAATGGATTTGTCCAAGTTCTTGATGAAGATGTTTCCTACACCACTTTTGCGTAGAGAAGGATCGCGCTGAGACCACATGATGCGCACTGGTTTGCCTTTAATGACATCAAAGTTCATGGTATCCAAAGCTCGTTCAGCTGGAAAAACATCATGGAATTAGTAGGAAACACTGGAGGTACCCTTAATAAGCACACAAGTACTACTTGAACTACAATTCTGCATAAAATCTTTAATATTTTCAGTCTAGCACCACCACCAAGATGCAAATCCAAACCTCCAATGTAAATGAACCCCACACTTTCACTCCAGTAAAAACTGGCAAAAACTGCTCAGCACTTAGGAGATAGGAAGGAGCAAAAGTCAGCTGAACAAACTGTAGAAGGATTTACCCCACTATGAAAAGATGGTACAGTGACAGGACAAAAGCGAGTGATGACCTACTCCACAGGAGGAAAATTTTAACAATTTGTGAAAAATCATCTGGCCACTCCTACAACATGTAGATGTACAATGTATCATTAAAAGTGCTTTTAGGGGTACAGCTTGTACCTATATAAGGCCTTTTGCAAGCATTAACATATGAACTCCTAAGTCACCAATACCCCTAAACTGACAAAATTTCTTTGCTAGGTGGGGTTCAAGCCTGGTGCAGGCTGCTGCTCCACACAACTTCCCTAGTGGCAAAGACAACCTGTGATGGACTTCTGTGCAAGGGACAGTTCAAAGATTTAAAACTAGCATTCACTTATTTTGAAAATCTTAAATTTTAGATGTATATATATATTCAAAGCTCACAATGAAATACATACAAACTTGAAGGAGTAAGCATTTAAACAGGGAAATGAAGGAATGTAAAAGTTTTGTTACTCCAATGGAGCAGTTTTTCCAGTAGAATGCTGTAACTAACTTTTCAAAGCCTGAATTTAAGATCTCACTGTATTTAGATAGGGAAGTATCAAGAATTCTTCAGTCCCTTCAAAGCAACAAGACATTTCTGTGATGTTTTAAGTCAACAAGGTATTTAAGAAAGAAAGCAACAGTTCTCAAGTATGGAAGACATTTAATTATCTCCTACATTAGCTCCTTTTTGTTGTCATTCTTGTACACCTGGAAGAACACTGAAAAAAGTCCCAATAAATACTCAAAGTCACATCCATTGGTACTAAACTCACTTCACAGCAACTTGCATGAAGCAGAGCAAGACTGAAATCAGTTTAGTATTAGTTTCAAAACAGTAATCATGTCAGTTAATTGTTTTTCTTAGAAGAATCACCAAGAGCCAATCACAAAACTTTTATTTAATGGTTTTGTTGTGTAAGGGCTGCTTTTATATTTAGCTATGTTGTTAGATATTATGGCCAAAGAAAATTTGCCATCAGCTTCTGGTTCAGCTGGTACACCACATTTTATGTCTTTTCTCGCCATGTTTTCAGATTTCAAGTGAATCTGAATACTTTATTCTCTGAAAGACATCTATAGAAGTTAATGAGACAGACAGCTAACAATTTATTGTAAGTATCCATTGATACTATTACCATAACCACATGACAGTAGCAAGTCAACACCTGAATTAAGCTGAAATCACAAAAATATAAGCATCGCCAAGTTTTTACATAAGTTATCAAGCTTTCATGAACTTTAGTATAAATTAAGCAGGAGAGAAAAGACAACCTAGATACCGATAATGAGAAACAAAAAGCATTGGGAGGCTTTATATTAAAAAAAAAAAAAGATTAAAAAAAAAAAGAACTGGCTATCAGACTGACTGCAGTGGAAACATCTAACACTTTGGTATTGCCCTGGAAGTCATTAGAATTATTACTGCCAGCACCAGCAAAAGTGCCAGCAACAAACAGTTCATTATTTCCAGAAGTAGTAACAGGACTTGCTTTACTAGCAAAGAAGCTTTTCCAATTCATGCTAATTGCTTCTAGAATAATCCTGACACTCCTCAGAAATGTGTGTTCCCGGACACATTTCCCAAACATCTGACTCATAGTGGGCCCATGCTGGCCTTTGCCAACATTACCACTCTTAACCAACAGTGATCACCTATCCTACATCAGTGCCATTCCTCCACATAGACAAGGACAGCCTGGAAACTCTCAAGAGCTCTCGTCGTTTCTTCTGTGGGTACAAGAACTACAGAAAGTACAGCAAAGTACAAGAAACTTAAAAAGATTTCTGCTTAGCCAACACTACATTGTCATTCCACAATGGATTTTAAAACATTACTAGAATACATCTGCAATCAGGTACATGCTACTCATTAAAATTCACAACTAGTAAAACTGGCTTATTTTCATTACATTTCAGCCACAATAGGCTGTGTGCTAGTTTGCAGGAGGCAGTTCCAATCAGCAGTTAACTTGTTACCAAGTGGACACACCTACCCGTTTACTTTTGCTGATTCTGCTGGAGCTTTTGCTGAATGAGTCACCAGTTCCCATTTTAGTCGTGAGCAACTGGACAGTCCACTTTAGTAACAATTTCAAAATACACACTTAATGCTAAACTGTGCTAAATGAACCTAGTAATAGCTATAAAATAATAAACCTCTGGAAACATAACCATTCAAAAAATCTGGAGAGAGAAGCAGTGCAGCTTCAAATTACTGAAGAATATTTCTAGTTTAGTGATTAAGCAAGACTGCCTGGGTTTTACTCCAGACTATGACTCAAATTCAGAAAAGTCACAGCTATGAAATGGGTGCATACCTCACAAATGTGTCATCAGGCCTAATTAGTTTTTGGAAGAGCTTTGAAATCCCTAGTTTACAGACAGCTGGTCATGTCAAATGCAGCTTCAAAGACGTTTTCATAACCGGAGCTAGTTGTTACTAGCTGTTTAGTAAGCACAGCCCGAGATGTAGCTAGGAATTAGGCTAAACCAAGAAAAAGCAGCTAGTTTGGAAATAAAATGAAATCAGGATTACCGTACGAATAACCACTCATCCTCAGAGCTAGAATGAATGATCTGTGAAAAAAACCCAGATCATTAAATGCTTTATAGGTATTCACCAAGAACAACAAACTCTAAAAATGTTGCTAAAGCATAATTACACAATGTAATGTGTTTTTTTTAAAAAGACTTCCAGGTATGTGCTAGATGCAAGTTTGATACAGATGAGAAATACTGGACTAGGAGTAGATTGAAATTTGTGCTTCCCAAACTCTGAAAAAGACTTGTAACATTTGGAGCACAGCATTTTGTAAAGAGGCACATTCTCGAACTCTGAATGCAAGCACTGCTCAGATGAAAAAGCTGCGTTTGTTCCTACATTTGACAAATTACAAACTAAGCCACAAAACATAGGGTTCAACGGGTTGCTCAGCTAATGACAATGGCAAAGTCAGCCCTCACAGAATTCAGTCATTACTAAGGAGGAGAAGCATTTGAATCACCTTCAACTTCTGCCTTGACATTCTTGTGTCCCAGCACTGAACTATGCTAACCCCTTACTTTTTCCTGTTGAGAATAAACTGTAACATAGGGCTTGATGGAATGAAAGCACAGTATGCTAAAACAAGCATTAAAATAATCTCATCCTAAACAACAACTGCACAAATGAAAAGCTCTCTGAAGTGAGAGAGCTGATAGCAGGTAAAATATCTGCCTATTAAAAAGATGAGACAGTAACTTTTACTACTTACATACAGATATCATCGGTACACCAAAGTCTGATCTGATAATGGCTATAGACTACAGCCAGTTTTGAAAGCCAGTTAACCTAATTGCCTGAAAAGTTTGTAATTCAAATCTCTCACTTTCATATGCTTGAAAATGAAACCATTATAACAGAAAGCTGATTACTTAACTGTACTTAAAATTAAATATGTTCTAGCTGGTAGAATTATTTCTTTCTTTTAGTTGGACTCCACTAAACTTGAGTGAGATTTGGTTCTTTTATCGAAATGCCCTCTAAATGAGCAAGCTGGTTTGCCCAACTTGGCACAAACATGACCAGAACTACACGGAAAGTTTCTGTACTGATGTAACTCCCGAGAACCGGCAAGACCTCGTGTAAAGCAAGTTTAATAAAAACACAGCTTGGGAAACACGTCAGAGGCTTTACTGCAAAGAGAAGTGCATCAGAATACACCTTGCTACATGAGGGCCAGGCGGTTTCCTCCCCTCCCTGCCCGTGACAGACCTGCCCTGGTGTTTGAGCACATTATGCTTTGGCCTGTGCTGCGGATGGACGTCCATGAAGCTACCACCCGGCCACCCCGATACGTCCTACTTCCTTCTTTTGGCCTCTTAATCACGCACACACACCCAGCTCCTTTGTAGTCATTAAAAGGTGCTAATGACTGTGATGTTTTCTTCAAGCTACCCTTCATCATCTCGGATCCCTCCCGGGAAGGCGCAGAGCGGTGCCAGCCTGTGGAAAAGCCGCCTGCACACACACCCCCCCCCACCCCCCGGCCTCATCCCGCGGCCGCCGCCCGCCCGCCCGGGGCAGCTCCGTCAGGCCGCAGCCTTTCGGAGGGGGGTGCCCGGGCCCTTCCCCGCCCGCCGCCGGGGCCTCCAGTCGGCTTTCGGTTCCCGCCTCCCCAGCCGCCGCGGTGCCGCCGCCACGAGGCGCGGGCCGCCCCAGGCCGCGTGTCAGCAGCGGCCCCGCCGCCAACTTCCCCCCGCGCGGCGCCAAGTTCCCCGCGCCCGGCAGCACCGCCGCCGGCCCCGGCAGCGCCCGGGCGGGGAAAATGGATGCGGGGCGGGGAGCTGGGGGGGGGGGGGGGCGGCCGCGCCGAGCGCCGGTGGGGGCGGGGGACAAACATGGCTCCTCCAGCGGCGGCCGCCCCGGCTCTTCCCCCCCGCCGGCCGCCCTGCCCGCCGCCCGGCCCCCCGGCACTCACCGTCGGCGGGCTGCTGGAAGTTGACATAGGCGTAGCCGAGCGACCGGCGGGTGATCATGTCCCTGCAGACGCGGATGGAGAGGATGGGCCCGGCGGGGCTGAACTTCTCGTAGAGCATGGCCTCGGTCACGTCGGGGTGCAGGTCCCCCACGTAGAGGGAGGCCATGGGGTAGCTGGGGGCGCTGGGGTTCATCCTGCCGCCGTCTCCCGGCGCGGGAGGGCAAGGGGGGGGCGCTGACGAGGCGGGGAGGCCGCGGCGGCCCGGCGGTCCGTGCGGGCAGGGGCCGGCGCTGGCGGCGCGGGGCTCAACGGCTGCCGGCGGCGGGCGCGGCGGCGGGTGGCGCGGCGGGGGGTCCGGCTCACTCGGTGCCGGGCCTGGCGGCGGCGGCGGCGGCGGCGGGGCTCGGCGGGGTCGGGCTGTGCTGTGTCTCCTCTCGGCTGCGCCGGGTCCGGGGGCTTCGCTTCACCGGGTTATTTTATATCAAACCGGCCGGTTGCAGGAGGTCGTCGGGAGGTGGAGGAGGGAAAGGGTTAAATTATTTTTTTTTAAAAGGTTTTTTTTAGGATTTTTGGATTTTTTTTGGCTTTTTTTATATTTTTAGTAATAAATGGTGCGGCGGGGCCGGGCCGGCGTGTCCGGGTGTCCGGAGCACACGCACTGCGCACACAGCTCCGACGGCGGCCGGGGGACAAGGGGGAGGCCGCCGCCCCGGCCGCGCACTATATATACCCGCCCCGCCCCCACCCGCCCCCACCGCGCCGCACGCCACGCACCGGCCGCGCGCACCGCGCATGCGCGGACCGGGGCGGGGGCGGGGCCGCCAGCGACGCCGGCGCCCGCCCCGGGGGGAAGGGAGGTAGCTCCTGCGCATGCGCGGGGGCCGCCCGGGGGAGGCGGACATTTGGCCGGGAGGGAGTGCGCCTGCGCGCCGTGACGTCACGGGGGACGGAGGGGGGCCCGGCGCCAGGGCGCGTGCGCGGGCGGGAGAGCACGTGCGCGCGGCGGGGGCGCGTGCGCGCGGGGCGGCTCAAACGGCAGAGGCGGGGGGGCGGGGCTTACGGGGGGCGGGGCCAGGGGAGGCGCGGGCGGGGCCAGGGGAGGCGCGGGCGGGGCCAGGGGAGGCGCGGGCGGGGCCAGGGGAGGCGCGGGCGGGGCCAGGGGAGGCGCGGGCGGGGCCAGGGGAGGCGCGGGCGGGGCCAGGGGAGGCGCGGGCGGGGCCAGGGGAGGCGCGGGCGGGGCGGGCGCAGCGCCGGGGCCGGTCCGGGCATCCGGCGCCGTCCTGCCGGGGCGGGCTGCCGGGGCCCCGCCCGGCCCTGCCGGGGCCCGCGCTGGGAAACCGCTGGCGCGGGTTTCCCCCCCCCGCCGGTGCGCGGGCTCGGGGCTCGCTCCGCCGGTTGCCGGTGCGTTTGACTCGCTGGCGGCCGGCGCGGGCGTCGGACACAGCGGCCCTCGGTGCTGCCCGCGGGCGCTCGGGAGGGCCCCGCCGTGCCCCTCGCCGGCCGGGAATGCGGGATGTGCTCCGGGAGCGGCGGGAGACGGGCGGGAAAGCGGGAGCTGCATCTCCGGGCGGAGGCGCGTCGGCGGCTGGCGGGGCCGGGCCGGGCCGGGCGGAGCGCGGCGCTTGGGCTCTGCCGGGGGCTCCTGAAGCCTTCGGAGGCCGAACCTGGGCGTGCGGCTGTGGCGGCAGGAGCTGCCTGCCCGGCTTTTGTGGCAGGCGTGCTGAGTGAGGGCTTAGGTTTCCGCGGCTTCTCCACTTGTAAAAAACCGAAGCCTTTCACAGAAAAGAAAAAATAATAATAAAAAAATTTCCTATCTTTTATAGAGTTCTTTGGGGTTTTTTGTTACCAGCTGATGACACGTGTCTCAGATTCTCACAAATTGGTTAAATTGAACGGGCTTCATTCCTGCTAAGCAGATGAGCACCGAAGTAAGGCCTGGAGCCAGAGCTGAGGCAAGTCTTGGAGGTAATGGCTCTTATGCTGGATGTAGTTTTTCTTCTGCAGGGTGCTGGTTTTTTTCTTCAGCGTCGTTTCAACAGAAAGAGGAAGAATTGTCTGCGTTTTCATATCTTGTTTTATTTCTCTTTCCCCAGCCTTTGCCACCTCAGGTTTAAATAGAGCCGTAGGAGGGAGCACTTGTGGAATTTTGCTGTCACATGTGAAGGATTCCACTTGCCTTCAGCAGCTGCTGCAGTTTCACTGCCTCTCTTTATGCTGGAGGTCACGAAGCCCAGGGCAGAACTGGCACCTCCCCTCCTGCTCCGTGGCAGAGCGTGGGATCTTCGTTCCCCCCCACCCCTGCTGGTGTGGGACACTGAGATAGGGCTGACAAACGAGCCTCTCCTCTCCTGCTGGCCCTGCCCCAGCAGTGGTTGTGTCTGTTGGACAATTAAAGTGAAAGGCCAGAGTCAGCAGTGTCCTGTAGTGAGGTCGGATGTGATTGTTAGAATTCAAACTCCGACTTTCATAGGGAAAAATAAAAAAATCTCTAGTTTAAATACTGGTTTATAATGCCCTCCCTAGGATGTACTGTGTACTGTACTGCTGTATACCTTACCCAGTCCTGTTCTGCATCTGCCTCCTCTCCTGAGGCTCACCTTATTCATACTGCTGGCTCTTCTGCCCTCGTCTGTTGTTGACACCTGGGCTTATTCTTACACATTTCTTCTTGCCTGGGCATGTTCTTGTACTTTCGTGTGAATTAGGTCACTGTTTCTGTCTTCAGTGCTTCTGGATGGTGGTAAGAAGGAGCCCAGAGCATGGCAGGGCATTTATTCTCTCCCGCCCAATTTAAAAAAAAATAAGATTGCAAGTTCTGTTCAGCAGAGAGGGACGTTTTGGTGATCTTGCTCTTAGCCTCTTAACAATGTATGACTTCAGAGTTTTCCAAGACTAAATGCTATTAGGGCAGTAAAATGCACTCTTAACCCTAGATGGATAGCCAGCAGCATTAACATTGTTCAGAAGCACTGAAGCTTGTTAATGAAACGTTTCTAGTATTTCTTCTTTTGGCAAAATAGTGTACTTCTTGAGCCTTGTCCTCCTAGAGTGCACTCCTTTTGCTTTGACTTGAAGCAAGGATGTAACAGTTAGTGGAAGCTTTACTGTCTCTTCCCCCTACACCCCCACACAGCCACAAAGTGTTAAATGGGAAATTTGGGTATCCTTTGTAAGAGGAAAAATCCATCACAGTAGGAGGTAGGTATGATTAGCTGATGGTGCCCAAAACAATTATCTTGTCCTTCTCCTATAACTTGTTTTAAGCCAACAAGAAATAATGATTTTCTGGTTGAGGCACAAGATTTGTATTAAGCTTTAGATTCTGGTGCTGGCAGATTCTGCTAGTCATATAGGATTAAATCTCATCAAGGACTTAGGTGCTAGTATGTTTGTCTGCTGATTGCCCACCCAGAACTGCAGTCCAGAGCCCTGAGTGAGGTTTGACATCCAGAGGGAATCCTGGCAGGAGTGCCCTTGTTGGGTGTGACCTGGTATTCCCACCTGGGGCTTTCCAGGATCCACTCTAGCTCAGCAGGTCTCAGGTTCCATGTGGTGCCAGATAAAAGCTGCTGTAGCACCCTTGCCTTGCCAGCTGGGCTGAACTGCCCAAACCCAGCACACTCTGTGTCATTGCAGCTGTTGAACACTGACAGCACTTGGGCCTGAAAGCTGGCCCTCTGGACAGAAATGGGGGGGTTGTGTTTCCTTTGTCAGCTCCAGGGAATCTGAGACCAGCAGGAACTGAATGAGGGATAATAATTCTTTAATTACAAATCTTTGATGTGTTTCACAATGCAGATAGAGTGACTTACCTGAAGGACAAGTTGCCTCCTTTCAGCTAAATGTTAATAGAACTACCTAATAGGAAAAAGAGCAAAGTTTACGAAGGGTTTTTCACTAACAGCAATTGATAAATACTTTAGACTACAAAGATACCTGTTTACTAAACATAAGTTCTACACAAGTTAAGTAAAGATCCTTTGTAACTTAAAGCTCTAAGGAGACACAAGATTTTTCTTTTGTGCCAGTGTTGTTATGATTTGTGAATGCAATTTTTTATTTATTCTAGGCTATCATGGAAATAGGGAAGTTACTGAAATGTGCTCAGACTTCAATGCATTTCTGTTACCTAGGAATTACGACTTTTTGATGCACAATGGATTGCACTAAACTGTTGGAAACGATGCAGACTCAGCTGTGTAGTTAGCCACAGGAAGCGTTTTTAAATTGTGTCTGAAAAGTGCTAATACTGAATTAGCACAGCTGATAGTTGATTTAAAAAATGAAATGTTACAGTCCAGAGTATGCATGCTGTGTTTCTGAGTTTAGGAACTGCATGATCTTTTTCACGTCTTGGCGTTTGCCTTTTCTGTTTGGCTACAGAGCAACACCATGTGTAAAACTGCATTGTGAAAGCTAAAACCTTGATGGTCTGTGTGGAGAGATAAGGAAGAGCCTGGACCTTCTGAAGGGGAGTGTCGGTTTCTTTAAACTGAGTGCTTGGCTGATAACACTGTTTGCCTTTGGTAGCCTTCTTAGCCCAGATAGGCTTTTCCATGCTAGATAATCTCCTGAACAGAGCTAACCCCAAATTCTGAGTAATTTGTTTAATAAAGTATAAAAAGAAAAAAAGAAAGGGAAAAAGCCTCCTACATCAAGATCTCAGAGCTTAGTGTTTTGGATATTTTGAACATGGGCAAAAGCAGTCTTGCTTTCTTACTTTTGGGGCCATTTGATGAGTATTCTTCACTCACACAAAGAATTGAATGTCTGTTTCCTTTACTGAACTTGTGAGGGAGAAGTTATTTTGGCAACAAATGGCAAAAGAAGTGTCATTCCCAGGCAGCCATGACACAGGAAAGGGTTCATTATGTTATCATGTGGCTGAAGCAAACGAAGTAACAGGTTTGTGACCTGTGATTGTTTTCTCTGGTGCCAGTTGCAGCTAAGGGGATGGAAAGTTCCTGAGCTGAGTTTGGACAGTAATATGGCAGCATTTTTCCTCAGGTATCTCCCCAAGAGCAGCATACCCTGTCTCTCCCTCTTCATTCTAAGAACTGGTTAAGTATTAAGACTTGGGAGATGCTGTCAGGGTTGGAAAGATGAATGGGTAGACAAAGAGGTCCTGGTGCAGGGTCTGGGACTGGGCAGGGAGCTGCTCTGGGAAGGTTGTGTCTGGAGGAGAGGGACAGTGCCATGTAGGAGCAGGGGGGAGTCTGCCTGGCTGCCAACAGCTGCTCTGTGGGTTAAGCTCAGCTTCTCTAGGGCTTCTGCTGGTTCTCATCTCCCACCCCTTCTTCCTTCCTGGAGAGCGAGCTTCATGCTGCTCCATCCTTGACCTTAACACAGCTACCTCCTCTCAGCCACATCCTCTGCTCTGTTCCCTGTCCTCCTCTGCCTGATACAGTCCCCCCCCTTGCCTAGAAACCACTAAATTAAGGTATTGTGAAAAACAAATGAGCATTACTCTCTCCCTCTGCCCTTTACTAGCTAAAATTGGAATTGTTAAAGTGTGAGGCTTGCTCTCTTTGTCAGTAGCTGTGGTATTTCTTCCTTAAGAGCTGAAGTACTTGAAGCAAAAACATTTGAGTATCATGCTGCTGTTCCTGCGTGTCCTTGAAGTACCACACAGTGACTGCTAAGTGTTGTATACTCGGGGAAACAGTTATTGCCATATTTCTATGCAAACACCTAGATTATGACCTATTGTAGACTGTTAAATATGCAGAATTTTGGGGGAAAAAGAGACAAGAAGGAAGCATGTAAATGTCCTAGTCCATTCTCTCCCCAAGTCAGAACACTGTATCATCCTGACCGAGATTTTTCAAGCATTTTCACAGAAATTCTCCAAGGATGGCAATTCAGTAATCTCTAAGGCTGTCTATTCTGGGGCCTTACTCCTCTTAATTTGGAAATTATTTTCCTAACATCTGACCCAACTTCCCCTTTGTGCAAGTTCTTGTTCTACCCCTAGTGGAAGTGCAGAGTGGTTTTGTTGGTGGATTTTTTTTGTTGTTTGGTTGGGTTGTTGTTTGGGGGTTTTTTTTGCAACTACTTTTCTCCTAACAAAATTATGTCTCTCTTCCAGAGTATGCATTGGAAAGCGTTCATGCTGGGCTTGGGGTACTGGCTGTGAGAGTGGGTCAGACTGGAGTGAGCTCTGGCATGAGCAGGTAGACTGGTTTGGCTGGCCATTGCTAAATTAGCAAGTGTACATGATAAGAGATTTTTGTGCCCTATGTGCCAGCCTGCCACTCCCTGTTCCAGAGCAAGTTGCTGATGCTCTGCCACATGCACATCCTGTACATGGGGGGGTGCCAGTCCTTTTGTGTTGTGGCCATTCTGTGTGTATTCCCTTTGCAAAAGGCTGATGGTAATAGTATAAGTGTGTGTTGCCTGAGAGAAAACTTGGGCCTTCGCTGGACCAGGTGCAGTTCATTCGTTTGCCATGAGAACAAGAATGACCAAATCACAAAGGATGCCTTGGCCCATTTCTCTACATAAATCCTTCTAGCTGTTCACTATGACTTCAGATTGCCCGTATGCAGGACATATTTCTGTGTTTCTTACTCTGTTTTCTGACTGTGTTACTTACAGGGATGATGCTTTCCCTCAAACTTTTCTCACAGGTCTCAGTCCAGGCTCTTTAACCATTTTCTCATCATCCTGCCACCTTTGAATCACTAGCCTGGCACCTTCTAACCCAATGCTGGAACACTGCTGGCTCTGAAATGTCAGCTTGCAGCTCCTCTAGCACAGCCCTGCAAGCCCTGGCAGCCCAGAACTAATTGTCTCAGTTCACATGGTGAGCCGAAGAAAAGCACAAGGCCTGTTTGAAAATGAGGTACAAAAGGCAAACCAAAACTGAAGTATGATATGATTCACATACCTGCATGAATCTGGGCCAGGGTTAAGATGGAGAGAGGCAGGGTCTCTGCAGGATGGCAGGGCTGGCCAGGTCTCTGCATGGCCACACACTGCCTCCTGCAGCAGTCTGGTGCTGCTGCACTGGGGTGGCTCTGTGGCAGCAGCATGGCATGGGAAGGCTGCCTGCTGGGGAAGGCATCTGCAGGGCTTGGAGATGCTGCTTATGCACAGTATGAAGCGGTGGCTGGTGACAATACACCCTTGTGGGACCCTCAAATGGGGGTCATACTTGAATGAATACCTATTTAGTCTGTGAAGAGCAAGAATGAACAGATGACAAAACCTCCAAGGTAGCTGTACAAGGTGCCATGGAAATCTGGGCTGGCCACATGATGTCGGAACCTGCATAAAGCTTGCTAGTATGAAGTAAAACCATCTTGATGGGACAAATTTGATCCACCATGAGGAGTTTCTATCAGTGAGTGCTTTTTGCCACATGCTGCTTCCAACCCAATTTTAGGATGTTACGGCTCAGTTTATTGTATCATCAAACTGCAGCCCTCACTTGTGGAAGGAGCCAGCCAGCTTGCCAAAGACATGACATAGACTATCTGGCCAGAGCTGCCCTGTTCCCCTCTCCACCAGGGACACCACGGTGGACTTTTTCTCTCAGTTCAAAGGGATCGTACTGGCAATTAAGAACTACCTTATAATAATGCTCTTACCTGTAAGAGGTGAGAAGTGGAGTCCTGCTGTTGTTAGGCTGGACCTGATGATCTTGAAAGTCTTCTCCAACCTAAATGATTCTGTGATTCTATATATTGTAGTAACTGTTTGGTTCAGGTGCATTTTGTGACGTCAGTGGCTTCCAATGCATTTTGGGTTACAATAGGGACCCAAATCCGGTGTTTTTGGAGAAGACGGGAAGTGCAGCCCAGCCCAGCCATCCTTTAGAGGGCACTGACTGACCGCCTGTGCTTCCACCGGCAGCTGAACGTACCCAGTCACTTGCAGCCACTGGGATGAGGGGGATCACTCCCCCTTCCTGCTCCCTTGTTCCCTTGTCCTCAGAGCTTTCTCCCCTTCTCTAGCCAGTGCAGTCCTGACCAGTTCCCTCTTTAGGGTCGGTTGGTTGGATTAGTTTTTTTGGGGTGGTGTTGTTTTTGTCTGGTTGTGGGATCTTTTTCTCCCCCCCCCCCCTCCCCCTCCCCCAATGAGTTAATTTTGGAAGTTTTAGTGGCTTACATTTGCCTGCAGGGTCAGAGCTGACACAAGATAAGCAGTGGGGTTCATGTCCAGTGACAAAGGGAGACTGTTCCAGTGCTGATATAATGTTAATTGGCCTTCTGGCCCCTTGGAAACTGTGTCCTTTGCAGCATGTTATTCTGGAGGAATAATTAGGACTAATTGTTTTGTCACCCTTTTTTACCCAAAAAAGGGGGAAGGTGGAAGGAGGGAAATGAACGGGCTGATTGTTGGTGAAAGGACCGAAGAGAGAGATGTGGGTGTGGGTAGCTTAGAGGCATCTGAGCGTTTGGGTGCTTTTCTGCTTTCTAGAAATGTTCTTCCTGCTCTGAGCATCCATACCTCAGTGCCCACCCATGCCTTCCAGACACCTACCTGGCTTATGGCCATTTTAGTGAGAGCTACCAAACCCTTCATTGTGATGGCATTTTGTTTGCACCCCAGCTTACTTGAGAGCCTCCCAGAGAACGCTTGGCAAGAGCTTCCTCCCCCAGGATTATGTGTTTGGTCAGTGTAGTAAGAGCCAGGCACAGGTGGCTGGAACCAGAGAAGCAAGTTCTCAGCAGTCTGTTGCATTATCAGCCTCCCTTAGCCTTGGCCAGGGCTGGGTGTCCGTTCTGCCACGGGCTGGGAGGAGAATGGGAAGGGAGAGCACGACATCAAGACTGTGTACAACACATCCAAAATGGGACTGGAAGAAAGGGAGCAAGGAGAGGATTACATCTAGTCCAACAGTGCAGGCTTAGCACAAAGCAAGGACTTTAAAAGAAGTTATGATGCTCCCTTTGCCTGGCCTGCATACTCTGGGGAGCATCCTCAGGTGCTCTGAGGCAAACTCTTCCAACCCAGTTCTTCCTGCACTCACTCCCCTGCTGCCTTCCCCCAAATCTGTACTTGCTCTTCCTGTAGAAGAGACAGAAGCCCCTGAACAAGCACAGGACATGAGCTGTCAGCCATTGAGGATGTGGCAAAATCCTATGGACAAACAATACTCTAAACGTGGCTGCTCAAAATGAAAGGTGAACTATTAAATAGCCAGTGATTCTTAACTGCAATAGCATGAGTGCTGCTAAACCCAAAGAGAGAGCACAGTTAAATAGAAACAGCTACTAAAAATGTCATTGCAAAAACAACCCAAGAGAAAATATCTTATGAACATAGGAAAAGGAACTGCCTTTTCGTGCACTGTGAGCTGCCACTTTTTGAAAGCATCAGGAAACAAGCTGTTGAGTGTTGAAATGGATAAAGCTGGGTTCCCAACCTCCCCTGAGCTGCCCGCCCCACTAAATCTTGTTGCCAGTGATGCTGCTGCTGGGCCAGAGGCAGGTGGTGACATGGCCACCCCAGCTGTGCCCACGTGCTGAGGGGTGGCTAGTGCATGTGCCGTTGTAGCATGTCATCTGCCATCAAACCAAGCTCCCACCAGGTGAGCTTGGACTCCCTTTCTATGGACAGTGTCCGTGATATGGGTCTCTCTCTTCTCCACCCAGCCACTGATTGTCAGTAAATGTATAGTAGCTCCAGTATATCTGAGGCACCTCAGCTGTTTCATCAAGGTTACCTGGAGATGCCAGGAAAAAAAAAAAACCAGGCAGACAGGCCTTGAGATTGTGCAAGTCTCTTCTCTTTAAGAAATTTAGACAAAAAAATTAATCCAGAGCACAGGAAAGTGGTGAATGGTTCTGTCTATTGCAGCGTGCTGAACACTGAGCCACGCTGGTGCGCTGTGTGGCACAGAGACATCTGGCAGCTTTGCCAAACGTGACACAGAGCTGGGCATGCTGCACCAAAGGGAATCTTCACCTGGTGGGAATCTGCTGTTGCCATCTTCCCCTGCTCTCAGACTGGGCTGTGCTTCTAGCAAGGTGTGAAGGTCTTCCACAGGTCAGATGCCCCAGTGCTGAGAGCAGGGATGCTCAGGTACTTCAGAGGACTTGGGAGTGACAGTCTTCAGGAATGTGCACTTTGATTTGGAAAGGCAGAAATGCAAAGCCAAACAGGGCTTTGACAGTCACAAGGATCTGGCTTACAAATGGATACACACTGGTTTCTACTAGGGTATTTTTTTGTGCCAGGCATTTTTTTCCATAAGAGCAAGCCCGTTTCTTCCTGCTGCACCTTCCAGCTCAACTGCTGGTGATTTCATGCTCTTTGCCCATCGTGTGTGCTGTGTGGGCATGCATAAGCAGGTATCAGTAAGGCATGCTGGCAGACTCCCAAGGGATCTGCAGTAAAGAGTGAGCACAGTGATCCAAAATCATCTTCCATATCGTGTTAGCAAAGCACAAAGCCCGAGGGCGCTGATGCTAGAGTAGCTGAACAGGGAGGACTGGGCAAGCACTAACTCCTCTGTCTCTTGTGACAGCACCTCCCTATGGGGGTCCTGACAGTTTTATTCAGCAGTCCCTGTGCGCTCTAGTGCTGCAGCTGACTCTGTGTGGCAGCAGCACAGGCTCCCTGGAGTGAAAAGGAGGATAGGAACAACCTCTGCCTCCTGCAACAGTGCCACTGCAGCCAGGTTACTGATCTCCAAAACCAAGTTATAGCTGTTTTGCATAAGAGCTACCCCACTCCCCACCTTCCTAAGATCGGTCTGGGCAACTCAGACTTGACAGGTCAACTTCTCCACAGCGGCACAGCCAGAATGTTGCCAGATTATAATCCAAAACCTCCCCAAATCCAGGTGGAAGTCATTGCATAAACAGCTGCAAAAACTAATAAAAACAACTCCTTAGGAGAACTATCTGCAGCTACCCTTGAACTACAGGAATGTGGAGCTAATAACAGGGCTCGCTTCCCAGATCTCTTAATTCTCACTTTCTGAGCAATCCTGTTGATTTAGAGAGTGAAAACAATCCTCTCTTCTGCTCCAGAAGGACCAATCCCAGTAAAGTATGAGTGTTCCAACACAGACTACTCCACAGGAACCTCTGCTGCCAGTTAGCTTTGGCTTTCCGTTTTCTGTATAATTATATGTGTTTGCCCCACCTTCAGTTCTTTGTGACAGATGAAGCCTTCTGCCACTGTAACCAAATGGTGGCTGTTTGGGGCTGGAGCACCCCAATGAAAGGCTTTCTCTTCTGCATTTTGTTATCTTGGAAAGGAACTTATCTCCACGCTGTATCTGATGTCCGCTTACCTGTACCTGTCGCCCATCTCAGCACTTCAACTTTCCTGCCTATCCCTTTCCACCTTTGTTCTTACTGCAGATCAGCCAGCATTTTTATAGCGTTTTCATAGGATTTACCCCCTAATTCCTGCTGCTGGAGAGCAAACATGGGCCCGGACATGTATTGGTTTATCAGAAATCAGGGTTGTATGGTGAGAAACCGCAGAAGGCAGGAATACACAACCAGTTGTGCAACTCCCTTCCCTGAAGGACACAGTTTGCCATTACCCTAAACAGAGCAAGCTGGAGCAGCCAGACACCCTGCACTCCTTCCACACTGCTATCCCCCAGCTGTGCCACGGGGCAGGAAAACAGCAGAAGGAGATTTCCCAGAGATACTGCGTCCTGGCTAAGGCAACAGGTCACTGGTGCATAGTGCAGGCAGAGCACAATCTTGGGCCATCTCCTAGTGCCTCTGAGCAACCTGCAGAAAGCACTTGGTGCTAGTCAAAGGGCCATGGGGAGAGCAGATACCAACTGCCCAGGTGGGTGGAACCCGTCGCTCAGCTCACTGCCAGCACTGCTCCTGGTGGTGAGGCTCTCTGCAGCTTGCTTAAAATTGTTTCTCTTCATCCTTTTTTTCTTCTTTACAAGGTGGTCCAAAGAAAAGCCCCAACCCAAAAGTTTCCTGTTCTCCAAATTACCTTTTCTTTTTCTTTTTCTTTTTTTTTTTTTTTTTTAATTTCATGATTGGATTGTCTCTTGTTCAGCTTTCTGACAGATCCCTGGCTGTTCGCTCGGGCTGTTTGGAGCCCCTGGGTCGCTGCCCCACTCTCTGCTGGCACAGAGTTTGTGGCCAGGGTGTGGTTGAAGAACATGAACTTCTAGCTCTCAGAGCCTGGCATGGCTTCCTGTTCCCCAGCCCTCCACCTGCAAGCAGCTGCTGGGCCAGTGGTTTTGAGCCACAGCCAGTTTTTTAAGCATTTCCTATTGTCACTGTGGAGATTCAATGTGATTTCTTTCTCAGTCGCTGAGGAATCAGCTTTGAAGACAGAAGGGGAGCAGAGGGGTCTGTGCTTGCTCTTATATTTGGTGCAGAACATTCCACATCCCATCATGGGACTGGAGCACATGCTGCCTCCTTTTGCCAGTCCTGAAATGGAGACTGCCGTGCATCCACACCCAAGGATGATTTCCGTACCAAACATCAGGACGTGTCACAACTACCATGTCAGCGTTGGCACCTGTTGAATATAAACTGCGTCTATGTTTTTGGCCCAGTTACCCTTTCTTTTCTGGAGTGTCAGGCAAGCAGCTAGTGCTGTGATGGCCAAACCCTGCTGCAAGTGGGGGAACACTGTTGGAGCCCTCCTGGAATGTGTGACTGCTCCATATGCCCATGGCTGTCGTGGGCTGCGGGGGGTTTGCTCAGCGCTTCTTCACTTGATCCATGAGATAAGGTCCTTATGGCCTGTGGAGACAACCTTCACGTAAGTGGCAGGCAGGGAAGTTTGCCTTGGTTTTGGAGCGAGAAGTGAGTAACTTGGCAAAATACAGATCTTAGGCTAGGAACACAAAATTTGAAGGAAGCAGTCAAGTTAGCAAGTTCCTATACATTTGCTGAGCTTGGCCTGACCCTGAACATGTTTCACATTATCAGAGCTCCCAAATTACTGTCCATCAGCTGAACCATTGGTTGGGACTGATCTGCTGCATGTGACCCAAGTGATGTGTGTTGGGCTGAAACCCAAAAGAAAGTGGGAGCCTGTTGCAACCACTCTGGAATACCTGGCTGAGTCTGGGGGTTCATGCCTGTCCTGTGTTGTGGAGATCCTGCAATTAAGTGCTCCTATACATCTGTGTCTTCTACATCTTTAAAAAAATAGGCAAGCAACAGGATGGTGCACAGCCTATTTCCTTTATCATAAACATAGTTACACTCTTAATGAAGCCTTCCAAGAGCAATAAATAAAAGATACACCCCATTCCCGGCTTTGGTGTGAGAGCCAGCCTGCAGACACTCTCCTGACTCTCCTCCTGCCTTTCTTGAGTCCAATACCACAGTGCTGGCACAAACCCTTTCTACCTGCTGTGAACAGGAATTATCATAGCCAAGACTGCATTATGCACTCTCATCTCAAGCATCAGGGCAACCAGTTAAAACCAATTGCCTTCTCCATCTCCTGCTCTTCCCCTTGTGCCTTTCAGCGAGTTGCACCAAGAAAATCTGCATTTCCTAACAAAAGAGCCTTGTTCCCTACTGCTGTTTCCACTAGGATGGGGTGTCAGTGGTATGCCTGCCTGCTGTGTCCCCCGAGAGCACTCGGCTCGGGGCCTGCCCTGCTGGAGCAGGGGATTGGAGACCTGAAGGGGATTTTCCATCTAGCTGCTATCCCTGCCCTCATCCGTCACTGAACAGGAGCCAGAAAGAGGTGGCCAGAGGCAGCAGTGCCAAGATGCAACTCCCAGGCATTACTCCTACTGCTATTTATAATTTCTCCTGTCTGTACCATGTTGATGAGATAATAGGATAGCTGTTTTGCTAGGCAAGCTATATTTCTTTTCCTAGCAATCTCTTGCTTTGTCATTGTTTCCTTGCTTTAATAAGAAGCTTTTTTTTTTTTCTTTTTCTCCACGAAATGCCTCACTGATTCCTATTTGATCTGAGGCCACACCTGGAGTATTGTGTCCAGTTTTGGGCACCTCAATTCAAGAGAGATATTGAGGTGCTGGAGTGAGTACAGAGGAGGGCAACAAAGCTGGTGGAGGGCCTAGAGAATAAATCTTATGAAGAACACTTGAAGAAGCTGGGAATGTTTAGTTTGAGGAAGAGGAGGCTGAGGGGAGACCTCATCAGTCTCTACAACCACCTGAAAGGTCATTGTAGAGAGGTTGGTGCTGGTCTCTTCTCACAGGTAATTAGCAACAGAACAAGAGGGAATGGCTTCAAGCTGCAACAGGGGAGGTTTAGACTGGACATTAGAAAAAAAAAATTCACAGAAAGAGTGGTTAGACACTGGAATGGGCTGCCCAGCGAGGTGGTTGAGTCACTATCCCTGGATGTGCTTAAGGGTCATTTGGATGTAGTGTTGGTGCATATGGTTTAGGGGAGAACTTTGCAGAGTAGGGATGATGGTTGGACTTGGTGATCGCAAAGGTCTTTTCCAGCCTGAATAGTTCTATGATTCTATAAATAAGAAGGGTGAGGCACATACTGGAACAACTTAAAATATTTACAGTGGAAACCAGTGTTGCAGACCAGAGGTGTACGGACTGGGAACTAACCCTTTGGACCGTGACTCACCACTTCATCACTCTGAAGGACCATATCTGGTGATGGCAGCATTTGCCACTTGATGGCTCCTTCATGGGTTGCTGGTGCCTTGCTCCAGAGTGTGCTGGCTCCTTTGGCTGACTTATGCAAGAATCTTCATGGTCTTCATATGGGCACATCATCACTTTCCTGGATCAAGGCTGCAGCACTCAGTGCACTGTCTGACAGAGCCTGCCAGGTTGACCTGTCTAGGCACTAGTTTCTCCAGAAAGGGAAGGGGGCCTATCTGCAGGAGCCTGCCTGGAGATCTGATTGGGGAATTATACCTGTATGACACCACTTACAACACTTGAGGTTGGCTCAAGAACTTTACAGCTAATTAACACTCACTGCAGTTTCATGGACTTTGCCATAGCAGTGTGTTCTTGCAGAAGGTGTCCATCCTAACCAGTGCATCAGATTCAGAATCCTAAGAACAGAGATGCAAACAGGAAGCCTCTGGATATTCAAAAGAAGACCATCCACTGAGGACAAGGACAGAGGGCAGCCCTTCCAAAAACTGAGGTCACTGGAAATGTTCCTGCATTTGTGCAAGGTCTGTTGCTGAGCTTGAAGATGTTCCAGCCCAGCTCTCTGCCCAAATGCACTGTCTTCTCTTTTGAAAGGCAGAAGTGTAAATTACAGGTGTGCTTGAACCAGAAGCTGGGATCTCAACAATGACATGTTTCTGGAAACTTCTGATTCAAATCCAAAAGTTGCTGCTGGTCTCCAGGACTGAACATGCGAATATGTGCTCAGCTGCCCCTGGAGTTCAAGCTGTGTGGATCTGGAGCCCTCTCTTATTTCCCCTGTACAACCTGTACTTTAGCCTGAATCTAAGCCACATTCATTTGACAGGCTGAATTCTACCTGGCAATTATAAGCCTACATCCCAAGAGCTCCTTTCTCCTGGAAGCTGCAGAATCCTCCCTGCTGCCCTGGGCAGCTCATACCCCAAAACCATCGTGGTGTGGAGAGCCACATTTGGGGTATGCAGCTTAAAAAGGAGTTTAAGAAAGTTGTGTCTCCCAACTTTTTGTCCCGTGATGCCTTGTACCATGCGGGTAACCATAGCAATCCAGAACAGCTTATTTTATGTGGAAAAGCTGATTGTTCCTTTCTTGAGCTCTCCTTTGTGTTCCACTTTCGAGACAGTTAATTGCCATCCTGGTTCTTTAAGCAATGAGACAATGGCGCGCAGATCTCAGATCGCAGCCTTTACGGCTTCTCTGGCTTCTTCCCTGCTTCCTTGCACCCTCCAGAGGTTTAAAAAAGAAGGTGACTGGAGAAGAAGAAAGGCTGTCCAGACCTGTTTTTTCTGCTTTTGCTGACCGCCAAATGTTCATGTCCTGCAGTCCTCCTGGAGCACGGGAGGATGCTGCCACAACTTTTAATTAATTTTACTTTCCTGGCAGCACTGCCCCTCTGCCCAGGGGGGCTGAGGTCACTCGGGGTCCTGCCATCCCCTTCCTTGTGGCACAGGGCAGGAAGTGCTCTTCCTCCTGTGGTAAAATGTGCAAAGTGATGGCACCTGAGGACAGCCTCACCTCTACACCACGTGGTGCCCCGGACAGACGTCCAAGATCCCAGGAGGATGGCAATAACTGAACTAAAAAGCCTCAGCCTGCTCCCACCAGCCCCCAGGCATGTGCCCCAGGTGTGTTCCCCAGGCAAGTCCCCTCTCTCCACAGGCTGCCAGTGACACACAGGATGGCTGTGCCCTTGAGCTGGAGCTGGGCTGGGTGCAGGCAGAGGAGAGGCTGGCATTGCTGGTGAGAGGAGCATGGCAGCAGGGTTTTTGGCTGGCTAGAGCTGCCTCTCGAGGGCTGCCAGCTGTGTGTCCCCTGTACCACAGTGCTGGAGACAAGAAGGGAGGAGGTGTGCAGGAGAAAGGACAGTTTGTCCCCAGGCATGGCAGGTGCCACAGAACCACCACATTAGTACCCGTAATCCCACTGCCAGCTCGTGGCCAGTCACTCAGTAACCCTGAGTCAATTTTTAACTTTCCCAGCACATGAGCTCCTTTTTCAGCAAGATGACGTGGCCTCCTGGAAGGCTCAGGCACTGACGAAGCAGCTGTCTTGCTGGATTTCCCCTCCTGCTGCTGATAAAAACCACTGCTTCCTTCCCCAGCAGAGGGTGGGTGCCTCCAGCCCCATCTCTGTCCCATTCCCTGGGGCAGCTGGCTGCCATCTGTCTTCCCCAGTGCCCCTCCAGTCCCCAGTAGAAATACTAGGTCCCAATACCAATTTTGTGCACCTCATCCCTCACGCTCCCCGTGGGAAGGATGATGGAAAAAGCTGTCCCCGGTGGTACGTGCTAAATGCACGGAGAGGCCTCAGTGCAGCATGAGGTCAGGGAAGGGGGTTTCAAGGCTGTTGACAGCATGTGGCCATCACACCCAAATAGCACTTGGGCACTGTCACTCTTGGTCCTGCTCTGGGCAGAGGTGTCAGAGTAATCAGTAGGCATGTGGCCACCCGCCCTCTCCTTTAAATGCTGATTTTGTGTTCTCCTGGGGAGAATAATGGGCTGCTTTTGGAAGCACACTGATGGCTTTCTGAAAGCAAATATGTTACATGTGCTCTATTGAGACACAGTGGTGCTACTGCTCTTCTTCAGAGTGGGGGTGAGCCCAAATCAATCAATTAGCACTGATTAACCAGGAGGAAGAGGAATGGTGTCCCAGGTAACATAACCCTGCTCCTTGAGTGCTGCAGCAGAGTGCTTCAGGTCATGGTGCTCCTCAATCACAGCCTCAGATGCATGGGATAAAGTTGTTCCTGGCTGCTTTTAAGTAAGGAATAAAAGTGAGAGTATCAGGGCTTTGGAAGGGCGTGCTCTGAAGGAGGAAGGGATGGGCAGCAGGGCTGCGGGGACAGGGTCAGGCAGTGGGACATGGTAGGTGAGGCACAGTCATCCCATAGGCAGCTGGCTCACTAGGCCACCTTTGAGAGGTACCTTATCTCAGTGCTTCCTGGTTCTCAGAAATTTGCACTTAATCACTTTCATTTCTTGTTTCCTAGTTTTCAGCAGTGCAACCTGCACAGCAGGCAAGGCAGTGCTGCAGTGGCCCCAGGTTTGCTTGGTTGCTCTCAGTGCAGCATTGCAAGCAGCCCCCGGAGGTGCCTGGTTGCAGAGCAACACCACAGGAGCTCCTCCGACCCCGAGTGCTCAGCCCTGCTCCCAGAAATCAGAGTCATCTCTGTGGGTCCAGCCCTGTTGAGAGGCATCATATCTGCTTGGTGACAGACTGAGGGCTGGGGTTGTGGTGTTATTCAGCAGGGAGCTCTGGTGGGCTCTGTCCCGTTGAAATTGATGGTGTTGCTGGTGGGAAGCTGTCGCCAGCCGATATTGTTTTGACTTATGTGGGGAGGAAAAGAACAGTTTCCCACAGAAGCCCAGCTACATGGGTGGTGGGATTTGTATGCACTCTAAAGTGAATCATGAGGGAATCTCTGCCTGCAGATCTTCTGCCTGCCTGAACTGAGAGGCCTTGGAGAGACCAATTTTCACCCTTTTTTTGTTGTTCCAGGGCTGGAAGTTTTAATACTGTATTTTGACACTTCGGTGTTAGTGGGAGCAAAACTTAAGGGTCCTCTTGAACTTGGAGAGACTTCCTAGCCCTACCTGCAGCAGAAGCCACCTGTACCCAGCACCTCAGCAGAGGCAGCCTGAGATGTCCTCATGTGGCCCTTCCCTGGCACGCTGGAGGAAAGGCTGCTTGGGGAAATCTGGGAAAAGCAGCACAGTGTATTTGCTGCAGTATTCTAAGCATGAAGAGATAGCAGGCTATGATTATCTTCCATGAGGATGTGAACGGATGAAATCATGGTGTAATTTATGATTACATTAAAATTGCAATGTGTGAGCTGCTACAGTGGCTGAGGATTGAGTATCAGCAGCAGCCTGCACGTTGGGTTGCAGGAGGCACCAAAGTTTGAGGGATGCTCAAAAGCAGGTTCCTCTTGTTCCTCAGATCTGCACAGCACTTGGTGAGATTTGTGTGGAGATGAATGTCTCACCCTCTGTTTTCAGTGGGAGAGTTTGCCCTCGGCTTCCCCGGGCGTGTCATGGTGAGGTGTGTGTGCGGACCAGGAGCAGGTCACAAGAATAGTCCTTGCAGTGCTATGTGTGCCTCTGTCAGCCTAATTGAAGCCTAATAATTAGGATTGCCATTCTCTTTATTTTTAATTATGGGGTAGGACTTTATTTTAGAGGGCAAAAGTAACCCTGTAATTACCTTGTATGATCACTCAGTTATTAGCTGGTCTCTGACTCTGCAGACACCCAGAACACCCCTTGGCAGGCTGTCATGGGGCTATGTGGGCTGGACGGGACCCCTGGCAAAACCATCCCGTCCTGTTACCCAGACCATGCTCAGAGCCCATGGGGACAAGGACAGCACAAGCCTCCAAGCACAAGCAGACAAGCCCTGGTAGTGAGGCACAGCCCCATGCTTCTCACCCTCCAGCCCCAGCCGTGCTGGTGCATGGGGTTGTTCCTCCCCAGGGGCAGGAGGTGATATTGCCTCTGCCCAGACAGGTCGCAGCCCTGCTGGCCTCGCCTGGATCTGAAGGACTGGAGTTCATGTGGTCACTGCAGCAAGGCTTGGATGGGGCTTCCCTGGGCGTGAGGGAGGAGAGCAGTGCCTCGGTGCAGGGAGCCAGCTGCCTGCTGCCCCATGGGCTCACACCTGTGCTTAAAACATGCTGAGTGGGTTTATTTTTCCTTCTGCTGACAAGCCCTGGACAGATGGAATCCCTGTTGTTGGCTTAGCCTCCAGGACTGCCCACTGCCTGCACCCCACGCTGCTGGGAGCGGGGGAAGATCCTTCCTCCTCCCTCTCACCCCCGCCAGGTTTGCTTCTTTAGCTGAGCCGTTCTGGGGGCTGCCTGGCATTTCAGTCACTGAAGAAATTACCAACTCGTTTATGTAACGTCTCGTGTGACTGCTGGGTCTTCACAGAGATGCAGCTGTGAACAAGAACTATTGGCAGAATAAGAAAATCTGCCAAAAAAACTACCCTGCAGTTCTCCGTGGGGATCACACTGCTAGGCCAGAGGCCACTCCACTGTCTCACAGCAGCATCCATACCTGTGTGCTGTGGCTGTGTCCTGTTTTGCCACAGCTCAGCTTTTCAGGCAAGGCCCCAGCAGCTGCATTAGTTTGTCCTTCCCAGGGCACAAGCAAGTTCCCTTCTTGAAAAGGATCTTCTGGTCTCCCCTGTTCCGCCAGCCCTGTCCCAGCAGCACAGCACTCAGCACCAAGATGTCTTCTCACCCAGGACATGTTCACACCAGCACTGCCTGGCGGTGCAGCAGTGCCCCTCTCTCTGCTGCAGCTTCTGCCCGGGTGGATGGGTGGTGGATGCTCAGCAGACATGGGAGGCTGCGTCATGCGTTTCCACAGGAGCTGGGCGCTGCTGGCTTTTGCTTTCCTCCTGGCTCCCTGCTGAGGCCTTTTTGGCAGCCTCTCACCCCTGGTCATTGGTGCATATGGTGGGGCAGGAGGGGTGGGCTCCCCATACGTGTGTGGGCAAACCTGGGGAGAGCAGTGCCAGGACACCAAAGCCCGCAGCACTTCCTGACTGTCCTGGTGTGGAAGCTCCAAGCTTAAATTGTCCAGGGGTTATTTTGGGTGTACGTGTGTCCGTGGGCCACTGGCAGCAGACCCGGTGTCCCCATATAGGAATGGAAACCCTATGGGTTCAGCAGTGGTAGGTGGGAAGGCTGAGCAGCAGTGCCAGCTCCCCTCTCAGCAGTGAAGTCTAAGTAGGAAATAACAAAGAATTGCCTGCAAAATAAAAATGCTTTTGATGTGAATAGAAATGTTTATCATTACTTGGATTTTTTTTTCATGTAGATAAGGCTCAGAAAATGTATTTTGTCAGTGACATGCAGCAAGCTCTAGTAGGTGTACCCATTTCAGGATAAAAAGAACAGAAGCTGCTTGCTTGAACCTGAAAGCTTTCTCAGTATTACAAAAGATATAAATGAACTTAATCATATGAACTCCTGGGTGGTCGCCTGAGTCTGTGAGCAGTATCCAGCCCATCCCAAATGGTGTTGTTCTAGGCCTGCACAAAAGACAACTTCAGATGATCTCATGCTCTTTTTCAGCAGTGTAAGTTATTGCCAGCACCAGTCAGGTAAAACCTCTGTGCAGGAAGACAACTGCTGCTCTTGCTGGTGAAGGAGCACCCCGTGGCACCAGCGTGTCCCAGCAGCCTCCCCGGGGCCTCTGCCATGGCCTCAGCATGCACAGCATCCTGCCCACTGGTGTGTCCCACAGGGCCCGGTTGGCTGCAGCTGGGGAGAGGAGAGGAGGAGCAGCAGGAGCTGGGCCACTCGCCCCTGCCATGCAAACCCTGGCCAGAGGTGGCCCCTGCTTGTACCCCCTGCAGGCACCAGTTGCCACAGAGCTACTTAGAGCAGTTCTTGCCCAAAGCCGCAGCAGCTTAGCATGGCATCTTCCAAACAACTGCTATCAGAACATCAACTGCTGAAGCTGACTTGGTCATATTTATAAAGAAAGAAAAGCAATGTCTAGATTGTACCTTTCCCTCCAGCACTGTGTTTTCAAAGGTGATTTCTCAGGCTGTTTTGATCTCAGGTGAGTGGGGCCACTAAATTTTGCAGTACTTACGTTGGTTCAACAGTTGTTGCCAGTCTCTTTGGTTCAGGAAATCAAAGTTCTTCAACAAAGGACTTATTCAAATGCAAAATTAATTAGGCTGTTTTAATCTTACTGCACATGTACTTCAGGAATTTTGGAATATTAAGAACCCCCAGAGACTCCTTTCTTCTCTCCAGTTACCATGGTTCATCTTGACAAGCAGTGAAACCTTCACTTGCAGGCAGCTGCTGGCAATGCCAGGAGCTTTGGGGAGCAATTAAAGCAAGTGGGAACAATCTCATGTTGCTTCTGGAAGAGGCACCAGAGACTGGCTCCACAATGAGTTTGTGGTGGGTGAAATGTTTTTTAAAAATCCCAGGGCAATGGAAACTGCATTAACTCCACGTTCTCCCTTTCCCATCCCCTCTCCTCTTAACTGAGCTGGTAGGAGACAGCAAATGCTAGAAACTGTAGAAATCTATTTATTCACCCTGGATCCTGACCATGTGTGGTGGTCACACATGGTCCTGATGTCTAACATAAATCTCCCCTCTCTCAGTTTAAAACCATTACCCCTTGTCCTATCACTGCCCTCTCTGATGAAAAGCCCCTCCCCAGCTTTCCTGTAGCCCCTCTCAAGTACTGAAAGGTGCTACAAGGTCTCCCTGGAGCCTTCTCTTTTCTAGGCTGAACAGCCCCAACTCTCTCAGCCTGTCTTCATAGCAGAGGAGCTCCAGCCCTTTGATCATCTTGGTGGCCCTTCTCTGGACCCTCATCATGGTTACAGCACCATGGAATCACACCCTAATCTTGTGGCAAATGTTACTAGGTGTCAACAGCACATTTTTGCCATCAAGTAACACAACACAAGAATGAGAGAAACCCACTGATGAAAACCCTTTGCATGTATTGTCCATAAAAAGAAAGTTCACCTTAGTCTCTCCTTAGGGGAAAAAAAGACAAAGCAATGTTCTTTTTTACTTCCTAACCTAGTTTTGTTTCAGGTATAGAGAAAATTAAGCCACAGGAATGGCTTATGGATGAATCACCTCAGTTCAGGTCACAGTCCTCACAAGAAATACACCTTTGTTCCCCAGGATGGAAAAGCCAGGTACTGCATGCAGCCCTTACAGGTGTGCAGGCTGAAGTGGTGTGTGCAGGCTGCCGTTTCCTCATGGGCTGTGAACACAAAGGGTGTCCTGCACTCTCCTGGGGTTGACACTGGCATTGTTGTGCCCTTGTGATCAGGGCCCCCATCCAGCTGAAAATAAAAATTGACTTTCAGCTGCATTACTGTTCTGATTGTGAAACCACAGGAGGAGACACGGGCGGTAGCCCAGTCCTCCCGGGAAGGAAACACAGCAGAACTGCCAATCTCTCTGTCCCTCCAGCTCAAACTACGACGTTTGCCACAATGCATTTGCTTTTAAATTGCAACATGTGCTTTCTGCCTTGTTGGGCTTCCAATCCAGTTTCTCTGAAAGGCAGCAGCAAGACCCCAGGTGATCTGAGAGCAGCGGATCCCGGCAGGGACGGTGGCTCCTCCCGGGGCAGTGTCCTGGTGGGCTCCATTCCCAGCAGCCAGGACAGCTCAGCATGCTGCCCACAACTCTGAATTACCGGTAAGAAAAACATGCCCAGGTCCTGTTTGCAGGATTCCTGAATGCTCTTTCTGCTTGAACACTTACTCCTGGCAGCTTTGCACACCATTTTGCTCCGCTTCGTGTGTGTGACAGGCCGAAACATCAAGGGTTTATTATCTGCACAGCTCCTCTGTTTATTCAGAGATTAATTCAGATGATTTTGGTGAGAAATCATAAGGCCCCAGGGTGCCTGCAGGCACAGGGCTCAGTGCAGGCACCAGCGCCTCTGAGAGGGGGGCTGCCCTGCTCTGTGCCCCCTGTCCTGCACAGGCAGAAGCAGGAGTAAGCCGGAGGGTTTTTCAGGAGCTGTGTTACCTGCTGCTTGGCATCAAGGCAAGTGGTTATAAGAACATCAGGGTTAGGAATGTCTCTGCTCCTCAAATGGTCATCTCCACCCACACAGAGGGTGTCCTTTCTGGGAGCTCTCCCAGCTCCTGTTAGCTCAGGAGCACTGCCAGAGCTGCCTGCTCCTGGGGACACAGACTTTTACACACAGGGAAAGGGCTGTGGACAAGTGTCCTGGTTTGAGCCAGGATGAAGCCGATTTTCCTTTTCTGGGACTGTTCCAGCTCAGGAGATGCTGTGGGAGTTGCTGGGGGTGGGGGCAGGTGAGAGGCTTTTGCACATACCTGAACACATTTGTATATAGTTGTACATATTTTCTTATATCATTAGTGTTTAATCACAGCTGTGTATTTTAGTTTTCAATCCAGCCAAGTCTCTCTCTTTTTCTCTCTCCCCTTCCCTACCTGGGTGGGAGGGGGGAGGGGATCGAGAGCATTGTTGTTAAACCTGAGTCAAGGGGTGACAACAATTTATTGGCACCCAACGTGGGGCTCAATTTTAAGCCCAGATTATACATTTTCATTAACTGAGAGTGTTCAAAATTCCATCCCTGATGGGAGGAATCCCTTAGAGAGCAATGGGCAACGGTTCTGCTGAATTTCATGATGGATTGAAAACTGAACAGACACTTTTTGCAATGAATCTACTGGACCTTTTGCCCAACATGCAACTGTACATGTGGTGTGCAGCTGAGAGCATTCTGCTCTCTGTGGCTGCTCGTGTGATTGTTTCATGGTTTATCAACAGAGCTGTAGCCATAACCAACTGTATAATTACCAGCCTAGTGATCCCAGGGGTTATGATACTGATCTTTATGGGGGCACTGTATGTGTACAGTTACAGTACAACTCCTAAAGTGAACGGAATGGTCCATGTTGGCAATAGCAATAGGTGGTTCAATTTTACCTCTCCATTTTCTTTCGAGCTGAATCTCCCAGCTCTTGATCTGAATTGTTGCAGTGGGGATGCTTCTGCTGCTGATACCACCACTTGTACTGCTACAAAAACAGCTGCTTCTACAAGTGCTGCTACAAAAACAACGGCTTCTACAAAGATAGAGTCCACTCCCTTTCAAATCAAACTAGTTAATCCTGTGACCAGGAGTCCCTTTCAAATCAAACTAGTTAATCCTGTGACCAGGAGCAAAGCAAAGGTGAAACACTCCTCCCTTTTCACCCGCTCCCACCTGAGATATCCAGAGTTCCTTCAGGCAACAATAGAGACTGAAGTTGAGGAAGCAGACAATTCTAAATCAGATGATGGAGCAGGTACTTCTCAAACCAGGATATTGCAAGTTGAAAAGTTACTGGCCCGTACAGGGATCGAGCCTGCAACCTTGGCATTATTAGCACCATGCTCTAACCAACTGAGCTGACTGGCTGGCATGGAGCCTCATCTCACCGTGTGACTCAGGTGCAACAACAACGCTCTTGATCCCCTCCCAGCCAGGTAGGGATGAAGAGAGACTTCGCTGGATTGAAAACTCAACTACACAGCTTTAGTTAAACACTAATGATATAAGAAAATATATACAATTATGTGCAAATATAGCATAGGCTACACACCAGAAACAGAGCGGGCATAAGTCAGGGCATGGAGGGGAAGCTCCTCTGACTTTAGCCATCAAAATCTGGGGCTCACTTGCCCATGAAAAGAGAGAGGGGCATCTCTAGGAGATCCAGTTTACACTGCCTGTTACAGAGGATGTTGGTCACCCATGTAAAGGGTCTCTTTCTTTTCTTCTGGCTTTAGAGGGAGGCACAGGGATTACTACCACCCTGCACACTGAAGTGGCTCATAGAAATGGGTGGAGAGCAGGTGGAGGTGGCATCCACTCCCCCTTTGTCTCCTCCATCTAGAGTAGTACCAAGACCAAGGGTTAGATGCTTTATGGTTCAGCACTGTGCCCTCTTTTATGGCTTGATGCTGAGGAATACTGTCCAGGGTTCTTTGAGCTCAAAAATGCTCCATTAGGCTGGATGCAGTTTTGACTATGGGGAGCTCGATATCTTTCTCCTACTACATGACCCAGCATCCCAGATGCTTGCTGTCATGAGACAGATAATGATGCTGTCCTATGAGCTAGGCAAAAAGACAGACAACACACGTTGCCTCGCTCTGCTAGGAGTGCTCCAGTTCATTATTTACTACAGGAAATGGATTTTCAGTGTGGATTGCTAACAGCTCTCACTTGCAGATGCCAAGGCTTTAGTACTTAGGTCTCTGGGCAATTCTCCACTGAGGATACGGAGCAGAAGGAGCTGCCAGGCACTCATCGACAGAGACATGAACTCCAGCATCGTCTCCAGCCTCTGGAGGAATTCTGCAGATACACTGAACAACAGCCGTGAGTGTAAGCCCCCCCCAGGGCAAGTGCTTTGTGTGCCTCTACAGAGCTCAACATTTGCTGCCATTATCAACAGCACAAACATCCGCTAAGAGAACTCCCTCTTCTCTCAGATAATTCAGCATCTTCTGGCAATTCTGAGAAGGAACAAACCTTTCTCTCAGTGCTCCTTCCTCAGCTACAGAATAGCCAGATGTCTACACAGCATCCTCAGGCTCTCCACCAGAGATGCAGGGAAAGGTGGGTGTCAGATACCTAAGAGCTACTGTTGAAAGTAATTACAAAAATACTTGATTCTCCAGCAACAACATAAGGAATATTTTAATTTTTTTGAAATGTAGATTTCACTTCTTGCTGTAATATGCCACTGAAATGGCATTGGAGTGTCTGATAGCTTCTTGGTCTGTTGGGTTGGTTTGTTTTGTTTGTTGTTTGTTTTGTTTTGTTTTGAATTGGATTTTGTCCTCAGTTGCATATGGTCATAGCATAAGGAGTTTAAGTCTATGGCACAACTGGAAACCTTAGCACAAGCTACATGAAAGAAAAGACATAATTAAAGAGGATCCAACATCACAAGAAATAGTACTGCAGTCCATTCTGTAGGGCTAACAACTAAACGAAAAATGTATCAGCAGAGTGTAACAGACATTTCTTGAATAAAGGTCATCTCGCTCATCTTGCTTGCACATCTTATTCCCTCTTGAAAGATATTTGTTTGATTCTTTAATTTGTCCCAGGAACCTTGTTAGGGAAGAATGCAATGTAGGATTTGCTCAGTGTGTGACAAGAA
Source organism: Apus apus (assembly GCF_020740795.1). Lineage (NCBI taxonomy): Eukaryota > Metazoa > Chordata > Aves > Apodiformes > Apodidae > Apus > Apus apus. The sequence continues at coordinate 135,448,746 of NC_067283.1, forward strand.
GTCTGCTCCAAATTCAGCTTATATTTGCTCAAATGTATCTGCGAGTTTCTACAGGGTTTAAATTAAATCTTGAAGTTTCTTGTTTGAATAATAAATGTTTGAATCAAACATTTGAATTAAAAGTTCTCTTATACAAATTCAAGTCAAGCCTGGCAGCCCTGCAGACTGAAGTCCATTCCTTAGCCAGGGAATATGAGCAGGAGCAAGGCAGGCAGCCACCTTGAGTTTCTCTACCAATGTTTCAGCTGTGACCCTTAGGGACAGCTTTCAGGGACAAAGAAGAGTTTAGGCTTCCTCATTATTCATCCAAGAAAACGTAATTTCCTATTCTCACACCACAAAACCTAGAGGGCACCAGTGACAAGTGGTGTGCTTGCACCGGAGAAAGAGCTGGCCTGTTGGTTGGTCTTTGATGGGTGAACTTTGTCATCACTAGTCTGTCCTGGACGCCTGCAGTGAATCCATCCAGCTCCTTGGAGGTTTATCACCTGCTCTGTCAAGTGCAGGAGGAGCTGACAGGCCGGGGAAGGAGGTTTCTCACATCAACTTCCCAGGTTCCAACGAACTGAATTTCTAGGGAGTCATTTCAGAATATTGCATCAGTGATGATGATGATGGCCATAAACACATACTCTCCTGATGACTCAGAAATGTCTCTCCATTTCACTGGTTGACTTGTCATTCTACCCTGAGCCTTGGACAAGATTTTCATATTCCAAAGCTTTAATGACCATAATGCCTTAACTGGCTAATCTGCAAAAATGACTCAGGTGTCCATTGCATCATCCTGCACGGACATCTTCATGGCTTCATCCCTGAAACTTAGTTTGTGCAGTGTGTGTTTCAGAGAATTGACTGGCAGATGGGGATGCAGCCCTCAGAGCATGGGCATGTTCAGCAACGGTGGCTAAACACACGAATTGCCAGGCCAAGGTGCTCCCAGAGACAGGAAAACAACACAGCAGGAAGGTCAGGCATGGCACAGGGCAGAGACATCAAGATTTGAACTTATTTGGAGAAGATGCATCCTCTGCATTTTGCAACTAATACCATATAAACGGTATTACCAGAAGAAAGTGAACAGACAATTCAGTAATTTACTATCTTGCTTCATCCATTTGATAGGGAAAGGAAAAGAAAGAAAAATCTTGACATTCAAGGACAGAAAATCTAGACTTTTTGTTTTGGTTTTTTTTGTTTGTTTGGTTTGGTTTGGTTTTTTGTGTCTGAATAAAGTTTCTTCTTAAGAAAACTTCTTGGCTGAAACCAGCACAGCGACTTCTCTTAACTTGCTTTGGTTATTGGTCCCAAGGTATTAGTAGCATCCCTAATTAAGCCTGTTTGACTGGAAGACATCTGGGATCCATCCTTTACATTTCCATGGGTTTGGAACATGAGTACTATCTAACACAGAACACTACCAAAATATTAACAAGGGACTTCTTTGGAGTTTCCTGCCCCCTATTATTACTAGGTTTATCCCACCATAAAAAAACCCTCCACTGCATCCCAACCATCAGACCTATTTCCTTTCTCTCTTTGAAAAATCCATCAGTCCTTTCACTTTCTGCTTGCCAATTCCATGCCCATCTCTCCCTGTCTGCCTAACACCCTTGGGAAACCCAGGGCTTCCTGAGGCAGTTTGTCTATCCTGGCAGCTGCTCCTGCCAGCAGGAGCTGTGTAAGGCAGCAAGTTGCCTCTTGCCTGCAGCCAGGATGCAGCCGGGTGGGTGGCAGGCAGGTAACCCCCACATGATGGCTGGGGATTGTCCTTGGCTTGCACATGCTGCCACTGGGAATGTCAAGTCTGATTTTTATTTTACTTTACAAGTGTATTCAAAACGTTGGGCTTTGCATACATGGCAGATTCAAGAGAAGGGAAGAATTATTTCTGCTGTATATCATATCCCTGGAACAGTCACTGAAGCAAAACCTGCCTTTGCTGACCAGCCCCTCAGGATAATAAATTTGAGCTCCTGCAGTAATGGAAAAGGAGAGACTGTTGAGCCCATCAGGTACCGGCAGGTTTTTTAGTTAAGAAAACTCAAAATCAATTAGACACTTATTTTAAAACACTTATCTGTGCAGCATTTGATATTTTAACTCTGATCATTATTTCATTTTACAGGTTCCTTTATGACCTTAATTGTGAACTGAATTTCTACTGGAGATAGCAGTAAAACCAAAACCAAATTTTAATCAAAATCTCATTGTTGTTTTGTAAGTAAGGCAGGCCTGACATATGCTTCACATATAAATGCCTGATTTAGAAAAAGGTGGGCAGGGAAAAAAGATACAAGCCTAACTCTCCTCCTTGAAGGTCACATTTAATGAATCTGATCCCATTTTGCAAAAGTCCAGATATTTCTGTAGGTCACATTCTGTCTAAAAATTCTCATGTATCAAGTCCATGTTCTTAAAACACTTCCCAGTCCTTTAAAGCAGCAGGGTCCCACTGAATCTGCTACTCTGTCACCCTCATGCTCCAGGGGCTGGCTCAGAAGTTGGTTCCTGCCATCTCCTAAGTGTTTTGAGGTTAGATTCTTGCTGCCTCACTTCCATGTCTCTCAGCAAGTCTCCTTACTTCCTTTTGTTGTTCTCTTGTTAACAGTGTTTTCTTTGCTCACCTCACCAAAATATGTTTGCATTCTTTGTAAAAGAATTATTTATATTCCAGAATACATAGCACCACACACTTATCTTCCCTGATGTTTAGAAGTAAGCTATTTCTCTAGCCCCAGCTGTGCAACCTTCTGTTTTGTTGGGTGTTTAGCACACCACGAATCTCAAGCCAAAATAAACTCGTAAAAGATGGATACTACATAGAATTTGCTACACAAAAACTAGACTTCTTTAATACTAGTGACAGGCGGCAGGAAGTAAAACCCATGCCTATGTCTTGGCAGATCAGGACTAAAGTTCAAGCTATGCTAGAATTGCAGATTGACCATCAACCTGCTTTGTCTTGGAAGAAATCACTCACTGCTGATGTTTGCTGCTTTACGAAACAGACTTCCATTTCTCTTCTCCTGCTATTAAAAAGTAAGCACTTTTCTTCAGTAACTGAGTAATTTTTCACTCTAGCATAAGAGCCTTCACCCCTTCATGGCTGTTGCTCATGGACACACATCAGGATGCCAATGTAGGATGTGAATGGTCTGGATTTACACTGAAATGCCTCACATCATCTAGCTTGGGTGAAATCTCAGCATTAAGGTGTTGACCTTTTTCTACCTTGAACAGAATAGTGAAATCGAGTACAGAAATGCTGTCAGGTCTCAAAACACACACAGATGTTTTCCTGAGGTTGAGTGTTTTCTCTGCAAAGCCTGCAGCCCATCACCTCTGGCTGTCCCATTGTGGGAGCAATGGAGGCAACGGTACATCCTTGCATTTGGTCAGAACTCCGTAGTGAAATGCCACTTGCTGGCAATCTGGAGACAGGCTCACTGACCTAGAAGGGTTCTCCAGTTTCTTTTGGCAGTAGGAGTTGGAATTAGATATGCTGATGCTAAATGGCTTAGCATTAACAGCAAAACAGCTTAACGTTACCCTCTCCCTATAGGGGAGACCTATCCCCTATAGGTTACACTATAATGAGACTCTTAAAAAATGTCCAGTGCGGTGGACAAGCACTGGGCTTCGCAGCAGAAGGTTGGGGATCAGCCTTCCTCTTCACCCAGTGCGTGGCTTTACAGCCTGCAGAAAGAGTCAGCCCAGACTAGAACATTTTTAAGTACTACTTTCGCAATGCAAAGAAACAAAATGATCCAATTTAGATGCAAGGACGTAACTCAATGGAACTAAACTTTACACTCTCCTACGAAGAAGGCTATTTTATCATGGTAAGGATTCATATTTAAATAATACTTTCCTCTTTTAGTGTCTTAAAAAACTCAGCAGCTTGGATCTTGGCTTTGCAAATTCACACATGTTGACAAGCTGCTATGTCTGCCCTACACTTCACCTGGGGCCCATGCACTCTTGCCACTCTGCCTGGGATGCTCTGCTGTGATGGCAGATCAAGTGTGTGACATTCAGATTTTATGTAGACAGCCCTCTAATCTACAGCAGCAGTGGTACTGTAAAGGATTGTTTCCAATATGCAGACACCACTTTACTCACCACAAAAACCTAGATTCCTGATTAAATGCTCCAGCTTTACAGCACAGCTTATACAATGGACCAGGCTTACAAGCAAGGAGAAGAAAAACGACGGAGCAAGCCGAGGCAGTAAGAGAGTAATTCCTCCTACCAAACCCAATGCTTCTTGTCAGGCAAGAAATGGCTGGTCGATAACATAATTTACTACACCGCTCTAGGGAAGCACAACTCCAGTCAGAAAAAAACAAATCAGAACACACAACATAAAAAACACACACCTTGAGAAAGAGAAAAAACCCCAAGCAAAAGAAAGGTAGCTTATGGTTAAAATTACTTATTTTCTTTTACTGTTTTCCAAACCCTTTTAAAGCCAAGCCCCAGATGTGTAATCTGGGGCATGACACATTTGAAGCTCTGTCCTTGAAACCTTTTCTTTTTGCCCACGTCCTCCGTCAGGAGTCACATTAAGTGCTATGTCTGCAATGAATTACACCATTCCAGATCTACATTGAGTAGCTGTGTTTGGGGGCTCCACATGTTTCAGCTTCCTTCAAAGCTACTTTCAGCCACTACAATCTGGTCATTTCTGGAGATTCTGCCAGTAGGGCTAAGCATCCACCTCAGCAGCTGCACTAGAGAAAGCTTCCTTAAAAAATGTAATTTTTTGTAGAACAGCTCTACCAGAAAGTTCTCCAAATATGTCTAAAACTGCCCTGCTCTTTGTAGGAACCTTGAATGTTCCAGAAATGTGGGTTCCCGAGCAGCCAAGCCTAACTATCCAACTTGCACCGTCAGCCTCTGATGCCCTTAGAAACTTCGGCTTCCAAGCCATAATTGTTGCTGTATTTTGCCTAGGAAGAGAATCTGAAATTCCCATTTTCTCTCTATTGTTAAAAAAAGCAATTTGCTATGTAGGATGATTGACTTGGTCCTACTCCATATGTGCCTCACTGCTCGTAACTGTTATTCCACTGGAAAACCGTTCCCCCCCTCATCTAAATGGTGGGGATAAGGGATGCGGAGCTACAGCCTCACCCCATGATCCAAGAGTCCTGCACCAGCCAGGCATAAACGGGATGACCAATACAACTAATGTTCCCTCACATCTCCAAAGCAAAACTACACGTCTGAAACAGCTCATTCTACTTCGAGCACCCACTGAGAGGCTGCTGTGCTTTGCACCTACTGAGGCTCCACGCCAGCCTTTATGAGAAGGTGGAAGATAACTGGGCAACACCTAAAGATAATGCAAAGGGCTGGCTCCAGTAAACCCACACCAGTCCAAGGTGGATCTCTCATCCTGAGATGTAACTAGAAGAGCAGTCTCAGCTTCTCCACTTTCAGCTGGAAAATTAATTCCATGGGATAGGAAGTCTTTGGTGCACTTTCCTGTCACTCATCTGTCAAAAGCAGAGCTTGGGGACAGTGAGGCACAATGTAAAAAACAGACCAGGGCTTAATTTTCTGGATTCATATCCGAGGTGTCTCTTGTCGTCAATGCTTGTGAATTTTTTAAAAGCAGACAGTTGTTATGGCAATTGGTACCTGGCAGATTTAAAAAACTGGGTGGTGGGGTTTTTTTGTTACTTCAGACTAGGCTACAAGAAGATAGAATAAAGGAGATGAATCCTTAAAGCAAATGATTTTGTTAAATTAGAAGGAAAGAATAACAGATGAAATAACCTTTACTGTATAATTTGTAACTGCAAGAGTGGAAAAGCTTGCTTGGGTCTTACTCATCACAACTAGCAGATCCTACAACTACAGCCGACTTGAAATACTACTTTTTTCCTAAGGGTGGGGTAGGCAAAAATTATTTCCAGTTATCTCCACAAGATTAATGCAAGGCCTTTGAATATAGCTCAAAGGCTACAGCAATTGTTCAGAATGGTTTTTTCAACAGGTTCCTCTCCTGAGTTCTGGGGCACATTAACACCACATCAATAGCAGGCAATTTTCCCTCCTTCAAAGGGAACTTTGAGTAACTATTTGCAGAAAGGCTGGCATTACTGATCTCCCAACAACTTTTAACTGCACCTTGGAAGGAAATAAAGCTACTTACCATAAAAACCCCATAATCCTTAGAATTGGGAATACTGGCTAAATCTTGACTTCAATACATTTTCTTATCCATAGGGCTGTTACTCCATCAATCCACACAGAATGTGGCAGTATCAACCTGCCAGAATCTAGCTGAGATGTGAACTACTGGAAACAAGGAAGCACACCCAGTCAGGCACTGCCAGCTGCACAGCTCACCTGCTGACAGGTGTAGCTACTCTAGCTTCCTGCCTTCCAAAAGGGCCTGAAGCAAAAGGCAGGGTGAGTAAAAGGCATGCCTCTCTCACATTTTGCCCCTTCAGCCTGTGCTCTGTAATTCAGTCTGTAAGCACTGTGGGAGTTCCCACAGAAAGAACATTTTGTACTGCAAATCCAAGGCTCCCGTGAGCCCTTTCTGCTTGACCAAACAGGAGACTTCATTGCAGAATGGGTCATGCACCACGGGTGAAGCAACACCCCCACGTTTTAAGAGGGTCTTCAACGTCAGAACAAAGACTGAAAATACATGAAAATAAGCTTGTAATAGAGAAGGCTGATCATTCAGTAGAGGAATTTTTTTCATGAACAAATACTGCAGATCACTCTAGTAGAGGAATGAAGGAAGAGTTAGGAGTGAACTTTCTTCAACATTTAAAAGATCAGCTTAGATCCCAAAAGAATAAAGCTGCCTTAAAAAAAACAACAAAACAACAAACAAAGCCACCACACAAAAAAAATCCAATGACCTTCTATGTAAAGATGCCTTCACATTTTGCGTGTAAAGGCAGAAGAGTAAAATATTTATTCTGCCAAATTCCACCAGTCCACATTTGATTATGTGCTTTTTAATTTTCAGTAATACCTTGAATTATCCAGGTACATGGAGGAACTTTACAGAACCCTATTAACTCAAAAACTTTCTTAAATAGTTGGATAAAGGATTTTTAAAAGAAGCATTTTCAGGTCACATTATTTCATACAGCTTAAATTTAAAATGTTTAAAGTAGTTTACCACTCAAGTTGAAAGTCAAATCCTTTCAGTAATGGAAGCAGGCAACATCTTCATTAAAGCCTTTCTAAGAGACAGAATCACATGTACTATAGAGTGAACTATGGTCTTCCCTTTCTAAAAGTGGATCCAACATCCCCAAAGGAATTTTTTAGTCATGGTCTGCCAACTTGCCTTGCTTCCAGACTGGAATGTAGCCCTTTGTTTTGTAAATGTATTTCAATACTGCTTTTTTCCTTTTGACAAGTGATTTCATGTATTAAAGAAGTAATTGTTACTTTTTTCAGTGGTAATTGAGGGATATACTAAGTTCTCCCTAAGAAAGCCTCATTAACCTTTGCCCTCCATATTTTTCCCTTCTTCCTGTTCTTAATCAGATTCTAATTTTTATTACCTATTATAACAAGATACTAACTTTCCATTCTAGAATGATGACTCATGTCCCTATCTACTTTTACAAGGTTAAAGGTCATCCTACCCACCTTCTCTACCAATCTCAATTCTTAAATTCTAGGACAAAAGACTCAGTTATTCTAGAAACGGAGCAGCACGTTCCAAATGCAATGATCATATGTATTTTAACTTCTGTTTTGTTTTTTTTTTAAATACAAGGAAAAGCCTATACTGAACTCTAAAAAGTCAGACCTGTGACTTTTCTAAACTCACGTCATGTACAAAAGGGTAAGGCAATGGAGTTCACATCCAATATTTTGGTTCATCTTATTATTCCAGGTATCAGATTAACCTGGTGACACCAAGGTAACTTTTTGCACAAATAAAAGTTATCTAAAACTAGGTAATACTTACACTGTACTTACAGGTGAAGCTCAACCAAGAACAAGGCCACTCAACCTTCCTTTATGTTGACTACATACATACAACAACAGTTCAATACAGTTCAACTGTTTTTTCTAAGTGTGTCAGCTCTTGAGAGATGTGATACTGTTCAGTTTCAAACCAAGTATCTGCAAATGCCACAGTCATTCTGTGAATACCATCAGTGCAGCCTCCATTGGGGACAAAGACAAGAAGTCTGGGGAGCCCTTCCACAAACTGAGTTGTTCATGACAGAGGCTCCTGCCTGCTCTCCTTTAAAGAGCCAACAGCAGCAAGCTATGGGTTTCCATATAACCAGACCTATTCCAAAAGCCAGCTCTTAGAGAACTTTGTATGCCTTTTGCCACAGGTCAAGGGACCACGTTTGTGAAGGTATCTCCAGAGTACCAGCTGGATAGTTGGAAAGCTGTAGGCAACTGTAAGTTGTAAATAAACAAATATAGCAATATTAAAATCATATATGAAGCATTTGATCTTGACTTCCCTGAAAGTAACTAAATGCCTAAATGTGTATTAAGATTTTTCCATAATATACTTCCTGCTGCATTTGGGTATAATACAGCCATTACCCTAAAAGGTGTGGGGAGACAGATCACATGAAATCTACACCAAAGGTAGTTGAAAAGTCCATTCATAAAACTTTTATTCCACTTACATCAACTTAATACACATGTTCTGAACAGTTATGCTTGGATTGTTCATGAAAATTTCATAAGACATTAAACAAAGCTAGCCATCATCTCAAGTTATTTCCCTGTTAACTATTTTTACAGCACATGCATGTTAGGCAAGTATCAAAAAAAAAAATCACAAAAGCAAAAAACCTAAAAAAGTTAAATACGTGGGTTTTTGTTTTACTGCTGTGCTCGATATACAGTGTCATTATGGATATCAAGCAATTCATTTTTTACTGCATCTTTACTTGTACATTTGTTCTTAGGTTGCTTAAACCATTTAAATACAAATAAAATGTGTAGCAAAAATAATGAAAGCAACAGCAGGTAACTTTACAAATAATGGAATGTGAACCGTTTCTCTGTCCTTCTCTAGAGAAAGTTGACTGGGTTATCAAACTGTCTTAAGGAACATTTCAGCTGCAATCAAAGATGTACACTTGACTGGTATATTCCACAGATTTCACATGTTGACTTGACATGGAATATCTATGGGACATCAGTTTATTCACAGCCATGTGTCCTCCAGCTTGAATACTCATGCTAACTACACCTGTGGCTGCAACTGATTATCCCTTTTTTCCCATCGTGACAGACCGATACGCAAGCAGTCATCTTTGCTTGACATAGAAAGCTGTTTTAACACTGGCCTTGTGGGAAGCCACAATGTACCAAAAGTACTATGCCAAACATGTAAAACTTGTATAAAAATTTCACAACCCTATCTTGGCCACCTCAGATGAAAACAGCTAAGTTCCCCAAATGTTAACTGGCTCTATTCCCCTAATATTTAACAAAACCACATGGGAAATATAGAAATCCAAATAGAAGTAACATAAACCTGTCAAATCGTAAACAAAAACTATTTGTGGGACAGCATGGATGACAAATGGTCTACTGTGTAAATTTCAGAATGAGGCAGATGGAAGTTGGAAGGCTGGTTAATTCTCCCCTCCTTCTCCTGCTTCGGCTTCATCTCCTTGGGTATCCGATGTCCACAACTATTTGGGGAAGAAAATAAAATATATAAGATATTAACATTTATGAATAATAATCCATAAGGGATTATTGGAAAGAAAGCCTACTTCTTAAGTAGTCATTTTGTAAGAGGTCCTACTAAGCACCATGGGAAAAAAAAGCACACTTTAAAATGAATGGGGTTCTTTGGCTATTCTCCACAAGACAAGACAGAAATGCAGTCCTGGGTTCCCAAGCCCTGCACTGCATCTAATGCAGAAGTTTGTGAACAGTCAAAACCAAAGCCTCATACCAAGAAGGCTCAGTAGAAATACACTACAAGCAGACAAGAATCATACCTACTGAACAGATACTTGAGAATCAGAAACAAAGAGTACTTGATTTCCTGTGGATTCCTTCTCCTCAAGTGATCTTTATGCATCTTTCTGAAGGAAGCACTTCAAAAAGGTCTATCTCCACATCCAACACAATAGAGTCAATGCTACCTTTTCTTCAAAACAGGCACCTGAAGGTTTTTTTTTTGTTTGTTTTTTAAAATAAAAACATTTCACCAACAGGGCTGTCCTTTGGCTCTATTCAGTCAGTCATGCCCCCCTTCAGAACCTTTTGGAACACAGAGCTTCCAAACTCAGAGGGCAAGGCAAGGCAGGAAGAAAATCAGGCCAAATACGCAGTACGCACAAAATCTTATTTTCAGCTCCATAAAATCATACTAAGGAGCCATACATCAAGATTAAGTACCAACTAAGGAAATTAAGCATCAGTTCCAGAGCAATACCCAGAGCAAAGAAATTATTTTGTGAACAAAGTATTTTGCCACGCTGGCTGCTTCCAAACTATCACCAGTCCAATATGATCTGTAATCTCTCACTTTATGGAGTTACAGCAGCTTTAACTGAATCCTTCATGGTCTGGAGCATAAGTGGTAAAACCTAAGAACAAGTCATTCTCTCTCTACCTACAGTCTACCCTCTACCTATGCTAAGGTCTCACAAGATGCTAAAAAAAAAATTACATCAGAAACATTTTAACCTTTCCAGGAGTACAAGACAACAGAGAAAATTGCACAATACCAGCAACCTTGTTCTTGCTCTGAGCACAATACACTGGTATCTGCACTAAGTGTTCCTTGTTGAAGACATTAAGGAACAAGTTAGTTTACTGGAGAAAACAGCATCCTCCTCCATGTCTAGCCCCTGCACTACATTATAAACTACATGATGAGAGTATTACATTGTTCTCAGCTTCAGTGCTAGTCTTATAAGGAACAGTTATTAAGAACAGTTTTAGTAGAATTTCACCAGAGGCTTCTTCCTAAATCCTTACCTCTAGAGTATCTACAGATATGTACACATACATACCCCTACTAATTAAATAAAAAGTCTGAATTGTATGAGAGAAGGATTACCCATTGAAAGCACAATGTAACAAATCTGCTGGGTAAAAGAAACCCTTAGGAGGACAAGATGCATTTGTTTTATTTTGTTTTTTTAAAGAAAAAACAATTTCATAACAGAGCAAAGAAAGGAAAAAGTCAGATGTCAAAAGCCTTTGTAACAGACTTACAGAACTAGCAAAACCAGCCTTTTTTTACATTTATGAAATGTACATATATCACACGTATATCAAACATTACTTTTTACCTCAAGAAGTTCTGGAAAAACATGGAATCAATGCACTTGTACAGGTGAAGCAAAGCATTTAAGGTAAGACATAACTCATTCAAAAAGATGGAATCCTGCAGCTGTCTACAGCTTTCTCCCTTACAGTGGAAAGCTCACATCAGTATCAGGCCTGCTACTGTAATTCACTCCCTGTGGTAGCTCAGTCCAACTTCTGCTCTTGTATGGAACAACTGGCTTTCCAACTGCTGTGACAAGCTTTACATTATTTTTACTGGGAAGCTCAACATTAAAGTCAGCTTCTATTCTCTGTCTCAATACCACTCATTCAGAGGAGAGCTCTTGAGCAATCTCACTCAAGGGGAGAGCACACACAGGCACTGAGTGTGATGCCAACCCTGTATCTGTCTCCATTACAGAGGTTGAGAAATCTCTTCCATTTGTTTTGTAAGCAACAGCTGAAACAATCACAAGTAGTTTTTTTTCAGTAATGTTAAGTTGCCATTCTAGTGGAAAAGGTTCCAAGGAACAGGGAAATTCAGTGTTAGGAACAAAAGCAGAAAGTATGCAAACCCCTATTTTATGCAAGTGTACAACCTAACAAAGAAGCCCAGTTAGTTTGTAAATGTCTCTGGTATCAGATGCCCAGAACACAAACAAGGGGTTCCATCTGGTGACAAGAGGTTCTTCTTATTTTTTCAGTTCTGGCTTGCATTTCTCCCTTCCCCCAAGAAGACCAGGGAGTGAACTATGCCATTAATTACACTATTGCATGTTTGCTTTCATTTACTGTTTCATTTGCTTTAGATGTTTATCTTTGCCAGTTTTAAAGTTCAAAGTAGGTTAAAAAAACCCCACACACAAGATGAAGATTTTGATTACTCTGACAGAACAACACAATCTTGATCCATAACTTAAGACCACAGACAGCTATGAGTCCAAGTAAAAAAAGCATTAAGACAGTTGTTTTACAATTACCATGGAAACAACCTGGCTAGCACTGATTCCAATTCCAGCTTTACCAAAATTAAAACCAACCAAAAAACAGGCCCTTAAATTGACTTGTTCGCTTTGTTTGTAGTTTTCATGTAGGAGCTATTCCTTGCACATGAAATCACACTGAATAAACTATACGAAATTTGACATGTTTTGAAGAGGCAAATGAGAGTGTATTTTCAAAAGCTAACAGGTTTGCTAGTCACAGTCCAAACTATGTCACTTACACAAGCTAAATGCCTTGAATAAAAAAACCTGAAAAATTTGGTCCATGTGTCATGTCAGAAACCCATGTTAATTAGCATGCAGACAAAAAAGACTAGGCAGGAGAAAAAGATGTAGCTCCAAAAACATAATGTACTGTGAATTCATCTGTAAGCAAATGATAGACGTGGCTCCACAGCTAAGAATAAAGAATAAACTCTGAATGTCACAAAGACCAATCCCATTAACAACAACATGTAAACTTCAATGATACTCACTGTCAAGTTGTCTCTCAGTAACTGCATTATTAGCGTGCTGTCTTTGTATGACTCTTCACTTAATGTATCAAGTTCAGCAATTGCTTCATCAAAAGCCTAGTGTTATAAAAACAAACAACTCCATTGGCCATGTGACAAAGGTTATGCAAATAATATAAATGGAATTTTTCTCCCTCAGACTTACCGTTTTTGCAAGGGAACAGGCTTTCTCCGGGGAATTAAGAATCTCATAATAAAACACGGAGAAGTTTAGAGCCAGCCCTAATCTGATGGGATGTGTTGGCTGCATCTCCTTTTTACTGATTTCAAAAGCTTCTTGATATGCTTGTTGTGATTGCTCCACTATCCCTGTGGGGAAAAAACAAACATACACAAAACCCACAACAAGTAAGTAATTCACATCCTGTATTCAGACATACAATCAGGACTGTGTTCACGCTTGCATGAACAAAGTATGTTAAGAGTGAATGCCTGTGAATGAGCACTTCACCTAACAAGTTGCTATTTTATGAAGATTTTACTAAATTACATTTTTAAATTATTAAAAAAAAAGAAGCTGCCATAGACCAAATCACAGGTTTGAGTCTCTCCCTGACTACTTGTATTTACAAATGTTTGCAGCAGTTTTGTAGCAGTCAAGGAATGTAAAACCCACCACCTACATGAAAACATTCAAGTTTACCTACACACAGGTTTGATATGTTACCACAATTTCCATGTTTTCAAATGCTGCAAAGCATTACAGATCCACATTTTAGTCACAGAAGACACTGATGACCTTTGCTATAATGCATAACCCTTTCAGTAACAGTAACCTACAAATTCTGATTCAAATTGCTTGGCAAAGATAGCGTGACATGCCTCAACGTTAATTAAAAATGTATTTTTTAAAAGCTTCCAACACAGCTCTATTTCCAGTACAGACATAGAAAGCACTTTCCCCTAGCTTAAACGTTACAGTACCTATAAACTTTGAAGTAAGGAAGAAAAAATAACTGGTCTCCTTTTTTTCTTAGAGATCAATCTTTTGCCATTCTCTTGATTGATTCAGTTGTACAAACTATAAAATCTTGGCAGAAAAAAACAACCACGTTGTGTATACTAAGACTGAAGAGCTCAACGGTTTCCATTCTCACCCAATGCACTTGAACTTAAGAGCAGACTATGCCTGCACAAGTCAGAGATCATGGCCCAACACAGCTCACATGCTGGATATGCCCTTGATGACTGCAGGAGGCAAGAGTGCTAGACACTGAACACAAAGGGACCATTGTTCCTGCACTCTCAAAGACTGTTAACAGCATCTGAGAAAAAGGTGGGCAGGAAGTATTTCAATTCAGATGCAAAAGAATTCCAATCCTAACATTTCTGGATCAAACCAGAAATGCATCCAGCACCATCTCTACAACAGTGCCAGTCACATATATTAAAAAATAAAGGAATTTTAGGCTAAGGAATCAAAAATATATCAGTATTTAAATCAGAAGTACTCAAAAGTCTGAGAATAACCAAATAACTATTGAGGATGTCTGTGAAATCTCTTCATTTGTATGCATTCACAAAAATTAAAGCTTCCTATTTACCTCTTCAACATGGAAGAGGGCAGACACTCACTGCACTAGTATTCAACAGTTTGTCCTCTACTCTCTTCACTAACAACGGAGTTCTTCAGAAAGATCAGACACTGCCACAATACCTTGAATGTGACCAGGAGTTGGTATGCTATGGTTGGAAGAACCAGGTTTACTGGACTTCAAACCTAGAAATCGTTGAGAAGTGTTCATTCTTCTCATAATGAAAAAGGCTTAAAAAATTACACAGTTTATGAAAGGCAAAACAAGCAGCAAGAAAAACAAGTAACTTCATGGACTGAAGCAGAGTATTTTATTTTTTGATAATTTTTCTTTAACATAACTAAATATCAAAAAAGGAAAAAGCACTGTGTTTGCTCTATTTGAGAAAATACAGTTACCTTTTCAGCAGTGATTCAGGGAACTTAGTGCAAAATTTGACGTATCCTGTTAATTTTTAAATCAGTCACCCAGTATAAAAAAAAAAGTTGCAAGATTTTAAACTTTAAATTCTTTATAATGTTGTACAGTTCAAAGCTAAAATAGCAGGATGAGGTATCTGCTTGACATTCCTGTCCACTAGGCTGCTGTAAGAAAACTCCAGTCAATAAAATCAACAATTTAGTTTATGAAGATAAAACCCCAATTCTTACAAGTTGGGAGCTTTATACTATTGCTGTATTTACTGTAAAAGGCTGAAAGCATACTGTCCAAATAAATGGCCATTATTTCCTGAACACTAAGTATCAACTGTTCTTCAAGGTCACAGACTGCATACAGGAAAAGCCTGAGAGATGAAACACATGGCAGGGGAGGGGGGGAAAAAAATTAAGTTTAGGAGCTATAGCAACTACGAGCTAGATGGGCTTAAAATAATTTTCTTCATCTGGAAGTCCACCAAAAACTGCTCAGCCAGGAGACTGAATTTCAAAACCACTTTGCACAAAGATTTTCGGTCTAATTTTGGAGTTGGCAACTTAATCCTCAACAAAAAAAAAGAAACTTTGGGACTCAATATACTGTACCTTCTAGGCATGTGAACAGAGATTATAGAAAGCAAAATATAATTACTCTCTATGCAGGAACAGATCTAAAGGACACATGCAGTTCTGCTGCCACCAAGACTGGGTCAGTCTGCATGCAGTAACGCATCAGAAGTCATATCAGGCTCTACTCTAAGTCTTAATGTTGTTACCCAACTCCCTGTTAGCCAGCATACTAGGGAAACTGGGCTATCCTATGTAATGTGGAGGTAACACATATGCCAGAAAGCTGAAGCAGACAAATCTATTCCCCTGAAATTATTCCAAGTCTGTTTCACCTCTATACCAAACAACCTGGTCTCTGTAAAGTCACACAGACATCTTTCTATATCACAATGGGAGAGCTTATTAGCTTGAGAGCAGGACAAGGACACTGAACTGAAGGTGACTCAGCATAGAGTCAGCATGTCATTAGGAAGTCTCTAAACCACCTAATATACTAACTTTTCTAACTAAACGTACATGACAGTAACTTACCTGCAACTTAGCTGCTTACACAAAGATACAAAAAACTTGAAATAAAAAGCATATGGACATTAAGCTACCACAGTTATGGAAGAAATTTTCCTAACAGTAAGATTGCTTTTATTAATTAGTTTATTCTCCAGCTGGTTTGTAGTCTCTTTGCTCACTGAACCTGTGCAGACTTTCTGTATTCTGGAGAAATGCAGAAGTAGCAAGAGGAAGACTTCAAAAAGCTACAAGACTCTGTCCTCCTACAAAAAGGTAAAAAAGCAATACTTGGCCAGACAGAAGATGCATAAACCTACACTTCTGTGACAAACTAGATGTGTGCATGCCTAATTGGAGATGATTACAACATTTTTTTGATTGAAAATCTGTTCCCTGCTTCTAACAGGAGAGGTACATAGAAACTTTAGTAACTCATTTGAAAGTAACCTATGACTTTCTTCAGAAAATAGGAAGTCTATTGCTAAATAAATGTACTTGCAAATCAGATTAGAGTTGTGTTACTGTACCACCAAAGGCAATCTTTGACAATAGTTAGCCACAAGCTGACATACAATACCTTTCTTGTCATCTCCAGCAGCAACCTCAGCCAAGTAACGGTAGTAGTCTCCTTTCATTTTCAAATAGAAAACTTTACTTTCTGCTTGTGAAGCATTAGGGATCAAGAACTTTTCCAACAGAGACTAGAAGAGAAACAAAGAACACAGTGTTTTGAACATACATTCACAGCGCTCTGAATCAACAATTCGATTATACTACAATCTATTTCAAAGTCAAGACAGCTGTACTTTTTACCTATTTTCTTCACATCCTACATATATTCAGCCAAGGAGAACGTGTTCTGCGTCACAATCCTAGGGACAAAAAGGAATGCTGCATTCTGTGACTTGATGGGGAGAAGGGGGCTGTGTAAACTTAGCAGATTGAGTCTTGTATGTCCAAAGGAAAGGTTTCTATAAGCTGCTATATAGTACCCTGACAAGAATAAGGTAATCCAGAGTCTGGGCTGAAGGTGTACAATGGAATAAAGTCTGCATCGACAGAAGATAATAAAGGATTTTAAGTATCATCTGCCAAATCAGAGATCCAAATATTTTACATACACAATAAGTAAGCCTTGCAAATCTGGTGCCCATCAACTCCAAGGTTGTACTGGCATTGCCAGAAAGAAACTGCAAGGTGAACCTGGATTCTTGTATTTCCAAACAGCTGACAATCTGACAGTCAGCTGTATAGCACTGAAAAGGACCATCTATTTGACTTTATGTGCTGTCCCAACAGGCATTTCCTGTATCTTCCAAAGCAAAGGTAGCTCTCTGGAGTTAACTCCACCAAGTCCTCCCTACAGACTGCCAGTTAAAATTAAGTTTTTCTAGATTACTCTAACTGCTTATTAAATTAACATAGCAAGTTCTCAACGGAGGGAGTCATGTAATTTAGCAAGAGTTCTATTATGATAAAAAGAAAAAAGGAAAAAAAAAGTAATTAGCTCCAACACACTTAATCAAGTTAAGGTACAAGCTTGTCAGACTTCTTGATAGAGTGTTTAAAGTCAGACTTTTAAAGAAAAGCCAGTTATTTAAAAGCCAGAAAAAGTGCATAAGCATTCTTGAATACTCAAATCAGAAGCTGTTAGACAGACTTTGCTAAGGCTATGTAGGAAACATTTAAAAGATGTTTTTGTAAGATTTTTGGGTGTCTTTTTTCCCCTGTAAATTAGATGACTAACATTTCAGTTTTGCCTTTTTTTAGCTCATATTGCCAATGACACCATAGAAATAATGGCTGCTTTACAGTACTTTCCTCTAGATAGCATCCTGCAGGTTAAGGGACTATCTTCACATGACGTACTGCTGGGACAGACATACCCTGAATATGATAGGCTGTAACCACTGTACTGTGACACAGGTACCTGTGGCACCTGCTCTGCTTAATACGTCAACTGACATAAAAATTATTTGTAAATCACAGATAGAGCAAGTAGAGTAAAGAAGTTTGTTGGTTGGTTGGTTTTGACTTTTTTCTTTTTTTTAATTAAAGTACTTGCAATTTATTCATGTAAATCATAAATATTTAACCTGGTAAGACTCACACTTTTGTGAAACTTCTCAAATTAAGTGACCCGTTATGGAAGTTCTCTCATTTCTCAGCACATAAGGTAATGAAGAAGTCCAGCTGACAGAAACCAGAATCAGACAAGGTTCAGCTAGGCCTATGGCTCCAATGAGATAAAAACCTGTTAGTGGATTTACATAATGGAAGGTATTTATTCAATCACCTTCACTATTAGATACTCATTCCTTCGCTGGAGACATTCAAAACCCGCCTGGACGCCTTCCTGTGTGATGTACTCTAGGTGACCCTGCTCTGGCAGGGGGGTTGGACTAGATGATCTTTCGAGGTCCCTTCCAACCCCTAGGATTCTATGATTCTATGATTTCCAGTATGGCAGGGGTTGCCACGTGAAGAGGCACTGGAAAGCACTGCATGTCCTTGCCTCTGCCTGCGTGACAGCAGACACAACCCTGCGGCGACACAGGAAGCACCACAGGCTCGTCGGCAACACTGGCATTTTTATGGAGCCAGGCAAATGGGCTGCCGACCTGCCTGATGCCAAGGGCACACCACTACAGGAGAAGGGTTCAGAGCCACTTCTGCCTCAGGGCAGCTGGAACAGCACAGAAGGCTGTAACGTACATGGCTCATGCGCTTCAGGTCTCTGTAACTACTTACACGTCCTGTTCTCACCATTAGAGAACTTCAAGATTCACAGCTATGACATTCCTCATCAGTGCCAAGAAACTCCAGCTTCAATGACAAATGAAGGTTCCCAGCTACAGAGAATCAGGCTCCTTATTAGTAGTACTGCAATTAAGTCAGGTGTGTCAGTCTGCACCTACCCTTCTGGCACCATGGGGAACTGCCCTCCTTCTCTACCCTCCGTTAATTGGTCAGACCAAAACAGTTTCAGTGGTGCTAGAAACAGAAATTATTCAGCATGTGTATAAAAGGCTGTTCAACTGAAAAGTACAAAGCTTTGCTCTCTCCCAGAGCAGCAACCAAACTTCCAGATCTAAACTTTGTTCAGGACACACATGAGACAAACACCTATTTGAATGGAATTGCACCAGCAGACAGAGAAGAGGAAAGACTACTGCTTGAGAGTCTTCCTAATCAGACAGATGGCAACAGCAGCTCAGGCAGTGTGTAAACCCTGTACTGAAGTTTTAAATTCATGTTGAGTTCAGAAGACTGATGAACTGAGAAAATTTTGAACTAAGAAAACAAATACCCTTGGAATAGCTATTAATAGAATATAGCCTAGGCAAAAAGGCTCTGACTCCAAGACTCTACTGGTAGTTTGCTCATATCTGGATGAAAGACTCTATTCCATACAAACATGTAAGACTAGTAGGCCACAGATCTTTGAGAGAATTTTATTTATGCCAAATACTTTGTAAACAGCAGCAACAAAACCTGAAAGCAGATTAACATTTAAAAGTTAGCATCTGAAATTACTGAGAGGCAATCTCTCCCCTATTATTTATCTGGTACTATATATTCAGTTTCTCCTGTTTTACCAGTCTTTTTATTTCAGGATATATTCTTTTTTACTGGCACAAGTAAACACAAAATATTCCTTTAAAGTTAGCCTGAAGATCCAGAGTACACTGATTTATCTTAGAGAGTGGCTGTGAAAGCTGCACACTTCATGGAGGTGCTCTGGCTCTAGAAAGCCATATAGATGAGATCAACAAACCTACTGACCTTTTAGTGTTCAATTACAGAAGATAATATAAAATATTAGGCATAACAAAAGGCGAAATCTAACGCTTTGTTATTTGCCAAGACATCTGCTCATCTGCTTATGGGGAATACTGTTAGTCTTCAGGTTTTTGGGGGTCTGTTTGGTTTTCTTAAATAGCTTCAACTGCAAGACTTCTCTGGAAGATAAATTTTTGTTTCCACAAGGAGGCATATCTTCCTATTTAAGTCCTATTGATGGGTTCTGTTTGTCTAAAGCATAACATACAGAAAAAAACCACTGTTTTGATAGTATCACCAACATATGCCTACCTCCTCTCTCCTTTACCAGTTGATATGACAATATTTATCAGTACAGAGCTGATCACCACACAGGCCACTGAAATGCTAATAGCTAGTCCAAGAAGGACCAATAAGCTGACTTCTAATTACTATGTTTGTTAGGTGATCAGCATCACTGCAATGCACACAAAACACTGAAAACTGAAGACCATCCAGCATGAATATATAGTAGCTAGAGGGCATGTAGCTAAGCCCTCATGTTTGTTCATAACATTCCTGCTATTGTACCAAATTCCCATCCATTTTTGATATATACAACTCCATGGGCTGTTAGTTACAGTGCCTCAATCACAATCTGGTAGAAACAGCTTTTTAAAAAAACAAACCACCACTCCCTGACCCCCCATGCCCTACAACTACTCAACTGTAATTGTTGGAGCTTTTAATCTGACGGCAAGAATCTAACTCCTGTGAAACAAACCATAGCATTGTAGTCAATCAGGCAGATGCAGCAGCATCTTAGAACACTTTTCAGCCAAAACCTCTAACAGTTTGTACAAGTGCTTCCAATATTTTTCATAGCAAAGTCATACAGTTTTTCCAGAAAGACTTAATGGAAAACTATTACCTTTTAAAAAAAATAAAATTAAACAAACATGCATGTACCAAATATGAGTATCAACTCTCAGAAATATGCTGGCCATTAAAAGACCAAGCTTCAATACATCTTATCTGCAACTGTGATTATTGCCAAGTTAATAGCTTTCTGGTACTCTGGAGTGGGACAGACAGCGTTTGAGCTCAAGAGATGTCAGCTATGCTCACACATACCAGAGATAAGAAATCTCATAAATTCGGGACATTCTCCCCACCCTCAGCAAGTATGCACGAGAGAAAAGCCTTTGTCTCCAAAGCCATATCAGACACTACATGCACACAGCTTTATTATTCTGCTGGCAGACTTCAATCCCAGCTTATTTTAAATATTATACTGGAAAGAGATTCACTTTCTGCATTCTTACACACATTCTTTTGCCAGAGCAGGACACGGTCAAGAGAAGGCAACATTAACCACAATGTGTTTTGAGCCTATTTTGATGACAGACCCTATGGTCTTATTCCTATAGTTTTCCAAAATAAAGTCTGAAAGGTAAGAATTACCAGTCAGAAGTGCTAAGGAAGCGTAACAAATAGTAATTCTGTGTAACAAAAACAAACAACGCAGAACCCTCTACAAAAAGTCTGCTTGCTTATTACTGCAAGTAGACTTGCTTCAGGTTGTCAACTTGTGGTCAGAACTTCAGTTGAAGACAGGAAGTCAACTCATAAAGAATTGAATAGTCCTTTCCTGATACTTGAAGCCTAAAATTACCTTTCTTTTAAAAGCATTTGCTTACATCTTTGATAAATGATTTGTGTGGGCCAGAAGACTACTCCCAAATTCATCATAAAAGCACTAAAACCAATGTCTCCATTTTGCTTTGCTTTTACAGTTCTGTGCATATTTCCCTTTATCAAAGGCTTGGCCTCAGTACATGTTATTGCCTGAGAACTTTAGATAATTATTAATGCACTTGAGCCTTGCATAAATAGCTCAAGATATTTCCCTCCTAACAAACAGAAGAATAATATCAACAGATTGTAGAAAAATATAGTGTTCTGGTCTGGTGGGTTTTTTGGTAGTGGGGGAAGGGCCCCAGGAGTGGCTCTGGTAAGAAGCTGAGAAGCTCCCCCTGCTCCAAACCCAGCCAAGGAGCCATTAGAGGGACAATAGATGCGCCTCAGCGATTAACATCCGAAGAACTTAGATAACACCTGAGCAGAGAAGGACTTGGGGAGAAGAGCGGTGCTGGGTAAGCAAAGCGGTGCCGGTGGTTGGTGAGGAAGATGGGGAAAAAGGTGCCCAAGCAGAAGTTTCCCTGCAACCCATGGCGAGATGGCAGCTGTCCCCCTGCACTTGTGGGGCAACGTGGTGGAACATTACCTGAAGGCGCCAGGAGGGGTGAACTTGGCCACTGGACTTGGATTTTGTGGCCAGAGGATTTGCTGCCTGTGGACTCTGATTGCACAGCTCTGGAAGACCCCGGCCCAGGGGAGTTTGTTCCCAAAGCAGCCCCTGACTGTGTGGGAAGCCCAGGCTGGAGCAGGCTGGACCTCATGGGAAGGACACATGAAGGAGAGGTTCATGGAGGACTCTCTCCCATGGGAGGGACCCCGTGGAGAAGCAGGGCAGGACTGTAAGGAATCCTTCTTCCTGAGGAAGAAGGAGCAGCAGGAACCACCGGCCTGTGAACTGACTCTAAACCCCATCCCCTGTCCCCCTGTGCCGCTGGGGGGAAGGAGGGAGAGAAACCGGGAACAAAGTGATTTGGGCCCCGGAAGAAGGGAGGGGTGGGGTAACATATGGAAGCCCTGCTCTTTGTGTTGTCTGTGTCCTGTGTGTGTTTGATTAGTGTGAAACTAAATCACTATTTTTCCCCCCCAAGTTGAGTCTGTTTTGCCCAGGACCTTAATTGGTGAAGAACCCTCCTTGTCCTCCTCATCCCAGAGTGTGTGTGGGGGAGTTGAGTGAGTGGCCATGGGGCTGTTTCTTTTGTTATCATGTTGGGCCCAAACTATGATATATAGTTGCAGCCCAGCAGGTAATAGAGTTTGAGAACATGAAACTTTGTTTTTAAATACAAAAAATGAATTTACCATTGGGTAAAAAAAACCTATAGAACTTTTAGAGAAACAAAAAGATACTGCTCTCACACAAAAGAACCAACCAACACAACCTTGATTACCTGCACATGAGAAAGTGTTACTTTTGTCTTAAGCCAATGCCCAGTTTTCATCATTTAACTAACTAACTAACTAACTAAAGGTTTAGCTTATCAATATGGGCACTCAAGTCTGCATTTCTTTTAGAAGACTACCAGGTAATTTAAGATTATCTGAAGAGTTTCAGTACCATTTCCAAACAGGAATCAAAAGCCACCACTGCACTTTCACACCAGCCAGCTGGCTACTTACTTTAATCTTTATGAAGGAAGAAGGTGAGCAGGGGAAGAGGGAAAGAAAAATAAGAAAAAAGTTAAGGATATTAAGAAAAGGGACATCCAGCTGAAGCACTGTGTTAGAACAAGCAATAAAATTACAGTCTATTGAATCTTAAGGGCCAGCTTTCCAGACATCAAGACACATTTACCGACTGCAACCCAGAGAGTACGAAGCTCCTCTTGTGTCTCAGCGCTCCAAGGGCAATGACCCTTCCTTTGTGGCAGGAGACACAAAACCGTCCAGACTCCATTACAAAGTTTAGTGGCTGTTTTCTGATTACCTGCACAGCTGAGCATGACTGTTTTAAAGAATTACATATAAAAAGTATCAGGTGTACTCAGATAGGCATTCAAAGATACTCTTTCAGATCAGTGTTTCCAGGTACAAAGTTTGTGGGAAGACCTACATGTACTTGGCTTCATCAAGCAGAACACACTAACAAGCAGCACAGTAACAGCTGCACACACCTGTTAGGCCATTCTTTTACAGACTTTATTTTCATGACAAAGTTACTGAAGTAGGCCACCTGTGTCGGACAAGTTCAAGACACCTCTTATTCCCATAAAAACCTAGGGTGATTTTCCATGCGTTTTCAGCATTTAGCACCGTTAGGAAAAGTTACTCAGGCTGTAAAACAACACATGCAATTAGAGCTGTGCTCCATGAATTGGTGCACAACTCTACAAAGGATTTAACAAAGGCATTTGTGGCCAGTAGAAATTTTATTTACACATATCTAACTGATTTGTTGGAGAAAAATGACAAATATTTGTATTTTTTAAGGGCAATATTTTTTAGACAACCCATTACCAAACCCAGGCTGTTCTGTGACATGCTCATTATGCTGCTTCTAATTACAGTTCTACCCAGAGCTTGGGATCATGGCTCTGCAACTGCTGCCTCACAGGTGACCTCCAACCCTCTTGGGAAAACCAAAAGGACTGTTTGGCTGTCAGCCTACTACTCTGGTCAAAAGCAAAGCCTCTTGCTTAAAGTTTGACACAGATTTCAGCATACTCATTTACTCACTAGAACAGGAATACAAGAAAACCTGGCAAGCACAAGGCTGCTGTGGCACTGCAGGTCTCTCTGCTAAAGCATCAGCTGAAGAAGGAAACTATCCTGCTGCCTGTTCTCAATTGTTCTCTCTTCCCATCAAACTGGCTGCCCACACAAACAGCAGCAGAAGTTTGAAAAAAGTGAGAAGCCTGGCTGAAAGACATGAGGTGAGAACAGCGAACCTGAACAGAGGAGAAATTTAGAATTTGGGACAAAGGACCTTCAGGGGGCAGGGAGGAATCTGATGGCAGAGTTCATGCAACAGTGGGAGATGTGACATGCATAGGGACACCTGGGATTGATAAGAGCAGGAAAATGGGATACTTCATTAGCAGCTTTGCTGTAGTCAAGCTGGTAAAGGAAAAAATGGAAGAAACAAGGCCTGAGTTACAAGAGGAAATATTAAAAAAATAATTAAAGGACTAATGCAGAAAAGGGAATCCTGTATAATATAAAGAATGGTGAGAAATTTTGGCTTATTAAAAAACCCAACCTATTAGAACAGTGTGTTTCCTTCAGAAAATAGAACAAAACCAGTATCACATACAAGCAGGCAGAAGAAAACATGGCAGAAAGAAGTAGGACATTCAGAAAAACCATCTTCATGCTGACATGCTGGGGCATAGAAATCAGTCAATAAGTATACGTACGCACTAAAACATCTACAGGGTGCTCAAAGGGAAGATACGGCATGCATAGAAGAACGTACCACTGGTCTGCATAAAAAGAGAGGGATGGGCAGTGAGGCAAAAGGAGCAGCATCTCTCATTCTGCACTTTTGCAGCCATATTTATAGCTCTTGCTGCAGATCTGACCTCCCCAACTTAACACTATCATGCCCTTCACTACCAGGTTCCTTCTACCACTTTGCTTTCCAATTAGTATTTACGGCAAGGCAAGCAAATGGACTTAATATTGGGATACAACCTTGAGATTATTCGTAGAATATCTTGAGTTGAAAGGGATCCAGAAGGAGCACCAAGTTCAACTCCCTGCTTCTTGCAGGACTACCCAAAACTAAACTGTATGACTAAAAACATTGTCCAGATGCTCCCCGAACCCTGACAGGCTTAGTGCCCTCACAGCTTCCCCGGGGAGCCTGCTCCAGTGACCCACCACGCTCTCTGTGAAGAACCTTTTCCTAAAATCCAATCTGGGCCTTCTCCAATGTGGCTTCACTCCATTTCCTCATGTCCTTTTGCTAGTCACTCGAGGGGAGATCAGCGCACCCCACTGCCCCCCTCTTGAGGAAGCTGTGATGAAGTCATCCTTCTAAAGACTTAAAAAGTCCTTCATGCCAATTACCACAGGTTTTACTAAAGCATGCTTAGCCATGCATGACAGTGAAGAAGCAAAATTTTGATGCATAGGTAAAAATAACCTCTCCAGTTTGGTAACCAACTCTGAGAAAACACAGAAGACATCAGCTGATAAGTTATTTAATAGAAAAATAATTAGGATTACAGTATTTCATTTGTTGAGGCATTGCTATAGACTTAATATACAAAACAGCTTCTGCTGAGGATCAAAGCAAATTTCTTTTTTGTTTGTATCACATTCTTTCTTGAATATTGAGGACTTGGAACAAAATAGAATGGTGCCAAATTCATTTACCTTTTTTTTTTTTTTTTTTAAGAAACAGAACATCTTCTGAGAAACCTGAAATAGTACAAAATTAAAACCAATTCACTTGGATGAGAATTTCTGCTAGACAGGTAGGTCTAAGCAATTGCTATTGTGGCTGTACTCTGAACCAGAACACATTCTAGCTGTCTTAAGACTCTACAGTTTTGATCTTTGAAGAAATACTACTAAAAACTCCCATAGGCATGATGTAACACTTTTTATCCTTGATAAGAAACAGAAGTAGGAATTGTTTGTCTCTATCAGCTTGCACTCTCGAGCAGATTAAAAACCTCCTGAAGTAGACTATGTATCTATTAGGAGTTAGTTATAGCATACAATGTTAATAAAAGCATTTTATTAGCAAAAATTCCATTTTAGTGATGTAAGGTTATTCTGCACTAGGAGGTCGGATTCTTATTCTTAGAAATTTTGCTACCTGCACAATCAAAAAGGGTAAACATATCCAGAAAACAAACAAACAAAACTTAGAACTGATTCCTCACCCCATCCGAGCTGAATTAAATCTGATTAAAAAAATTAAGAGTTTACTGTTCATCTCGGCAGCAGCATGACTTCTTATTCCTTCTCATTAGAAGAGGCCTTGCCAATCTTTTGGCAGATTTCAAGAAAAATAAGCAACTACGCAAGAGCTGACATTCAGTAAAAAATAAGTCTAAGAAATTATCAGATTCTTAAGGCTCTTCAATCAACTTTATTAGCACAAGCTTTCTCAAACTATTTCAAAATCGTAGTCAGCTCCTGCCTGAACAATTAACTTTATGTTCAGAGCCCGGAGCTGCTGTGTCTGCCTACAGCAAAAAAACAAGTAAAACACTGAAGAACCTGTTCCAGAAACATGTACTTCTGTCAAGTGCATGGTAACAAGACAGAAATTTCCAGATAAAACCAGAGACAGGGTGGCATCTGTTTATGTAGATGTACAAAGATAATGCACATATGCTCATATTCTAAATTTTATGTTTCTACCACTTCTGGCTTTCACAGGCGCAGGAAAAGCTGTTATCTTAACAATGCAGCATTTCTACTCTTAGCCTTCTAAGTCACCAACCAGTGAAACAAACACACTTGGCAGCTTCACAAAATTACAAGTACCCGCAATAAAGTTTCTTGGTTCAACAGCACAGGAGAAAGAGTATCTGTCGTAGAGGAGTAAACGAATCAACTTACTTTATTTTGCTGCTTAGAACTGCATATCAGCAGTAAATTCATAAAGTACTTGAACACTGAAGGTTGCTGTCAAATAAAGCGAGCTTTTACTTGGATGCTTCTGAACAGCATAAGCAGTATGTATTTTTTTTTTTAAATCAAAGCAAATTATTCAACATAAATTCCAAGTTAAATTAATACAGCAAACTACTGGTTACAGTAAAGATTTGATCTACTTCCAGTAAATGCAAGAGGATCTAGATATATGTATATATGTGTATGCACATGTGTGTGAATAGCTAATTTAAGTATCAGAAGTAACTGCATGTTTTAATTTTATTTAATTTATGCAGAGCATCTTAGCAGATCTTATGATAGATGGGTGCATTAAGCTCATGTATGAACATTATGGATACACTTCCTGCTAAGATTAATAAGTACTAGCTCACCTTTGCTCATGCAGCCCAGCTACCAGTAAATTACTTATATATGCTGCAATCTAAAATCCTTTCAAACGTGAGCTGAAGATTAATGCATTTACAATTACAGAAGGGATGCAGAATAAATAAAAACCAACACAAGTCATCCCATGTTTGAGCTGATCCATAAATGATGTTTTAATTCTCCAAGACTCAACAGCTTAATTTGCTTAAAAAAAAAAAAGACCATTTACTTTAAAAAACAAAACAAAACAGGAAATTGCTCCAAGTTAGGCAGTGCTTTCACTGCAGAAAAAAAGGAAAAAATTCACAAACTAAAAACCCAACAGCCAAAAGAAAAAAACAACACAAAACCCTGAAGGGGTGTAGCTACAACCAGGGAAGTGATTAAAGGATTAACAAAGCAAAATCCTGAGGTTGATGCAAATTGTCTCAGGCTCCTACCTTCAATAGATGTGAGCAATTAAACCAGCCGAACCCTAACTGAAAAAGCTAGACTTGGAGAGTTAATCAAAAGCTTAAATTGTAACCATCCTGGAAAGTTAGTAAACCCTGGCTACATTTTGCTCTGCAACAGATATAAAAATTCAGAGAAGCATTTGTGAACCACAGTCACTTGCTATTTTCACATACACCAGTAACACATTACCCATGACTGTATTTTAATACAAATGTTAACTTGAGATGACATCTGGAGCTCTATGTCCAGGATTGGGCTCCACAGAACAAGAGAGACATGAATGTAATAAAGTGAGTCCAGGGAAAGCCACTTAACCTCTTAGGACTAAGTCACTTAGCCACTTACGGGGCTGGAGCTCAGGCAAGCCTGAAAGAGCTGGGTTTCTCCAGCCAGAAGACCAGATGACTCTATTGTTGTGTACAGCTGCCTGAAGAAGATGAAGCCAGTCTCTTCCCTGGAGGTCTACAGTGAAATGATGAAAGGCAGCAAACAAGTTGGAACATAAGAAGTTCTGAATACATGCAAGGATTTTTTTTTTCTTTTAACTGTATGACAAACTACTATGGCAGGCTGAGGCTGTGGAATCTCCATCCTTGAAGATATTCAAAATTTGACTGACAAGGCCTTGAGCAATGTGATTGAAGTAAATGACCTTCTTTCCAACTGAAATTATTCCATCAAAACAGCTTAAAATAATAAGGACTAAGTTTTCGTAAACAAGTGTTTTGGGCATCTAACTCCCAGATTTCAAAAATTAACACCTCCCTTTCCATGACTGACATTGTTTAAATAGAAACTTCTACAAATGTCTCCTGTTCTTTTCTGAAAATACCAAGGACACAGATCTCAAAGACAGAAACAAAGTGCAGTCAAAAATAAAAAATTAAGTCTGAAAGAGTCAGGGAACTAAAGGTAGCAACTTCAGCCAGAACACTGATTTTTTGTTAGTATCAGGTTATCTTCATAGCATAGAAGGTTGCAGAGTATAATCAGTCATTCGGGTCATAAAGATTCTACTCAACTGCTTGTTAGCACCACTCTATAGGTTAGCCATGCTCTTCAACCACCAGGAAGACACAGTGAGCATACAATAGATTACTGAAAAACAACACAGCTCATACATGCATGTCACAAAGCATACGGCTTCCTACAAGAGAGATGAATAAAACTCTTAAACCTGTCATTAAGAATTTGTGCAGAAACAGGTTTTATAAATGTTAACATAGTAACCTATTAGATGTTTGCAGTCAACTAGAAAACAATCCCGCAGTCATTTGAGTATGACGGCAATAGGCATTAATTCTGTGGTATGTTCTTTAAAACGCCATTTAGATGCATTCCAAATGGAATTACACTCCCTTCCCCCCAGTGAACCATAGCCCCATGACAGGTTACTAAACGTTCTCCTACTCCTCCCACCCCCCAAACAACATACATATGAAAGAACTGCAAATCTAAAGTCACTTAGTTGAGATTTAACTTCACCTTCTCTTCTTGCAACAATTACCACTTCTAAAAAGTGAAGCATCCATAACAAGTGCAAAAAAACTAGTGTAGTCGCACAAGGAGTACCATTTTATGCTTTTGACTATAAAGTCAGAAAGTAATAACAAGAAGCTGGTGAAGAAAGCTAACAATTCATCTTACTGAGAGGGTCCTGAACAGCACCATTAATCTCCAGCCTTCTGGAAGGAAGGTAGTGGGGAAAAAGAGCTGTGTAGCACCTATGGGTGACACATAGGTTCAACTCTAGAACACTGACGGGCAGTGTTCTGAGGTTTCAGGACTCTCCAGACCTTAAAGGGAACAAGCAAAAGTGAAAAGAAAATGTGAAACAGAGCACTTAGGCACTGCAAGCAAAGTGATTTACTTAAGGTAAGACTGTGGGGGAATGTGGGGGAGGAAGAGGCATCATTCAGAAGACTAGGCACAGGGAAAGAACATGGGAACCATCATATGCAGTACACTTTGGAGAACATGCTGGGGACTACTGTTGTATGTGTCAGGTCAGGGAGAGAGAGTAACTGTCTAGAATTACATTCATACTAAACTGAAGATAGCCAGTCCTGTTTTAAATGATTAGTTTACATTTAACTCAGGTTAGAGACCGTCTGCCTGAAATCTATCAGTAATTTAGAGCTCCTGAGAACTTGTAACATGCAAGCAGTATCAGATGTCAGTTATTCAAAGACCTCCCCACACATTCTTCTCTATACTTCAGAATTGTCATTAGCTGAAAAATTCATCTTATTACAGATTTAATTTGAACCACTCCAGGTACAGCCCTGTTTCCTGTTAAATGCAAAAAGCACTTGGAAGAAAATCCACACCTGTTAGATGAATAACAATTTTTATTATGGAAATTACAAATAAAAGATCATTACACTGGTATTTTAGACAGACCCTCCTTTCTACTATAGAAAGTGAGACAGGATGAGAAGCACACACATATCTAACATAAGGGAAAGTACTTAACAAAAAGCTTAATTTCCTGAATCAAGATGAAGTTTCTGAGGCTGGAAATTTTCTCATAATACTCAAGCACATTTAAGATTTTGAGTATGGCAATGTGCTTCCTTCTCCCCATACACTATAATTTGCAAGTTCAGTCCAGACTGTTACAGTGCAAGGAACTTGTACTACGCACAAGGTGTCATGCACAACATGTCACAATTATTTCCCCTTCATCACTACCATCAGACCAACTCCAGTTTAGAGTAAATTATGCTACACCTGAATATACTCTGATGTGTTTCTGACATAACTGGTACTGAACCAAGAGATTTCAGATGTCCCTTCTTTGTACAGCAACACAGGCTGCAGCTAACAAGAGGATGAGTTTAGCTGTTTGTAGAGCTGCAGAGGCACTCCACTGCAGGTTCCAGAGAGGGAAGGTTTAGAAGTGGCAAGGATGTAGATACTAGCTTTACCTGCTGCAAAGTCACTGTAAAGTAGGAAAATAAATGGTCAGACCTGACAGACAGTGACTAGAATTTTTATCACCGAGTTGAATAGTTATGAAGCAAGAAAAAAGTCCAGCATGAATTGCTCTTATTCATACTGTAAGTTAGTGGAAGAGCTGGGAACAGAAGCCAGGCAAACTGTTTAGTATACTCTGCATCCACTGATTAGAGGAGCTATTCCTTCCAATCCACTAGTAATTTGATTCCAACAAATGAGGGATGAGAGCGAGAAGCTGCAAAGAAGCCAGCTTTGGCTACATTCTGCTAGTCACAAACACATTCTTTTAATTGGTTTCCTCCCTTCAACACTGAAGTTAGGACACCAGCCACTTCCACACTCGGCTGTGATGTAACACCCCAGGGTATTAAATATTACTTAAGAGCCTAGCAGGCAACTGAAGACACACACAAAAAGCTCCAACAGATTCTCAGTCCTAGTAAAACATACAAAAGTTTCCAAGCTGCTTTTTTACTGTAATTGGTAAGTCTCAAGCCTGAAAACTTCAGAAGTTTGTTAACACTTCAGGTCTTGTTAACAGTACATTTTGCATCCATCAAGATCTGGTAAGCCTTGGTTTTGGCCTCGGTGAACAACTGTAGACTAGATTATGCTGTACAAAAATTACAAAGGTTCTTCTGAAAAAAACCCCCACAAAACCAACCAACCAACACACAAAAAAACCCAAAACCAAACCCCACCAAAGTTCTATGTTTGCATGTAGCATTGTGCAGGACTTGTTCATAAAAAACAACTGAACATGTTATCGTAATTATTTTTTTCTCTGTTAATGCAAAGTGAATGTGAAATAAAGCAATACTGTCAGTCATCTTTCTATGTAAATAAGAATGATTGTGAACAGCATATTTCAACAAAGAAAGAAGAGTATGTTTTTTAAAATATAAAGTAATTCTTCAATGCAATTACCAATGTCAAATGTAGTGCAAGCTATCTGAAAGTATTTTAAAATCCTATTGCTTCAATAAAATAATAATAAAGAAGTTTTTCTTTTTAAACCTAAGTCTAAAAAGGTAGTTTTATTACTGCTAATCACTGCCTGAGGCACTGTTTCTTCTGGACAGTAATTTTTCCTTCATCTATCAAGAGAAATTGAACTGGCAATACTAAAAATTAGTAAGACATTAGCTGCCTAAAAGTAGTAACCTGTCAAAGAATAATGATTTGAGTAATGTATTTCATTAAACACAATGAGAAAATAAAGTCCACTTTGATATTCAGAACATTTAACAAGATTCTGCACCCATTTGCCCTCCCCCAGATACTTGAATGCTGCAGCAAACTTAAAAGCTGAGGTTTTTAGTGTTCTTATTTAGCACGCACAGTAAGAGTCAGTTTCACCTCAATCTGGTTTCCATTATCAGAAAAACCAATTTAATTGCAAACACTAAGTTCTTCTAAAAGAGGTTTCTCTAAGCCAAATTACTTTAAAATTATTTCTTAAACCCAATCATAGTTTACAACAGAATTTCAGATCACTCTGAACTGAAAGCACTGACCACAGAGGACTTCCCTATGAATTAAATAATTCATTTTAAAAATAAGTAACAAGAAATTATAATGCCAGACTTCAATCTTTATTTCCCTGGCTTAAACAGACGAGCCACCACTTAGAAGCACTAGTAAATCAGTTCTTTCCTATATGTAAGTTTGTCATTTCCATAGTGGAAGTTTAAAAGATATTCTTACCCAAGATAACAAAACATATGAAACTGGGTGTGTTAAAACAACCAGGGAAGCCCGCCTAAACTGGAACCCAAGACTCAGAGGTACCCAGGTCAACTTCTACACACCCTTGGAGAACCAGTCTTCTAGAAGCAATCACCACCCATGTCATTCAGTTACCTTACACAGCAAGCAACACTTATGCTACTCAGTGATCCTAACTTTTCGTTTGACATCCAATCGTAAAGCACATACTCAGCTATTCAACAATTGGCTTGTATCACGTGTCGCTGTCACCTCCAGGTACGTGATCCCTTGTCACAGATGGGATAACACATGAGGAGGGTCCACAGTCCAGTGGACAATTCTGTTGCTGACAGTAACATCTAGCTCACAAGCGGCTGCAGGACTGGATACCCGTTAAGTCGTGTGCTCGCTGAAGCACCACAGGCATATGCAGTGGAAAAAAAACCTGACAACCTGGAATAAGCATTTGGAAGAGGTTCAAATTTCATAAACCAGTCTCTTAAGGAAAACACACGGTTGTTTGCCGGATACATGCACATTTTAACGTAACTACAAGCCACAGAAGACATCTAACTCGAACACCCTTTTAGTTTGCTACAAGAAATAGTAAGTTTAAGAGGGTATCACAGCATTTCTACTGCCTCTTCCTGCAGACACTTTTCTGCATGGCTGAGTCATAACTAACATTACATCATCTTACCCAGGGAGGGGCACAATTTCCGTAGAGTAAGAACTACCTCTTACAACTAGAGCAGAATATTAAATTTACAGAAATCAAAGCTATCTAGGTTACAAACACTGCACTGGCTGGAGGGGGGGAAGGGGACTAAACCCCAACCAAAACCTGTATCTAGTTCAGTCTCACAGAAATAGGTTTTTTCATACCTATTACTTTATACACAATAATGTTAAAACACGTCTCCAAGTGCACTAGCATTCATAACTATGATGATTTGTATTTAAATAATTAACCTACGACTTTTTTTAAACCTTGTCCTTCAGAAATAGCATAGGAGAGCACAGCTTTACTGATAGGCTAGAGGCAGTCCCAGAGGGCCCAACACCATTTACCCTGTAACTCTAAGTAAAAACGGATCAACAGTTTCATTATTTCTCACCAGCACATCATTGCAGATGTCTCTGAGCTCAGTCTCAATTTTCTCTCTGTATTCTCGAGCCATTTGCTGTTTTTTCTCAGCGCCTTCCGTCTTTTGTTCAATACTTGAGACGACTCTCCAAGATGACCTACGGGCTCCTACAACATTTTTATAGGCAACAGAGAGAAGATTCCTCTCTTCATTGGACAACTCGGCTCCTTGCTCAGTCACAGACTTCATGCAACTTGCCATATCATCATATCTTTCAGCCTGCTCAGCCAGTTTGGCTTTCTGCACCAGCTCATTTTTATCCATGCTGATATTTCTAAAGAGGAAAAATAGTGAGGCATTATTCAGACATTGATCAAGGACAAATCTGTTTTATGTTCACATGTAGAGCAACCATTCCCTAAATAGTTTGTAAATGTAACAGGTACAACTGAAATTCAGAACGCAAGTCACCCAGTCTGTATGTAACACATGGATCAAACACATAAAGTCACCACTTCCTCCTGAAGAACTGTTAACTTTACAAATTATGTTACTATTTTAATACACCCAAACAAAAGCATCCAAAAATTAACTGAAAGCAAATAATCCCAATCGTTAGCACACAAAATTATCCTAGTTCTTTGCCAATGCTCTCTCATAAGACTACATTCATGGTGCAGCACCAACAGCATCCGACTATCACTGTAACAAAACTGACAAAGAAAACTGGCGATAGTAAGTTTTTCACAGGAGCAGACCAAGTAAAGGCTAGATCAACAGTACCAGGCAGTATTCTGTGCTTTCATATAATCTTAAGAGTTACATGCAGAAAAACTGGGCCTAGGGATCCGCAAATCAAATCCCACACTGGGTGCCACGGAGTCATAACCCACCAAATACCTGAATTTCAAAGGATACACCCTTCAATAATGTTAAGATAACTGCTTCTCAGCCTGAGAGGTCAAAATTTCAGAGACAAAAGGAAATATTACTATTTAAAAATATTGCTTCAACACCAGTATTTTGAGATAGCACAACCTGGCTGAGATGTTTCGTAACATGCAACTTAAGAGCAATTTAAAAAATCAATCAAGCTCTGCTGAACAGAGATGATGGTATTTTTTATTAGTATCAGGAAAAATACTCCTTCATCCTTTATGTATCTTGACCTGATCATTTTGAGGCCCTAGAAATGTGCTTTGGGATACACCATATTTTAAAGCTGGACTAATGTATTAAAGCAAGAACCAATTTTGGTCATGTATGCTTTATGTATTTCTGTGCATCCCATACACA
Source organism: Apus apus (assembly GCF_020740795.1). Taxonomy (NCBI): domain Eukaryota; kingdom Metazoa; phylum Chordata; class Aves; order Apodiformes; family Apodidae; genus Apus; species Apus apus. The sequence goes on from NC_067283.1 coordinate 135,483,469, forward strand.
AAATTCCAGCATCTTAATCTTCAACCGTTAACCTTTTTGTGACAGCTTCACGTAAAATGACAGAGTAGCAGCATTATCTTCCCTTTAGGAAGAAATCAAGCAGGTTTTAACGTTTCAGTCACCTGAAAGGTGAAGTTTTAGTCTCTCCAACCTTCAACACCGCGACACAAACTCAGCAGCCGCTCCGCAGCGCTTGCTAACGGGCCTCGAAAACTTGACCGCACCGACAACAGCCGGTTAAGGAGCCATTTTAAGGCAAGGTTTTGGCCACGGTTATTAACCAGCCGGGGTGACCTGGATGAGCGTGGATGAGAGCCCGGCCGCAACGCCACTCGACGGGCCGCCCGCAGGCCGTACGGCAGCCTCCTTCCCGGGGGCCGGGCCGCCCGCCGCTCCCGGGGCCCGCCCGCAGGCGCTGCCCGCGGCTCCCGCCGGCGGTGACAGCAGAAAATGGAGCGGGCCGGGGGCGGGGCGGGCGGCGCGGCCCCCCGGGGCCAGGCGGGGCGCCCCGGGCCGCCCCTCCCCGCGCTGCGGCCGCCGCATCCGCTCGCCGCGGGGACACCCAGCGCCTCGCCGGCCGCCTTTGTCATGGCGGATCGGCGCCGCAGCCCGGCCCACCCCGGCGCGGTAATGCCGCTCCCCTCCGCCCAGCGCCGGGGGCGGCGGCGAAGGGGGAGGATGCCGCGCCCCCGCCGCCGGACGAGGGGAAGCCCGCAGGCCAGCCCCACGGAACACGGGGGAAGAGGGGGCGGCGGATGAGGAGCCCGCCCTCCCGCCCCATCCCGAGGGAGCCGCCGCTCCCGCCCGGACCTCTCGCCCGCGGCGCGGGGAGGGTGGGAAGGAGGGGGAGGATGGGCGGGGGCGCGGGGGGGGCTGGGCGGACGGGGAGCGAGCGATCCCGACCGAGGGGCGGCCGCTGCGGCTCCTCCGCGCCCGGGCGGCGCTCCCGGCGGGAGACACACCCAGCAGCGCCCGCCCGCCCGCGCCCCGGCCCCGGCCCCGCGGCGGCGCCCCCCGCAGCCCAGAGCAGGGTCTCCCCGCAGCCCAGAGCAGGGTCCCCCCGCCCGCCGCGCCACGGGCGGGGCCCTCACCTGCCGCCCCCTCCCCCGCGCCCGGCAGCTCTTCCCCTCCCCCCTTCCCTCCGCGCCCGCGGGGAGGGGCCGCCGCGGCCTCACCTGCGCGGCCCCCGCCCGCCACCCCCCGCCGCAGGCCCCCGCGGGGCAGGAGGCTCCCGCCGCCCCGCTCGAGATCGGAGGAGGAGGGGAGCGGGATAGGGACGGCGTGGGGTTGCCCACCGGGCGCCTCGCTCAGCCCCCCCCCCCCCCCGCCCCGGGCCGCGGGGGCAGGGTGGCGGGGCGGCGCGGGGCCGGTGTCGCGGCGGGCCCCGTTACCTGTGCGCGGCGGGAGCGCGGCAGCGGGTGTCTCGGGCGGGCGGCCGGCGCGGACTGTGCGGGTCTGGCTGCGCTGCAGCCGCTCCCAGCGCCACACACGGCGGCTCCGCCAATCACGGCGCCGCAGCGCCCGGGCCGCGCACCGCCCGTGACGTCAAGCGGCGCCATGGCAACGGCCGGGGCGCGAGCACGAGCCCGCGCCTCCCCCGGCGCGCCACAAGGGCGGGGGCCGCGCCAACCGCCGCGCGCGCGCGCGGGACACGCCTGGAGCCGGCGGCCCCGCCCGCGGGCGCGCGCCTCGCGCCCCCCCCCCCCCCCCCGCCTCCCCCAGCCGCGCGAGTGCGGAGCCGCGTTGGGGGTCCGCACGGCCGGGCTGGTGCGGGGCTGCTGGGGCTGGTGCGGGGCTGCTGGGGCTGGTGCGGGTGAGGTGCCGTCCCGCCCCTCAGCCCTGGCCGCTGACACTCCGCCCGCCGCCTCCCCCGGCCCGGCCCGGCCCGCCCGTCCCGGCGGCTCCGGCCGCCGCCCCGCACGCTGCCCCGCACGCTGCCCTTCCCGGGAGCGGCCGCGGAGGAGCTGTCCCCGGGCTTGCCGTGCGAACGCCGAACGGAGCCGGGATGGGGCCCGGGGCTGTGTGTGGTGCCACCCCCCCCATCTGCCCCGCGCCCCAGGCACGCTCCCGCCTTTCTGCCTTCCACGAGGGCCGAGCTCTCCCACTTACACCCCCTTGCCGAGACGAGTGTGGGGCCCTGGGGGTGTGTGGGGCGTCGGTTCTGCTGCGGGGCCGCGGGGTGCGGGCCTGAGACAGGCTGGGCCCGGGGGGTGAGCCCTGGGGCTCGGGGGTGGCAGGGACTGTCTGTGTGTGCCGAGCAGGGCATCCCCCCGTGGGCTGGGAACCTCATCCAGGAGTGGGAGGGAGACTGGGGGGTGGAAAGGGAGGACCGAGAAGGGGACGGCACAGGCAGGCTGAGCCGGGAATGGCAGCAGGGCCCTGGGAGAGCCTGCCTGGGGGCACTGGGATGGACACCGGGCTCTGCAGATGCAGAGTCCTCCTGCCAGCTTCTCCCTTGGAAAGGCAAATGGTGCTTTGGCCAGCGCCGTGCAAACAGTGATGAGAACACGATAGGAGTAGGAAGATCTTTAATAAATACTGCTGTTGTTGGAAATTTTTTTTTTTAAAAAAGAAAAAAAGTGTTTCCCAAAGGTGTTCAAAGCCTGCATTCACTGTTCCCTTTTCTGAAGAGCTTGCCCTGGCGTGATTCCCTGAGAAGTATGCAGTGTCCTGACCTCCTGTATGCTTTCTCCTAGGCTCTCAGATCAGCACTATCTCACAGAATTAGAAATAAGATAAAGAATAATAACAAGGAGAAAGCACCTCCATGTGTGCTTTGAAAAGGGTTGGGTAGGATGGAGGGGATGGGGAGATTTTCTCTGCCAGGCTCCTGTTGTGTCTGGCAGTGAACAGAAGCATCTCCAGCAGGAGAGGGAGATGCCCCCCCAGGAGCTTGCTCCAGGCTCCAGAACCTATGGAGACCCCAGTGAGCAGTGCCCCATCCCCTTGCAATGCCAGGTCTCACCTACAACCTCAGGCTCTGGCCACAAGGTCAGTTACCATATCCCAGCTGTGGAGTTGTAACTGGAAATCAAGCAGCAGCAGTTTTCCGAGTGACTCCTGCTTGGAACACAGACACTTGCTTGACTAATTGTTCAAAGCAATTCACACAGAAACAGCCGCAGCGCAGGATGGACTTATGTAGATGGAGTGATTAAAATCTGTTGGCAGGGCACTATATGGGAATACCATAGGGAGAGTGAGGTGCTCGCTTCTCGGAAAGCAAGAGGAAGTTACGAATATGTTTGTGTTCTTGATAAGCAACTGGGGGGGACCAGGCTGGTACGGCACCAGAGAAAGCAGCAACAACAGGTTCTCTTGCAGACGTGCAGCCTTTTGCCTCCTGGTCTTGCCTGCATGCCTCTTCCTGCCTTTTCCAGGTGCTTCTGGGGTAGCTTCTCATCATGTTCTGCCTTCCACCCTCCACTGGTGAAGTGACTGTAGACCAGACAGTGCGATAAAATGACCATACAGGGCTTTTGTTTCTGCATCTTCTAACAATGATCCCATGTTGTGACTGAATATCAGAAAGATGCTGGTTTAGGTTCTGTGTGACAAAATTGGCTTTTTAAGAATAGGACTTTTTTTCATTTGTCCTCTTAATTATATCATATGAAGAACAGTTAGGTTTTCTGTGATGGCATTTCACGTGTACCCTTGGTTTATGAATCTCTCTCTCTTACCCTTTCTCACGGCCTAAGATGTATGCTGGGGTTTGCCACAATGTACATTTTTGTGTAAATTTTGTTCAGCAACTTCTGTTGTCACATACATCGATGTAACTGGGGTATTTTTTTAATTATTACTATTTCTCATCAGTTCTAGTGCCTTCCACTCACTCCAAGGTTTAATGAATTTCAATCACGTTCCTGTGGAATATTGCTGGAACGCTTGTGAAGAGAGCTAAAAAAAACAGCCAAGTGGGCAATACTGGGTAGAGCAAAGCTTACCAAAATTTACTAGCTGTGTCAGGTGAGATCACTGTTGCTTAATTTAAACATAAAGAATAATGCAACCTTGCTTTTTACTTCCCCAGCGATGCTTTGTTGGGATATACAGGTAGAGAGGAGTTTGTTTTTGAAACAAGCATCATAAGGCTCAGGTTCATAATGTATTCCAGTACACAATGCTTCTTATCTGTTTTTATTTTTTATCATTATTTTCCACTTTAGGAAGCAATAGCAGGAGAGTTTGAGAGCTGTACTTGAACACAGATGGTATGATGGCACAGCATTTGCTGCAACTTGCTTCAAGTTATGTTACAGAGTTAATTTTTAACATAAGCTTTAAACCTTTATTTTGTAGAAAAGGCTCATTAAAATGGCAACCACCCAAATATAGACTATACATTTTCAAAGGTATTTCAATATTTTGTGATAACATGATGAAAAATTAGCTGATGCAGGAAAAATAATAATCCGTAAAAGTGCATAAAGAATCCAGACTGGAGTATGTGTTAGGTATGTATTGCCCTTTGGTTTCTCCAGGAAATATAGGGGAACCCTGCGTGAAGTAGGCTGCAATACTGTAGGCAGTGTTAATAGCTTTGTGGAAAGAAAACATCAGCCTTTCCATTAACTTTTTGCCATTACTTCTGGTTTTGGAGTGAATGGAACGTCTCCTGCAACAACCCTAATTGCCACTAACTGTAGTTTTTGTTTGCTAACAGCCCCATATGTCAATAGACGCTGCACTCGTTCCCCTTTAAGTGGGCTATTTTCGCCAAACACCATTTCCACTCCTCTGGATTTCACAAACGCTGCCATTTGAAACAGCTCCAAGGAATTAGACATTACTCACCTTTGCATATGCTGTCTCTTGAACAGATACTCTCCTGCTGCCTTCTATTCTTTTATTTCCTGCACTTTTCCCCCAGTGTGGAATGTTTTATTTTGTCTTGTTTATTGCAGTTTTGACCAGGGAACTTTGTCTCTTACAAAGATAGCCTTGAAGCAGTTTCCCTTTTCTTCAAATGCATTTTCCCTGCTGCTCTGTACACAGCTCTTGGTTCGATGACTTGCACTTTCACTATCTCAGACTGTCAGGCAAACTTGTCGGCAGCTAGGAGCAAAAACTCACTTCTGGAGTTAGACACATTTGCATATAAAAGTATTTATACATGCATGTTTATTTACAGTGCTTCTCCCTTTCTTATATGAGAGGAAGAAACTGGGGCGGGGGGAGAGGGAGGAAATTACCCCTGATGTCTTTTATTTTCCCTTTAACACAGCATTTAGTTCTTTCTTCTTTCCTCTCATCCTTTCTCCTATAAGTGTTTAGTTATTCTTCCCTGTGCTTACCCATAATGAATGAAAAGTGGATGGAGTGCAAGGCAGGGTCATCCACGCACTAGAAGAGGGTGGCAGGATTTTTGGGGGTTACCCTCAGACAGGCCAGGGAAGGCAGCCCAGGCATTCTGTAGGAGTAGCTTTTATAAGACAGTGGATGCTGTCAGGACTGGGAGGCACAGCAATGGCTGTTCTTAGTGCTAATCAGGCTGCTGCTAGAAAATGGAGATGTTCTGATTGACGGTTTTTATCCTGGGAACAGGAACTTGAGGAAAGGCAGCCTAGCAAAGGGCATTTCTCTGGAGACCAGGAGATGATTCTGCAAATCTGGGGGGGGGCGGGGGGGAGTGGAAAGAAGAGCTGGCAGTTTGTCTTGTGCTGTCCTGCAGTCAGGAGCTACTTTTTGTTTGTGACTTTGTTGCTTACTTCTCTGTGCCGATTAGTGAGGATACCCTATAAAGGATATACCTTACGCAGCCTTTGTGTGCTTCTGTAGGGCTTTGAGCTTCTCACCCCCCACCCCCTTAGCAAAGTGAGATTCTCCTACTATTACCACCTTTCTGGGATAAAACATTTATTAACATTTTCAGCCACAGCCTGTGACTAACAAGCCAGACTTCAAGATTTGCACAAGGGATCGAGATACTCCATTCCTCTCCTTTGTAGTCTTGATTATGCTTTTGGATCAAGTGATACCTTGTAGGTTGACTCAACTGAGAGACTTGAGTGAAGGATGGATGCATTTTAGACTTTTCTTTTTCTCCTTCCCTCCCCCCAGTGGTCTAAACTGAGTCAGATTCTGACTCTGTGTCAAGTGCCAGTGAAAAAATGTACAAATTGTGGATAAGGCTGCTATTTTCCATTATGGAGTGGAAAGTAGTTAGAGCTGCTGGATCTCACGTGGCCTTTCTCTCTGCCTCATCCATGATGTCCTGAGAACCCTCTCTAGCCTCCTCACTGATCTGTCCATATCTAGTTTTATAAAAAATGACACATTTAGCTGAAGAATCAAAGTACCAGTGAGGCCTGCCCAAGTAATCCTGTACCTTGGATTAAAAACCAGAAATTTTGGATGAGGATTAGTTTAAACATATATATTAGAAAGTTAGTGCATGACTGGAAGTGTCCCCAAGGATGATTCCTCAGATTTGGATGTCAAGAAATTCCAAGGTCATTTTCACAAAAAATATTTTAAAATGTTTGCAGACATCTTGTAATTAAAGTGACAAGTGTTCAAGAAGGATGTCAGGATAGCCACAAAATAAATGACATAGAAGTGATTAATTGTAAGTTAGCACATTCCTTAATTGTGAAAAAGTGGTGTAAAATGGCAACTTCTTTCACAGAATTTGTCACCAAATGATGAAGATAGATCAGCACTGCTTTTTACTGCCTACTGAAATTTTTGAGAAAGGAAGGTAGATGCTGTTCATTGTTGTTCAGAAAAAGCTACAGAAAGGTATGAAAGACTTAAGTTTGCACAGCTGAATTTAATCTAAATAACTTCAATTTCTGTGATTTAGTGTATGAGACGGGGGAGGACATCAGGACCTGGCCACACTTGAAGGGCTGCAATAACTTTCAGTAACCAGTTGGCTGGAAGGAGGGTTTGAGAGGTCTGGGAGGCCAGGCTGTTATGTATAAAGTGTAGGTCCATGCAGAGGTCTAATTTATTTCCTTTCATTGCAGTGCTTGAGTGCATTGGTGATATCTGAGCACTGACATATTGAATGTAAGAGTGCACAAACTCTTGAATTGCTGAGACCTCATTTTGAAAATCCAGGCAGCTTGGCATTGCTTTGGGTGTATCTACTTTCCCATGGAAAAATTCAGTTTGTTTCTGTGTTGGACCTGAGTTGATTTTACAATATGACATGCTAACTCAAAAGCTGCATGGAAAAACAAAGTTAATCAGTCTTGAATAAGATTGATTAATCAGACTATTTTGAGATGCAGCTAAGAAGCGTTTTAGGGATGCTGCTGCAGTCATCAGAACTGTGAAGAAATCAAATGAAATATCTCCAGCCATCAGCAACAAAAAGGAGATTTAATGTGAGTGTTTGAAAACACTTGGATAGACAGAGGCCTGCGAGTGGAATGATGTGGTTGATGTACTATGGTTTTATTGTATTCTCATCCCTAACTGATTGCCCAGTGCTGAGGTATTTGTGCGTCTTCCAGAGATATATTGAAAGAGTGCACCACGTATGTTTCCTTCTCCATTTCTCCCCAGAGGAAGCAAGATGGATGGTGCTGAAGTGGATGTGCTGTGCCCTGGGATGTGTGGAGGCAGCCGGCCATGAGCTCCACTGGGACCACCAAGCAAATGTGGGTTCTCTGGGGCTGGAAGTACAAGTTCGAGTGAATTTAATATTGTGTTGATAAATAAAACGTGCAGCAGTCTTATCCTGGTCCTCCATGCAGATCTGAATTACACCCTGAATTACTGAGTCCTGAGTAATTATGTTGGTTTATAGATGAAAACAGCTCTTTTATTTCTGCAAACAATAGCCATTGGGAGCTGGGAACTTGGAAATCTTTTTAGTGTGCATTCATTTCCGTTACATGCAACTGCTCTTGAGTGAGGAAGATAAAACTTAAAAAGTGTCACCAGAAGAGACAGGATATCTTGAAGCTAACTGGAGACTAACATCATTCTATTATACCTGCTTTGATTTATTTTTGGACTCATTTTTTATTTATTTGAGCTTACTAGCTAATGTTATTTTAACGCTGATTGTCAGGAAAAAGGCTCCATAATACCTTGTTTCAAATCTGTTCTGCCACCTAATTTCAGACTTTCCTGTCTTGTATGCGTTTATCCTGAGTTAGTTTGTCTGTTACTTTTTAAATTATAAATTGTTTATTTTCTTTAAATTATTTAGAAATATACAGCAGCTGATAGAGCCAGAGGCATAAGAATAATGCCAGGGTGCAAGTTAGAATCATAGAATCATTAAGGTTGGAAGGGACCTTAAAGATCACCAAGTTCCAACCCCGCTGCCATGAGCAGGGAACCCTACCACTAGACCAGGTTGCACAAAACCTCGTCCAGCCTGGCCTTAAAAACCTCCAGGGATGGGGCATCAACAACCTCCCTGGGCAACCCATTCCAGTTTGTCACCACCCTTATAGTGAAGAATTTCTTCCTAATATCTGACCTAAATCTCCCCTCTCTCAGTGTAAAACCATTACCCTTTGTCCTATCACTGCCCTCTCTGATGAAAAGCCCCTCCCCAGCTTTCCTGTAGCCCCTTTCAAGTACTGGAAGGTGCTATAAGGTCTCCCCGGAGCCTTCTCTTTTCTAGGCTGAACAGCCCCAACTCTGTCAGCCTGTCTTCATAGCAGAAGTGCTCCAGCCCTTTGATCATCTTTCAAGTCCTTCTCTGGACCCTCTCCAACAGCTCCATGTCTTTCCTGTGCTGAAGACACCATAACAGTACACAGTACTCCAGGTGGGGTCTCATAGGGTATGCCCTGATGATTTCTGGAGGGCCTCAGAAACAAAGTAGGGCAACTGCTATAGGATATAGGCAAACTCTCATTATAAACATTTGTTGTTAAAAGCATCAATGGCTAAATTTTTAACCTGTATTTTTAAAAGGTAATTCAAGGAATTAATACAGTGACTTGTGTATTAGATGATCCCTTGAAGGTTTGTTTAAAAAACTGAATGATACCGTACCTCAAAGGTGATTTTAGGAGGTGGCCAAAGAAATGACAATTTCTGGAATAGAAGAATCTGTTTCATGAATCTCTTACTGGTATCTGATTGGTTCAATATCAGTATGGATGAAGGATAACTTACTAATATATTGTATTTAGATTTTCACAAGCCCTTGGTAAAATTATGACAACAGGCTACTAAAGGCATTCAGGATGTAGTTTTACAAGGGAAAATTAGGCCCCTAAATACATATTTAAGTAATTTTATTCACATTATAGGCATTAATAGAATTTCTAACCTTGAAGGTTTTCTTAATGCAGTAGAAACTTATATTTTTCCACTGGCAAAATCACTCAGTTCCCTTGTTTTTGCTGCCGAGCATGTGCAAAACATCTTGACAGCTCTAGGCTGCTAAGCCCCAAAGAAATACATAAAATAAGCATTTTCTTGCAAGTTTCCTCTCAACTGCCTGTCAACTTCAGTTTTGCATCCCAGCAACCAATTTCAACTCTTTTTATTTTACACTGGCTACATTTATCACAATTTATTTTATATTCTTGATAGGATATTGAAAGAGGCTCTCAGGGCCACAGATTGCTGCTGAAATGTTAGACAACATTTGGCATGAACAAGATCAGAAATTAAAAACTGGCATTTTTTAGCCTGGTTGCCTTTGAAATGAGGTTTATGAGATGGTGTTGTTTATCTCCCTGTACATTCAGCAATTCCCCTTAAAAACTTTGGGACCCAATTTCAACCAAATTTGAAAGATGAGCTGAAATCTCAAGATAAGTAAGGTCTGTGAAAAACTGCAGCTGTACAGAGGACAAAGCGTGTAATGAAATGCCTGCCTGGAAAAGGCAGGTGGAAGCCTTTATGTGGCAGCTGAGAGCCTCCAGCCTGCCAGAGGATGCTCAAAGGGTTTTGATTGGGCATGTGCCCTATATGGAGAGCGTGTTTTGGAACAGAATCTGAGGTTCTTATGGCAGGGGAGTTTTTAGGAGACAAAAAACACAACTCCATGAAAAAAATCCATCAGCCCTGCCTTGTTTGTTTTATTTCTTGCAAAGCAACTTGATTCTCTTGCTTGGTCTCTTCTTCCTCCTCCCCACCCTAAACAACTTATTTTTCCCTCCCAGAATCTCCAGTCTGTTACTATCTTTGTATTCCCCTTGCTCTCCTGGCTCAGCATCAATTCTTGTAACTTAACCAGCCTAAGAATTCTGTCTGATTTAGTAATGAGGTCTCAGGTATACCCTGGTGGGAGCCAGTTAATGGTTCTTTCTTCATCCAAAAAGTTCAACTGGGCTGTTAGGATGTGCTCATAGCTGTAACAAAACTAATTGGTACTGACCCTTTTCCATCCCGGCTAGAGAATCTCCTGCTTTGGTATTTATACTCACCAAACATTTGTGGATCCTTATTGTGCCACCCTGCAAGCTACCTGGCATTTTAAAAAATCCACCTGTTGTGTGGTGGGACTAGTGAATCTAGTTTCAAATAAACTAATTAGAATTGAGCAAATTATTATTATTATTTTAGTAAATCTATACACACATTTCAAATAGTATATCCAACCCAACATCAAAATGTTTTCAGAATATTCCTGTAAGATACAGGGGCTTACAGATGTCCTGCAGAGTCTGTATTGCTCTAAAAATCGTGTGAGAGGCATGTATTTTACAAATTAGCTTACCTGGAGAAACAAATTAAAATGCCTTGCCTTCTTTTTGTCTTTTCTGTCAGGTTCTTCCTCAAGATGGATATCTTATCTAGCATGGAAAGTTTTTGTAGCTCTTCTCTGGTCAATTATCTAAACAGGACACAATCGAGCTGATGTAAAAACAGGGAATAGACACATACATAGTGCTGGGCTGCAATAAAAGCTGCTCTTCTGCACAACTTCCCAGCTTGTGAAACCTGTCTGGTTTTGCATAATAGATAAGCCCCAGGAAGTATAAAATTAGTGGGAGTGCTTGCAGTGTGGCCAAGTTACAGTTTTACAGTCGTTTAAAGGTCAGCAGCAAATTGACATCTACACCCAGCCCGGCGGGACAAGGCTCTGCAGGGACAAAGCTCTCGGGCAAACATCCACATGATTTGCTGTGGCTACATGGAAAACCCAAGGCTGAGTAAGGGGCTGAGATCCCACCCTGTCACTTGCAAGCCAGGGCCAGAGTTACCAAGCCAATCTTTCTAGTAATTTATGTAGGGCAGACTTGAAACTTCCCCCTTGAGGAAGGACTTCTGAGGCAAAAACTGCAGGCCTAAAGTCTCACAAGGCAGGTAGTATTTTCCCACCCCAACTTCTGAATTGTCTTTTTCATATAACTTTACTTGAAAACAAGGTTTTGATGAGAAGAATATTAAACTGCTGAAGGAGACTACCAAGTTTATGGATGGCATTCTCTCTCAAATAGTTTTTTGTCTCACTTCTCAGTTAAACCTATATATTTTTCAAAGTTAGCAGGCTTCTGGCTAGGCTAATTAATTAGGTTATAACCAAATTATCTCTATGATACAATAAACAGCATGTCAGCAGCAATAATAGCAGTAGACTAACTTCAAAATGCTGTGAGTTCCTCTGAGCTTCACCAACAGATTTGTTGATCAGCTCCAGATTTTACAATGTAATTTTTCTTCTTCTTCCTTAGCAGAAAAACTGTCACCAGAGCTGGTTACAGCTCACGCCTGCAAATGCAAAAACTTGTATGGAGACAACAGTGCACAAGAAGACTTGCTAGGCCATGGATTAAGATGGATACCAGTGCAAATTTTCAGAGAAGATGGTTTACACAAGGAAAGGTTGGAACTCAAAAGAAGAGATTGGGTGGTCTTCTAGGGAAAATTGGTGGAGGGACGAGATTTGGAAGAAAAAACTAAACCCCGAGAACCTAGTGTAGAAAATATTCAACCTGCTGTGAAAATAAAAAGGAAGGAGGGTATTTAAAGAAGTCTGAGGCGTATCTAGTTTCAGAATTTGGCTGAAGAAAAAGATGCGATAAAAATCACTAGTACAGATTAAATCCATAGATTATCTTAAAGGATGGAAAGATCTGTACAGCATCCTGCAACTCTTGGAAAAGCAACAGAGCAGGGATGTTAATAAGGTGGAGATTTGGAAGTGTCCAGCTGGAGCTATGGTTGATGCTCAGGCAGGAGGTTCTCTAAATGTTCTCAATACCAGAGAGCACACTTAAACCCGTGATCAGTGCAGTGTCTGCTGTGGCTACTCAGCACTGAACTAGAAGCTCTCCAAACTATTTATTTTCTCAATCTTCTATAGACTAACATGGTTAGGGGTTCTCTTTCTGGTGAAACTTTTAAGCTCTTGCTGCACAGGTACTTCATCTACAATACCACACTTACCTCTCAAACAGCTGGATGCAAACTTGGGGAACACTTTGTCTGCAGACTCTTGGATAACAAGCTAGGCTGACATATGTGTATCTTAGCTGTAAATCCAGAAGCCTCTCCTGGCACTTGTGCAGTGTGCCACTCCCAGGAAGATTTGGGAGTTTGCTTGGCATGTCCTGCCCCCGGCTCACGCGGTCCCTGGCACCACTCCGACATTCACACAACAGTATTTGTCTCCAGAGTATCACCCCTCCAAGTAAATAAGGCATAGCAGCTCAGAGGATGTTGAGAGAGCTCTCCAATACATTCACTTGGATACATGTGGTACTAAATTGCTCTTTTCTATGCCTTGGTGCTTTGCCACCAACCAAAAATTCCTCCCCCCGCCGTGATCTTCCTCCCACAGACCAGGTTTGCTGGTGATTTTGGGCTGCTCCTCCCTAACCCAGCACTCCCCAGTCAGCTTCTTGCTCTGACAAATTCTCCCTTGGCAACAATAGCTCCTGCTGGGTTCCTCCCAGTCTGTGGTCATGGCTACTGGGGTGTGAAGTATTCTGCCCACCTGAGTCAGAAATGCTCAGCAGCTCCACTGACAGCCTAACAAAGAGCAAATCATCGGCTGAATTGTACCCAGCCTTCGGCATGGCCTGTCTCATCGGAAAGGGCTGGATGTGAGGATACCTGGCCCCAGCACTGCAAACTCTCAAATGAGTTTTTTGGCTCTAACAGCCTGCAAACTGCTTCAAATTTATGAATCCATCCTGCACTTAATTTGAAAGTGCATTTCCCTCAGAGAAAAATCAAATTGCAAAAATAAAAATGTTTCTCTACCTAAAAATGAGTCTGTATTTTGTTTTGGGAGCGGACCAGAATCCCCAAACTGGATTACAAAAATACACAGTATATTATTTTCATTACAATTGTTCTAACTGAACATTTTTATGGATCTGAAACTGTTCAAAGGGATTTAAAAAAAAAAGGAGGCACATATTTTTTCTTCTCCTAGGGCTTTAAAACGTAAATTCTGTCTCCATGTTTGCTAGAGATCCTTTTCTATGCTTCTTTTATACCAAGCTTCCAAAGTAAGAAATGTTTTTTCTCTGATTTTTTTTTGGGGGAGGGCCTTAATCTCAATGAAACTCTTTCAGAGAAGGCTGAACCAGTGACACTGCAGTATCAGTGTGTGAGGAGTGTAGCATTACTGGGGGCTTGTTCTGGAACCTGATGGGGGGCATCTTTGCTGGACCAAGTGCTGGTGCTCTCTTCGTGTCACACCTGTTGCATCTTCCTTCTAGCACCTGTTCATTACTGTCACATTAGTGACCCTGCACAGTTGGCTGCCTGCAATGATGAAGGGAATGTCTTTTATCAGCTTGAGGGGCATTAACCTGTGGTTTCCTTGTGGAGATGAAAATGGCAGGTTTCTACGTATGCTTGTTTGTATCTTTTTTTTTTTTATGATGAAGTAAATCAAAGTCTGATTTGTTATCTATAGGGTGGTTTTGGTTTTTCACTGCACTGCTTACTACGGAACCCTGATACTCTTCGGAAAGGTAATCTGAGTGTATTTATCTTACACAGTAATAACCATCAGATAAGACACAGAAGTAATCCTTGAGGACACAGAGCAAAACCAGATCTTGTCACCATCAACTGCAAACTATGGCCTGCAGACCAGCAGATTGGGTTGTTCTCAGCATCAATGTTCTGTCATAAATTTTTGGGCAAATATGGCAAATTTTTAGTGAAAGCTAAAGGTCCCCTGTGTGCTCTGAAGAAATGGGCTTGTCTTCTTTCAGATAGAGGCTCTGAATTGACTCTGGGTCCTGTGTGAATGCTCTTCCCACTGAAGTGCTGGGTTGAGGTGATGGGGAAGAGAAGGTAAGCAATTTCATTCATCCTTTGAAAGGAAAACATTATACTTGCTTGCTCTTCTCCCAGTTCCATCTTCAGAAGAAGCAACTGGCTCTTAACCCTTGGCAGGCATCCTTCCCTCCAGGCAGAATCCAGATGCACCTTTGGAGAGAAGGCGCAGGGGGTCTGGGGGCCAGGCCTGTGCATGCTGCAGCAACAGCATTTTCAGGAGACAACTGGCATGGCTACGATGGGGCTGTCATGCACAGCAAGTAGAGGGTGTCCCTCTACGTAGGCAGAGAGCCTGTCCTCTGGAAAGTACCAAAATCTTGCCATAATTTATATGAGCTGGCTGGGGAGGGAAGGGCGGTTTCCATGTTTTACAGTGAAACGACAAGTATATTTACAAGTCTGTGTGTTCACAGTCTTTCTTCCAGTGCTCCACGTAAACAGGAGCCTGTCCCAGTTAGAAGGCAGCTGGGTATGGGATGGGCCATGGGTTGATACTGTTACTTCCATAACACTTGTGTCTAAAGATGTCAACCTGTGCTGAGACCTAGATAGGTTATAAACAGCAAGCTGGAATCCCTTGCAGAAGCAGAATGACAGGTGACTTGCCTGCAGTCAGGCATGTCAGTGGCCAAAACAGTACCTGCTCTCTGGACTGTAAAACTGGCATGGGATCAGCCTGGTTTGTCTTGTGCTTCCCAGAGCTCCCAGCCTGATGTGAATGTGTTGGGCTGAATTGGGATCTGTTAGATCTAATTGAGCCTTAATTACAATACATTAAACAATTAAAATAATGACGATCAGGCACAATCAAATTTCAAAACAAAGAGATTTAGCAAGATTAGGCTGTTAAAACTGTACAGATGATGCTGTTAATCTTGGAGGAGGTCCAACATAAACGATACAGTATCTAGCCAGCTGGGAAGATGGCAAACTGGAGGTAGTATCAGGTTCCCAGCATAAAATGTAAAGGAGTACATGGATTTTCCCCTTCCATTTTGCAGCTTTATTTTTAGACAAGACCAGAACACTGAACATATCAAAACATGTAGATGCGTGCACATACAACACGGGCATGATGCCTGTGAGTCATACACATTTGTGGACTGCAAGGAGGCAGGGAGTTCACAGCTTAAAATGCTTGGTGGATTAGATATACTACTGTACTTCCCGTTTGTGTTTTTAAGAGTTACTCTGTTATTTATAGTAAATTCAGCACTGAAGAAGCTGGCTTTGACTGACAAGTCCAGGAGCAGGAGTTGTTCTTTGTCCTTAAAACAGGTATAGCATTTCAGGAGATGAGAAGGAGCTTTGGGCCCCACATTCGTTCATTTACTCTGGCCTCTCCAGGGATCTCATCATCACTGTTATCAACTGTAATGTATTTATGGCACTGTCATTTGTGAGAAGAACCCACTGCGTTGTTCGCATGAAAACAGGCTCCCTTAGGAAACCCAAAGCTGGTGGAAAGTCCTGAATCTTGGGCTCAAAGCCATGGGATGGGGTGCTGCAAAATACCCCAAAGCTGTTTGTTGGAGGCTGAGCACGGGGAAGAACTGTATGTAACAGCTGATAATGGAAAAGCAGGTAAATGTGACCAAAGCCTGGCCTGCAGTTCACAGGTAAAATGATTTTACCAGAAAAGGAAATTTTTTTTAAAAAAACAAAGAACAAAGACATTTGAGGCCTCCTCTGGGAAATAAGGATGAGCAATCTAAACTGCAGGTTTTCTTTGTATAATCGAACACTGTATTCCTGCAGGGATCTTTTTATTTGGTTCTTTGCTCTCTCTGATTCCTCTCGACAATGTACACAAGCTGCAGTACAGAAAATAGAGATGGGCAGAGAGAGATAACACTGCACCAAGAGAATTTACTTAATAAGTTCTTGTGGGACTGTAGGTGACTGTGGAAAGAATGGAGGAAGATGAGCAAAAAGAAATCCTCCTAATGTCTGAATCTAGTAAGTATTTCATTGAATGAAAGCAAAAGGAGTTTCTAATTCTTGGAAAACCTAAAAAAGAATATTAGGCAATATATTCTCTTTTCTGTTTCAATTTTGCTTTAGACAATCTGCACTACTTTCAAGGAGGAGGATTTGGGCCAAGAATTTAGCAATAGACATCTGAAGACCTCAGAAAAAGCAAGGAATTGAGGAAACAGAACAAAAGAAACTACTCACTCTCTTTCACAACAGCCAGCTCCTTTCACAGTTCTTCAGGAGGCACATGTTAGGTCCTGCATGGGTGGATGCCACACACACCGAGACACAGACGCCCGAGAGCCCTTGCTGTGCAGCAGGCAGCAGACAACAGCAGTGCTGCTTCGTTTCAGGCTGACCCAGGGAGGAAAGATTTTTGGCATACTGATCCTGACCTCTGTCTTCTGTCCTGTCACCTGTTTCTTCTCAGTGCCCTTGGGCTGGCTGAATTTGCTCTTGCTGGTGGCCTTTATGTATTTCCCTGCCCTGGTACTCATGTCAAAGCTGGGCTTTTAGGTCTTTGTGTAGCTCTTGGAATTGCAGATTTAAATCACATATCCCTGCTTTTATTAGAAGCTTTGCTGAGGTTCAGAAGTTGCTGAAAGCCTGATATTTTCCACCATTTACTGGCTGTGAATTATGTAGATACTCATATTTTTAATTTCCTTTCATTTAGTTGTGTGTGCAGGACCTCTGTCATGACCAGCAGGGAACTCTCCCCTGGGTACAAAGAGGCAATTCAGTGTCTGTGCCAACCATGGCTTGTAAAAGCCTGGCAGCTCTTGACAAACAAAGCCTAGAAATGTTGCTATTAAAAGCATTTATTGAATAAATCCATATGTGACAAAATGATAGCTGCAAAAAAGCTGTGGAATTGTTTTTTAATGGATAAATCTTATTTGAAAGGTAAAGCTGAGCTGTGAGAGCTCAGAGAACAGTCACCTGAGGATAGAACTCTGAGCAACGTGGGAAAAATTAGAACCACTGTGAACAATATAGAGGATAATAGATTTGAGAACATGTCTGCTTTGAGTGGGAGCTTTTATGTAAAGAAAAGAGAGGATAAGCCTCGATTTAACTTCAGTATTTGAATGCTCTCACAAATAGAGATGGAAGAACAGACCTGCATTCCCTTTAGCAAGCCTGCAGCAGCTAGCAGCAAGAGGACCCCTATTCTTCTATGGAGGGGTCAGCAGGCTGCAAAGGGGTGCTGTGGGCAGGCTCTGACATCCCAGAAAGCCATGCAACTGAGATGCAAAGCCCCCAGGTCTGCCTTTGCACCTCAGCTGCATGCCAGCCTGTCGGTCTGTGCACAGCCCTTACGTTTGGGTGAGCCGGGTGCTGAGCTCCATCGGTTGAAATCTCCCAGCAGTTGTGTAAAGGTTGTTGAGACAACTGAAGAGCAGCTCTGCTGGAAATCCAGAACTACCATGGGAGAGGATCCTGTTTCTGCTTAAAGTGCCTTTGCTTTGGCCTTGCTTGGGTGATTGAGCTTGCAAAGTGTCATTCTTTGAAGAAAAGCCATCTGAGCATTGGCTATCTGAATTGACTGTTTCATAGGATCCTGAAATTAATCTGTCATGATGGGCTTTGGGCAGGTGGTAGCTGGGGGTGGATATTTCCTGAAGAGGGATGGGGAGCCCTTTCTTGGAATGGGCAAAGGCAGATGCAGTCACCTAGAGGTGCAAAGTAGCCTCTCTGTGAATGAGCAGTCTCTAGGAAGGACAGATGGCTCTGGTGACTGCTGCTGACATACACAAATGCAGTATGGAAATGCTCAAACCAAGTCAGGAATTTCTTGGCATATGTAACGTCCATATTAGGGAAATGTTTTACATAATTTGAGGGATGGTCTAGCTTGTCCAGTCTCTTCAAAGAGATTACTGGAAAAACTATGAAAACAGCGTATCAGGATTATAAAATTTTACTGGGAGATCAGATAGAAATGAAAGGGAGGATGGAAAAATATTATGGAGCAATTAAAATAAATAACATCCAAAACCATAACATTGGAACTAATCCTTCAGAGAACTCCAGGATGAATATCACATCCAAACTCATTTAAGAAAGTATTTGAGAACTAATGAGTTGAATGTAGCAAGGAACAGATTTTTCAAAATCAGACATAGGAAAACAGTCAGAAGCACCTACTATGTTTGGAATATTACACATGCAGGTGCAAGTGCCCAGTTTAGAAATGAGTCTCTGACATTCCTGCTCATGGTCTAGGAGTAAGTGGATGTTTGTGTGCACGTATTGCTGTAAATCAGTCTAAACACCTATTAATATCTTGCTTTTGGAAATGTCAGTATTTTCTGGAAAAAAAAAAATTCCTCTCTTCAATTTCTTCCCAAAATAGGATGCCTAATGTTGGTAGAATTGTAGACCTTTTATTTCCAGATAGATCTACAACTGGCTTTTCTGTAATAGCGGTTTTCCCATCTACTGCTTCCCAAAGTGGTTGTGGTAGAGCTGTGATTTATCATCAAAGTGTGTCACGTGCTCAGTGCTTGCAAACCATCTTTTTATTAGAAAACATTGTACTGAAAAAAGAACCATTTTCCAAAATTTAGGCTATTTAAACTTTCAGAATTTTCTAGGACCCTTAATTTTTACTATACTCTTCACAAAAAAAAAGGTGGGCAAAAGAAAAGACCTCAGTTCAACACCTTATCCAGGGGACAACAGCTAGAAAATGAACAGAAGTACATTGCATTTAATTAATATGTAAAATCCCCCCTTGCCTTACAAGTGACCCATCGTATCTCCGCTAAATTCCAGTCCCCAACTAAGGTACTAGAAACCCATGTAAGTAAAGCCCAGCTCTGCTGTCTTGTCTTCTTTCCTCCTTTGCCTGGTGGCTCTTTCTCCCAGGATGAACATGGAATGCTCTGCTCACTGCAGATGCAGATGCAGACCTGCAGCTCTCCAGGGGACCGAGCACTGCCACACGCACCCCGGGCACCCCAGGAGGGGGGTGGGCAGGGGCAAACAGCACGGGCACAGCACAGGCACAGGACAGCATGGGCACAGGACGGCAGGGGCATAGGACGGCAGGGGCACAGGACAGCAGACTGTCACAGCAACACAGTGCATCAGCCCTGGGAAACCAGGCCCCCAGCTACAACAGCTGGCAGAGGAGCGCAGACTGCCAGGGCTGCAGTTGCTGTTAGGGGTAAAGGGAGGGCCCCATCCTGCAACAGCACTTCTGTCTTCACCCTTCCTATCTCTGCAGTAGAGGCAGCGGTAGCAAGCCTGGTTTTCTGTCACAGTGCTGCCCTTCCTTCCCCTTTCCTGTGGCAGGAGCAACCCAGCCCTGGCCCCTTGTCCTCAGGATGGCAATGTTCAGTGCTGCCAGCTCTTCTGAGGAGCCTTCACCTGCCTCTGTCTTGAATATCCCATAGCAGAGGGCTATAATTGAAGCTGGGGTCTCACAGCTGCCCGTGGTCCTAAGGCAGTCCACAGGAAAGGTGTGAACGTGTTCCTTGTGAGTTCTTAGGGAAAAGTCAGATGCTTCAGCTAAATTAGGATTCAGAGCTCACACTCAGGTTTTGCACCAGCAGAATAACCTCATGGTTAAGGCAAGGTCAGTGAAACCAGAGAGCTTGGCCTGTCTCAGCCTGCAGGGATCTGAATACACACATCTTTGGGAATATGGTAACCACCAAACAGCACTGCCCCCCGTCTAACAAGACTGGATCTCCTCACTGCGGGACCCGCTGAGGAGCTGCCAGCCCTTCCTCCCAGCCCTTCGCTGCCTCCTTCTGAGGGAAGGCAGGCAGTCTGCTCTAGCCTGGAACCTGTACCATGAACTAGAGAAAGCACTGGACCTGAATGCCTTTGAAATCACTTTGAGCCTTGCATTGCTCCATTTCTTCCAACAATTCCCATTTGTATACTGTGACATTTAAGTCTCCCAGACCCTTGAAGCAGAACGGCTGGGCAATTATGAACCTCATTTGTTGTTCAGCTTGCGCCCCCCTCCCGTGAGCTGAACCGTGAAAATGGAGCTCACCTCAGCTCTGCACTTGTGACCAGGCAGCACCATTTATAAAGTTCCAGGATGAGGCTTTATGGCCCATCCACAGTGATGGATGCAGGACTCCTGCAGGTGCACAAGGCTTGATATTCAAATAGTCACTCTGATCTCCAGATTCTTCCTTCCACAAGGCCAAAAATGCTGCTTAACGGAGAAGGGCTGAGCTGAATTTCTCATCCAAAAATTCTGCTTGGATCCCTGTTTGCAGACTCCCCTTCTTCTTGCCCTCTTCACAATGGAGGGTGCTGTATAAATGTTATTTATTATCAACCTCCCTGGGAATGGAGTGTGAGTGGTTGCAATACTCCCTTGTATTTCAGAAACATCTCATACGTGATTTCATAGCCTTTGGCAAATTTTAGGACTTCAGACTCCTAGTGTCTGGTCAGGAAGGTCAGTTCTGTTTACAGGTGGGAAATAGGCACAAGGGTTTTAAATGGCCCCTGGGATCTCTGACTGCTGTGTGAAGCAGATTCAGCTGAGAGGCATCCCAGCCTCAGGTCTGTGCCAGCCACCTCCTAACAGGGCCAGCAGGAAGAGGTGAGTATGCAAGATTCTGCTATTCCAGCAGTAGCACAGTTTGCCAGCTTTTGTACAGATATGGGGAGCTGGGTCACAGGGGGTGTCTGATAGGTCACAGGGGCTGGGGCCTGTATCACCTTCCATTGCTCTGGGGCAATGACTGCTGGCAGAGCTGGGTGCTCAGGTAGGGACAAATGATACAAACAGCCATCACGGAATTGCCTGGTGTTACCTGTCAAGAGACCTCAGTGTGACCCGGAAGATACATTTCTAACAGGGCCAACTCCTTTTCAACCACAAAGGCATCCTTCCTCCCCTGTGCCTCTCTGTCACTGGTTTCGATAGCTGTGGTATTTTCCCGACATGAAACAAACACGTGTAATACATTTTTTTTCCTCCAGCTTTCAAGTTTATCTAACCCAAACATTTTTAGGAGCTGGATAACAGAGCAGAATGCCAGCCTCAAAATAATAACTTTTAAAGTTGGGTGAAAAATTAAAACAAATTAAAAATAGATATTAAATTTGAGAGAGGCTGAAAAAGTTCTGTTGGAACTTGGAGGAGTTTCAAATGTTATTTTTAACCATAGACATTTAGCTCTTATGGGAAAGAAAACTTAGAAGGACAGATATAATTAGGTCAGATATTGAGAAACTTATTACGCTTTGCTACAGATGATCCCAGGAGAATGTAACTTAAGTCCTTTTTTTTGTATTAAAATTCAATCATGGTTCTTCACTTTTTCATGTAAAATAAAGTAGGATAGAAAGATGCTTTGTCTTACTAACTGCTTCAGCATGTGAAGCAATGAATGTTTGACAAGAAATCTGAGGACAGAAGGCAAGATTTTTATTTCATGTTGTACCAAAATGCATAACATTATGCTAGCATCTGTGCCTGCTTTTGTTCACTGTGTGAACTCAGAATACTGGTATCTCCTGGGGTTATCTGTTGCTTGGAATTTCTGAAGCACCACCATGCAAGTATCAGCTACACCTCACAGCATGATTACAACATAGACATTACTCATATTACAAGTGGGGAAACTGAGGCAAAGAGTGCCAGTTGTTTGATCAGCACCAGGGCTGTTTCACAGCCGCAGTCAGGACTCAAGAACTTCTGTCTTCTGCTCCCACTGCTTCTGCAGAGAGATCCACCTTCACACAAGAAGTATGCATTTCATACAACACCAGAGGAGAAAAGCCTTTATCAAAATAAGAAATGAGCCAGTAGGTGGCTGATAGAGAGTGCTGTTAACACATGGATCTGTCATTACTCATAGCATTTATCATGTCTGTTACTGTGAGGCACACTGTTCTTTAAAGTAGGTGTCTAATTTGAGGGATCCTGGTTTTCCTTGCAGCTACAGTGATCTGGGGAGGGAGACTGGGTGAGCTGCCTGAAGTGAGACACTGCACATCAGTCACTGTAAAGTCTGCTCAGAGAGCAGTGGAGGTGGATTGGAGTCATGCTAGGCAGGTCCTGGATACCAAGTTTTCCTGGCATAGCCCCACTGGCTCAGCAGCAGGAAAACCAACATTCTCACTGACAAAGATTTGCCAGCACCTCTCCTAGAACCCACAGCCAAAGCAGACACAACACATACAGGCAAAAGAACCTTTTGTCTAGATAGCTTGAATTTTTCAGGGAGATGATTTAACTGCATCAGCATCAGGTCTCCATTGCTAGTATAAAATGTTTATCCAGCCAGCAGGGGATTTTTATGTATAGTTTTTAGCAAAACTTCTGTAGTGTAGGATTAAAACGCTTTGTCACCTACAATGACTGAAGTATGTGGATTTGGAGTTGGGGTCAGACCCTTTGTTAACAGGTGAATGAAATAGAAAGAGTCTCTTCTTGCTGCTAGGACAGGAGTGGTGGTAAATCAGAACACCACATTCATCTTGGAACCATCTTAACTCTGAAGTGAAGGTTAGCCATATGCAGTGGCAGGACCATCTGGACCTAAGCACATTCAAGACAAGTTAAGCCAACTGATGCTAACATGGAGCAAGATTCCATACCTCAGGTAGCATTGGAGGAATATGAGCCATGAAACAAAATACATCAGTATTTCTTATAATATTTTTTAAAAGCATGGGTGAAAGGAAAGCACTTAAGTTCCTATGGTAAGTAAAAATCTCTTGCTTGGCCTGCAAGAAATCTGTATCAAGACAGAGTGGTGCAAGGTAACTGACTCCTGTGTTGCATTGGAAAGCAGATTACTTGTGGCAATGTGAAAGTGTCATCCATCCCACTGTTGTCAACATGCAGGAGTTTACTTGCTTTCTACACTTGTATATAGCAGATGTTGCAGTCAAAGTTTCCCTGTCTGCCACAGGAGGTATTAAGGTTGATGAGCTGTTCATAATTATTGCTAATGGCTAGAAGGTAGTGATACTGCTCTTCACCTTCAAGGTAATAAGTGGCATCAAGCTATGGCAATAATTCCCTGGAATAAACACTGTACTCTGAATTCCTAATGTAAATTGCACTCTTATTGATGTAATAAACTGCAACTATTTCTTCAGGCTGTGGAAGGCTTCCAGTAAGTGATAAAAACCTCAGTCATGTAATTCTGTTGGGTACTAGTTCTTCACAGTGCTTTGCTTGCTGAGCTTGCAATAAGGGCCAAACAAAAGAAACATTTCCTATCTGCAGCATATGAACTGTACAGCAAATTTTTCTTTTTCCACATGGCTCTAGCAGAGCTTGGTTGTTGTCTCTCAAACATACCACATCCTACATGCAATGACAGAATCTCACTGCCCTGAGAAACTCAAATCAACTGAGTTGTAACTCAAAGTCCCAAAGTAACTATCTTGGATAACCAGTTAGGGATAATGCTTCTTGGTAGTGCCAGACAATAAACTGACTTAAAGCTTACTAAGTTTAATACTGTCTGAGAACAGGTGCCTTCCTATGCTGAGTAACTGCAGCCACACTTCCACAACTGTCCTTTCCTACCTGCTGCTTCTCTGCATTTCTGTGAAACTCTCAGTCATCTGTCAGGTATATCTCAAGCCTTGTAAGCCTTGTATAGTTGTGCAAAGAGAGTGAATCTCCTTACTCTAGGTACATTGGCTAAAGACATTTGCTTGGGATGTTTTGCTGAGGGAGCTAGTTTAACTCTCCTCAATCTAAAAAAACTATCCCAACAAAATTACTTGTTTGTTTCTGTAACAAGAGTAATCTTTTCCCAGCATACAAATATCATTCCAGTGTGTAATGTTGCACACTAACGAGGGGTGTAGCAATAACAGCTCTCTCCTGACAGTGGCTGAGCTCTGTATTTGACCTTTAAGTGTTTCCTGCTGTAGGCAGTAGTGCCTGCACCTTGAGAGTAGTGGCAGGGGAGCAAACCAAGCAGAAAGCAAACTCTGCTTTATGTTCTTAGGATGCTCAGCTAAAAGACATTATCAGGCCAACACAAAACTTCATTCTCGGGCTATGACAGGGGAGATGGTATTCCTTTTAATCCTTGAAACATCGTATTTCTCTGTTAGTATTCAGGGCAACCAGTAGGATGGCTACTTGCCTTTTCTGTTTTTCAGAGGAATGCAAAACCAAAGTCTTCCTGATTTGATACCAGAGAGACACTGTCTACTTGAAATACAGCCAGATTTTGAAAATGAGTTAAAAGTCATCTCCTTGCCAATTTTTGTGGGTGTTCATCCTGCCTGGGTAGCAAGAAAAACCCTGCAGGGAATTTCATGAATGTCAGCGCAAGCAGGTAATGAAGAGCTAAGTCCCTGCTAAAATTCTTTCTTCCTTCCTTTGAGGAGGAGGAGGAGAGGGGAAGGCAGATGGTAACTCTTTGCTGGAGTACTGTGCATCTGTGTGTTTTTTGAGCTTTACCTCTATAGAATTGATGTGTTTGACTAAAGAATTCTATCCTTGCTGCAGAAAACAGGAGTGAGAAATCAGCATGTTCCCTGACTGCATTCCTCTGAGCTGGAGAAAAAGTGCTTTGGAAAGCAGGGAGAGGAGAGAGGAGGAGCAGCTCACTGCAAAGCACTCCCAGCTAGAGGAGAAAATGTCAGGACTGCTGCCAAGCTACTGAGTGAAAGGTGTTGGGGAGTGTTGTTCAGATTTACCAAATTGATGTGATTTATTGTGCTTTTCTTTCATCCCCCTCCAAAGATGTTATGTCTGTCCAAACACATTTTTTACTTTATTGCTCACGGTTGGAGATGTTTCACACACTGAGGCCCAGGTAATACAATGCAGTTTCCCAGATTTCTCCACAGAAGCTCAAAATGATGCATAAGTGCTTTTTTAGCAAAGACCCTCTAAAAACTGAGCCCAGCCCCTGCTCCATCAGTCAATTTGTGGCAGAACAGTAGGAAAGCCTGTTTCAACTTGAACTTTATAGCTATGTTAATTTTATTATTTTTTTTTCCACAATAAATACACAGCCTAGGACTTCTCAGGAAAAAGAAAGGAAGTCTTTAAGCCACTGTTGAAGTAATTTTTGTTCATTAATCTCTGACCATGTTCTAGGGAAGACAAAGCAGTGCATCCTTTTAAATACAAGGAAAACATTTCCTAAATTTGGGGGGTATAAAGTATTTCTAGTTCAGCCAGCTGGGGAGCTTGGAATCTACCACACTAGGGGGAGGAAAGGATGTTAAAAACATATTTAAGTCTGCTGAATGCACTAAATTGTGTTGTTTCAACAGTCACCCTTCTGAAAACATTTTACTCAAACATATTAAAAATGAAATATTTGTTTTTTCACATCTAAAGGCCTTTCCAAGTTTTAGCTACATTTAATTTAGTAAAAATCAGCCTATCTCCCCAAATAAAACACAACACCTTTCATCCTCATGCCCAGTTCTCATATTTTGTATCTTTGCTGATTTTCCAACTTCAGCCAGAGGGCTGACAAGCTCTCAATCCAGATCAGCCACAAACCTCACAGATTTTTATTTCATCAGGTGAATGCAAAACATTTATTGGTTGTGAAACTGAGCAAAATAAAGGATTTTTACCTGCAGTGGCCCAGCAGTGTGGCTGCCCTCACTGGGACACCCTGTGGAGCAGAGAGCATGCTGCCAGGGGAGGGCTTGGGGAGCCCTAATTAGCACCTCAGTTAGGTCTGGTTAATTGGGTTAATTGGCAATCTGAGCCTTGAAGCACAGTGTCATGGTCAGGGCCAGCCCTGAGGATGAAGCCTGGTGGGGCAAATGCCCAGCTGCCACTGCTGGCCTGGGGAAGGAGGGAGGACAGGACCCCAGCGCCATCCGAGCGCAGCGCTGGTGGGCACCAGGATGTGGCAGGCTGGGCTGGTGGCCAAGGTAGCTCTGCTTGGCAAGGGAAGAAGCTCCTGGAGCAGGAGGAGGTGGCAACCACCTGTTTCTAAGAGAAGAAAGGCACTGAGCAGAGTGGATAGACACAGTGGGGCAGAGCGAGGAGAGAAAAGCCCAGGGTCTCTTTTTCAGTGGGGACAGGAAGGACCTTCTGATGGGGAACTATGAGCTGTGGGGGTCAGCATGTGCCTTGCCTGGTTAAACAGCCTCTGCACAGGTGTGAAGATCTCTCCTGTGCAACTCCTCATATGCACGGGAGCAAGAAGTAATCCAACTGTTTTTGCACTGCTGTCGTGCACACAAAGAAAAAAAGTTAAAACGTGAGAGGGATGCTTCCTTTCCTCTGCCTTGCGATATCACTGGTGTTACCCTCCCCCTGCAGAAGCATAAGGAGTTTTCTTGAAGACTTTGGGCAGAAGTAGCTGGGGAAAACCAGGGCATCCAAAGAGCAAACCCAAGCCACCCCTGCCACCCACCTGTAGAAGGTCCACCACATTGCTGTGGAGGGGCTGCCTTTGTGTTTACACGGCAGGAGCATGCAGAGGCCATAAGAAATCCACCTGCTACTCCTGTCAGTTCTGCTCCTCACATGGTCCTGCCTCTAAGGCCTATTCAGCACTTACTTGGTTGAATGCCAAATAATGCCAGGAGATGTCATTTCCATGGAACACTCTATGGACATGCAGCAAAACCATGGCATGAGCACGAAGGAAAATTTTATCCTAGCAAACAAGAGTCTAATAAAGTTCACGATTGTTATACTGGGGTGCTATCGTAATCAGACGAGGTGTATTAGTGAGTGTCTAGTGAGTGTCCAGACAGTGACCTGAATCTAGTTTCAGAAAAGATTAGATGTCCACCAGTGCAGAAGATCTACATGGCACTGGAAAAAAGTGGGCAGACAGTGCCTTAAATGTAGGGTTAGTATTGATCTGACTGTCTTGCTTCTGTCCTGCAGCAGACAGCAGGGAGGGATGGAGGTGGATGCCAAAGGTACACTGCCAGCCTGCTCAAGGGAATGGTAGAGAGGAAGTCTCAATTAAAGGCCATAGAGAATAATCTTTCTTTGTATCCCTGCTGCTTAGGGGTAGCATAGAATATTTGGGTGACAACTGGCTAAACTGATGCCAGGCAGTGTTTGACTTCAGATTGCATCCGAGCAGATGTGGAAAATGGAGTAGATGTTTCGGTACTGGGAACCAGCTCCTTTGAACTGTCCTGCAACACAGTGTGCCTTCCAGGTAGTGAAGAGCACATATGAGCTTCTCAGCCACTGTGCTGGAGCCAGGCATGCTGCAGCTGAAGGGGACACAGGCAGGACTGAGCTGTCTTTGATGTGAAACCCAGGAGGAACAAAATGGTTTTAAGCCACCTTTTCATGCATCTTCGCCTTGCGGTCTCGTCCTACTCTGAGCCAAGGACATGGAGAGTGAAGGGAAGTCCTAGTGATGTCTTACTGCTTCAGTTCTATGAAGTCAGGAAAACAGAAATTCTTTATTTAATTCCGACTGTTCTGCAATTGTTTACTTCTGCTTTTGTATGTATTATACTACATACAAAGTCCTCTAAATCCTTGCCAGTTTCTTTCTGATAGACATACTCAAAGAAGACACAGGGAAGTGCCAGTGAATCAACATGCAACTACCTTGATCCATTGCTTCTGCTGAGATCTCAGCAACACAAGCAGGAGTTGTGGAATGCCTATCCTGCTTTACATTCAATCTCTAGCTTATTCTGGAATAACTTTCATGTGTAGACAAGCCAGAACAAGGCTGCAGTGCTAACCACCCTGTTTTTCTGTGTTCAGGAATTCTCCCATGGGAAGGCAATGCTTTACTTCCTCTTTAAAGCAGTGATTTGTCCCAGTGTCTTCCACAGCTACACAAAAGGGGAGTGACTAGACACTGGGATTTGTGCAAAATGAGATGGGCTGGAATGGGAATAAACAAATCAAACTTGCTTTGTGTGAAGGTCCCACCTACCATTGTAAGATGGATCCAAACCAGAACACTGAATGAGGTTCCTCTCTAATGCCAGGGAAATTCAAATCCAAGTCCAACTTAAAATCCTAGGAGTGAGAAGTGAGGTAATATGACATTTCCCCTCGGGATGGCCGTTTGAAATAATGCAGAAAGGAGGAAAAATTAACCCTGTCTGCCTGTAAAGTCAGTCATGTCTCTCCCTCGCTCAAATCCTGGGGAAAGCCTCCCTTTGCATGTTCAGGATTTGAACATTATTCCTGTGCTCCAGGCAAGAAAGGGCATGATGCAGTTCTAGTGACTGGAATCTACAGGAATGTGGAGTTCATGATGAATATTGCAGACTTTGCAATACTGATTGTGCTGGTGTGGAGGAAGCATAAAATAATAGACCTTTTTGGAATGTCTGCTTTCATTTGATGCAAGAAAGTTAGTTAGCAAATAAGTTGCACTTGATATTTATTACATTTTTACAGGCGAGCCTTGCCTACACTGGAATATTCAGTCAGTTGTGTAGCATTGGATTCAGAATGCATGTTGTAGTATTGCCTGCAATGAGATGATCCCAGAACCCAGAGCCACTAACACTTGCTTTATTGTCCATTTTGTCATGGTTTCATGGCATTTATATTGTGATACAGAAGTGGGAAAGTGATTTGGGACCCAAATAACCTGTAACAGCTAACATCTATAACACTGTCACACAAAGCTTCCGTTAAAACCTTTTTTGGAGAGGGAAGAGATGAAATTTGAAAGAAATGAAATTTGAAAAAAGAGCCTGGGGCAATGGCTGATTTCCACTTCAGCTGACATTAGAGACGGGCAAGGGAATCTCAGCTGTGGTACTGTCTGAGGGCTGATACTTCTAGTGCAGGAGCACCTAAATGCCACCCACCATCAGCCAAAGTTTTATTCACCATTTATATAGAGCCAGCACCTGGGATGTTCTGGTCTGGAGGATACAGGTGCTTGCTGATAAAAGGCAGACATTTAGTCCTGAGTTTGCAGAGGTACTTAGTCAATGCTGAAGAAGTGGAAAGCTCAGGTGGGAAGCACTTCTGGCACTAAAAATGGGACTTGCATACTGCACGAAACATTCCAGAATGGAAGGTTTAAAACATACGGTGACTTTACTTACTCCTACCTTTTGGATCAGTGACTATTGCAGTTATCTGGAAAAAACCCAAGGTGAAACACAGCCAAAACCATGGAGCTGCATATGGTTTTGACACAAAATTGTGCAAAAATGCAGCCTTTCAATGGTTTTGGGAGTTGAAACCATAATTCCATGAGGAAGGATACCCACCATGAAACTTGGTGTTGCTGACCCTTGGATCAGCCTCAGTTTGCTGAGAAGGGCCAGGAAGCAGTCAGGGGTGCTCAGCTGAGACTTTGTGCTGGAGCAGTGAACCCCAGAGCCAAGCTCCTGAGAGGTCTCAGGTGGTTCTATTTAGAAGCTATGGTTTTTATCAAATTAGTTATGGCCCCTGGTGGGCTTAGATCTAGGCCAGTTTCAAAATGATCGCAGAGCCTATTATATTTAAATATGTACTCCACTCACAGCTTGATTGGTAACAGTGTGACTTCTAAACCAGGTCGATGACTAATCAAGGGCAGTTTGTACTAAAAAGAAAAAAAACTAAATTGTGGCACATGCATGGCTTCTAGGTGAGGCCCCATGTCACACACCCTGCCCATGTGGGGCTCAGCAGCTCTGGGGTCAGTCCAGTCCCAGACTAGTTCTGGCCATTATCCTAGTGACAATTTAAGGTCACTCTGGTATTTTACCCAGCTTTAAGTACTAAAAGGCTATATGGTGTTACAGCTATCTGACTGTATGATTAAGGGTACTCTTTATATCATCTTGAGGATGATTCTTATGCACATTGTTATAATGCTACACATACAAGTGTATGTATACATAATTGTCTCCACATGTAAGTGCCATGTATCAAGGCACTGTGTGAAATTGCCCTGGTTTCTTAAGCAGTGATAGGATTGATTTCACTTGGCTTCAGTGCTTTCCATGTCTCTTGCCTCAGTTAGGTGACTGGCCTGCCACTTTAGCCAGAGAAAAACAAGCAATTAAAAGGTATTTTGCTTGATCTCCTTCAGACATCTGCACTAGGATGAGAGCAATCCAGTTCTGGATATGTTGATTTCTCTCCACTGACTATCACAGGAGTCTAGTGCTTTGCTCTGGAGCTGCTGTCCCAGCACCCCAGCTTCCTGCTCCCTATGTCACTCATGTCTCCCTACATCCCAGATTGATCATTGCTTCCACAGGAAGCATGTGGGCAGCAAAGGGTCAGCCTTATAGTGTAATCCTGACGAATACACAGAGTGCTGCAACTAGAGATACCATCTAAAGGTGGAGAACGCTGCAAGGTACATCTCTGGGAAAGGAAAAGTCTCAGGTATTTGTCATGGACAGCTAAGAGACCAGAAGCAAAATGACCCTGAATGTTCTTCATAAGCCCAGCACAGGAACCGCCCAGCACAGGAACCACCCAGCACACAGCATGCTTTGCTACAATTGCTTTCTATTTTCACAGACTCTTGGGTTTTTTTCCTAACTGTTTAGTGAGGAAGATTTCTCTTTCCTCATTCTCTTCATGCCTTTTGGGCTCCACATCTTGTCTATCCTAAGACAGCACCTTTCAAGGTCCTCCCTGCACCCCTTGCCCTGGCAGGGTGGCAGCCTGCAGAGCCATTTACAGCTGGGTTCAATCCCACCCCACACTTGGTTGACCCTGCTAATCCATACCAGGCTTTTGCTGGAAGATGACCAGAGCTGCCTCAGCTCCAAGCTGCAGGGAAAGCCAGGACACGAGGGAAACTGGCCAGCCACCCAAACCTACCCTGAGACTGTGTATAAACAGCTCTGGCAATGGGCCCGGCCTCCCAGGAGCTTCAGGGAGAAATACCATGAGTAAATGTAAAATGCGGAGAGAGGAGGATGAAGGAAACAGCCAAGCTTTTCAGATGATCTGAAGCAGAATCTAGTGGGTGTTTCACTCCTTTTAGTTCCCTCTTGAAAACCCTGGCTCACAGAGACAAGATCACAAGGGTGCCCAAGCCAGTTATTGCACAAGTTTTGTTCCAGACGGTTTGAGAGGCTGTGCGGTTGTTTTTTAATATACACTGCCCCCTCTGGCTTCCCTCTCTGCTGCTGCTTTGCTGCCAGGTGCCAGTCTCCTGCAGGAAATCTGGAGTGGAAGCAGGCAGGGCGCAGGGCTGCAGAGAACAGGAGAGTGGCATAGTTTTATGGATCACGTCAGCTAGGACACACCATGTCCTCAGGCAGCAAGGGGAAAAGTGGGAAGGTGCTGGTCAGAGAAGCTGGCAAGCCAGTGGTGTCACTGCTGGAGCACAGGAGATGTGAGAAAGTTTTTCTGCCTCAAAGTGCAGCTCACATTACTGTGGCTAGCCCTGCATGGTGACAGTGTTTGAATTATTTGACTCGCATTTATTTTTGTTTCTTTCATGGTTTCACTTAGCAATGTTAGCACTTACATAATCTCTAGCAGGCGCTGATATTAACGCCTCATTAAAATGAGCAGGGAACAGGATTCACACTGCTACGGCTGCTGTGTTTGCTCAGAGACAGGTGTTCTCTGAGATGGCTGAAGTAAAGTAGATTTTTATGGGGAAAACTATCTTTATAACAGATAGGGCTAAGAATAGACAAAATCCTTGGCTTGCACCCATCTTTCAAAGAGACATCCAGATGGGAATCCTGAGTCCAGTGAGTCAGACTGTCTGTGCAAGATGAGGGGACAGAGGGCTCCTTCTTTGCAAATTTTCTTGCTAGATAAGCAGGTTTTAGAAAGAAATTTCACTCCATGAAAGCTCCCTGTGATCCTATGGGCTGCTGGGGGCACCCGTGCAGCAGGTTAAGGCTGTGGGCAAGACTGCAGTCATGTTGTTCCTCAAATAGTACAGCCAGCAGCACATCCCTCATGAGGGGCTGCACGTTGGTAGGACCTTTGCACACTGGGAAAACTCTTCCCAAGAAAGAAGTGTGATGGCACTATTGCAGAAGAGGAAATGATGTAGCTTTACGCTCAAACCTCTGAGGAAAAGAGCCTGCCCATCTGATGGGTTCAGAGAGGTTTTTGCACAAAGAAGAGAAAGCAGGTGGTGGCCCAACCAAGCTGAATTTGCCCCTTTTGCAAGGCTTCTGGTTGCCTCCCCTTGCCAGCAGTTGGAAGGACAGGCAAAGGCAGATATTTCTAAAGCAAAAATAGGCAAAGAAGGTGGTGAGATGACTCTTTGAAGCTATTTGATATTGTTCCCACATGAGAGGCAGTAACCTTTACTTGCTTGGATATGCCAATTATGATTTTTATCTTGAAAGTATGGTATTTCTGAGTCAGCACAGAAGAGCTGGCCAGATGAACACAACCCTGAATTAGTTTGGTTTTTTAGATATTTTTTTTAAGTGTTTTTGAAGAAGTAAGGATCACTGCCTTTGAATTAAGGGGTTTTAGGAATCATCATTCTGGAGGGTACTAAGTCATTCCGAAATGCCAGCTAACCACTGCCAGAAACAACTTATTTTAAAGGCAGTACTTGTACAGGTGAAGTGAGAATATAGAAATCAGTCTTACACCTCCAGGTTGACAGGTCAGTGAGATCTGTTGAAGTTCTATCACTACAATAAAACACAGCTTCCTGAGGTATCATCAGCAAACTGGATATTCATTAACCCCTGTATATAACTCCATTTGTGTGAATACCAAATAGGATGAAAAACCTACATTGTTGAAGAAAAATACAGCCACACTGTAGAAAATGTCTTTAAAGCTGTAAAAATAAAAATAGATATTTTATATGGATTCACTTACTCCTAAAATCAAAGCCTTAAGGAATGTCTTTGGTTTCCAAAGAAATGGAACAATATGTAACTTTCCCTCACTGTAAGATGGTAGGTTTCAGTATCGTGAACTCTTCTAGTGCACAAAGCTAAATAAAAGATACTGCATATCTCTTTTTGTGTGGGATTAATTCTCGATTCACAAGGCAACTTAATTTATACCGTCTTTGTTATGTGAAACAAATTAGACCAGCTGCTCAGTGTCAGCAACTAGAAAATGCAGCTTCTGATATTATGGAAACCAGTTTTGCTGCTGTCGGATGCCATCACTGGTCCTATGGGAAGATCTTTTCTATTTTAAGGAAAAATAGTACCTAAGTGCACCATTTAGTTTTAATTATTTTACAAGGAATACTCTCAAAGAAATGCCCATGAAGCAAAGCAGTCATGGAGAGCTGTCCTTGTTTCTTCCCTGTTATTATATTCATTAAGGAGGAGAGCAACAGTGGTCCTTCATCCATCCTTCTGAGGTAACAGTGTACTTGGCATACTGTGCTTCACTGAAGGATCACTGCTGCCTGTAAAGTGTTTTCAGATGCTCTCAAAGGAATGAGATATCATAGGATAAAGTGTTAATTCTATCTGATCTTGCTGTTATCTCTATAAATCCCAGAGGCAAACAACACCGAACTTAGCAAATTGGTCTCTATCTATTAAGGATGGCATTTCAGGATTTGATAGAGCAGCAAATTAATGCTGTATTCTGGATGACTAGTTGAGGAGGTCTGATCATCTCTTTCATTTCTCTGCTTGTAGATTTTAAATTTTCAGTATTCAAGGATGTTGACAAACACGGTTTTCCCTAAAGCTACTCCTCTGTAATGTCATCTGTATAACCTAGTGCAGCATCATTAAACAAATGTATCACTTTTGTATTCATAACATGACTTTCTGTGTTCAGAATGACTAAGGTCCTGATCTATAACCCAGCCTAATACCCATAGAAATTAGTGGAAGTGAGGCATCTGTCTGCTTTGTGGTTCTCAATCTGGTTCCTTAATTTTCTGGTTAGCCTCATAGGGATCAGCTGCTTGTATGGGAGGGGACAACTGTGTGTCTGTCAGGAGCAGTGATACAGGGGAGAGAATCGGTATAGTTGTGTAAGGGGACAGAGTTAAACTTCTGGTAGGTATTGGTTTCACAGGAGAAGTTAAAAAGAGAAATGTCTAAGCACCCAGAGAAACCAGAGGCAGATGCTCGCTTCTTCAGATTATCCTCTAGCCTTTATAGCTCACTTGCAGCATGTCAAAGACAAGCTCTTAGACGTGAGCACAGACTTGGACCTTGTCAAATGCCACCTAAAAACACTGTGGATATGGGGGCCAGCAGATGGAACATGTTGTTCAAATGTTTCCAGAGGCTCTTGGAGAAGCCTACCCTGGGCAGACCCAGCCAGATATTTTCAGCTAAAGATACTTCTGACGGAAACCTGTCTAACTGCCAGGAAATGCTGTTGATCAGGCACACAAGCAGTGCCCCTTCCCCTCCCCACGGCACTGAGTTGCAGCACTAAGCACTGAGTTGTCTGTAGAATTGGTTCAGGAACATCTCTGTCACACTAGAGCTGATGAACGTCAAACCCAGAATTTGCCTGGCTGCCCTGGCCTCTTTGATCTCCCTCTGGTGCTGTTGGTGGCTGATGAATGTCCCTCCATTACCCTCTGGAAGCTTATGCTGAACCTTTCATTGAGCTGGTTATACCCTTGCTTATGATCAGCACTGATACAGAAACTGAGCTTTTAACACATGGGAGCAGCAGGGCTAAACCCAGGAACAACCTTCCACCCCTGCTTTTGGAGGCCAATGCCTCCTGCCCTCCTACCCATGGCGTAAGGGAGGCACTAGCCCCTATAGACAGACTTTATTTAGCTGTAGAAACCTTTTCCTTCGGTTATGCTTTGTAGCAAAGTCATCACCTCTGATCCTGAGGCCATATGTATGCTCTCCACAACATCCCCTCACCCATATTTACAGATACATGCACACTGATGCCCTGCAATGTATTTAACACCACCATTGTTACCAGAAGAGGACATCTTATCCTACAAAGAGGCAGAACCAATGCAGCATGAAAGAGTGGAGGAGAGTTTTGATTTACCAGTGGCAAAATTGTGTTGTGTTCAACTATGAGGAGTAAATACAGAAATTAGCACTTCTCTACAAAGGACTAAGCACTTTTCTACATAGAAAAGATAGTATTATGTGCTATCAGTTGCAATAGATCAGTCATATAATTCTCCTGACTCTGTACATAAGAAATGTGGCCCTAATTGCAAGTGCTCTCAAATTCAGCAGCGTAAAGCTGTGCCTGCTCTGGGCTGACACTTCAGTTTAGTTTATACAGTGAATTATGCTTAGAAAAAAAACTGTATTAAAAAGCTAAGTGGATCTTGACAAACCATCTAGATATGTTTTACGGGAAGAAAATGTATAAAATGAGTAATATTTATGCATAGTTAAAACATATTTGCCAAATGCCAAGGAAACGGGAAATACTAATTAATAGCACTTTTTTACAGCAGAAAAGTAATTGAAATTGAAGAGTCCAATTCTGCTCTCCTTGTGCAGTGACTAATCTAACTGAGATGAATAGGCTACTTGTAGAGTGAGAAACTACTCAGCATGACTAACTTTGGTGGAATCAAGCTCTCCATGAACATTATTAACTGGTTTTGAAATACAGTACTCATTTTGTGTTCCTCTACTGAAAGACAGGCAATTTTATCCACTCCTTTAGATTTCCAAGACGCCCAGAAAGATGTCATTTCAAATTGTGCCAAGAATAAAAAAAAGCTAGTTATGAGAGGTGCTAAAGGTATTTATTTTACAGGTGTAAAATGGCTACTCTATGTATAAGAAGTGAAATCACACTTCCAAACTGTACATCTCAAGAACACAGGACCTCTGCTAAGGATGGAGGTGGAGGCTGGTGGAGGCTTAGCACTCTCCAAGTGATGTACTGAGTTTTCTGGTGTCAGCTGAAAGCAGATAACATAAAAGCACAGCTCAGGACCATTCCCTGGATTTCTCAGGGCACTCATGTTCTGCAGCCATCTGCTGTACAGAGCTGATGCTCTCAGTGGTGTTTATTAGGAGACATGGTTTTAAAGCATTTAACATAACCACAGGAAGATGTTTATCCCCTTAGGGAAGATATCAACAAAAAGCACATCTGGATGCAAAACAAAGCTTTTGGATCCCATCCTTGTAGCCTGACTCCATAAATGATGAAGTCAAACATTTTTTTTGCCTTCCGAAGGACTTTACACTTTTGATTCAGAAATGTGTTAATAAAGATCAGAGAGCAGAGGTGGCACCCCAGATGGCCCACTGACAGATCTCTGGATTGCCCCAAAAGGAAATGCTAGTACTGTTTCTCAGTCCTGCTTTTTGTCTTCTGGGTCCTGTGCAGACAGTTCAGTCAGTCCCCAAGCAGAGAGGAGACATCTGCCTGACAGGCACCCAGGCGTACTGAGGAGGTAGTGGAGGTTCCAGATAATTACTGGTTTTCTCTTTGCATTTGACCTAAGGTAGGAACTTTTTCCTGGGTTCTAGTATTACAAGAAAAACAATACCCTTACACTATGGCTACTTGTTAAGCTATTCTAATTTAGTCAGTTTTGGTCTTTACATAATGATCTCTTAAATAAGACTACAGATCTTCTGACTATCCACTCCTCAGCACGATGCTGTGGGTTCATGGGAAGATGGCAAAGGCAGAACAATACTTGGTGTTTAGTGTCCTGAATGTTTTACCACCTTAGTGATAAAGCGTTCTGCTTTGTTGGTTAGAACATGGCAACCAGTGTTGTGCTGCCTACGCTGGTCACCTGCCAGAATTTGGACCTTACTCTCCTGCTGGCCTTTGTGGTGCTGCCACCACACAAAAGGATGGGCCTGAGATGTAATACATTTGGAGCAGCAATTGTCTAAAGTTGTGAAAACTTTTTTTAAGGTGTTGGCGTCCTGCATACCTAAGGCTTAACTAAATGCATCAGGTCCTAGACAAGGTTGTGCATTCCTCCAAAAGTCCTAGGTCATAAGTATGTGCAAGAAAACAGAAAGTAATGCCTGGTCATGCGAGACATGAATTAATTTCACCTCCCATCTGAAAGGCAGACATGTCATTTATGCTATGATCTAGGATCTTGTGAACATCCGTGGAGAGGACCACCCCAAGGGTGAGTCATCCCACCTACTCCAGACACCTCACTTAGGAGGTCTGAGTCATCCATGAGAGTCCCTCTCTCTCCATTGATTGCAGAGGAGACAGAGCCACCACCCAACCACTACGCTGCTTCTCAGTGATTGGTGTGAGGTGAATTCAGCCTCACCTGATGGGTGTTTGACTCCACCTCCTCTGTGGTGGTGGCAAGGGAGGAATAACATCTCTGCACTTCCCTAGTGAGTATCTGGGGTGATAAAAGTAGCACTGGTTGCTGGAATGAGGTCCAGCGTCACCTTAACTTAGGTAAATTTTATACTTTTCAGACCTTTCTGCCTTTCCTTTGCTGAGAGCACATGACCATGACACTTGCAGTCCCTCAGTTACTCCACCCCACCAGAAATGGGTCATTCTGCCTTTCAACCTGGATGGTTGAAAGTGATGAATGAGATTTGAATTAAATGATGATACCAAGGCTGAAATAGTTCCTTGGGGAACCTCTTTTTTAATTTTACTTCTGTTTACAGTTTATATACAGATTTGAATCCCTCCACGTGGCTAAGCCTGTGCTGCTCATCTCCAAGAGCTGTCTGTGGAAGTGTTTGTTGAACTGAAAGCATTTACAGGAGAGACCTCTTTACTGGGGCCTCATAAATCCTTTCTAAACTGCTGATGTCTGCCAAGTCACAGGAGGGTGGCCTTGTTGCTAGGCCCATGGTGCTTCCTTCATCTTGGTTCCCATCATGTTCAGGACTGGCAGGGAAGACGTGAGATGGGAACCATGTTCTGTTGGTATGCAGGCTTTCTCTTTTCAGTTATGTGCTGCTGATTTGGCCTGTACTTAAGCTAGTGTTATGCCCACCTGTATTTACAGCCTCAATGTGTTCATTTCGGATCCTGCAATGTGTGGCAGGCTCTGATTTTTTCCTTTCAACAGGTGCTTTCTTGCATTTATGTGCTTAGCATTTCCTGTGCCTTGTGTTGTCCTTCAGATAGCTTATTTTAGGTTCCTCAAAGTTCTTCACCTCTGTGGTCACAACTTTACTAATTTTAATGCCTTACCAGCATCTGTGGATATTCTTACCTGAGCTTCAGTTCCATAAACCTCCAAAGGGCATAAAATCTGAGTTCCAGGAAACTTGTTGCATAGATGATAGGAAGAATGCTTCTTGTTCCATGTGGATAATATGGATGTTGCCTTTCAACTGTGATAATATTTTTCTTATTCTAAGTGCCAAATCCATTACTACCATATAGGTTATAAGGGCTCGAGCACAACATTATACCTTTTGGACCAAATTACATGAAACAAAAGTTCACATCACTTTGTGCTGATGCTATAGTCCAAAGCCTCCTAAGGAGGCCTATTTTCTTTTTAAGGAATTTTGAGGAAAAAGGGAATGAAATGAACATTTTCCTTTAGCATCCATGTCGCAACTTGGACACGCACATATGTGATTTGAAGGTCACGTCTCACCTTTGAAATCCCTTCCTGTAATTGTGCTGGGTTAGAACATGAAGTCTTGAGCAGAGAAGAACGGAGTCTGGGAAGTAAC
This sequence comes from Apus apus, assembly GCF_020740795.1. Taxonomy (NCBI): domain Eukaryota; kingdom Metazoa; phylum Chordata; class Aves; order Apodiformes; family Apodidae; genus Apus; species Apus apus. Next base: position 135,522,076 of record NC_067283.1, read on the forward strand.
TGCAAAGGATGATCCAGAGGAATATCCTACCATCTTTTAAATACTCTGCCAAATTTCTTGGCTCTTCTCATGGCTAAAGAATGCTACCAAAGCCACATACACTGTATTGCAATTTCTCTTTGGAACAAGTTATAATTAGCTAGACATTAGGGTTTTTTAAGCATAATTTTTATTAAGAAATATATTTTTTAAAGCAGTTAAAATTCTGAGCTGTTTGTACTCTTATAATTAATTTAAATAGCTTGTTTGATTGATGAATGCCTGTGTTTGTTTGTTAGTTTGGTAACATGCACTGAGCCGTAATCCAGGAATCAGATGGTTAATTATTGCAGTACTGTGCAAGAATTAATTGAGACACCAGTTGCTTACTGTGTACATCTTAGGTAGAAGTTCCTGAGAATTGTGTATGATTGTTGTTCTAGCTTGAAACTGTGTTGAATTCATTAGAGTGGAAAGTGAATAGGATGGAGAACATCTTGAGAGGGCAAGATTATTAGCCTCTGGGTTGTTCAGTTATTATTTTGAGCTTTACAGATATCTCCCTTTTTTTCTCCCCTATGTTTAAATATGAGTGAAACATATGTGAAACATTTTCTCTGATGTGCCATAAGTTTTTAGACAAGTCTTTTACATATCAAACCTTACTATGTCCTATCCATATTTCCTATAAACCTTTCCTTGTACATCCCAGCAACTGAATACTAACTGTATGAAGGGAAGCTGCCTGATTCATCATTAAGCCTTTCATTTTCTGACAAGGTTAGCCACTGCTGGTGTGTTTTCCAATAGCCTCCTCATTCCTAATATCGTTCCCATGATATTAATACAGCTTCCAGTGGCCAAGAAATCAGGAATTATAAAAAATAACCAGAAATCATGCTAGTATCTGTCACTTGCTATTCTTCTAGTTTACAAGCTTGTCATCCAGTTAGGGAACATAAGATACACTGTGTGACTAGTCCAATACCAGTAACAGACAGCAACTTGTCAAAATGAACATTTGCAGACAACCCACAGCATACATTTTTTTCTGAAGTGTTTGAGAATGCTCACAAATAACAATTGCATTCAGGAAAGCTTGAGAGTAGCATTCAAACCAACAAAGTCTAAACTTGTATTTTTGACTCAGTATTATTTTGTATTCTGAGTGTGATGGGTGCATGTTTATCTATTGGAACAACCATATGATTTCTTCACCCATTGGTGAAATTAATTAAAACACCAGCCTCTCAATTAGCAGTGCTTATATTATGTGTTTTGTTTTCTCTGGTTCTCCTGTACTGTAAAATCTGGGGTGACATTTATGGAGGCACATGAGAGACTCTTCAAACCAACCTCAGGCCCTGAGGCCAACCCACTTCCCACCTATTAAACACTCTCAGCCTCCAAAACAGAACACGTTGTCAGGAAAGGTACCTGACTTGTTGCTGGTCCTTAGCTACTCCTGGGAGGTTTTTTGCATGCCAGGGAGCATTCAAACAGGTTAACAACAGTGACCATCCAGTTCTAGTGCCCAGGACTGGAACATTAGTTCACAATGTTCAGTGCTTCAAAACACCTTTTCCCTTACAAATACCCCAGCGAAGAATCTGCAGTGGAGCTTCACTGGTGGAGAAATGAGGCATAAGCAGAGCCAAGCTCAGGGCAGGAAGAGTGTAATTTCCATTTGGGCAGAGCAGGGGGTCAGACTGCTCAAGCCATCAGTTCTCTGGCTCGCAAAAAAAAAAAAAAAAAAAAAAAAAAAAAATCTAAATCTGCTACAGAAATCTGCTCTATGCATTAGCAAGACCTGCATACCTTGAAGGCCAAGTTCTGCCAGTGAATGCTGGGTGCTTGAAAAACCTGACTGCAGATCATTTGCTTAATGTTGTGCAGCAAAGACAGAAATAAAAACTAGATTTCCAGAAACCTAGTTAAGAGCCAAGGGACACAAGTCCCTTCTTGCAACCCAGCAGTACTAGGGCTCAGCTCAGGGCTGAAAGTGAATAGTGCTGTTGGAACTCCAGAAGGACTGCTGAAATTTAGTACAGATGTGAGGATCAGCATGAGAAAAAATGGTGACATTTCAGTCCCCAGGTGGTCAGCCAGCTTGAAAATGAGCTGGAGGAGGAGAAAATGGGATCCCTGGAGTCCTGGCAGCAATGCAGAACCCAAACTCAAGGTCTTGAGGTGATGGTGCAGGCTCAGCTGAATGAATGCTACAGAAAGGGATGTGGCATCTTTGTTGACACAGCATGCCAGGTTCTGCAGGGCCCAGCATGGAGCACCAACCCTCTCAGTGGGCCAAGGACTGTGTGGGGCATGGGGAGCAGACCCAGCAGGCCTAGTGCAACAGCATTCACTTTGCTCTGCTGGAGGCAGGCTGTGCTCATGTGGGTGAAGGTACAGCACCAATAGCCCCCTCACTCCACCCATGCCTTCAGCTGGGAAACTATGGAGAGTCTTGGTGACAGGCCATGGAGTTCAACATCAGTTGTGCCAAGGCTGGGTCTTCTGCCTCTTACAGAACTCTCTGACATATGAACTACTGGCCACCTGGAGGCATGCAGGGAAGGAGAAGCCCCCAGGCAGGATCCCCAGGACAAGTGTGCAGAGTAGGCACCCCCCAAAGGTGGCCAGCAAGAAAGGTGTGAGAGAGCTTCTGGGACTGGATCCTGCCCATCATCAAGATTTAAGACTCTTGCACAGGGAGAGATGAGCCTGCACTGAGGATTCGCTGCCCTTGAAGTTAGGTGCCAAAACCCTTCTTCCAAACCTAGACAAGAAGAGGTACCGTGCCTTTCAGAAGGGAAGGGGTACCCCTCATATCCTTTTCCAACAGGATGCAAGCCCCTTTTGGAGGAGATGTGAATCCCAAATTCCTGCAAGGACCCCTTGCCAGCTTGGCTATTGGCTCTTCCAGTGGAAGGCGAGTCAGTGCCCCCAAATTCCTATTTTATGTGGTGAAATCAAGCACCTGTTGGTCTAATAAGCACGAAAAGAAAAGTGGCTGTGGCTGTGCCTGTGCCTGGTGCTCAGGCACGTACCTCTTTGCCTTGAGGCAGGTTTGTAGGGCCAGCCTGCTTGCTGCCATTTGGAAGGTTTCTTGGAAGAAGCTGCCTCCCCTTGCCCTGGGCAATATGCCATCCTCCCAGAAGATACCTTTTCCCTGGGAGGCAGGAGGCTGCCTATCTTTCTGACACCTCTCATCACCTTCTCTCTCCTTCTATTTATGCTGCAGTGGATGTCCGTGGGCAAGTCTCATGGGCTTCCACACATACTGTCCCCAGCTATTAGTCTCCAGGGTGAACAGCTGCTGGCTGCAGCCCCTCAGGTTTAGTCACCTGCTTTAGCAAATGCCAGTAGATATCTAGGTCAATTGATTGCAAAGGCTTGCAGAGTTGGGTTTCTAAGTGCAAGTTGGGTCTCCAACAGCAGCATGTTGTGAGCCAGCACCAGGAGCTGCCTCTTGGAGCATGGCACCACCAAAAGCTCTCTTCCTGGAGATCTGTGAGAGCTGTTTGAGGACAAGCTCTTAGGCAGAAGGTCTGGGTAAAATCCAGCTTATTTCTCATTCATGGGTGTAGCTAGTTACGTAATAGAAAATGGGTTAATTATGGGCCAGATTTACCCTGGCATAAAAAAGCTGGGGAGCAGTTACAGCAATAGTGATCCCTGGCAGGAAAGACAGTGGAAGGTGATGCAGTCCTATGGGAGGGTACTGCAGTTGCACAGTCACTCCTCTGTTCTGCTTTGCAAGGAGAAGGCTGAGGAGAGACAAGCCAGGCTGACTCAGAAAGTAGTGAGAAGAGACCATGCAGGCCCTGGCTTCTGAGCCAGAGTAGCCCTCAGCCACCTCTACCAGCAGGAGCCCTCTGATAGCAGCAGTGAGGTCCTCAAGGACTGGATGTGACCACCAGGTAGCAAAAGGAAAGCTGCAAAACTGGCCACACTGTAGTGTAAATGCTTCTTCCTCCTGGGGCAGAGAAGTCAGTGAGAAGAATATGCTGGGACTTCATTTCCTCTTCAAACTTTGGAGAGAGCAGAGCTGCTGTTGTCCTCAGGCCCTGATCCCACCAGGTACCCTGGTGAGAAGTGTTGCAGCACCTTCGTTCAAACCCTTTGTAATGACAGTTTGTTTTCTTGCCCAACCTTTAACATCTGGAGAATAAGTCCTATGAGGAGAGGTTGTGTAGTTTGGAGGAGAGAAGGCTGAGGGGAGACCTCATCGCTCTCTACAACTACTCGAAAGGAGGTTGTAGGGAGGTGGGAGTTAGCTTCTTCTCTCAAGTGAATAATGACAGGACGAGAGGAAATGGCCTGAAGCTGTGCCAGGGGAGGTTTAGACTGGGTATTAGAAAGAATTTCTTTACCAAAAGAATGGTTGGACAGTGGAACAGGCTACCCAGGGAGGTGGAGGAGTCACCATCCCTGGAAGTATTTAAAAGAAATACAGATATAGTGCTTAGCAACATCATTTAGGCACTGAATGGATAAATTAGGTTATGGTAGGAGGATTTAGGCTATGGTTGGACTTGATGATCTTCAAGGTCCCTTCCAACCAGGATGATTCTATGATTCCATGATTTTGTAGGAGTTGCTAGTGTCACAGCACTGACTGCTTCGGCTTCGTTTGGTACATGTGAAGCATCATACAACCACTTGTTAGTCTGTACTGAGCACTGCCCAGAAAGGCACCTCTTCTCTTAGCACTGAGATGCCAGAGTTAATGCAGGTCTGCACTTATACACCATGAGTTAACAGTCACAGGAAAGAAATCACATTAATGGTGTGTGAGATGGCAGCTGAGACCATGGGGCTACCTCTTCATCCTGAGATGACTGGTTTCAGGCTCTGGAGGAAGACTGGGCACATGAACTGCAGAACCAGGACTCTACTTCAGGAGAGCAGATTTGGGCTTGTTTAGGGAATTGCTAGGAAGAGTTGCCTTGGAAGCTGTCACAAGGAAAAAAGGTGCCTAGAAGCTGGCTAGTTTTTAAATAAAACACTGAGAGCTGAAGAATAAATTGTCCTGTTGGGCAGTCAGACCAGGAATTTCTGGAGAAGGCCTGCTTGCCTAAGCAAGGAGCTGCTCAATGAACCAAAATGCTAAAAGAGAGTGCAAAGGAGAGGTGGAAACAAGGATAGACAGCAAATGAAAATTGTGAAAGAACTGCTCGGGGATCTGGGAACAAAATCAGGAAGGTCAAAGTCCCTTTGGTGATAAAGCTAGCTAGAAGCATAAAGGGTAAGAAGAAGTATGCTAGTAACAAACAGATGTTCAGAAAGAAGTTCAGAAGTTCCTGGAGATGAAGAAAAGTATGAGCTAAAGGTCTGCTTTTACTGCAAATAATGCAAACTGCATACTGGGCTGCAGGAGGAGGAGCAGAGCCAGCAGATCAGAGGCAGCTGTTGCTCCCTTTACTCTGCACTTGTGAGGCACTCCTGTCATACTGTTCCAGTTCCAGAAGGGAATTGAGAAACTGGAGAAGAGCCAGTGGAAGGTCACTAAAATGGTTAGGGAATGGGATTGTGGGATCTGGGCTTGTTTTTAAGAGGTGGCATGGGGGAAGTAACAGTAACCTACAGCTACTGGAAAGGCAGTTGAAAAGGCAGTGGAGATGAACTCTGTTTTTGTAATGGCAGAAGGTAAAACAAAGGGTAACAGCCACAAGCTGTAGCTTGGGAGGTTTCAGCTGGACACTAAGACAAAAATCAAGAGGAGGGAGTGCTGTTCTGGAAGGATTTCTCCAGCAAGGCTGTGGAGTCTCTGTCCTTGGAGGTTTCCAGAACTTGCCCAGTCAAAGCCATAACTGACCTGATCTAGACTTGGTGACAGTTCTGCTCAAGCAGGTGGCTAGACAAAAGACCTCCTGAGGTCTTGTGTCTTTTGTGTTTCCTTGAGTAAACCTGCCTGTGAAAGAAATGGAGGTGGATTGCTTCTGAAGGCATCTACACTGGGCTGTCCTAGCTCTCATTGCTGCATGTTGTCATTGTGACCCTGCTGACACTGCTGCTCCTTCCCAGGTGAGGAGCACTGGAGATGGCCATCTGGCAGTTCAACCAGAGCCAAAAGCTGAATTTACCATTTTTGAGGTTTTGAGATACATGACTACAGTTTGCTAGCTGAAGCTTTACACTTTGGGGACTGAGACTCTCAGCTGCCCTTGGCTGCAGTCAAGGGCCCTGCTTTGCTCTCCTCATGCAGGCTTGGGCTGTGGACTGTCCTGCCTCATGTCACCCTTGGTGCCCCACTGTTGGCCTGGCTGAGCCACTGGCCCTGCCTGTACTCTGGCATCAAGCTCCTCCTGACCTAAAATAGCTGCCACAACCCATTTCTAGGTGAAACGTGCTCATGCAGAAAGCCTGAGGCTCACTGAGGCATGTGGTCCCATTCAAGACAAATGATTTCTCCACCTGGGTGGGAAGAGGTAGTTATAGGACAGGTTAATGGATGATAGCCACGAGAAACCTGGAAGTCACGCTGATCCCAGCAGGGCCTTGGCCACCCAACAAGGCTGGGCTGTGTTGTGGAGGTGACCATGGGGCTGGTCAACAAGGAACTGCACAGAAAGCATCACTGGTGGGGCAGCTTTGGGGTAACATGGCCCAAGGTGGGATGTGTTGTGGTGGTGGTGGCCACACATGGCAAACCCCACGTCCCTCTCAGGGCTGTGCTGTTCCAGGGTGAGGCTTTTTATCTTCCACGGGCGTGTCTGCTGAGCTCCCAGCACGGGCACGCTGCTGTTCTGGGAGCCAAAATTGTTAACCTGACCGGGTTAGCCCCTCTCCATCCCTTCACCTGCCCTGATCTCATAGTTTTGCTGTGTCTGCATTGCTTCTGTTCTTGCTGCTCCTTTCCCCTCTGTGCTTTTGCCTTATTTTTGGCTACAGCAGCAGCAATTGTTCACTTTGTTTCTTTGCCACGTATGGAGAAGGCGCCAGGAGGAGCTGGGGGAAGGGAGGCTGTGTGAGTGTGTGTGAGTGTGTGAACCCATCTCTGATGCACGAGAAGAAGCAGGCTGGTTCCTCCTTGGCTGCCTCTCATCAGAAAGAGGAGGAGAAAGTGCCAAATCTCATCTCAGAGAACTGCTAGTCAGAGAGCTGGAAACCTTCCCTCTCCTCAGAGCTCTGAAGAAATAAGAGCCTTGTTCAAGTTTTTCATGGTTCCCCTGCATCTTCAGAGGGCTGAAGTAATTTCTCCCAGAAAGTGTGATGAAAAAGGCAGGGAACTTGCCTGATATTTAAGACAAGCCACACACTGGATGGACTGAATCCAGCTGTCATCAGCCTCCAGAGCAAACGTGTTGACCCCCACCAAGATGGGTAGCTGAGGTAGGATTACCCCTTTTGCAGAGCCTTCCTTTACCACACTGGGAACATCCTAGGATGGACTTAATTCAGGGTTTGGAGGCTGTAACTGAAAAACTATGAGAAAATCTCCTTCATTCTGAATGCCAGCAGGAAATGAGAGATGTTTCTCTACTTGGGGAGCCTTTACAATCTTTCCCAATACTAAAGAAATAAAATAAGCAAGACAGCACTGCATGGACAGCAAATAATACAAGTGCTTTCATCATGTAAGTCATCTTGATTTATCAATCAGAAGGATGAACTCAACTTTTTGGCTAGGACCTCAGCACTGGTCTGCGTTCACCATCAGAATTTACCCATGCAAGAAAACCTCACAGCTTAGCAGTAATTTTTATTTCCACTTGAGCAGAGATGAGCAAGCCTGGATTTGAGGCTGGCTTGGCCTTCCCATTGTATCTTAGCATGTGCTGTGAAATAATTGGGGTTGAGCTACTTTGGATTATGTCGCCCTACAGAGAAGAACCTTCAAAATGAAGATGTCATCTGCAGAAGTCCTCCTTGTGGCTGGTTCTGTGGGTGGCACTGACAGGCAGTGCTCAGGCTGGGACTAGAACACCAGAAAACAAAGCATTTGAGATCCCTTTAGTATGATGTGTAAAGGCAGAGGGTGGTACTCTTCATCTGTGTGGTCCTTGAGGAGATGACCTCACATGAAGTCTTAACCCTGTGGAAATAGCATTTCAAATTTTATAAACATAGTGGGGTTTTTTTCCCTTTCCAGGAAGAATGTGTCTCTTTAAAATAATATTCCTGGGATGTTAAGGGCAGGCAGAATGACAGAGTTAAGAATACTTATTGTTTTACCGCTGTAGAGCATTGAAAATAAGAGCTGCTTGTGACTCCACCTGAAGAGCGAATTAAATGGAGGAATGCGTAGCTTGCCTTTAAGATCTTTCCCCCCTTTTTCTCTTATAACAAAAACAACCCCTGCTATGCAAAGAACTGAATTACTCATTCCAGACTGACATATTGCCTTACCATTTCTGCTCTATTCTGAGCAGTTGCACTTTTCAGCTGGTACCTGGAAAGAACATCATCTCTTAGGAGGCTGCACAGGATGCTTAGAAAATACCTGCCTAGATGAGTCACTAGGGAACAAAGAAGGAGAAAGAAGGCTGGAAGCATTAAGTTGTAGAAGTGTTACAGGCAAAAGAATAAAATATGCACAGTTACTGCATCCAAGATCTGTAGTTCAGAAACTTTTTTTTTTTCAGTAGAGCAAGTTCATTTGTTACACAGAATTAAGGAAGGGAATTAACTTCAAGAGAGTTGTTGAGCTATGGTTAATGCCTTTGAGGCTCAGGTGAGTTTGCTGGGAGGCTAGGCATGCATGTCCCATGCAGTTCTCCCTCACTGTACAGGTGGGATAACACTAAAAAAGAGAAGGCTGGTGATAAATAAGTGTATGTATGTACATGTGTGCATGCAGCATTGCTAACCCTAGGTCCTGATAGCACCAGCAACAGAGCTGGAAAATTGATTTTATTCCTCACAGCTGCCAATCAGGGGCTGAAGTGTGACTGCCAACGTGCTGCAGGTTGCTTTAGCAGCTCAGCTCCTGTCATGCCCCAGGGGAACCCCAGCTCTGGGTGTTGGGGGGTGGGGGGAACCAGGCTGTGCTTTGGGACAACAGCACCATGCCACCCAGCATCCCGTCCCCCAGCACCACAGTCAGACCTGGATGGCAGCACTTGAACCATATTGACCCAAGTTCTATGAAGCTGTAGGAGAGAAAGAAAATGCCACTTAAAGCAAGGTCAAAACACTTGTCCTCCTTACCTGCTGACAGGGTGGAAAAATAATTAACCAGGGACAGAGTGTTGATCAGCATTAGGGGAACTGGGCAGGTCACTTATATACAAGCTGATATTCAGCACATGTGCACCCCTGTGTTTGTTCACACTGTTTTTAAAGGTACCTTTGCAGCCATAAGGTGCTTTCCCATACTCTTTTTTTTTTTTTTTTTCTTTTTTTCCCTTTAAATGAACCTCAAGAGCAAGTGGAAAGTCTTGAAAAGGGCACAGCCCCCCAGAGTGGCCTGGTCTATCTCAGAAGCTGCTCCTAGAACAACATGAAGCTCGAAGGCCCCTGGATTGACAGGCCTGCTTTAAAATCTTCTTTTCCAAATTACATAGCTGATTCTCAAATGAGATGCTTATGTTTTCAGGGGCCTCTCATAGCCAGAGCTGTATTTTTTGCACTCAGCGGTTGTTTAAAACAAGTGACTCGGAGGCCATGGCATTAACCACCAGCTGTAATTAGCAATCTCACTTTAATGGCCCTGTGTCCCTGTTCAGAGTGCCCCAGAGTTGCTGGATGGTGGCCAGTCACAAGCACGAGTGATCTACTTGCAGCAACAGTCTCAGAAATAATGAAATCAATATGGAAGTTGAAGCCCAGAGTCTTCTAGATGTCTCTCGAGACTGGGTGTGAGCTTCCCACAATCTGGCTTTCCAGGAGGTTGGCAAGTTCAGTTCCTGGAGTGTCTGGCTCTGTAGCCAGAGGTTGTGTTACACACTGCGGTAGCCTGGCCTTGGCATAGGCTGAGATACAGTTTTCCATAATCACAGTGGGGTGAAATTATTTGTCATCATTTGAATGAGAAGAAATTTTGTCTGTGTTCCCAGGTAGATCAGGAGTAGAAAACATAGCTCCTCTGGATCCCCTCAAGCTCAGCCTCCCCTTGTCTCTGCCATTGTGTTAAAGCATGAGCAGGCAATGACCTTAAGACCATTGCATTACAGGCATGTGGGATTCATCATGACAACAACTGCCTGTGCTTATTACTGTCTGCCCTCTTTTGCATTTCCCTTCCTAATTCCATTTTCCCCTCAGTCCCAACAGTTGATTTTTACCTGGGTTTTCAGTTTAGGTTTATCCTGATGTAAAATACCTGCAGAACTTTCCTGGGAATGGTCAATAAAACTGTAAGCAGATGCTTGGTCAAAATTCCTTCTGGGATTGAAGCCCTGGCTGTACCTGGATAAGGACTTCATCCTCTGGTCCATCACAGCAATATGTTGTAGCCATCCCTGCTGGGGCTGAAACCAGCAGCAGAACACCTTTATTCAGCTTAGATGGGCAGCAACTAAATAATGTATTGTATAGTGAGATGATAAGAGCTTTTCTCAACATGCAGGCTACCACGGAGAAACAGAGCCCATATGGTTCACAGGGTTTTCTCAAATACCTTGGGGAGAGCACTGGGGGAGCAGGAGAGGCTGTCAGTGGAAAAGCAAGGGAGAGAAGATGAACAAGCAGGCAGGAGCAGTGGTCCCGGGGGGCTGGGGGGGCTGTGGCACAGTGCCTCTTGCTCCGTGCTGCCAAGCAAAGCAGCTCTCTCCTGCAGGATCCTGGGATGGCCAGGGATGCAGGGGTGCCAGCAGCCACTGCACGCTGAGCTGCACCACAGCTGCCCAGGTCCACGCCCTGGTTTCTCCCACAAAAGGAAACAAAAACTCTGGGCGTGGAAACATTGCTCAGGCTATGAGACCATACCAGGCTGGTTATACTTACACTGGAGCAAATCAGCTGCTTTTATTGCAGGTCCTTCTGACTTTGCCTGTGTAGGAGTAAAGAAAATTGCCCCCTGACTTTTTCCTGTGGAGCCGACAGTGTGATGAGATATATTTAATCTGCACAGGCTGCCTAATGCAGCCCCGTGAATCAGGTTTAGCTTTGATTAAGTTCTAGCACATGTTATGGGCAGCAGATTCTTTTCAAACAGTATTTTATGGCTTTGCTTGTTAGGGCTCTCTCTGGGCATGTTGTATGCAGAGCCAGGGCAGCCTGCAGGCCTGTTCCAGCACTTGCCTGCCTGGTTTCTGTGGCTGTGCTGGTGCAGGAGGCGTTCTGGGGAGCGGGCTGGCTCTTGTGCGGGAGGCAGAGGCTGTTGCTGTGCAGTCTGCAGAATTCCCATGGAGATACTGCTTGATGTGTGTCTCAAGTTCACCTCCACACACAATCAAGAGCGTCTCTTATCTTGCTACTCCGCCTGCAGAACCTCTAATACTTGAGTAGACCAGTTATAATACAAATAGGGTGACCAGGGAGACTTCCTAGGGCAGGGGTACCTTGCTTTATTCCAGCTACAGGCTGCTTTATGACTGTCTTGAGGAAAAAGTTCCTTTTTAGTGGACTTTTTTTTTTTTTTTACTTTTTTTTTTTGGAAGTGAAGGTAACTTATGCAAAGTCAAAAAGTCTCAGGTGAATTTCTGCTTTCTTTCACAGAAGAGAAGTTGCCTTGCAAGGCATATAACCCAAGCAGCAAGATATCTCTTGATGCAGAAGTTTGTCCTCCCTCCCAGAGTGAGCAATCTGGAATGAATGATAACAAATAGATGCTTATCCTCAAATGACTGTGAGCTTCAGTGGCAGCAGCCAAATCAAGGCTTTCAAATGAGAGGTGGTTGGAGGAAAGGAGAGGGGATGGGCTTGGGAGATCATCAGCAGTCCTGAGGCCTCGGGTCCTTTGGGTCCCGACTTCAAACCTAGCACTGGCTAGATTTGCAGGGAGTCTGGTTGCTTGGATTTTACTGAACTGGTGCTCTGGCTTGCCAGGGACCTGCACAAGACCTACCCATCATTTTTTCCAGCTCAGCAGAGAGACACAGGCCCAGGAGCCTGGAGAGCAAGGCTGCTATTTGTACAAGACAGATCATTACTAGAGGGCAACAGGAAGGAAACAGGATGACAAGGGACAGCCTATTTAAAGCAATTTTGGAGGGACTTAGACCTCCCAAGAATCTGGCCCTGTGTCTTGCACTCCATGCTGTGCCTGTTGGAACAGCACCCTTTAGGAGCCAGAGCTCTCAATCTCTCATGTGTTTAACCACCAGTATTCAAATTGGTAGCAAAATGAAAAGCAAAGGATAGCCTGAGAGAAAGGTAAGTAGGGGCTTCCAACAGAAACAGCTCTTTTAGAGGAGAACCTGTCTACGAGAGTTCCCAGGTCCTAAAGGATACCCATTGGCTTACAGCACAGTTTGGATGGGGCCTGTAAAAATAGGGCTTATAATTCAAATATCCTCCTTGTTTGCTAGATTAGGAAAATATTGATTTTACATGCTGTTTACAAGACTGATGCCTGTGAGTGTTACCACAATTTGAGTATTAATTAATTGTAATGTGCATTAGCTCTGGGACAGATGAGGTCTGTGAGCCTGATTAAGCCCTTCTCCAAGTCGGTAGCAGCAGCAGCCAGAGGAAAATGAGGGCTCTGCCACAAGAATCTGATGAATCCATCAAGCAGCCTAATCAATCAGCTGAGAAATGAGCACGCAGACATTCAACAGGTGATGTGGGGATGATGGCACTGGGAAGGTGAGGGGTCAGCACCTGCTGGTGTGACCCAAGCTGTCAGCTTGTCACCCCTCACAGCAGGTTGTGTGGCTTGTGCTCACAGCTCCCCTCCATCCTGTGAGATGACACACTCAGGTCAGCCTCAGCAAGGGCTGGCTGCTCCTGGGGGGATGGGGAGCCAGGAGCTGCAGTGACCTCAGCCAGGAATTGCAGTGACCTCACTGCAGTCCTGCCCTCGGGCTGGGGTTTCCAGCACTCCCACTTGGCCCCTGCGGACAGGACAGCTTCGTCACATGCTCTGGGTGATTCTACCCAGCACCAAAGCAAGGCTGCATTGAAGGACCGTTCGGCCACACTCTGAGCAGGCTGCTACAGGATAACGCTTTAATCCTGTTTCTAAATACAAAAGAGAGAGAAGAGTCAGCATTCCCAAGCATGTGAAATGAACTCAGAAGCAAGAGGTCAGGCTGTGTTTCTGTAGGACGTGCAGACCTGCCTCTGCCTGCGCTCGGTTTGCCAGCAGAGGGAGCGGGCACGGGCTGCGCGCCCCGGTGCGGGGCTGGGCGCGGGGCTGGGGCCCAGCCTGGGCACTGACAGCCAGGCAAGGCAGTCACAGGGTACAGCAAAACCTGCTTCGTTTAGGCAGAAATGAAAATCGGTATTTTCCAAGTGCCTCACTGGTCAGGGAGCGGTTGGACTGAATAATTATTTTCAAGACCACCAGAAGGCATCGTTCTCTATTTTAAACAAAGCTGAAGCTCCCAGCACACGTTCAGGCAGGTGCATTTTGCAAGGGTGCTTGATGGGGCTCCTGCAATAAGCACAGCCACGTCGTACATGAGTTAGCACATTTGAGAGACAAACCAGCAGAACAGGAATAATCCAAGTCTAACCCAACACCATCTGCCACACAAGGCACTGCAGCTATACACAAAAACCTCATTAGTACCTGATGAGAGGGAGGCTGGGACTACAAATAAATGTATTTGCAACACAGGGTATGCACAGTGCTGTCAACATCCATGTGGCTCATGAAAAGGGGACACTTCCCCAGCAGTAGCTCTGCCAGGGCTGTCTCTAGGGAAAGCTGGAGGAAGCAGAGATGGCATCTTCTGGAATTGCACAGATTCACACTTAGATTCACACTTAGGCCTAGGAAAGCCTGGTGGTATATAACCTACAGCAGGGGAAGATGAAGCCCGGTTAATTTCTGCCCCATCAGACCATGTTGATCAGGGTGAATGCCAAAGCAGCAGAATCGCAAGGAACCAAAATGAAACCAGCCACATCCACCTCTCCTGCCCCAGGCTGGCAGCTGCCAGGGGCATGGGGACATGGCAAGCATGAGGGTCACTGGCCATGCTGGACTCCCCCAGCTGCTCCCAGCAGCAGCTGCCATCAACCCAACATGTCCTGCCAAATCTGCTTTTGTCACTGGTGCCCAAGGGGTGGCAGGATGCTGGGCCCTGCTGTGCCAGTGATGCTTCTGGCACTAAGAGGAGCAAGGAGTGACTTGATGTTACTGAAGGGGATGTCACTTCAGGCTGGCAGGGGTCTGGGCTGCAAGTCTCTCCATGTGGGATCCCCATACTGACACAGTGCTGGGAGGGCTGCTGTCCCCTTGGGCAAGGGGCATTTGGGAGCTGAGTGCTGCTGGGGGGGGGGTGGTGGCAACAGGGGGGCAGACCCACTCTGTGAGGCTGTGGGGAGAAGCCTCTCCCTGACTCTCAGCCTCCTCCCTTCCCTCTGGCTAGCAGCCAGCCCAGGGCTTGCAGGCAGGATCTGCCCTTTGGAGGTAACTGCTGTGGCGTGGCTGCCAGGCTCAGCTGGAGATGCTGGCTCAGTGAGAAGGCTCCGTGTCCTGGGCCTGCTCCCGCTCCAGGCTGCAGCAAAGGCAAGCTCATGAGCCATGGCAAGCACTGGTGCGAGGCCAAAACTTGTTGTTATGATTATTACTTATTGTTTTATTTTTAACTGAGCACTTGCGCTTGCATGACCTCTCCTTCTGGGTGGCTCTGGCTCTTGAGGAAAGTGTGGAGGCACCCATGGCACAGTATGATCCCAGCTCAGGGAGAGGTGGCACCAGGGGGCAGGCAGGGGGCAGGCAGAGGAGGATTGGAAAAGGGAGAGGATGGCAACTGAGACTTCAGAGCAGATACAATCCAAAGATATTAAAAAAAAAAAAAAGTAATTAAACAGAAGGAGGCAGAATTAAAGGGTCACTTCAGGGCTGCCACATGGTAGCATCTTTAAAGCTGTCATGCAAGTGCAGCCTGGTATGAGTGAGGCACTGTTATGGGCTATTACATTACAAACTCCCTTGTTTTTTCTCTCCATACAGTGAAATATGAGGGTCTAAAACAGGAAAGCAGTTCCTCAGATGCAGGTGAGGTGAGGATGGAGAGGCATGGTGCTGTGGCAGCAGCCCAGCCATATAACCCAGGGAGGAGGATTACGTGCTTCCTCAGCTTTACCCCTTGCTCCAGGGACCTTGCCAGCAGGGCAGGAAGGAGCCATGATGCAGGGACATAAGTATTTTCCTTTTCTTTTCAAGGAGTTAGTCTGAAGGAAAAGTGGACTGTGCCTTCTCCTGCTGCTGCTTAAATATCTGGGATGCTGGCTGGCTCCCTCATCCATGCTTGGCTTTTGCACTTTTCTCTCATCATCCCATGGTGACATTGCAGCCTCTAACACCCTCTGACACTCAAGGTCATGCCCTACTCCCTGAATTTCTTAATCTCATATATTTCATCTTTCCTTTTCCAGTGCAGCCCCTTGGCCAAAAGCTACTTCTCGGTTCAGTCACCAGCTTTGCTTCCATAGCTATTTTGCTAATTTTCATCAGTTTTCCTTTGCTTTATGTATTCTCTTGCCTGTTTGTTGGGTCAATCACAGGCCAAGAGGTGGCAAACATTTTTATCATGCTCACATCAGCAACTGGGACCTTTCTGGTAGCGTGAGACACCAAAGGATTGGTTGGGAATTTGACCATTTATGTTGCAGAGACCTAGGACATGGGCACTCTTTTGGTCTCTGTGCTGTGCCTTTTGGAAAGCCTCTGAGGGTGTGTGTCTGATGGAGACTTGCTGCTGCAAGGCAAACCCACTTGTCCCCTGGGACCCCCACCTCCCTGCTGGAGCAGTGGCCATCCTGTGGGGCCCCGGCTGCTCCACCCACCCCTTTCAGCTCTGAGTTTACCTCCAGCTTTAGAGGAGTCCTTTGAAACTCCTGAGCATCTGCAGTGCCATTTTAGAGTCTGGAACAGCTCTTTTTTTGGTGCAGTTTCTTCACTTCTTATCTTGCTCTGCTTTACTGGATGGTTTCAAGAATTATAGCCTGAAAACATTGGAACAAGCAGGCTTGATATTTGCCTCCCTTCATAATTACAGTGCTTGCACTTTTAAAATTATTTAGTTAGCATTTTTAATTCTGCACAATTTCAGGAGCACAGGGGGACACATTAGTCTGAATTATTTCCTGCCAAACAATTCTGCTGTGGAAAGTGCCGAGGCCACTTCTGAAGGTATGCTGGGGGCAGAAAGTGTGCTCCATGGCAGCTCAGATCCACATCTTCAGCCCCGGAGAAGGAGTTTCTATGGAGACACTTGCAATAAATAAATGTATGGCTTCCCCAGCACACCACAGCCTTGGCTCTGCAAGCTCTTAAGCTGTATTTCTTTGGCTGGGGTGTGATGCTGATGAACCCCAGGCCCATGCTGCCTGCCAGCCCCTGGTCCTGTCTTCAGCAATGGTGTCCTTGCAGACTGTGGAACAGTGGTCAGGAGCAAGTTTTCCTGGTACTATATCTAGGGGGTGAATTTTGAGGGGTCCCTGCTTGGGGGTGTGGTATCCTGCATGCCTGGCAGCTGTACACACAAGTCCCTTCAAAACTTTGTGTGTGTGTAGCTCAAGCCAGGGACAGCCACAAACTCCTACATAAAAGCAGACCAGTGGTTTCATGCCTCTTCTTAGCATGCCTTGGGTCACACTTCCCTCTCCCACATCTCCCCACGCTGCTGTGCCTATGGCTGGAGACCCACACCCCACCAGACAGCACTGAGCATCCCTGGGCTTCACTCCCCAGGTCTGCAGGGGGTTAAAGCCCCTCCTGTCAGCCTTTGAATAATTTCTTCCCTGGGACGGCTCAGCAAACCAGAACACAAGGAGATGATGCTCAGTTACCTTCTGCTGGTTTAAAAGTCATTTGTCCATTCCCTTGTGATACACCAGTGGAGCTTTCCTGTTTTCTGCATGATGGGCAATTTCCATACAGCTAAAATGCCTGTGGCTCTTTTCACAGAAGTAGACAAGATAGCTCGGTACCCCAGACCAATATTTCATGGGTAATAACCAGGAACTGTGCTATAGCTTAATTATTCTTCCTGTTAAGGGTTCTCTTGCTGCTTCAGCTCAGCAGAGCACTTTCCTCTGTGTCCCCTCTCACACTGCAGCACTGCACTCCACTGGGCTGCTCAAAGGCTGCTGCTGCTCTGGGAAGCACTGCCTGTCACTGGAGGCTGCAGCTGAGCCTGGAATATAAAAAATATACTAAATGTTTTACCAATATCAGGCAAAAGACTAAATACAGCTGCTGATAACTTTGATCTCGGAAGACCAGCACAAAACAAAGCAAGGACTCACCAGCTGAGTGCACAGCCTCATTTCTACCACAGCATCCAAAAGAGCATCTGCTAATGGACCTGTACAAAATTTGACCCTGCATCAACTTCCAAATTCTGAGCTGAGCTGGCTCGAGTCTGGGCTGCAGCTCTCCAGCAGTACCACCCTGTCAAATCTCAATGTGAAACCAGGATAGAAAAGGCTCTTCAGATATTAATAACATAATACTCTGAGGGAAACAGGGAAAGACAGACAAAGCTGGCTGAGAAGCCCTGGCCTTGATTTAGCCCTGGCTAAAGAAAGAAGGCCACAGGGTGTGGATGGTGTCTCAGGGAACAGCAGAAATCATAGAATCATAGAATGGTTTGGATTGGAAGGGACCTTAAAGATCATCTAATTCCAACCCCTCTGCATTGGCAGGGACACCTTCCACTAGATCAGGTTGCTCAGGGCCCCATCCAACCTGGCCTTCAACACTTCCAGGGATGGGGCTTCCACAACTCCTATGGGTAACCTGTTCCAGTGTCTCACCAACCTCACACTAATAATTTCCTCCTAATGTCTAACCTAAATCTCCCCTCTTCCAGTTTTGATCCATTACCCCTTGTCTCTGGAGTTTCTCCAGAAGCTCCATGTCTTTCTTATGTCGGGGGCTTCAGAACTGGACACAGTACTCTAGGTAGGGTGTTATGACAGCTGAGTAAAGGGGGAGAATCACCTTCCTTGACCTGCTGGCTACACTTCTTTTGATGCAGCCCAGGACACAGTTGGCTTTCCAGGCTGTGAGCACACATTGCTGGCTCATGTTGAGCTTCTCTTCCACTGGAACATCTGCCTTACGAGGAAAGGCTGAGAGACCTGGGGCTTTTCAGTCTAGAGAGGAGAAGACTGAGGGGGGATCTAATTAATGTCTGTAAATACATGAGGGATGGGCACCAAGAGGGCAGGGACAAGTTCTTTTCACTTGTGCCCTGTGATAAGATGAGGGGCAATGGATTGAAACTCAAACACAGGAAGTTCTACCTCAACATGAGGAAGAACTTCTCTACTGTGAGGGTTACAGAGCACTGGAACAGGCTCCCCAGAGAGGCTGTGGAGTCTCCTTCTCTGGAGACTTTCAAGACCTGTCTGGATGCCTTTCTGAGTGATCTCCCGTAGTTTTTTTTTGGTCCTGCTCTGGCACAGGGTTGGACTCAATGATCTTCAGAGGTCCCTTCCAACCCCTGGCATGCTGTGATTCTGTGATCACCCCTAAGTCCTTCTCCTCCAGACTGTTTTCAATCCATTCTCCACCCAACCTGTATTTCACAGAATCACAGGATCTTAGGGGTTGGAAGGGACCTCGAGAGATCATCTAGTCCAACCCCCCTGCCAGAGCAGGATCACCTAGAGCACATCACACAGGAACTTGTCCAGGCAGGTTTTGAATGTCTCCAGCAAAGGAGACTCCACAACCTCTCTGGGCAGCCTGTTCCAGGGCTCTGTCACTCTCGCAGGAAAGAAGTTTTTTCTGATGTTTACGTGGAACCTCCTATGTTCCAGTTTGCACCCATTGCCCCTTGTCCTATCACTGGACATCACTGAAAAAAGCCTGGCTCTGTCCTCCAGACACTCTCCCTTAACATATTTGTAAACATTGATGAGGTCACCCCTCAGTCTCCTCTTCTCCAAGCTAAAGAGACCCATCTCCCTCAGCCTTTCCTTGCAAGGGAGATGTTCTACTCCCTTCATCATCTCTGTGGCTCTGCAATGGACTCTTTCAAGCAGTTCCCTGTCCTTCTTGAACTGAGGGCCCCAGAACTGGACACAATATTCCAGATGTGGCCTCACCAAGGCAGAATAGAACCTCTCTTGACCGACTAACCACACCCTTTCTAATACACCCTTTCTAATACACCCCAGGATGCCAATGGCACAATGCTACAAGGGCACATTGCTGGCCCATGGTCATCCTCCTGTCCAGCAGGACCCCCAGGTCCCTTTCTCCTTTCTTGTGCTTGGGATTGCCCTGACCCAGGTGCAGGACCTTGCACTTGGCCTCGTTGAACTTCATGCAGTTTGTACAAACCCACTTCTCCAGCCTGTCAAGGTCCCTCTGGATGGCACCACTTCCCTCCAGCAAGTTGCCACAGTTTGGTGTCATGGACAAACTTGCTGAAGGTGCCCTCAATGCCACATGAAATGCCTGATGTGTTACAGCCTGAGCATGAATCTTTAGCGACATGTCCCCAGAGCCTGTGTTTCCAGCTGTGCTGTTGTCTGCTGGTGGCGAGTGAAGTTCTGCAGTGTGGCAGTGTGGTACCCTGGCAGTGTGGCACCCTGGCAGTGTGGCACCCTGGCAGTGTGGTACCCTGGCAGTGTGGCAGTGTGGTACCCTGGCAGTGTGGCAGTGTGGCACCCTGGCAGTGTGGCACCCTGGCAGTGAGGCAGTGTGGTACCCTGGCAGTGTGGCACCCTGGCAGTGAGGCAGTGTGGCACCCTGGCAGTGTGGCAGTGTGGTACCCTGGCAGCGTGGCACCCTGGCAGTGTGGCAGTGTGGTACCCTGGCAGTGTGGCAGTGTGGCACCCTGGCAGTGTGGCAGTGTGGTACCCTGGCAGCGTGGCACCCTGGCAGTGAGGCAGTGTGGTACCCTGGCAGTGTGGCACCCTGGCAGTGTGGCAGTGTGGTACCCTGGCAGCGTGGCACCCTGGCAGTGAGGCAGTGTGGTACCCTGGCAGTGTGGCACCCTGGCAGTGTGGCAGCAGCTGCCGTGGCTCAGCCCGCCCTGGCAGTGCAGGGGACACTTGGCACAGCCTCGCTGTCGGGCAGTCACCCAGAGTGGCTGCACCAGAGGCCTTTGTCACATTAAAATCCTCTTATTCTTGCTCGGCTGTAAAGAGAGGTTACTCAAGTGCTTGATGAAAACATCGAAGTCCTCTGTCGCTGGGGTGATGACAGGGTTTTAGACACCCATCCCTGCCTGTGTCTACCTAAGACCCAGGACTAGCCCTCCGTGGCACCTGGTGGGACTGTCAGCCTGGCTACAGCCCTTAGGGGTCCCTCACGTTTTGGGACTGCAGCAGGGCTGTGCTGCCTTGGTGGGACACTCGGGCCTCCTTGTCCACCCGCTGCAGCCCACAGGCGCCGGGCGAGCTGCTCCCCACACCACCCTGCAGCTGGGCAGAGGCTGTTGCTGCGGAGGGTGGGTGCCCTGCTTTCAGCTGAAGGAGTTAATGAGGGTGCTCTGCTCCTGCTTGCTTTGCTAGTTTCCTTCCTTTGAGAGTTAATAACTGTCTTGCTCTATTTTTTGCACAATAACAACAGCCCGTGCAGCTCAGGGGAAATATACGCAAGGAAAAAAGAAAAATTTTGTCAGCCAACTGTGGCTTGTTTTATTCACCTGGTTTAGCTCTGAGTGGCTGGAAATGGGAGGAGTGCTGAGGGAAACACCTCGGGGCTGCACCCTGCACCTGTTGGCACGTGGGCTGGGCTGCAGGCAGCTCCCAGGTGGCCTGACCCCAAGTGATCAGCCTCACGTTCTTGCATAAAGGCAGTTGCTGAATATGGGTTATAAAGCTCAGCTTGTCAGTTCCCAGGGCACATGGCTGCCCCAGCACCTTGGCCTGCACGTTGCTCAACTGTCCTGCAGGGAGGAGGCATCTTTTGATCAGGGACATCACTCTGGGCAGCAAGGGGATGGTGAAACCTGACAGCTAAGTGGGTCTGGTAGTCCCTGTTTTCTAGCTGTGCTGGCAGAGATGCTCGGGGGGGGCTGTTTGCAAGAGGCCGTGGCACTAGCCCAAGCCAGGCTGCCTCTGCTCTCATTGGACCAGTTCACACCCCCTCGGTTTCTTTAAACTAATTACTGCTATGAAAGCTCAGTGGCAAAACAAATTTGTACAAGCCTTCATGTTGCTGAAACCGTGGGTGTGCTACGAGCAGCTCCAGGAAGTGAGGTTAGAAGGAACTGCTACAGCAGGCCAAGGCTAGATATACAGGCCTTCCTAAGCCAGAGAGCTTTGACAACATACAAATAATCTGGTTAGAAAAATACGCATGAGGTATGGGAGGTAAAGAGCAGGTATTTGCTCTGCAGAAATACAGGGACAGAGGAGAGACCCTGTGAGAAACGGCATGAGCCAGAACAGCATCTCAGCAGCACTTGGGCTGGAAGCCGAGCTCTAGCAAATGTGGGTTATTTGGGTTTTGCTGCTGTTACCAGCTTGGCAGGCTCCAGAAGTGACACCCTGGCTGTTGAACACATGGTGCAGAGGTGTTTTCGGCCTCTCTGAGCGCAGGATGCAGAGCGAGCCGAGCTGCCTCCCGTGCGGCGGGAGGGCGGGCTCCCCGCAGCGCCCCGGCTGCTCCCGGGCTGGGGCCGCGGGGCTGGGCTGGCCGGGGGCAGCACCTTCCCGCGATGCAGAGGTGCAGGATGCTCTGCCCCTGCTGACACGGCAGCCCGGGCCGCTGTCCCTGCCTGCTGATCAGCGCCGGGCACTGCGACAAGCCGGTGCTGCCCGGAGCTGCGCGTCCTTCTGGAGGTGCTTATTATTAAGGGAGTGCGCACGGAACTGCCCCTGCCTCCCCTGGGAGTAGATTCAGCGGGAAAACACGCGCTGTACATTCCCTCAGGCCTGGATTTGTGCTTCAGGAGGCCAGCGTCAGACCCAGGACTGCCCTTAGGAGCTTCTAGTAGGGCGGGACCTCCCGCCAGGCCTTTCCAGCCTCGTTAAGCCAGGGGAGCTGCTTTTTGAGGAGCTGGCCATGCAGGACAATGAGTCCCAGCCACAGGCAGAGCCCCAGACCGTGGGACACTAGCAGGAGAGACAGACTCATGGAAACCACAAAAGCCGGGTCTGGAAGTCTTGGAAATACCTTACAGCTTATCAGACTGTTGCAAGGCCGGATCAGCTCTGGCAGCATCACTTCTTACACATCTAGCAAAACATTACTAGCTTTTTCTTGGTCTTTTGGTAGCTATTCATGCAGCATTATATATTTCTGGTTGCTCTGCCAGTACTACAGTAGGTTTGCCATGACCCAGAAATATCAAAGGAAGGTGGATTTCAGTGGCATTTTGTTATTTCTCCATGGAGAAGAGCACCTATGGTGAAAATTCTCCACCATAGCAGAGAGATTGGCATCCCAGGATTCTGCCCTCATGCCCCAGCAGCAACTGCTTCAAAAGCTCCAGAGCTATGTGCCATCATGTTAAAGCTCTCTGACATGAAGGCAAAGGATAGAGGGATGATTTCAGCCTCCTCTTCCTTCTTGCCTTGATTCTGAAATATGTATGTAGCTTGAGCTTACTTGCAGCATCCAGTCCACATTCATCACAGCATCCAGCAGAGTTTTCACCATAAAATAGGGATGTTTTAATCAAAGCCCTGTTTGATGCTGATGTCCTGAATCCCACAGCCTTCCAGTACATCATGAGCTGCAGAAGCCCCAGCCCCACACAGAGGTGGGGAATACCATGGGGCACAAGCCCAAATGCTGCACCTTATTCCTAAACACTGGCATGTGCCGTGGACAGAGCTGGGGGGTTGCAGAACTGTAATGGGGCCATGTGAAACGGGCTCCGAGGCAAAACGAGGGCTGTGAAAAAAGGCCTGTCCTGGCCTTGATGCAGACTCTGGTTGGCAGCACACCAGCTGGGTGGTTGGTTTGCCCTGAGGGTTTGGCTCTGTGCTTAACAAGATAGGTGAGGTCCTCCATGGTTTTTTGTCAGAAGGAAGAGGAGGAGGGATTTGGCCATGTTCTAATTAAGGGGGATTTCCTGGGCTCCCAAGGGAAAAGGAGAAAGGTAGCACAGCACTGGAAAGGGGTGGGGTGGCTCGGGGAGGATCCCCGGCCCAGGAGCTGTGTGAGGGGGAGAGGAGAGAGGGAAAAACCTGAGTGGGTTATGGGCAAAAAGGCAAGTTTGCCCAAGAGAGTGGGGCTGTGAGGGTTTTCCCAGCAGAGGAGGAAGCTGAGGAGAAGGAAGTATGAGGAAGGATGTCAAAATGCTGGCTAGCACAACGCCTCTGACTGCAGCACACACACTCAGGGAATTTGGCCAAATCTTAGAGTTGTAAGGTCCAGAAAAGGAACCCTCTATTTTTTTAGCTTTTGTTAGTAGTAAAGAGCACAAAGCTCTCGGCACCCTGACAATTAATCTTCTGAGAGTGTAATACATCCAGCATTGCTAAAAGCAAACATTAAACCAGGAACAAATTAACTCAGCTGAGCTAGCTGGTGAATCAGGCACAATCCTGGTGTCCCCTTGCTCCTGTCTGCTGTCTGGGGAGCTGTCCTGGTTTGAGCCAGGATGAAGCCAATTTTCCTTTTACTGATTCTTTTTTTCCTTCAGAAAGCTTTCTTTTAACTAGTCACAGAACGTTCCAGCTAGGAATGATAATAAACAGCGGAATGTTTTTCTAACTGCTGGGTTTTCAAGGTCACACCTTTGCTCTGCCGGCTCAGACACTACCGGGAGATCTGTGACCCCCCCATAGGAGGCTGAATTAGACAGACAGCAAAACTGGCCAGAGATATTCCATTCCATATATCTACGTACGCTCAGAGGAAGGTCAGAGATCACAGAAGACAACTGCCTTCCTGCTTCTCCTTCTTCCCTTCTCTTCCGTCCATGGCCGGCATCTGGGGAGGACTCCGTCCATCCATCACCATCAAGCCCCAGGCTCGAGCTCTCCTGACCCTCATCACTCTCCAACAGCTCCAGGATTTTTTGGGACTGTTCCAGCTCAGGAGATGCTGTGGGAGTTGCTGGGGGTGGGGGTAGGTGAGAGGCTTTTGCACATACCTGAACATATCTGTATATAATTGTATATATTTTATTTTATCATTAGTGTTTAATTAAAGCTGTGTAGTTTAGTTTTCAATCCAGCCAAGTCTCTCACTTTTTCTCTCTCTCCGTCCCTACCTGAGTGGGAGGGGGAGGGGATGGAGAGCTGTCAAACCTGAGTCAAACGCTGACAGGAGCACAATCTCCACCCCCCCTCCACAGCACAGCATGCAGCTGCCTCCCATGGGAGGTCTCAGGTGACCGTGAAGAGCAGCAAAGCCCATCGGAGTCCTTGGAGAGAGACCCACCTCCCCAGCACGTTTGGCTAGGTAAAGGAGCACAGCGATAAGGAAAGGGGCATCAAACCATGGATTTTGGTCAAAAACATATTCTCCTCTTTGGACTGTTACCATCTCCCAGAGGATGCTAAGATTCTCCTTGAGGTTTGGAAGGACCAGCTGGTCTGTCTCTCCTGCTGAGTCCTGCATGCCTGGCGAGAGGAGGACATCCTTGAGAGACCAGAGGCATCCACAAGCTCTCTGCCACACATGAGCAGCTGCTGGCACTGGGTGGAGGAAGGTCCCAGGGGCTGCCCAGTTCACAGTGGTGCCTGGCCAGGCTGCGTGGCTCTGGCTCACCCCAAGAGCACCGTGTCAAGCTGGCCAGACCTCACTCCCAGCCCCCAGGAGGGTCTGTGGGACCCTTTGGTTGGGAAAACCTGGCAGCACCTTTCTAGGTTCCCAAATGTAGAAGCAGGTACCAGCCCTCAGTCCCAACATGAATATTTTGGGGTCTGTCTGCCAGGGGCCAGGACACAAGTTCACTCATTTGCTGCCTCTAATTGTTAGATAGAGCATATGAATTATGCCAGCCCAAGGCAGTGGGGCTGCTAGCATAGGAATCACAGATTCGTAACGTCAAATACCCAGATACAAAATGTTAAAGTTAATTTTTTAGCATCTCACAACTCTCTAGAAGCTTCTGGTTTGATTTTTACACACTCCAGCAGTCTGTCACACCTTATGGCCAAATCTGCTTTTCCTGCCTCGGAATATTATGCAAGTAGCTCATCATAAATCAACACTAGCCCTGTGCTGGAAAAAAATAGGCTTTACACACAGCGCCTGAGGAACATTTGTAGTGGTCTGATACCCCAAGCCCTGCAGGAGGAGAAGCTTCTGATCTGATGGTCACAACCTTCTTGATTTTTATATCAGTAATATGGGTAGCAGCAAATGGGTGTCTCTGATTGAGGGGAGTTCTCCTAGTTTAAGTCCCCAGTGGGCATAAGCCTGGATTAGGCACTAACCATCGCCAAAGCTGGCAGGAGCTCTGCTGCTGAGCTGGTGAGCAGGGCAGGGAGAAGCATTGCCATCTGCAGACACTTTGTGCCTTCCCCTGTTGATGGACCAGCGACTGATGGCATCCCAGTAGAACCACATCTGAGGGGACAGCAAGACATTAACCATCTGCTGTGCCATGGGGGCCAACAAAAGTTAGCAAGCAGAAAGTGTAGGATCGGCAGCTGCTCTCACAGCCTTACTGATGGCACGTTCCCACCCTGGTTTGGTCAAGAAAGCCTCCACACATCATTCCTGTTTCCTGACAGCTGCTCTTGGGTGTTGGACAGACAGTGTGCTTTCAGAATCAATACAAGGCTTCAGCATTTTCCAGCACTGAATGCCTCCAGACTGACAGCCCCAGTACCATTTCTGAGCCCAGCACAACATATGAAGCTCACAAGGGCTTGACATTATAGTATATCCTGAATCAGGCAAGAAAACCCATGAAATTTTCTCTCCTCCTGGGATCTGCAGCTTCCTACCATTGTCCTTTAGACATCCTCACCTTTGCTCCTGGCCTCAAGAGGCTCAGATTTAAACCAGGTTCTAATGAAGATGAATGATGAAAGAATGGGGTTGTCTCCTACCTTGAGCTACAGTACTTGTGTCCACAGCCCACAAACTGAGAGTGGGGGATTGTATCTTTTCTTGCTGCTGAAGCATGGGAAGGGTACCGGGGTCCCGTGTTGCTGGGAAGGTTGCCTGTGGAGCTGCCCTTAGAGACTGTATCACAGTAACCAGCTTCCAAAGGCTGAATTTAGGTTTGTGTAGGTGGTAAGTATTTCCCAGCTGTGGGTGTCTGGCGTTGCTACCTTCTCACAGAGCTTCTTACTGGGAATGAACCCCTCCACCCCCAGACAACGAACCCAGCAAGCCCCCCTGTGCTCAAGGAGGCCATGTGCAGGTGTGGATGGAGCACCCAGCCTGTGGTCCCAGGACCACCCCACTGCCATGGGCACCCAGCTTCACAGGGACTTGCTCATGGAAGAGGACTCTTGGGTTCCATCTCATGCTTGGGCAGGGACATACCTGGGGGTGCAGAGACCCACTCCCACCTGCTCCCACATGTCCCCAACCCCATTTCCTTCAGTCCCCTGCTCACGCCAGTCTCTTGTCATTCAACTTGTCCCCACTTCCCTACTCTCCTCTAGATCAATCAACCCCTCTCCTCACCTACCATCCCAGTTTTCCCTGCTATTTTGTCCCCTTTCCACTTTCTTCGCAATTATCTTGTGCCAACCAACTCAGGCTCCTCAAACCTCGGGGTAAGGACTGCATGGCCAGACACTATTCCATGTGGTCAAGCAACAGGCAGCACGGTCTGGAGGATGGCCTGGGCACACACTGGTCACTGGTAGCTTGCTGGTGTCACCTACCCTGGGTTTCAGCCTACCACGGGGACTGCAGAGCTGAGCTGTAACGTCTCCCTGTTTCTGCCAAACAGCAGCCTGGGTGCCAGAAAAGCTTTGCAGAAGCTTCAGCCAGACCTGAACCATTGCACCTAAGACCTGAACCTCCCATTCCACCTTGGGCACCCCTGCCCCACACATGTTGCTGTCCTCACTACTCCTCTCAGGTCTCAATGCTGGGCTTGCCCTGTTGTGGAAGCCCCAGTCCACCCAGGATGCAGGCATTCCCACAAGTCGGGCTTGGACATGCGTCCCAGCAATGACGTGTGAGTGCAAGCCAGGCAAGAAGTGCAGCTGTGCACACAAGGGTCTGCTCAGCTGCTCTGCAGAAGTGGAGTCCAGTGTGAGGGCATTATCCTGCCTTCAGGCTGTGAAGCATTGAAATGAGCTTCTTTTCATAGAATCATAGAATGACTTGGGTTGGAAAGGACCATAGAGATGCCCTCGTTCCAACCTCCCTGCATTGGCAGGGACACCTCCCACTAGATCAGGACGCTCAGAGCCCCATCCAACCTTGCACACTTCCAGAGGGGCATCCACAACTTCTATGGACAGCCTGTTACAGTGTCTCACCACTCTCACAGGTGTCTAAGCTGTCTTCCTAATGTCTAACCTAAATTTACCCTATTCCAGTTAAAAACCATTACTCCTCATCCTATCACTATATTGCCTTGTAAAAAGCCCCTCCCCAGCTTTCCTGTAGCCCTTTCAAGCATTGGAAGGCCACTATAAGGTGGCCCCAGAGCCTTCTCTTTCCAGGCTGAACAGCCCCAACTATCCCAGGCTATCCTCATAGCAGAGGTGCTCCAGCCCTTTGATCATCTTTGTGCCCTCTCTGGACTTTCTTCAGGAGCTCCACGTCCTTCTTTTGTTGCAGGCTTCAGAGCTAGACAGTACTCCAGATGAGGTCTCATGAGAGTGGAGTAGAGGGGCAGAATCGCCTCCTTGACATGCTGGCCACACTTTGATGCAGCCCAGGGTATGGTTGGATCAATATATATATATATTTAATATATTTTAGTGTAAGAATTGTATCACAGTAGAAATCAGGTGCTCAAGAACAAGGCAAAGACAAGGTGCTTACCCTGATTATTAGCTCTTTCTTGGTTACTGAGCCTTAATTTAAGATTGGAAGTGAAAAGCTGACCCACCCTCCCTGACTACCTTCAGCATTTATGCAGGAGTTTCTGGTTTTGCTCTGGAGGAATGAAAAATAACAGGTACAATAAGATTACAAAAATCATCTAGAGTAACAAATAGGAAAGAGTTGCTTGGCAGAAGCTAGACAGGAACATTATGAATTCATTTCAACTACAACAATCACTATAAAATCACTGGAAGGATGGTAGAAAAGCAGAGTTATTACACTGTGCAAAATTTGAGGTAATTTGTTCATGGAATTTGCTTTGTTCCCCTCAGATTATTGAGTTCACCAGATAATGTCTGTCTAGAATTTCTCATGCAAAAAAAAATAAAACAACCCACAAACGAAGGAAAGCAGCAAATCCAACTCAAATTAACATTAAAGCCCTCCAAGACATACTACAGAGATGAGTGCTGCCACTGCTCCTAGGGCAGCCCTATAAGGAGGCCACAGAGGACATCTCCTCATCTGGCCGTGAAGGCTGGATCCTGGTGCTGTTGGCTCATGGGCAGTGGTAGCACCATGCACCAAGCAGAGGGACCAACACAGCACATCCTGCCCACACCAAAACCATGGGGTCAGGGACTGCTCATGTAGGATTGCAGCTCTTATCTCTGTGGATCAGTATTTCCATTCCCAAATGACTTAATTAAAAGAAAGACAGTAATGCCTTTCTGACCAGGACAAAGATAGGTCAAGTAAGGAGGCTCTGAATGTCCACGATGAGCTTTCCCAGCCATGACCCAGCAGCTTCACAGGGCATGGTGCTGGGACACAGCAGATAGTCTTTGGTGTACCTGGACTGAGAGGTCAGTAGATGTTCACTGTACAAAAGAGTGGTGCTTTGCAGCTAAGAGGAGTAAATTTTTCAGATCATGATTAATTCTCCTGGGCATGTGAGCGCTGGACAGAACAATTACAGCTGTGGACAGTTTTATCCTCTTTGCCATGAGGAGAAAATGGAAGGGCTGCAGAAGGAGACAGTATTATATCCCAAATCTCCTTATCTAATAGTGGAACAAAATGTACTTTCATGCCTGTGCAGTTTGTAGCAGCAAGCCAAGGCTTTCTTCCTCTTACCCTAGGGTGCTTTCATTTGTTCTGCCAGCCGATTCCCTGCCAGTCAAAGGATATACATGATTAATATACAGACTAAATGCTGTTCTCACTCATCCCTTTGCTCTCCAAAGCACTGCTTACATGAAGAGGACAAGGAGGATTTGGCCCAAAGATTTTAACCGTGTCACTCCAATGAATTGATACAGCACAAATTAAAATGGGAAGCTTTTTGTTCTGATTTTTGTGGGTGTTTTAATTACTGAACGGGTTATTGTTTGGCTAATTTAAATCAGCATGGAAGGGAAATACACTGGTAGCTGCTTAAAGGGGTATCCCTGTAGCTGTGTCTCAAATGGCTAGAGATTAAGACTGAAAAGATAGCTTTATAAATTGTGATTATAAACAGCTCATTTTTTTTTTAAGGTAAAAAAAATGTATGTGCAAGAAGAGATGCCTTGACCTTGACCTTTAACTAATTATGTTAAAGAAACAGTGGTAAAACACACCTGGGGTTTTTAAGGAGCTGGTTTTTTACTTCAGAAAGAGGGCTGCTCAGTTTTGTGGTGGCTTTAAGGTTGGGGAGAGATGGTCAGGACTGCTCCCCAGCCCTCCTCTCTCTGGCAACTCTTTGAGCATTCTGAGTGGTGACTGATTGAGCATTCATGGTGCAGGAAAAAAAACAACCTGGATGTCACAGTTTGACAGCTTAAGATGCAGCCCCAGGTCGGGCACCAGTTGTCAAGGTTTGGCTCAGGATCGGCAATTAAAGCAGTAACAATAATGTTCTCAGTCCTCTCCTCCTCCCACCCAGATAGGGAAAGGAGCGAGGGAATATGGAGAGAGGCTTTCTGGACTGAAAACTAGACAGCTTTAATTAAATACTAATGATAAAATAGATATGTACAAATATATACAAGTATGTGCAGGAATGAATGTGCAAAACTCCTCTCATCTCATCCCACCCCCAGCAACTCCCACAGCATCTCCTGAGCTGTGAGCAGTTCCAAAATGTCCCAGAGCTGCTGAAGAGAGTGGCAGAGCAAACAGGAGCTGAGGAGAGAGTTGTGAGGGTCAGGAATGGACGAGCCTGGGGGTTAATGGTGATGGATGGACAGAGTCCTCCCCAGACAGAAGAAGAAGCAAAAGAGGGCTTGACTTGCATTATCCTTGAATTTATACTGACTGTGACATACATACATATATATATATACACATATGGAATATTTTGGTTAGCCAATTCTGCCATCTGTCTAGTCCACTTCTCCCTACAGGAGGGTTGTAGATAAGACTCTTCTGCTCCTTTACTGTCTGAAGCAGCAAATCCAACAAGTAGAGCAAAGTTTCCTTCTTGGTGTCTCAGCAGTAACTATAAACATTCAGGCCTTAACAATCCACCATCTGGAAACCTTGCTGCTAGTTTCAGCAAGTGTGCTCTTTCAAAGAGAATTCACTGAAGAAAAAAAGCCAGTAAAAAAGAAAATGGGCTTCATCCTGGCTCAAACCAGGACATGGAGCAGTGCTGTGCTGAAGATGGCATGACAGGTATAGAGGAGAGGGCATGGGGGGGGGGTTGTCACTGTGGATGTGCCGTCCTGCTCCCCACCCCATTTGGTCTCAGGTCTTGCCCTTTTGTCTCAGACTGTCCAGTTCCCTGTCACTAAATAAGGTTGAGTGTGACAGAGGGCATAAAAGGAGAAGGTGGCATGGCAAAGGGAAATATGGTCTTAAAAGATGCCTTTGCATGAATTTGGATGCTAATGGCTGAGACAGTAAATCCTAATTAAAAAATACATAGTCTGAAAAGTGAAGACCTTGCAAACTAAATTATTAACTCAGTGAAGAAGGAGCAAGAGAACCCCTCAGCTGCCCATTAACTGCTTATCCAGTGAAGAAAACAGGCAGAGACAGTTGCTTCAGCCTCCAGCAGCTGTGACAGCTTCTCTCAAAGCAAGATACCTGTTCTGCAGGGAAAGACTTGACTACTCCTGAGAAAAAGGACAGTGTGGCTGTAATTGGTGTGTATTTGGAAAGTGCCAAAGAGCCCTGGCTGTGGGGCCAGAGCCAGCTGTGCCAGGTGCTGTTTGAGACCCCACTCGTGGATGCTGCAAAGGCAGCAATGGGGTACAGGCAGATGGGGAGGTGCAAGGAAGTAATGAGGAGAGAGATCAGGAGGACAGCAGAAGCAGCCTGGCCACTGCTACCAACTTCTGGGACATAACGTGGTAAAGCAGGAAAACACTGAGGTCTGGAGAGAGCAAGGACAGTGCAAAAAGGATGTGAATATGGCAAAGCAAGAGATGAGGACAATCTTTTTCGGGCAGCTCTCTGGACAGCCACTCTCTAAGCAACAAGCAGGGCCAGAAACCATATGAGGAATGGATGCTGCACAAAGATGGCAAAGACCTGCAAAAAACACTAAGAAAGACAGAAGAATTGGCAAGACTCCTACCTTTTATGAAGGGATCTAGATGGAGACCCAAACCAAGCCAAGGGCTCACACACAACCCAAAGGGACATGATGGTAGCAATGAAAAAAGGAGAAAGGGGTGAACAGCTGTGGGCAAAAGGTTAAGATTTTTCTGCAGCTACAGCTTTGGCTAGACACTCATGTGAAACTGTCAGAGAGAGGGGCTGAGATTTATTCAACAGTAAAGAGGCAGACTGAGGAGTTATTTGGAGCAAAAATGGTAGCTGACTCACGTTTTTGAAGCAGAAAGACCTATACACCTCTCCTAGAAAGGTGGCTGGAAATGGAGATGAGGAAAAGTCTGCTGTAAGAGTGATGAGACTAGAAAATGGTAGCCATTGGAAGAAAAAAAGAAATAATAATGCTGGTTTCAATATACCTTACTACATTAAAAGAAAGGCTGTTCCTACACAATATGAATCCACAGATTGGGGTCAACCTCTTAAAATAGGTGGGTTTACTATAGCTTAGGAAAAACAAGAGATGCCTGTCTCAAAAATAAGTGATGTGTCTAGCACGCTGAAACCTGGTAACTAAGAAATTGAACGAAGGGTAACCACTGGGATTATTTATTTAAAGTCTCTGCATACCAATTTGCCTGAAGTGTGGCTTGAGACAGACCAGTCCCAATAATGAATCTTGATTTTAAGTTAAATTCTACACCATCTGTTTCATTGCAATCTGCTTCCACTTGCATTCAGAACAGTAACAGCTTTACTTGTTTTAAGAAGCTGGACAACTAACCTTCAGCAGGAATAACTTTTCAATACTTTCTCATAATCAGTTTTAGCAATTAAGCCAATTAAGCTCTTGGTAGTTATACCTGTCTGAGAGCCAGAGCCATTTGCAAAAAAACTCTAGGAAGCAGCACTCTTTTTGGCTGTTGAGTTTATGGCTGACCTTGGTTCTTCTGGTGGCACTTTTTGATGTTCCTGTTCCTCTGTTCCAGTCTCTTGCATGATGAGTGCTTCCTTGGGCTTTCCTGTTCACTTTTTCCCATGAAGCTCCCTGGAAATGGAAGGACTTCCTTTCTCTCCCTGCCAGGTCTACAGCATGTGATCTGATGGAGTAAAATTCTGGTCAAAAGCAGCTCATAAACTTGCCTGCTCACAATGAAGTCTTAGCATCAGCTTTGTTTAAATTTTTATTCAAGTTCTGCCTCCCTGAGACACTAATCATATCCAAGCCTGTTGAGAGTACTTGGAGAGATGAGTATGTGAGTAAGGATCAATGCAGCATGTGGAAGTCTGGCATAGACATATCCACAACAAAGAAGGACACGAGGGAAAATCACCCAAGCACTTAGCACATTCGTTACATTAGTTAGAGGAATGGTGTGATGGTAATAGCACAGTATCTGTCATGGGTACCATATAAAGCACTCCCTGCCACTTCCCTGCTCCCAGCCACAAGCTTCCCGACACGAGCACCTCTGTTTGTCAAACTCTTCCAAAAGCCCAGCAAAAGTCAAAGGGATCATTTTCTGACAGGCTGCTGGGCTGACTTGGCGCATCAAAGTGCCCAATAAGCACCTAATGTGGGCGATGCTGAGGCTTACAGCAGGGAGCAGGGAAGGGGGGGAGGAAGCAGAAGGACCACCTTGCCCGAGGCAGGGAAAGCAAAAAATGGCTCTGCTGCCTACAGAGCCATGACCAAAGCTCTGCCACCCAGCAAATTTGGTGCAGGCACTCACTATCAGGTACTTCAGCTTGAGTTCTCCTTCCTGAGTAAAGAAATACAAGCACTGATGGAAATTTGCCTTGTGGTTTGGGCATTTCTCAAGTGTTTCTCTGGTATCCAGCATTGCTAACCCACCTCCCTCCCCCATAATGACACAGAGAACCTTTCCTCTACTCAGCTGCCTATTTTCACAAATACAGCAACAGGATTGCCTTTAAGACATTTCCTTTTCTGCAAATTTGCCTGTCTTCTGCCAAGGGTTTTAATAGTTTGGGCCTCAGGCCTGCTAGACATGATTAGTTACAGTGCTTTTGTGGTTCCATGACCCCTGTTTCAAGAGGAAAGCAGGCTGGCATCCAGGAGTAGCAGCCCCAAAAAGCACCTCTGGAGATGCCAGGTTGCTTCTATCCCTTCACAGGAGTAAAAAGGTGAAGTCTGGCCACCACTGACTAAAAATAGATGGTGCAATCAAGGCAATATTAGCAGCTAGTAGTTTTACATTGGGCAATTTTATTGCTACATGATTGTGGTCCTATCCATTCACTTCCCCCCAACTGGGGCAGGGAGAGTGACAGTGATATGTTGGGTCCTGAGAAAATGCCTGAGCCACAGAGCAATTAAGAGGGACAATTAATTTCAGAAGTGTCTACAAGTGGTTTCCAAATCTCTGTCCATGGTGTGAGGTCCACAGAGTCACACTGCCCACACAGCGTTTCTCCCAGGGAAAAGGCTTATGATAAAACAGCAGGAGAAATGTCGTGGATTGACAGTTATTGTATTCCAAAAACATCTTATGACTTTATCAACTACAGTTTGTGAAGTACACTAGCTACAGCAGTGTGTATATGTTCTCTGGGACAGACTAGTGCACGTCACAGACATGCAGAAATTGTCTTCTGGTTGACAGAGGTTAAACTGATTTCAGTAACATACATGATTTACAGATTTTACAAAGGTGCTCAAGCCAGCAGCTTTCTGCACACGCATGTGACTATTTAGCACGTGACAAAATTAAGTTCTTACTGACTTCAATAATGTAGAATTCAAGTATTGCTTTAGAAAAATATAAGCATGCTTTGTCCATTTAGAAAGTAGTCCAGAAGCTGAGAAGCCCTCATTCACTAATGGTGGTTATGATCCAAACAGTGTCACATTCTTTCAGCTCGTGCTTTCAGATGCATAATAGCAAATTTTCTGAATGATTTGCTGCAGCAGCAAAAAGCAGCTGTGTATTATTTCTTAACCTTTCTTAACATTGTCCTTAATAAGCAGTATTTCTTAGACCCCATTAAAAAAAATTATTCACTTTTAGCATTGATCTGGTAAGAACTAATAGCAGCAGTATGCACCCTTTTGAAAATGTATCTAAAGAGTTAAACAACTTTTTCTAAAATCCAAAATAGTCTAATTTTACTTTCTAAATACAAAATTCAGCAAGTAAAATCCAATCCTAAATGTACATTATTTTTCCCTCTGTTTCTGTGAGGAGAGAAATAGTGCAAAGGAGGCTATTCTGGTCAGTTCTAATACTGCACACAGCCTTGTGATATGAAATCTGAATTTCATCTCCTTCACCAACTGAAAGTACCATCACGTTAAGCATTACTGTAACAGAAAGGAAGTAATGATCATAAGATTTCCAAGTACCAGCAGGACATATACAAACATTTTAGACTTCTTTTTTTTTTTCCCCAGAATACATAATTCTTCAATTATTCTTTCCATTGGAAATAAATACTGAGCTTTCATGCTTCAAAAGATCCACAAATAATTAAAAATAAAGCAACCATTTTATTGCAAAGTATGCAGTAAAGTAACCATTTACAGTTAAAGAAAGCATATATACCAAAAGAGTTAAAACTTAGCAGATAATAGCTACTGGAACTTGAAGGCACATCAGGAACTGGAAGTTAAAAATCAAAGCCCACCCAGTTGGCCTGAGGGTATGCTGTGCAATTAACATGTGTTTCCCAAGTGTACTTACATTTTGCAAAGCACCATGTAAGACAGAAAGGCAGTTTGGGTATTGTCCTGTTATCAGTAAACACACATAAAGGAGACAGACACGACATACCCCTTTGAGGGGTTGGATGGCATTGGCATCCATATGGAAAAGGACAGCAGTGGTTAAAGTTTAGGAGCAGTCTTAAAAACCAGAGGAAGAAATGGTCAGAATGATGTCTGGAGAAAAGTCACAAAAGAATTTACTCTAATTAGTGCTATATAGTTTTATATACAACAGAACAGCTGTTGCACATTCAGGAGATTTACCAGGCCAGCCTGGTCTGTGGTGTCTTCTCACTGCCAATATGTAACTAAATACTTAGCACAGCTCAAACTGTAATGAGAAAGTCTGCAGCTCTGCCACGTTTGGGACTATGAACTCATCAGGACGAAGTATATAGTTCCTAACAGCTTCACAGTGGGCAAACTGTGCAAAAAAAACCTCATCAAAAAACCTAAAAACTTTTCAGAGTTGGCCTCAGTGGTAGTGCAGTGTGTTGTAAATGTTAGCGTGGATCCTGAGAAACTGACAGGTGACTGGGCTTTAGATGGTTCAAAAGTCAACAAGGTAAGACCTTCATTAGCAGAGTCAAAAAAACAGCTGACATTCAAAAAGGCAGATACATAGTTTATAAATAGCTAGGGAAATACAAAGTGTAGGTACATTATTTCATGAGGAAGGGAAGAAAATGAAAAATAAAATTTGAAAATAAGTAACAAAAAGCATTTTTGACTTCAGTCAAAACTAACCAAAGCATGTTAAGAATTTGCAAGAGTAAGTTGAAGTATTCAAAGGACTTAGATGGTATTCAAGTTAGCAACAGCCTATTACTCTTATCCAAGGACACTCCAGCAATCAGACATGTTATTGTGGGCCAGGCGTGTTGCTCCTTGAGCACTCAGAGCACAGAAGAGAGCTCAAAAGAGCAGTGGAGTGGGACAAGCATGAGGAATTTAAAGAGGAGAAGAGGACTCTGTCAGTCAGCCTAAATCTGGAAACAGGCTACAGCAATTTTTCTAAAATCATATTTGTAAATGCATACGGAAAAGTAACCCAGCAACAGCCAGCCAGAGTGGATTTGTCACAAAGTAAGCCATACCCCACTGCCATTCATTTCCTTCTTCATGGGAACTGGCCTGCTGGCCACAGGGATACAGGATCCCAGATCTCTCTGATGCTGTTAAGGCCTTGTCATTCTGCGAAGTCCTCACAGGTGAAATAGGGGACTCTATCCATACTGACCATGAGGAGAATCACAGCAGTATAAATTGCTCTCAAAAAGCAATTACCAAAGGCTTACTGGGAACCTAGGAAGATACTCAAGCACGGTCCTGGAAGGCTTTGTCTGGAGTCTATGCCATTCAGCGTGTTCATGAACAACTCAGACCACAGAGCAAGACATCTACAAGGCTCCCCCGTGATACCATACTTGGATGAACTGTTAACAGCGTAGGAGACAGGTCTAGAATGCTGATATATTGGTAACTTTGGGGTTTTTGCCTTGCAAAATGGCAAGTATCATTCCCATTTACAGTACTAATGTATGCAAGTGACAGAAGTTAATTGTTGCAGCTACTCTGCACTAACCTCAGCCTATGGGTCACATTTTGGACCAAATGATTTAAGAGCACAAACTGCAGAGAATCCAGAGAAGAGCACCAACAATCACTAGACTTAGATGTGAACTATGAAGAGTGATTCAATTAACTGGTTTACTTAAAAAGAGAAGAAGAACATGATTGCAATGTTCCAATGAAGGCACAATTCATCCCATTTATTGCCAATAAAAACAAGTAAGTAATCGACTTAACTTGCAGGGATAAACTTTTGCTCTGATAACTCTCCACTTGCACCGTTCAACATGTACATGCTGCTTAAGAGGTCAGGGAAGCTTTTAACAGTCAGAGAAACACTTGCTAGTTACAGTCTTGGCAGATTTGATCCAAATGTGATCCTCAGAGCAAGGAGATGGACTAGGTAATTTCTACAGATTGTTCTTAGTCCTTGCATCACTGAACGATCTCTTGCATACTGTTGCAATTTTGTAACAGCAATGAACAGGGAACACACATGTATTTTTTCCATGCCATCAAAGTGCTGTATGGACCTTAACTTTATATATTTAGTGAACAGTATTTTTCAGAGAAAACCTGTGTTGTATTTCCTGAAAAACCTGAGACACTGCTTGAACAGATTCCTGTTAGATAACAGGGTTGGGAAAACTACAGATTACTCCATTACCAGAAGCTCCAGATGCTAAAAGCAATGTAAGAGATTTATAAAATACACAACTAAACATATTCCACCCTTTTTGAGAGCTATCAAGGCAACACAACTCCCTCATTCAGTCTCCACTGTGCCTTATCTATATAAAACCCTTAATACAACAGACAATTAAACATTTTTCAAAATGGACAGTAAAATTCCACAGACAGAACTTGACTCTCCCACTGCCTGGACTAGCACCAGATCGCTGATGACGCTACAGAACACGGAAAACCACACACTGACCACCAGTCCAAAGCTGAGTTTTGGGGCTGCATTCAAAGTCCACTGTGAAACCTAAATAGGTAAATCAAAGGCCCCCAAATGACAAACAGCAGAATGGGGCTGAGTAGACAAAAATACCAGCTGGCCTTGACTTTGTTTATGAATTACATAGGACTAATTGAGTTTACTGGTCAGACCTCAGGAAGACCAAGCTTCTAGTAAAGCCAAATACTCCCCAACTTGTTCCTGTGAAAACAGGTAACAAAATGGACTCCAAGTCTGTTAGTATTTGATGACAGAAGAAATTCCATCTATTAGCTCTTCTTATCAAGATGGGAAACAGTGCAATACAGTTTACAGAAATGCTACGAATTCCTTCATTACTATGTGGTTTGCAAACAGCCCCTGGTCATTAGCTTTACTTGAGCTGAAGTGTTTTCATCTCAACAGCAAATAACCAAAAGGGATAGTCTCCAGGGATGTTTCAAGAGCACTACATAAAGCCAACTATTTCCTTAAGGCTACATAGCAACTGTCTCCAACTTCTATTCCAGACTTTTCGCACAGCTTTTTCACAGCAAACCAGAAACCCTCAGAGATAGGTACAGCAGAGGCAGAGAAACTAGGCAAAGTCTGAGTAACACAAATTGCAAAACTGTTCTTGAATTACGCAGTAGTCCCCAAGATGGCTTCCTCATGATCACACATGCTAGCTTTTACTCTGGGATCCGAAGCAAGACTTCTTCCAAAACATTTTAAGCCCCCCTTAAAATGCTATTTCCCGTGACATTTAAAGAGATTCCCAGAAGACATGTGGTCTTCTGAAAAATGAAAATCACTTTTTAAAGTTGCTCCTCAAGTATCCATGACAGCTGATGCCCATACTGACAGCACAAGAACCCTTTACCTAAATGCTGTCCCTGCACAAGATTAATCTTTCTCAAGGGAATATAGGAAACTTCCCATGCCTTTTTCTTTCTTGTAAAGTTTGACAGCTCCAGGACTGTCCCCACCCAGGAAATTAATTCTGTAAGTGCAGTGATACTTGTTTTTAAATGCAGGCAGGAAATATGACATTTTACATTTCCGTTTTTAAATTCTCTTTAATCAGACACATTACAATGCACAACTGTGTCTTTAGCCAGGTAACAGGGTGCCATTCTTCAGCTCAGGAAGAG
The DNA here is from genome assembly GCF_020740795.1 of Apus apus. Taxonomy (NCBI): domain Eukaryota; kingdom Metazoa; phylum Chordata; class Aves; order Apodiformes; family Apodidae; genus Apus; species Apus apus. The sequence continues at coordinate 135,560,892 of NC_067283.1, forward strand.
ATGATGGAGAACTAGTTCTTCCTCTGACCTTTTAGGTACAAGGAATATTGCAGATATTCTAAATGAGGATGATTCCCACATTTAGTATAGCATTTTCCCTAGACTTATAAAGCCTTTATAACAATTCAGTCACAGCTTCCATTTATTTCTGTATTCAGGACCGCAGCTACTGGGATCTTACTGAACTGAGAACCACCCTTGCCTTCTAATACAGGAGCTCCCATAATTTCAAAGGGTTTTTTCAACTTGGAGCATCATAAAGTCTTGAAAATACCATTCTAACTGAAGTTAACCATCCCACTAGTGATGCAGCTTTCCAGCTCTTCGGTGCTCATTAAGAGAGATTGTTTATGAAACAAAATCTTTTTATTTAATGCTACACAATCTGAAGGAATAGAACATATACTTCACCTCAGGACCAAGCTATAGGGATACATCCCGGAACATTTTCTGAAGTAAAACCAGATGATCAAATACCAATCAGTGCAAGAAACAGCTTTATCCATTTGCACTCAGCGCATTTTTAGACAAACTACAGCATCAGAACATTTCTGTATCTCCCCCATACAGCATAAATGTCAAGAGTCGATTTCTTGCCTTGTGGGAGCCAGTTTTTCCAGGATATATGTATTGATAACAATAAAGAAAAATAAATGAAGCATTACATTCTGATGTCAGGTGTACAAGTGCAGTAGTGGATTACTGTCTGAGGAGGACAACATTATCTATAAAAGTTAAGTGGTATACAGGTTAACCTGGAGTAACTATAATACAGAGAAGCTTTATGCCAAAGTATTTACAGAGATACTGTCACAGCAAAGAGGACAGGAAGCTAGTCTCACAGAAGTAGTTCAATAAAGAGCAAATGGGTGGACAAAGACAAAGGCTTTGACTTTATATAATAAAATACCAAGTGCATTCTTTTAAGTGAATGAGTCTTTTGAGACTATGGTCCTAGATCTTAGGAAGCCATTTGAGGGTCAGATGTACAGTCCTGCTGCGTAGCAAGGGTTACTTGGACTGCCAGAATTTTTACATCCATTGTAACCTCAGTAAATCACAGCAATTCTAGTATTGCTTCGTACTGCAAGGTCAAAACTAAAGCTCTTAAATAAGCCCCCTCCAAATGTCAAAGATGGAATTTTGTATAGCAGACCTTCCAGCGCAATTTGGATTTTTCTCCACTACTTCTGTGCTGTACATCTGGGATTAGAACTGAGCCCAGAACACTTTAAGGGTAATTATGTTTAGCTGTTCAAATGCTCTTGGCCAGAGTTATTATCCAGCCTTTTCTTGTCAATGCAACTTTAAACACATCCAATTTCTTAAAGTAGCCATATTATTTTAGTTACTTGGGCTCTTTTCCAACAGGCTTATTTTAAGCTGGTTGTGAAGAAAGGTTATTAATGGCTGGCTGTTTTGCATATTTCTTGAAGAGTTGCTACTGAAATAACCAGACACATTTGAGGGGGAACATGTGGTTGACTGCTCAAAATACCATTAAAAAAACCTTTTCAAATCAATTCTTCAACAGAGTGGCTTTAACATAGTTGCAAACATTTTTCAAGCCAGTACACCCAGAAGCACTCAGTCCTGCCACCTCTCAGCTTCCTCAGCCATCTACCAAATACAAAGAATAACAAGCACAAGAAATCTCTCCAGTGCATGACTTCAAGGAACATGATCCCTCACAGTAAAGGTATCCCACTGGAAATGGCTTGCAGTATTAGACTCCAACACACAGGACAGAAGTGTAGAAGGAAGTCTCACACTTCTTGTGCAGCTTCTAGGGAGCCTGCTGTGCCTTGAGCCAACAACGTGACAACAAGTAACTGGGCTCAAGCAGGCAGCACACTGAACAGTAAATCTGAGCAGCTTCCCTCTCAAGATTAATTTACTGTAATGTACATTACTTTCAGTGGAATGATACTGCTCATGTTTTGGCAGGATGGGGAAAATTCCACTTTGTCTTTTCTAGTACTTTATAAGGCAGATAATGCAGAAAGTTGAAACAGAACTTCTACAAGGATTTAATCTGTGATATTGTAAAATCAAAGTACTACTTTATTAAATGAGTTATTTTACACAATATGAACATCAATATAATTACAATTGTAAAAAATTTTTTATAACAAGTATGGACTGATTTTTTCAGGATTTCCAAATAGGGCACGACTGTACATTTACACAGAATTGTCTTTGCGTGAAGCCCAAGAGGGAACAGCATAAAAATATGAATGTTTCTGTAACCCCTTCATTTTTGCTCATCAACAGTTTTAGAAAAGCAGCTGCAGGTTTGTTATGTAAGGTCTGACAGTAGAAGAGTCAATAGGTGCCATGATTTCACCTATAAAAAACAAGAATAACTCAGTTAAGCTGAACTGTTACACAATGCACTTTACCTTTATGTGAATGAAACACCGTAATACTGCTTTTTACCTCACTGCAGCCTTTTATTGTAACCACTTTCAGTTAACAGCCTAACAACTGGCCATTAAGAAATCTATAGTTCTTATATAGTTAACACTGAGATTAAGTCTTATATTTGAAAGCAGAAAAATCTGCATTCACTTGCATAGCTTCAGAAAGAAGGCTCAATTGTTAGAAATATACTAAACAACTATTTCCATTACATGTTTTGTAGCAACGGATTGTATTAATTGTATGCTTTCTGTTCAAAGCAAAACTAACATTTCAAAGCAAGAACTAAATAGTAAAGTATTCCTAAAACTCTAAAAATGACCATTTGAAATAACATTAATCCCTTTTAAAACAACCTCTATGCTCAGTGCAATGCCACAGCCATTTCACCTACATATTAGCTTGCTTCTGTGTAAGAGGGAAGTTCAGGGGTATAACTTTAATTTATAGTTAATTTTTGTATTAAAGGAAATGAAGCAAGCTTGAAGTCCCAGTTGCTGGTGGTAAAATAAACTAATTCCTAATACACCTTTCTCAGACAATCACTTAAAAAGTAAGGTAATGACCTGTAGACAACTTTATGCCTGAACATCGGCCAATTCTGGAGGAAGTGGAGTCTTAGGATGCTTGCTTTCAAAGTGCTGTTTGAAGGTCTTGGGATCCGGCATTTGTGTCTGATTAAAGAGAGACATTTAACTTTACGCACAGTACAAGAGTTAAACGATACAACAAAGCCTACCTGTTCCCCCCCCATATTTTATTTTATTTTTTCTGAAGCAAATTGTCTCCTCAATGACAACACTTAGTGACAGAAGCACCATCAGTTTAGCTGCACGTTAAGAGAGAATATTTAACCCCAGATTTTCAGAGAGACACTTTTAAGCACTAGTATCACACTGGTTTTGGCACGTTTATCAACGGAATTATTCTAGCTAGAATCTTCCCTGCAGATCTTACACTTCACACGCTAGTTTGGTGGAAAACCTACCTCCTCACCATTTTCTTTCTTTACATCGAGAAGAGAAATATTTATCCCTTTCAGAACAAGATCTTTATGGAATCTATTTCTTTTGTTTATCAATAGGCCAAAGACTTATGTGGCACAGACCCATCCTCTACTTGCCACAAGCTATCTCAGACCATTGCTACTACACAGTTGCAGGCATCAAAAGCCAAAGTGATTGCTGCTACAGATTGACTTCACAATAAAGAGAAGCTGGTTACAAGTACTTAAGTGAGCAGCCCTTGATTTGGAATCTTATTTAAGACATTCCAAGTGACAAATCTATTTTGGGACTGACCATCTAAGTGAAACTGGCAAGTTTATCCTTCAGCTCCAAAATGAGCACATTCAGGAAAACCAGCCAGAAGGAAAGTATAATCTGATTAGTGCTCGCATTTCTGTTCTCTTGTCAAGTCATTTATTCTAGTAGAAGCTACTGTGTATCAAACTTACACTAAAGCTTTTGGCACCAACACTTTTCCTCTCTACATCAACATAAATGAACAGCAATTCTAAGACAGGCCAACTCCACCACAAAGAAAAGATATTTCCATCTAGAGATTAAACAGGAAGTGATCTCACACTTTTTGCATTTTGTATGCTACTACAGCACATGCAGACCTCTGTAATTTAAAAAAACCCTACCCAAAACAGTTCTGTATATGACTTCTCAAACCTTCTTACATCTCAGTTACCAGTACAGCTGAGTAATCTGTAAGCAAGTCACGTAACAGATGCAAACGCTTACAGCAACAACCAAGACAGCCACTTAAGGAGTACTTTAGTTTCCACTACATAATGTAAAAATTCTGCTCTAGGCTGGAAGACAGACCTGCCTACAATAATAGTTTGCATTGAGTTCCTCTTACCCTACAGACAGTGCAGGTATATATCAAGGCAGCCTTGGCTGCAGCCTTCTGATCATGCCCTTGTTTCTTCTTTTGCTCAGCTTGCTTTTTGGCATTTTTCTGCTGTGACTGAATCTTCTGCTGTCCACGAGCCATATCTACAAACAAAAAGAAGACATTCAGTCTAAAAAATGTGAGAAACTACTGCCAACAGCTGTAACCACGAGCACAAAGCAGTCATGTACTCTGTCCATGAGGCCCACAACTCTAGGAATTCACATACAACAGACATCCCTTCAAGATCTTTGCTGTGTAAAGACTCTGGTTTTAGTACCTCTCTTAAAACACATGCCAGAATTATGTGATCCATTCTAAAGTTTCCTCCTCTACAAGGTTCTTTTGAAAAGTTTTCAATAGTCAGAACAATTAACATTTATTTTATAGTTAATAGAAACTTAAGTCTTTTATTTCCATGGGTACAGTAAAATATTGGACATTTGTTGTTTGCTTGTTTTTTTAAAGCTTAAGACTCAGCCTTTATTTCTGAAACTTGACATAGGTTTCAAGAAAGGCAATTGAAGTATAACCCGAGTTGTCTTCTGGTGTATGTACTCGTGATCTGCTTTGGAGTTGGGAATGGCAAGGATGATAGGTCATCCCTCCTTATTCAAGGCTATTTTTATAGATGGCCATCCTTCTTCATTTTCAGCCAACTTTAAATATGTACATACTTCTTATAAAGAAGTAAAACTGCTCCCATTGGAAGCCATTACTCTATACAACACAGCAGCATAAAGTAAGCAAATGCTATTGTCACCTGCCATTAGAATATCCATAAGAAGAATTGAGCTACAAAAACCCCGTTTCAGGGAGCAGCAAAGCAGCATACTCTACAATGGCAACGCTTGCATGCAGCCCACGGGGCCACCCAATTCAGCCTGCACCCAACCCCCAGATGAGACGCCAGGCAGGATCTGGGCACACCAAGGGAGCAGGCTGCAGAGCCTGGTTACATAAACCAGCAGCCCACTTTCCGCTATTATCTTTCTCACAGTCCCTCACTGCCCACACATGATCCAGTTGTGCAGCTCTCCCAGAAGCACAAGAATCACTATGCAAGCACAGGACAGCTAGTAAAGCTCATAGTTTTCTGGACAACTAGTATAGCCTATTGTGACTACAACAGGCCTGTCATGCAGGCCTTCCCACAAGGACAGATGACCTTCCACTACAGGAGGGAGAATGACCTACCCCAAGACTGACCACCAGTAAATACACGTGAAAAGCCCTTAAAACCATTATGAAAATTAAGTTTCTATGACACATCAGCTACACCTGGAAATACACTAGTGTTGCAAGAATTTCTGGACCTGTAGCATCACAGTGCTTAGCACTGAGCAAAAAGATGGTCCTATGACCCAAAACAGCACCTCTCAGGCCAGTCCAGTTCTTTCACAGTATTTAACACCTTCATGTTACCCTTTGCAGAAGTACTACACTACATCTTCAGCATTCCCTCCTATTCCCCCATCGGTTTTTCTAAAGGAGAATTGAGAATTCCACAAGCTAACTGAACTGAATGCAAGACAACACAAAATCTATTAACAAGCACGCATAAATACACATGGCATTCAACAGTATCCAGAAGATACAGCATTGAATGTTCATAAGACTAAAAACACCAGTGTATGTTTCACTGTCTGCTACAGTTACTCTGAATATCCCAGGCAGGGCCTCTCACCGTTCATGTAGAGTAGCTCAACAAGAACACTGAAGTCCCATTAAAACAAAAAATACTCACAGCTTTCAAAAAATACTCACAGCTTTCAATACACTAGAAAGAACTGTAAGTTTTACTTCAGTTCTATTTCACTAGCACTACAGTAATACTTCAGAAATATGGGGGTTCCTGATAGAAAGTGCTCATATGTAATAAAAAAGAATTATTTTCACAAAGTCTTTCCATATTACTTTGTATTTTAGTCCCTGGATGGGAGCTTGTTAAGTAGTACATTGCAACATTCAACCATACTGAATTTGTATGTATTTGGCAGTTGCTGGTTTTAGTTAAGACAAAGAAGAAATCATGAACAAAAACATCTGATTAGAAATATGAACCTCCATACAATGCCTGAGAACAAAAACCCAACAACTTAAATACGGCAAATTACACTAATACAGTTGAAATGCACAGAGTGAATACTCAATTACTGGAAAATTAAGATTATTTGGACTATCGGTAGACCAAAAAAGTGACAAAAATAATCCCAAACTTCATTTAAAAGAAGGACGAGTTCCTCTGCAAGGCTAAATCTGTACTGCAGTTGCACAACACGGACAGGTGCTGTATTCCTTTTCAGGCACACCCTCAGAGGCCAGCAAGCAGGCCTGCTGTTTTGAAATAAAAATGCGTGAGCACATCCGTCGGAAGCCGAACAGCCCGGCAGAACCCGCTGCCGAAGGGCGATGGCAGCAGCGAGGCCGGAGCCAGCGCCGCGTCCCTGCCCCACGCGGGGCCACTTCCCTGCAAGCACCCAGCACCCGCGCTGAGAGCTTCGAGTCCTAAAACTGGACACCGGCAGCTGCTTCCGCTGTCGCCGCCCGCACCAGCCGCAGTCTGAGGCGCTCCGACCGCCGCGGCCGCTCCGCAGCCCCGCAGCGGGCGAGGCCGCCAGCTCGGCCAGGGGCCCCGGGCTGGGCCCGGCCCGGGAGGCCGCGGAGCCCCCGGGAGGGCCCAGCGGGGCGGGGAACGGCCCGACCCGGCCGGGCCCGCCACGTGCCCCGCGGGAAGGGGCCGAGGAAGGAAGCGGCGGCGGCGCGGAGCCCCAGCCGCGCCGGCCCGGGAGAAGGGCGCGAGGGCGGCCGGGCCCCCCCTGCCCCTCGGGGCGGGCGGGCCTGCTCTGCTCTGCCCCGCGCCCCACAGCCCGCCCCGCGCCCCGCATCGCGCCCCGCATCGCGCCCCGCCGCTCACCCGGGCTGCGAGTCCGGCCTGGCGGCCCCGGCGAGCGGCACGAGAAGCTCCGCGCGCCCCGCAGCCGCCGCTGCCCGCAGGAGGAGGGGGGGTGGGGGGGGGGGGGGGGGGGAGCGCCCCGCATGCGCGGCCCCGCCCCGCGCGCGCCGCTCGGCCCTGCCGCGCGACCCGCCCGCCGGCCAATGGCGGCGCCGCGCGTTACGTAACGCGGGGGGGGGGGGGGGGGCTGGGGCCGCCGCGCCGTGAGCAGAGCCCGGGGTGCGGGGCCCGGCGGCGCGGGGTGCCTCCGAGCAGCCGCACGTCCCCGGCCCTGGGCCCGGGGAGGCCGCCTCGGCGCCGAGGGGGCCGCGCTGGCCGCGGGGCAGCCGAGCCCGGGCCCCGCCGGTGGCGCCGGGCCTGCGGTAGCGCCCGCCCTCAGAGCTTCGGCTCCTCCCGGCAAGCCCGGCTCCCCGCCGCGTGCTTCTGCTCGGCTGCCTCTGCTCGGCTGCCTCTGCTCGGCTGCCTCTGCTCGGCTGCCTCTGCTCGGCTGCCTCTGCTCGGCTGCTGACACCGCCTGAAACAGCTGCTGCTGCGCGGCGGGGCCGGAGAGCGGCTCTGGGAGGGCGGTGGGCAGCGAGCGGCAGAGGAGGCCGCGCGGGGGTCTGGGCAGGGGGTGAGGCCCTGATCGGGTGGCAGCTCAGGCAGAAGGCTCGCGGGGAGGTGAGGAGGTTCACATGAATTTAAAGCAGAAGGAAGCGGCCTGAGATAAGAGAAGCAGGCTTTGTTAGAAGGGGAAGGTGGGTTAGATCCTGTCTGGGCGTTGCGAGGCAAGGGCCGCTGCGGGAGGCCTCACTGGCTGTTTCCAGCCTGCACGTGAGGTGAAGGGAAGGAGCTTGCAGAGAGCTCTGCGGGCAGGGCCTGTAAAGGTGGGTGAGGAAGCACTTAGCTGGCTGTCGGCATCTTCATCTATCCTGAAGGGTGGCTGAATGGCTTGGTGTTCTGAGATTACACGCCCGCTGGAAAAAAAGGAGAAACTGAGACTATATCTCTGCCCAGACATGACATTCTGCCACTCTGACCAATTGTTGTAGCTTTAGCACGAGCCTGGAGTCTTGAACAGTGCAAAAGAGCACACAGTGTGCTTACTAGAGGAATTAGTAGGTGTTGTCTTTGCATTTTACGGGGGCTCAGGCTTGAGGACTGTCATGTTCCCTTCTGAACCGAGAGAGAGGAAAAGGAACAAAAAAATCCCGTGAACATTTTGGGTCATCATTTTGAGTCGTGCCCAGAGCATGATAGCATTGCAGGGGAACTGTGTAGCAGATTTCTGACACTGAAGTCACTGGAAGTAGGTCTGGATGTGACAACACCTAAGACAGTCACGCATAAACCTATGATACCAAATTAAGTTATATTTTTCCTAACATTCTTGTTTGCAATGATGATAGCACTGGCAATGCAATGCACGCTGCATTAAAATAATCTTGTCAGGAGGTTCTGAACTTGATGGAAAAAGGCAACTATAAAAAACACTGTAAGTGCACATGCAGGTGTTCGTGGGGCAGTTTGGAAAGGTGGCAGTTTGGGTTTTGTGCTGGTTAGCAGGTGGCTTTCAGAGTGAGGTTTCGCTTTAATCACAGAGAAGATTGCCAAGTGAAGAAGTAGCCTCTTTCCTGGCTGATGCTATTTTGGGAAGACTGCTGGCCTCAGATGTGTAACTGGAGACTATTTTCAGGGGTCGTGTCCCAGGGTACTACAGTGCTGCAAAGCACCTGACTGGATGAGAACTTCAAATCAGATCTTTTGAATGCACTTTTGAGCTCCAGCTGGCCTCTGAACCTTTTTATGCTTTTGGGAGAACAGAGGATCTCCTTGCAGGACAAGGGACCACAGCCTTCCCCTCTGGCTGCTGTTTTTTGTTCCGTTGTGCTGTAGATCCTGGTTACTGCAACAGTCTTTGCATTGCCCAGACCATGGCTCTGCAATTTAGATGCTTCCAAAGAGACTGTTAGGAAGCAAAAACCCAGTGTGAAAGAAGAATACAAGTCCCCCTCATTGAGTTTTCTGCTATGAAGAGAATAAGGAAAATTTCCCATTCACTTGAAATAATTTTTCAAAGTTTATTCACTACATGAAACTCATTTGTCACACCAAAGGGGATATTTCCACGCACACATGTGACTTAGCAGGGACACGGTGGATATGGTGAGCTGGTGGGAAGGCCAGGCTGGTCTGTGTGCTGGATGCTTTGCATAGCTCTGACAAAATGAACCCATCCTAATTGCTGTTTATCTGGCTTATGGACTTCCTCTGGTTTGTGTTGCTCCCGTATGAGGTGAAGTAAGCCAGAGCATATGAATGAAACTATAAATAGAAATGAAAAATAAATGCAAGCTTTAGACAGAAATGTTGTGCTAGAAATACACTCCAGCGTTTTTCTGCTTGCTTCGTTTAATTGCTGTTTGCTAATTTAAAAACAACTCATAAACCCCACAGATAGTACTGAGTATTCTGCATTAAAGAAGAATGAAAATCAAGGATACCTGTCAGTAGTTAAGGGCAGGCCAAACGCAAAGAGTTATCATCCCCAAGCCAGGCCTTACCAAAAATGTTTTTGTGGTTACAATTCACTGAAATCTGCAGCAGCATCATACACACAGAAAACAGCTCTATATGAGTATGGATAAGGCATTTTAGCTCTTACAGAGCCCCTAAAAATAGTCCTAATTAAAAAAGAAAATATGATATTCTCACAATGAGACAGTTGATGAGAAACATGGCTTCAATTTAAGGCCAAGCATGAATGTGGTGAACAACATGATCAGGAAATGCAAGATGCTGGTCTACCCAGGAGGAAAGCAGCAAAGGAACCTGGAAGGTGCAGTGCTGTAAGGCAGGATTACTTGTTAGTTTGTTGTTTTTTTTCTAAACAGTCTTGGCTGGTTTTTATTCTCATGCTTATTTCCCATCTCTGGATTCCAGTCCCCCATCATTTTCTGTGCACTTTCTGTCGTTAGATCAAAATACTTGTTCTGCTTAACAGCAACTTGTTGACACTTGAGTTTTGTTGCAAGTCAGCTGGAGCTGTCTCACCTTAGTGTGACTGGTGTCCCCAGCACAATCCCCTGTTATGAACCAGCTGACATTTGGACAACTGTTGTCAAGCCCATTTTGAAAGCAGTTGTTCAGAGGTGCAGGGCAGGTTTGCTCACAGCAGTGTAGGTGGGGCTGCATCTCCCTTCTGAATCACCTCCCGTGTGCCTGCCAGGTCCTCCCACTGCTGTTCCCTACCACACTTGCTGCCCGTGTCTTTTTCCTGCTCGTTTGCTTGTGTGCTCACTATTGATCCTCTGCCACATCAATGAAACATCATCTGCCTGGCTAAACACTGGCTTGCAGCCCAGTGCTGCCCTTTTCTACTCACCTACAGGGAGTACACGTGCTGGGAGGGTGTGCCTGGCTATTGAGGGGCTCCATTTGGTGCCCCACCGTGACCCCTCGGCATGTCTGGATGGGTGAAGGAAAGGGAAGGGGACATGCCCTGGGCCCTGCAAGTGATGGAGACCTTCTCACTAGGTGTTGTGGATACAGACAGAGGTTGGCAAGAACACAGAAGAGATTGACTCTGCAGTTGAAGGTTGTAAGACAGACTTTGAAGCCAATATCCTTTGGAAAGATATTCAAAGCCAAGGTAGATCAGAGTCAGTATCACCCAGCTTCAGGGATGGGGTGACGTGGTTTCAGGCAGAACCCCGGACAGGCTGGATTCCCCTACAGTTAGTACTGTTTGAGGTTAAACATCGTGCATCAGTATTTAACCCAACTCAGGGCCTAACAGGGTGGTGTTTTCTCATTTATGCTTTTTCTGCCTTACGGACTTCTACCTCCTCCGTCCCCCATGCATTCACACACCATTCTTTTCCCTGCAAATGCATTTTTCACAACCACAGCTCCAGCTCTCATACATCCAGTTCATGCCTCCCTGACACAACATTAGCTCCTGTCCCTCCATTGACCCCGATCACCGTGTGCTACTTTTTCACAGCTGTGGTGTTGGCACCTCATGGGCTTGCCCAGTATTGCTGTTGTGGCAAATACAAAAAAGAGTGAGATCTTAAATCACATGTTTGGTTCACAGATTCAATAGATCCTTAGCTCTGCACTGGGATGAGATAATACCAAATCACATACTGCAGAAGTATTTTAAGGCACATCACAGTATGCCTCTTTCTGCATGTTTCTGTAGGACTAGGTGTTTTGTAGTGCACAGTATGCTGATCTGCAAGTTTTAAAACTGGAAAAATGAAGGGGAAAAAATGTGAAAAAAAATAGAAGAGCCAAAGACTGTGCTCTGTTTTGGAAGACAACCAGCACAGCAATGCAGTTCTCTTGGCAGGGCTCCTCAGGCTTCCAATACCTTTCCACTTCCACATTCTCTTTGAAGGCCAAGCCTCTTCAGCAGCAATGCAGCATCTTTTCCTGGTTTGCCTGCTGCCTTTCTGAACAGTCTATTTCAGGGACACTGGATGGGTGACATCCTCCAGAACAAGGACAACCTCAGGTGATGTCCATCATATTGCTAGCCTCCCTGTGCTGCTCATTGTACTCACACTTGCATCAGTAGACTTTAGAAGGACACAAACAAGAGTGCCATTAGGCTTCCTATCAGGACAGTTCCCATCTTTTTGCACAGCTCCTGCGAGCTGGCAGCCTGCCACGTGTCTACGCATGTGTTAACCTTTTCCAAAACTTGACGCAACAGTTGCTTCTACTTCACCCCTACACGGGCTCAGGATCCTGTGCAACAAGACAGCCTATGGTAATATTTTTACCACTAAACCTTAAATTAGGACAAACCCCGGGAAGAGTGTCCCAAAGCTGATGGTAGGCTGTGTTGGTTTGCTTTTGCTGGCACAGAGACTATAACTAATTGTCTTTTCTCTCTTCTTTTCCCCTCCCATAGCTACTGACCCTTTGCAGCAAGCATGGACAGAGCTGCTCCAGTGAACATTCCTCCCCACTGCAAGTGCAAAATAATATTCAAAGGAGGATGTGATGTGGAGCTGCCCACATCCTCTGAGAAAAAAGAAAGAGAGGGCTTGAGGAAAAGGCTTATGAAGAATTACAGACAGGGAGGCAGTGAGAAGTTCAGAGATGCAGTTCCTTAAAGACTAGTAAAGCATATGGACCTCCTGGAGAGCATGGGCAAAGATTGCCTTGTGACCTCTGAAGTATTTTAATATTCATCTCCTCTTTTAAATCCATTTTATTGGATGTTACTTTTTTAAAAAACAAGTCGCAAATGCCTTTCTCAGCATGTTACAATTTTTTGACCAACCCACATAGACAAACTGAAGACCTTGAGAACATACACTTCCATTCTATATAAACAGTTTAAAATAGATTTTAGCTTTGCACAGCATTACATACAGTTACTATTTTTAATGCAGACCAGTTAATCTGATACATTCATTCCCTTTTTGTGTGTGCCCTCCATTCATGGTTTTGAGGCTCATACAGGTTGAAGTCCCTGCCTTGTAATGAAATTGGAGACCTCCACGCATTTTTAATTAATTTGGAGTACAAAGGTTTCCCTCCTCTCCACCAACATAGTTAAATATATGCACAAAGCATGAAAAAAATCCTCACCCTGTGTTGTGTATGAAAGCATGCAGCAATTGTGATTAAAAGGATTAAAACCTCTCATAAACATGCCAACATTGTTGGCAACTTGCCTCTGTCCTTGAGGAGGGCAATACATCCCTCAGTCTGCACTTCTGAGTGGCTGCACATCCCAGAGATGCCTCGGTGTTGAGGTGGCTCCAAGAATCCACCAGCACTGCTTGCTTCCTTCTGCAGCCCGTCTGCAAGACTCCACCCATTACTAGCAAATACATTGGTCTCTGCTTATTGTACCTGGCTGAAGGGGCAGTTACTTGTCATGCACAGCCAGCCTCTCCATCTGTCTTTCAGTCATCCACGGGCACATTTCATTGTCATTTTGGAACTACTAAGGCCAGGGTGGGAAGCTCTCTGCTGTCCAAATGGCATGTATAATCTTGCTGGGCAAGGAAGCAAAGGCTAAGAGTGCATCCCAAAATGACACATCCCAGAATGACACATCCCAGAAGTAGCACAGAGAGACAGTACACAGGAAGCGGCTCTGCAGCTGCAGGACATTCCCCATAGAAGGAAAGCAGCCTTGGACATCTGCAAATGCCACACACACACTGCTGGATTTCCCAGGTCTGCAGCGCTGGCTCAGCCCCAGCAGTCTGCTGCTTCAGGAAGAGAAGTGAGAAGCATCTGCAGGATTTCAAGTTTTTCAGATGCCCTGTTACACTCCCTCCGCACTCACTGCATCACTCAAGGACAGGAATCCAAAGAGCTGGCTGCAGACTAAGCTGTGAGGATCACTCTGATGGTCAGTGTTTCCTGCCAGCTGCTGACAGTGCTTTGAACATAGTAAGGTTTAATTCACAAACACTAGTGGATAAATAGGACCTGGCAAGAGAATTCAGGGGAATGATTTGGTTTCCACCAGGCCACTGGTTCCCATTGCTTTCTGCAGAAATCCCAGAGTGCTGCAGCAGAGCTATGGGATGTGGGAGCAGAACAGAAAACACATTCCTGAAAGCAGCCAACAATGCCAAAGGACTGCAGCTAAGTGGAGGCAAAAGACATTACTTACAGGGCAGTGAGGTGGAATGTAAATGCTGATTGTCAGAATTAGTGCAGCTGTGTTACCATGGATATATGAAGCCCACAGTCATGTCCCAGTAGATGCTCATAAGTTTATTCTTAAGACAGACTGCCATGGGATGGAGGAACAGAAATCCCTTTTCCTGCTATATGGCTGGTGTCTGAGCAGCACAGGCAGAGGGCTGCATTTTTCACTCTCTCCTTTAGCCTGGCTTTTGCTGGGAACTGCAGGATAAAAACAAGGAGGATGAATTATGCTTCTGTGAAAACACTCAGTGCACATCTCTAATCAGCAAGAGAGAGTAACATTTAAGGGAGAGTCCCAGAGCTGGAAAGAAACAAGAGCTGGAGGCAGGTATAGGTACAGACTTTGCACATTAGTGTTTCCTAGGCTAGAAAAATTTAAAGCTCTCATTTAAACTTTCTGATTTAAAAAAAAAAAAAAAAGAAAAAAAAAAGACTCATTTTAATATGACTGCTAGCCTGTAAAGCTAATTTGAAAAACTGTGCTCTTGCCACTTGGCTAAAAATTACAATTAAGTGAAGTAGAAATGCCTGGTGCTGGAGACTTGCATGTCTGTCCCTGTGGGGAAGTGTCTTTTACAGTGCTTCCATGGGCAAAAAAGACCAGGTGAGAAAACAAAGGCCTGATCCTGTCCATGCTTAGACACGAATAGAGCTTCAAAACCTGTCTGCTGCACTTTCCCTGTCCTCAAACCAAGACTGCAACCTGCACATGAGCCTTCCTACTCCCACATCTCCACTATACTGTTCTCCAGACCAGCTGTCCCAGGCTCTTATTGGCACTGTCACCTGTGTCCCAGCATCCACAATAACAAGTATCTCCAGCTGTGCAAAGTTCATACCAAAGGCTGCCAGCACAGCCTGAGCCCTTGTGCACTTCACCCATTACCTGTTTAAAAATGTGCACCTTTAAGCAAGATAAATTTAGGCTGGAAATTGCCTCCCAGGCTTGTTGTTTCTATATTTTTCACTGATACTGTAAAGAGTTCTTTGGTGAGAAAAATGTTTTCCTCAGCTATTGAAAATCTGGATCAGATCCTTTTTTTATATTTCTCTTTGATCAACTAAGGAGCTTGAGCTAATATTGAATAGTGCTTTGCTAAGAACAGGTCCTTGTGGGGCCAACACTAGTGAAAAGGCTGGCACTGAGGATGGCTACCCATTTACAATTATTTTTTCAGATTTTTACAGTCAGATCCCAGTCTGTTCCCATGGTTTCCCTTAGTCTATATAATCTCTCCTGGCATCCTAAGACAGTGCTGTGGACATGCAGGACTTGTGTGGACATACATTGCAGACTCAACCTGCCCCCAAGTATGACCAGGTTCAGGTTTCACTGGTGTCCAGCAGTCCTGTTGGAGCCACTGTCCTGACTACTTCACTGGGTGGATCTTCCCAAGATCTTTCCATCAATGTCTCTTCCATACACCAGGCAAAGCTTCCACAGAGAAAACAGCAGTTCACTGATGACTTTGGATCCCCTGACACCACCTTTGACTTGGCAGCCTCCAGCAGTACCCAGATGCAGCTGTGCACGTAAAGCAAACTGATGGAAGGGCTCATGCTGATGGAGCTATGGTGAAGCTCAGATCTCTTCTTCCTCATTACTCTGACCCTGCAGCCCTGTGCCAGCACAGGCCCTCACTAACTCATAACTCCACTAATTAGACCTCAGCTTGGGTCAAGAAATGACCTTTGTGCTCTATGCAGCTTGAGAGCCTGTGGCTCTCCTGTCTCAGAGAGGTTCTGCAGAGGGCGAGCTGCTTGGGCAAACAGTGATGATAAGGGAGGGAACATATGGCTTTGCTTGCTCAGCACTGGAGGTGGCTTTCTACCACACCCACCTGAAAAGGCAGTGGAAATGTTTGTGTTGGGAAAGAAGAGGAGATGGAAAGAATCACCCTCGTGCTTAGCACAGTCCAGGAAAAAGTCTTTGGTCAAGGCTCTATGAATCTGTTCAGGGCTATTGGGGAGAATTATATGGCAACATTGAAGAATCAGTGAAGGGCAGATTTGACAGGCTCGCTTTTTTTTAATGATCCTATGGGGTGCACCAGCTTCAGATGCTGGATCCCCTGCCCTCAACTGTCTCGTGACAGGACTTCGACATTCTTAAATCTCAGCAGTGGCATTAGATGTGGCTACAGTCTCTCTGGAGCATACTGCACAACACACAGAGACCCTGACCCATCAGCATCCTGCCCTGGGCAAAGGTATCATGGCTGTGGAAACCTGTGATCTCTTCAGCAAACAACTTTCTCAGGGCAAAATATTTGGTTTTTGCAGTTAGGATAAAGCACGATGGCAAAAGAGTATTAAATCAGCAAGCATACTTGCATGTTGTATTTAATCTAACCTGGGTAAATCCTGAAGAGTTTTAGGTGGGATTTGCTGGAGCAAAAATGAGGAACCAGCTTGGTCACACAGTAGAAAGCCTGGTTGCTCTGCAGTGCCTCCAGCTCTTATGCTGGTTATGAAGAGGGAGGCAGCAGATTGTGGCATTAAGGTTACTTGCCCTGGCACAGTCTATTAATGGCCCTTCTGACCAAAAGTGCCAGGTGGCCTCTACGAAAGGCATCAAGATCCTGTTACTTAGGCCCCAAGGGGGAAACAGCTGTTCCATTGTGCTGTGACAGAAGGACCACGTCAACGATATCCAGCGTAATACTGGTGATCCTCAAAAAGTATCCAATATCCATTCTTCAAAGAAAGGGCTGAGTCCAGGCTGGACATGCCTGGTGTTATCGAATATGTTCCAGCCTGATATGAAAATCTCTACGAGAGACGGCAGAACCTAGAGAAGTTAAGCCCTGACTCCTTTGGGGTAGCTGCTCTCCAGTAGCACCTCCACCACTTCTGCCCTTCAGTCAATTGTCTGGGAATGGAACTAAGGGCACATGTCACAGTGGAGCCTTTGCCAGCCCTAGTCTGAATAAGGACAGTAGTATCATGACAGATAATGTCAGCTGCAAGTAACATTGTTGCTTAACATCTAAGGAGGGTGGGACTAAGAATTGCTGAACTTGGATTTGCTCTGGAAGCATCCTAAGAGATAACCCTATGTAATGCTATGGGCTGCATTGCTGGCTGGCACCGAGGGGCACAGCTCCCTTATGCTTTAGGTGCACAGCACATGCTCAGACAACAGCTCTGCTCAGCCTCCTCTCTGGTTCTGCTCTCTGTTTAATGAAGTCTTATGTATGATACAGAGATACTGGGAGAAATCAGCCCACCTCTGCTGATTTTAATGCTGTTGCCTGTGTTTAAATCTTTCCAGAAGGCACACAAGGGAATTTAAAAGGGGTGCAGTTGTTCCTTTGCAACTTGCACATGGTATGAGAATGCAGTACCCAGCCCCGAGATCCTCTGCAGCAGGACATGTCGCAGCTCTTGACAGCTGATAGCTGCCTTTTCCTGCCAGCTTCTCTTTATGGTCCATTAGCTGCTGTTTTGGAGATCAGGCTTGCTTCTTGGCATCTATTCAAGCTATAGAATTCAATTTATTTCTAGCACAACATCCACTGGTGTTGCCTCTGCAGTATGTTGGCAAGCTCACTAACTCAGAGGTAGCTCTGATTTCTCTTGCCAACAGGCAGAGGCAACAATTAAGATGATGACTGCATTTTTAAGGGCTTTCTCTTCAGGAGGGGTGTAGTACCCTGCGATCAGTCCCCAGCAGTCTCTCTCCTTGGGAGGAGCCTTTATGAGTGCCAGGGATACTTCTGCCACAGAAATGGAAGAGCTCAGCTGAGCTCCCAGCTATGATAGGGCTCTGCTTCAGCCTCAGATCTTGCCCAGCTTTAAATTCTTTCCATTGACTTTATCTTAATCTTTCTGTTCCATACACAATGTTATCAGAGCTACTTAGGCTTTACTGGCCTATCTCCTGTATTAGTAGTTACGTTTTGTTGACAGGACCAGACTGGTTGAGGTAAATTGGCTAACTCAGAGCACAGTTAGCAACATGCACACAGTTGGTCTGACTGTGTATTCTTCTGGAGCATTTTCCCATGGAAAGGACTCTTATGCAAACATTCAGTCTGTCCCACTAGCAATTTTGTGCCCATTGGGTGGTTTCAGTCAAAATCTGAAGGAGCAGTTAATCAGCAGAAGCAGCCAACTGTGCACAGAGCATCCTCTGTGAGCCCTGCAAGTCTCAGCGTGGGTTTTGGTCTCAGATACTATAGAATCCACATGGAAAAGATATTGCATCCCACCTACACAAATTTTGGTGGGAGTTGGTCTTGCTGGACACTAGAGAATTCAACTTTAAATTCGTAGGAAAACACGGATTAACTGTCTTCTCAACTGCCTTTTAGCTTTGGAGTAAGGCTTTTTTATTATAACTAAGAACATGGGCACTAAATCAAAAGAAATTCTCAGGTGCAAGTGACCTTTCAATCATCTTTTTGCTGGGGATATCTGCATTAGCCCAAAGCTGCAGATAAATGAGAATCATCAGGTTGTGTGAGCAGGGTTGGCATTGCAGGTCAAGCTGGTGAGCACCGAGTGCTGTGAGCTCTGCTTCCAGGGGTTCCAGAGCAGAGGCAAGTCAGCTAGCTGGCCAGCAAAACTCCTGGGGTAATGGCCCATGAGTAACTTGTTCCTCAGAGCAGCAATGGTAAGGAAAGTACATAGTCCACAGGCAGCCTAATTAAGATCTACTATAAAGACAGTCTAAGCTGACCTCATTCACTTTTATCTGGGAAATACAGCACATGACTCCAGCCCAGCAGCAACATGTGCAGGAGTGAGGGGCAGACTGAATAAAAGTGGGTTTCCTCAGCTCTCGTGCTTGGTGGTTGGGTGCAACGTGAGAGCTCTCATCACAGCCTCTGCTTTGGGACACACACAGGGCCACACAGGCAGCAGACACCCAGAGGGCCTTTGGGACAGGTTCTCTGCTGTCTGAGGTGTGATGAGTTGACCTCCCTCCCCTTACCAAGTGGGGGAATTAAGCAGATTATTCTTCTGTTTTCTGTTGTCTTTTTCTGAGAAACTAATAGTAAAGTGATATTGCTGAGCTATCACACTGAGCAGGGTAGTATCCTGTAGCTCTGGTTTTAAAGTCCTTTGCAATATAGGATGAGCCTGACTGTTTCTATGAGATTCCTTTCCTTGAACAGACAACCCCAGTAGAGGCAGGACACACCGGGAGTACAATAAAGGCACACCCAGGAGCTTAACATATATATATATATATATATATATATATATATAGGACCCTTCTACTTGAGGCACAATTCTTCCAGGAAGCAAATCCCCCATGGGAGAGGAGGTTTGCTGATTCCTGAATAAATTAATGTATTGCTTTCCTTCAGGATATTAAGATGTGTTGGACTGAAGAGCTGATCAAGCTCAATTTTTTAACTCATTATCACTGGATATAAATCTTGTCAATAAACCAGTCAATAAACATACAGATCAGGTGGGCTTTGTAGGGAGCTAGTTTGATGAAGTGCCAATTTGTATTGCAACAATTGCCAATATGTCTGTGGGCATCTTCTTGGCAGTCGTCACTTCACAAGGAGGTATAAAATAATTCTGGGCCATTGCTATTATTTACCTTACCTTTTTGAAAGATGTGCCAAAAAGGGAGCTAAGACATGCACTGTATTTTCTGCACTTCTCTTTTATTGTTTTTAGTGTATATAAATAACTGTCACAGTAGTTTATCCTCTTCTCCTCAGGAAAGTTAAGCATGCTTCTGTTCTTCAGTTGTTTATCAGGTTGTTGTTTTTTTTTGTGCCCTCCTTTTCAAAACAGAAAGTACCAGCGCTGAAGAGAAGCAGCCCAGGCGGGCTGAGCCTGCCGTGACACCCGCTTCCTTCTGCCACCTCGCGGGCTGCGGCCACAGTACACGGAGCATGGTTGGCTTTTCCGGCATGACATACGTTGTTTTCCCACCGCATTTAATGAAAGATCCCATGATAACAGGAAGCATTACACATCACCACCGGTGGGCATGTCCTGACACTTCTGAAAGGAGTTTCCCCTCCCTGCGTCAGAGCTGTCGTAACCAGAGGTGCTTCTCAGAGAGGTGACGACAACTTGAATGGTTTCACCTTGTCATTGCAGCAGATGAGGCTCACTTCTATTAATACTGATTGGTTGGTTTGTTTTAAAGTTTGCATAAATATGCAAGGTGTACAAAAAGAGCACTACTGTCTTTTTTCTGGGATACTAAGTAAAAGCCTGTGCCCCGACATTTTCAGGCACCAGCCCTTTCACACTGAGAAGGCTGCCACTGAGCTGCTGTCTTCTTTTTAGAGAAGATTTTACCTCTCACCCAGAGCAGAAGTGCAAACTCAACAGCAAAAGCATTGCTGGAGACAATGATGTCAGCTTTGCTCTGCACAGCTCTGGAAGCTCAGCCCTAAACCTCCTCAGCTGTGCCAGCCATCATCTCAGCCACTGCCCTTGTGGCACAACATCTGATGTCACATAACCCTCTGCTCTTGAAAGGAAGGAGGAAATGCCAATATGAGACAGCCTGTAACCATACATGGGCAGAAGAAAGGAATGGAGAAGGAGAGGTAGGATCAGGTACCTTGTTATAGGTGTCTTCCTGAGTCAGTGAAAGGGCATCCACTCACAGCTAGCTAGGCCACACAGCCCTGCCATCACCTCAGACTTCAGAGCAATTACAGCTGAGCTAAACCTGAGCAATATGGGTGAAGGGAAGGTGCTTATGTTGTAAGAATAAAAGCAGACTCCAAACCAGACTGCTTTGGGAGAGGTTTTTTTCTTCTCTGCATTAAATGTATAGGTTTTGGCACTATCTATTGCAGGTCACAGGTGCTCAGAATGATATGGCTCAAGGAAATGTTGCTAACACAACAAAAGACAATTAGATCAAGCATCCACCAATTATTTTTTTTTATTTTTTATTTTTTTTCCAAAAGTGGAGCAGTTTTCAGCAGGAAAATGTGGAGTGTCATAAACTGGTGCTCTTCTGGTAAGATTCAACATAACCATGCAGCAGTCTGGAGGTCCTGCACTGGGAGGACAACAGGTTGGTATGGAGAGCCAAAGAGCTCTTCCCTTTCTGCAATGCTTGGGAGAGTGCTTGTCTGCTGTCCAGAACAGAACAACCATGTTATGTCAAAGTAACTGTTAAAAAATAAACTTTGCAAAGTTGAATTGCACATATTCTTTGGATTTGCTTTTACCAAGTTACCTTAAACTGAAATACAGAGGTTGAGTATTTTTTCCTTCTGAATAACTGCAATTGTAGCTCTGGCCTTGGAAGGACACACAGCTCTTAAATGTAGCATGTCTGTAGGAGGCGTGCAGCTACATTTAGGAATGTTTTCTCTTGCCCACAGTGTTATCTATGTATGTTTGATGAGTTGCAACTGCTCCATTAATTTCAGAATGTGTGGAAAAAAACCCATGAATTAGTCTTCTTGAAGGAGCCCCAATATTTTTATTATTATCTTTAGATATTCATTATCCATGCTAAAAATGTTATTGTTCAGAGTAACTTTCTGGTGAATAATTTGTTATCATCTCAGACACATTAAGCATATGGCTGTTCCTCTCTTAACCACATTTCCTATATAAGGCCCAGAGAACTCACGTAATCCTGACTTCAGAAACACATCCCAGTGCAAACATTCCCTGCTGTCACTTGAGGAGTCACTGCTACCACCTCCCAGTGACCCATTTACCCTTGCTCCTCAGGAAATCACATGGCCCAGAGCAGAAGTGTTTCCAAAAGAGCATTCAGCTTTCTGCCCACAACTGCTTGGCACTCTGAGCCTCAGCAAGCCCACTGCTCCCCTTGGCCCCAGGAGCGGGCCTGCCAGGCATGCCTGACCTCTGCATGGGAGAAGGCCAACGCAATGACACGGGGGCAGAGCTGGAAGCTGGTGCAATGCCTGCAGAAAGGGCTGATGCATGAGCAGGTCTCTGCAGGGAGACTTGATTCAGAGGGAATTCATCCATGCTGATGGCATTTCTCTTTGGGCTACTAATTAGTGCAGCTCAGTGGAATGTGCTCTGCCGATGCAGTCTGGAGGTTTGGCCTGTGCTGCTTTGCACCCCACCTGGCAGAAGTTTCTGACCTGATATGTTATTTGCTCACTGAAATGCACCCTTTTCCCAGTGCAGCACCATGGGGCTTGGCTCTGCCATGTCACCCAGGTTGGACAGAGGTGCCAGAGATGACATTGCCATCTCCTTACCAGGTGTCTGTGTGGGGTGCTGGTGCCAGTGAGAGTAGCAGTGGGGCTTAGTTCTCACTGCAGCCTGGCTTGTGCTGCCTTCATTGCCTCAGGTGAAACGGGCAAAAAAGCCCAGCAAACAGGGCCCTGAACATGGTGCTGTCCCCAGCCACATGTGCTAACTGCCCCGTTATTAAATGCAAATTCCAGATGTTTGCCAGCAGTAAGATTCTCTGGCCAGCCTGCTCTGGTCTGGTCCTGTGCTTCTTTTAGAAGGGACAATTTATGAGTTTAGCCTAAGACAAGCAGGAAACATTGGCTGTGTTTTCTTATTGTCAAAGGCATTGTTTCTGAAAGTGGCACAAAGAGGAGCTTGACCTCTGTCACATGTACTTTTGTGAGTCAGTAGAAGAGAAATGCCAAAAAAGCCTTCATAGTGGAGAGGACTTTTCCTAAGAGTGCAGCAAGGTTGAACTGGGCGTTTATATCTGAAATTATTCCATTAACGTTCTTATGCAAATGAATGTGAATACTTGAAAAAAGATTGTGTTGTGCCAACTGGCTGAAACAAGACAGAACAAGAAGTAGATAGCATGAGGTTGTCCCATTTGTTGAGATAATAACAGCTGAAAGGATGTAGGTTGACTTCCTAAGACTAGCATAACTAGTCTTTACCAGTGTGAAGCAACTAAATAGCAGCTTGCATAAGCAATTTGGCTGCTTTGTGGGTGTTGTTGTGTAATGAGACAAATAGAAATATTTCTCTAATAGAAACAAAAGCAAATTCAAATTCATGTTGAGAACTTGGCTACTGGATCCTCAGGAGCAGCTGCTTGTGTAAGATTAGCTCAGGAGAGGGTTCAAACATACACAGAATCACAGGGTTGTTCTGGTTGGAAAAGACCTTTAAGGTCATCAAGTCCAACCATTAGCATAACTACTGAGTCCAGTGCTAAACCATGTCCCTGAGCACCACACCTACAGGCTTTTAAACACCTCCAGGGATGGTGATTCAACCACCACCCTGGGCAGCCTATTCCAGTGTTTAATTACCCTTTCAGTGAAGAATTTTCTTCTAATAGCTAGCTGAAACCTCCCCTTTTCCAAGAGGACCATTTCCTCTTGTCCTGTTTCTTGTTGCCTGGGAGAAGAGACCAACGCCCATCTTGCTACAACCTCCTTTCAGGCAGTTGTAGAGAGCAATAAGGTCTTCCCTCAGCCTCCTTTTCTCCAGACTGAACAAGCCCAGTCCCCTCAGATGCTTCTCATAAGACTTATTCTCCAGACCCTTCACCAGCTTTGTTGCCCTTCTCTGGACTCACTCCAGCACCTCAGGCTTCCATCACTCAGACTTCTGAAGCCTTGTATTTAGGCTGCTTTTATGTGTATATGGGAAATTTTGAATGGTGCCAGTCCATGGCAGTAATCTTTGAGTCCCTGATTTCTCATGGAAAGAGGGAACATCATCCCAGGCTGAGATGGGAAGAGCTGAGCTGGTGAGTACCTGGGGTGCCAGATGTCCATGAGCACACAGTGCCGTGCTACTGGCTAACCCACGCGCTGTGACTGAACATGTTGTTTACTTTGACAGGCTGTGGTACAGGCTCTGCGTGGGCTTGGCCACTATGAGACATTTGGCCTTTAGGGCTGAAACTCCCTTTTACTCTCCATGACTTTTCATGACGGCAGTGAAGCCGACGCTGGATGTCCCAGACTCCTGGCCCAGGAGTTGCCCCAAGTTTGCAGAGCTGTAGAGCCTGCAAGGAAGAGCTGGGCACACAGGTACCTGGCTCCCCAGCACCAGGCATGCTTGGCTCCCATCTCTCCTGCTCCCATCACCACATGAGATGGGAATAAAGAAGCTCAGTGTCAGCAACCAAAGGCAAGTTGCTGCTGGGTTTAATGGAAACAAATTATTTGTGAATCCCAGCACATGGGCTGAAGGCAGGCATTCTTGTACCTCCTCTCTGGGCCAGGAGAGATCCCAAGGGCTGGTTTTCCCTCTCATGTGAGGCTGGAGCAGAAAGCAGAGGATAACCACTGAGCTGACACTGTGAGGAGAGGGTGTGAGTGCTTAAATATCTGGCTTCACACACCTTCCTGAAGACAGAGCATGCACAACTCCTCCGTGCCCTCTGCTCCTCGGAAAACAGCTTGCAAACAGCTGTGCAGACTTTCAGAACCCTGACACTTGTTAAGTAAGATAGCTCCTAAGAAGACTACCCTGACAGAAATGCTGCTGGGACACCTACAGCAAGCCATGAGGGTGTGAGGTTTGAAGGCCACAGTGGATCTGTCTCAGGCTCCTTTCCCTCTACTTCAGAATTCCATGGGTTACCACCATAGAGTAAACCTGCACTTTCTTTTTGTTTTGTTTTGGGGTTTTTTATAGCTCTTAGCAGGAATGTGAGCACAATTTTTCCTTGCAGTCCAGAGGAATGACTGCTAGGCAGATTTAGAGACCACATTCCAGGCTTCAGGCTCTGCCATGCTCCGATGCTCCAGCGTATCTTATTCCACTTCATTGCTTTTCATTGTGACTCCCCAGAGGTCTGGCTGGGGATGGAGCCTGCAAGCCACCTGCTGCAGAGGGGGCTGAAGTGCTGCTGACCCCTTTTGCCTTCCTTTGAGCCTGGCAAAGTAGATGACAGATGTCTCTTCTTTCAGAAAAGCTTTCTGTTCTGCTGTTCCCACTTTCTTGCTCTCTCCAGCCTCTTTTCTGTGATGACACACACTTCAGTACCTGGCTTTTCCAGCTTTTCACTGGCTTCCCAGTTTGTCTCTCCATTTTTAAATGTCTGTGCACACTGTCATCTCATCATTAGCTGCAGAGTCTCCCCCAGCATTAGCACACACTCCAGCAGTTCCATGGACTTTTATCTCCACTTTCTTCTCCACCTTTCTTCCATCCTGGACTCTTTCCAGTCTGTTTCCTTAAGTGCAGGCTGTCACATACAAAGTTGTACCATTGTCTCCGATCTTGTTTTCCATTTCCAGTAGTACTTTAGAAGTAAGCTAAGGACTGGCATGTATCACCTTGTGTTTTTTCCTGTTGTAAAGGAATTTCAGCCATGAGAAGGGTGCAGGTGCACTGCAGGTTTGGACACCCTCAGCACCTGCTGGTGTCTGAACCCAGTGGGAATGGAGGTGTGAGCTGGCCAGTCAGCCTGGCTCCATCTCTGGTAACACCAATGCTTGCAGCAAGTATTTTCTGATTTATATATCAGTCTTAGATTAGAAATGAAGGCATTCTCTCAAGCACTTTCCCATGAGCTTCTCAAGGGAAGAGGGGGTAAAATTAGCTTTTGAATTTAATTGTCCAAATCTGGTTTTGTCTGGGGATCAAATGCTGGCAGTCTTAGCAAGTGGTAGCAGACTCCCCATCATGGGAGCTGTATTGCCAGAGGGCAAGAGTCTCTTTCACTGCCCCATTTGCCTAGGGGATGACTATCTTCCCCTCAGATTTTGCTGTGAGATACATCAGGAGTGTCTACTCTCCCCTGCCATCACTTCCTGACTGCTGTAGGTCAGTGGCTCTCCACTGAGTTACATGCATGAGCAATAAGCACAAAATTGTTTAATTTCTATGCAGGCTCAGATCATCTTGGTCATCTGTATGGAAGAAATCCTCTTTGCTGTGTAGTGGAGGAGATGGCCTTCAAGATTCAGGGAATGTTAAAAAAAACCCGGAAGCTGAGAGTTCAGGAGAATGGCAGGAGGCTTGTGTCTGTTAAAGAGGGAGGTAGATGAAACAAGGGTCTTCGTTAGGAGCTCCTGACCTGAGCACAGACCAGACTGACAGTATTTCTCTCATTATTTCAGCAAGTTGTTCATGCAGTCAAAAGTTTTGTGCCTTTTGTTATCTGACTGAGTTCAGTTTATTTGGAATTCAAATACTTCACTTGGTACGTTCTGGGTGGTGGGCTCTCTGTCAGGCTTTGGCACACAGGTAGTATGTGTGCTACCCAGAAACACAGATGTGAGACAAGGAAGGTCAAATGCTAAGAGTTCTGCATAATTGTCACTGAGATATGTGGAGACATTTATGACAATACTATTAATTTTTCCTGTAACAGAAGCAGCAGCTCATTAATTTATTAATTTCCATTTCAATTAGAAATATCCTCCATGCAGCTCAAGTACAGGGGAAATTAAAAGCTCATTTTTCAGTTTGCTCTCTTAATTTTCAGCATATGCAGTTTAGTATCTGATTGCAATGGCAGCACCTTGATGGGAGTCGTTACTCTGGCCAAGGGGATCTTCCTTCTTGATGTGACTGTCAGTCTTGCAGCTGGTGCAGACCTGGTGTGTGCTCTGGGAGAAGTTCTGTGTGTTCCCCCAAGCACTCCTGTTGAACCAACACAGTTCTCCAGGGTCCCAAAGATGGAAGTGCTTTTGGGCTTTGGTTTTGGTGAGTAGCTGACAATGGAAGTGGGAAAGTTTCCTCTTGCCCATCCACGTAGCCCATGTGTGCGCTGTGTGTGCTGACCCAGCCCAGCCATGCAGTGTGGCCCCAGCTCCAGAGCCAGCCCCAAGACACTGCACAAGCGAGGAGCAGGTGAGTTGTTGCTCTCTGCTGGTAAAGCTTGGGAAGATCCAGCAACAAGGCAGCAGGATTCTTTTATACGTGATTCTGGCCTGCATGCAAGTGCAGCATTTTGGTTGTTCTGCTCAAGTGGGTTGTTAATATTAGCAGTGCCTTTCTGGACACTTAGACTTTGTCAGCCAAAGCTGGCAAGAAGCTTCAGGGCTCAAGAGATGCTTGCTGGAGAGAGAAGGTTTCCCTTTTGCAGGTTTCTAGCTGGGACTGGAGAGGAGCTTAAAGTATTGCTGATCAAAAATTTTAAGAGGAATCCTTGCATAATTGAGCCTGGACCTTGTAGCTGTTAACAGCACCTGGTGGAAAGGTTATGAAAATCTTCCTGAAACATTTTTATGCAACTAGGTAGGACTGCGTGGCAGGATTTTGCTACTTCCCACCATGGTGTGATGCCAGTGATGGTCATATTTTTTCCTCTGTTATCGAGGGAGCTGTCCTGGGCTTCCGGGAAGGATGGAGTCTGAAGTGTGGTCACTACCTTAACTCAGCTGCCAGAGTGCTGGTGTCCATGACTGACAGAATGACTGACCATGACTGACAAGCGGTTTAACATCTTTGTTGGAGACGTGGACAGTGGGATTGAGTGTGTCCTCAGCAGGTTTGCTGATGATACCAAGCTGTGTGGTGTCGTTGACACCCAAGGGGGAAGGGACACCATCCAGAGGGACCTTGACAGGCTGGAGAGGTGGGCCAGTGCCAACCTCATGAAGTTCAACAAGGCCAAGTGCAGGGTCCTGCACCTGGGTCAGCACAACCCCAGGCACAAATACAGACTGGGGAGAGAATGGCTGGAGAGCAGTCCTGAGGAGAAGGACTTGAGGGTTGTAGTTGATAAGAAGCTTGACATGAGCCACCAGTGTGTGCTGGAGCCCAGAGAGCCAAACACATCCTGGGCTGCATCAAAAGAAGTGTGGCCAGCAGGGCCAGGGAGGGGATTCTACCCCTCTACTCTGGTGAGACCCCACCTGGAGTACTGTGTACAGTTCTGGAGCCCTTAGCACAAGTAAGACATAGAGCTGTTGGAGAGGGTCCAGAGAAGGGCCACCAAGATGATCAAAGGGCTGGAGCACCTCTGCTATGAAGACAGGCTGAGAGAGTTGGGGCTGTTCAGCCTAGAAAATAGAAGGCTCCAGAAAGACCTTATAGCACCTTCCAGTACTTGAAGGGGCTACAGGAAAGCTGGGGAGGGGCTTTTCATCAGAGAGGGCAGTGATAGGACAAGGGGTAATGGTTTTAAACTGAAAGAGGGGAGATTTACATTGGGCATCAGGAAGTAATTCTTAACCACAAGGGCAGTAAGGTGCTGGAATAGGTTGCTCAGGGAGGTTGTGGAAGCCCCCTCCCTGGAGGTTTTTAAGGCCAGGTTGGATGAGGTTTTGTGCAGCCTGGTCTCGTGTGAGGTGTCCCTGCTCATAGAAGGGAGGTTGAAACCTGATGATCTTTAATGTCTCCTCCAACCTTAACCAATCTAGGACTCTATGATTCTATAATAATCTCATCCTGCTCCTCTGTGTCCCTCTTACTCCTCAGATACTGAGCAGAAATTATATGTTCCCAGGTGAGAGTGGTGACTGTTGGAAGAACAGCAATTTTGATGTTGCTATAAGGCTTACTACCAAACAGGCAAAACTAAGAAGAAAACATGAACAAAGCTTCATGAACCTGGAGTAGTACTCTTTGATCTTATTGCTTTAGAAAAGGAAGGGTGACCCTGAGATCACCTATGAACTCATACAAAATTCATCAGAGATATAAACTTTAAAGTCCTTGCTCTGCTACATGTCTCCTTGATGGTCCTGGTAACTGGCTGGCTTCTTTGTATCTCAGTCCTTACTCGCCTGTCTGGTGGATGTGATGGTGATTTCATACCCCACAGGGTGCAGTGAAGGCAAATGTATGAAATATTAGCTGCTGTTGTGAGGTTTTCAGGTAGATGGACAAGGCTGTCTCATCACCACAGTCCATTCAAAGGTCTTTTCACCAGCAGCACTGGAGCTAGAGCAGAGATTTCTGAGGTTAGACACTGTGCAGCCAAGGGCATCCTATGCATGGAGGCTCCAGGCACTCTTGCTCAGCTGAAACATTAACACTGGCCTTTTCTTTACATGGACCAGCCACCATTACAGAGCTGCAGACATGCCTGCAGCCTTGCAGGTGGCACAGCCTGAGCTGCACCCCATGTCCTTGCTTCAAAGGGAGTGGGAGAAATGCAGAGAGGGCCATGCAGAGCCTTGCTGAAAACCAGCCTCCTCTAATAAGAGGTGGGTTATTCTCACTTAGATGTAAAATGGTTGCATCCTTTGGGAAAACTGTCTTGCTAGCACAGGCTTAGACCTCAGCTGTTATTTGCTGTCACTGTGTGCCAGAGGAATCCCCCCATCTTCAAAGGAGTATCTAGTGCAGATAGGGATGATGTACCCAGGTAGCAAAGAGCTATTTCTTCCTTAGGCAGTCTTTTCCTTTCAGCATCTTCTCGTGCAATCATCATCTCCTGGCTGAGTTACTATGGTAATAAAAGTACATCATAGCCATTACACTTACTTACTGTCGCCAGGGTCACAAGAGAGGAAAAATAGCAGAGCAAGCTGCTTAACTTCTTAGTTTCTTGCACACCCATGCTAAGAGCATGGGAAAGAACTGGAAAGGACTGGGAGTCCCTGCATCTTCCATGCCTCGCTAACCGTGTTTCTTGCAGTGCAGATGCAGAACTAGGTGCTCCTTCCCATGCCCTGGGGATGTCCCCTGTGCAGCCCACTCGGCTCCCTTAGACTGATGTGCCTGAAGAGTGGGACATGGTAGTGCCATGATATGTATGTCACCAGTGGCAGGATGAGGGCTGTGCTGTGGGGCCCAGCAGCACAGTGCTTCATGCTCAGAGTGCTGGTGGTGCATCTGAGAGGCCTTTGGGGGAGAGTAGCAGGGTGCTGCCCCAGGACCGTAAATGCTGACCCTGTCCCACAGGGTGCTGTGCTGTCAGTGCCTGGAGGGGCTCACTGCTCCCTGGTGTAGGACCTGGGCTCACTCACCTGCCAGCAGGCACCAGGGTGGCTCTTGTCAAGGGAGAAGGAGGTGATGCAGGTGTGAGAAAGCCATACTGTGCTGGACCCTGTCAGACTTGCAGCCTGGCTGCCTGTGCATGGGCTCTGCTGGGGGAACAAAAGCAAGCTGGGGATCTGGGCTGTAATGCCTGCCATGCCAATGTTGTCAAATCTGTCCTTGCTTCTAGGACCTAGAAAGCTTACAGAAAAATCCCTCTATTGGTGCAGAAACGCCTTTTTCATGTGGCATGGAGTGTTAGATGGCACCTTGTGCAAAGGCTATAAATGTGTATGTAGGGGGTGTAGGAGGTGGTCTCTGAGGTCCTGGTCTTGCAGCCCCAAGTTCTGCTGCCTTCCAGCTCTAGTGCTTCTGGCAGGCTATTTTTATCACTTGGACTGCAGTTTTTACCTACTATTCTAATCCTGTGTTACTGATTACTCCCGATTACGAAGGAATTTAAATTTGCTCAACACACATTAATGATTCTGTGTCACACAGCATAAATCAGAGAGCAGCATCGGCAGCCAAAGCTCAGGAACAAAGTCTGTGCAGGAGCCTGGCCTTGGTCTGCCACTGGAGAATAATGCATTGTGTTAGGACCAGGCACTGTCAGTTTTTATAACAGAACATGTGAAGAGCCTACACTGGTTTTATTCTTCCTTTTTACTTGGCTGAACAGTCAATCAGGAAGAGTCTCTAAGTTACCATCACAAACAGACAGAAGAGGCAAATCCAACAAGCTGTCAGGACTGATTTTCCTGGAAATATGAGTACAAAACACTGTTCTTATTTACATTATTCATGCACATTTTTTCTAGTTCTAAAGGATTTGCTAGGGCATATAATGTACTATTTCCAATAAAATAAGGTAATTTTTCAGCAAATTGTTCTGCTTTGCCATAAACCGTTTGTTTGTTTGTTTGTTTCCTTGTGTGTTGGAATTATTACTTAAGCAATTTGCAAAAATTTAAGCTACCTTGGTCTGTTGACCCTCTGGAAGAAGAGAACCATGTGAATTAGCTGCACTGGGTTATCAAGATCCTTAGGAGCCAGAAGAAACGAGTCTAAATGCAAACTCCAGAGTGGCCCCGCTCTTCCCCCAGAGGTTGAGAAGAGCAATGCTTCCAAAATGCAGTCTTTCCTCCGGCTGTGCCCTGCACAAGGCTCTGCCCCATCCAACAAGGCCCCTGCAGGGCCAGCCGGGGCAGCTGGAGCAGCTCGGAGCACCTCGGTGCTGTCCCCTCCAAAGAACGGGAGCTTAGCTGCTGCGTGAGACAGAGACACTGGACGCTTAAGGGAACGTACAGTACAGTTTAAGAGAGTAGATGGATGGCAAAGTGAGCCTGAGGAAAGGGCTGGAGACAATTTAAGCTGCACCTGCAGCCAGCAGTGGGTAGCTACAAACTGTCAGCCCTGCCTCTGACAAGCTATCATTTATCCTCCAGTGCTACCACATCTTGCTCTTTAATGTGTAGTTAAGAGAAAGAATTACTACAGTAGTAAGGGTTGCATTTGCACTTAAATGAATTTTTAAGTATCTTCTTGTTCAACCTTCCTGATGGAATAGACATGTCTGCCTGTGGAAAAACTGAAAACCAATAAATAATACATCCACTGAGTGTTTCACCTTGGGAAAGGACGCATTGCGAAGCATCTGTCTGTTCATCAAATTAAAGTTTCTGTTTGATAGAAGGGAGATTATTTGGATTCAAGGACTAGTAGCAGAACTGATTGTGTGATGGGTCTCTGCATTAAGACAGTAGCATGAGAAGCCAGAGTGGTGGGGCTGCAGCAGCCTCTTCCTGCAGGGAACACAGAGTCTTAATGCTTTGATAATTCCCCCAAATAGTTATTAGCATATTTGTAATATGCCATGGTTATTGAACCTCTTCTAAACTCGGAAATTCTTACTGGCTACAATGCTTTGGACTTTGGGACTGGTCTCCATGGTGATACTGGCCCAGGTGGTCCTGCAAAGGACGGATGATGGCAGAGAGAAATCTTGATCTGGGCAGAATGACTGCACCGGTGCTGCTCACATGCTCACAGTCACCCTGCCCTCCCTGCCAGTGATCCCCCTCTGCCAGCCTCTGGAACAAACCTCATGATCCACTCACTGGAGTTGCTGCAGCTAAACTGAGATTCCCAGGGCGTTTCTGAGAGCTCAAGACCTGGATCAGGTCATGTAAGGAAACCACCTGCTCCCGTCATGGTGGACACAAGAGTAAGAGGTACTGGAACTGAGAGACAATTGAAACTGCTGTACATTGAAAAGCAATTTATGGTACGTGCTTTGTTAACTCTTCTGAGAGCAGTATCACAGCAGAGCTGAGGTGTTGCATGTGAATCCCCCTCTGTGTGCATGGGGAGTCAGGAAAGTTCACAGAGGCTGTGTTTTCCAAGCTGCCAGCCATGGCTCAATACTACAGGGGTACAAAAATTACAGACAAAATGGAGAAGGGGCTCTCCTGGGCCAAGCTGGGAATCATAGAATCGTAGAATGGTTTGAAGCTTCATTCATGTTCATCATGACTCAGAAAGCCACCTGGTATCTGTAGGAGGCAGAAAGCTGGGTGGGGAGTGGGGAGGGAGGCTCGTGGGAGCAGCACACAGGTAGCAAGAGTTTCTGGGGTGGATTGTTGGGCTTCATGGCTGGGATGTGCTGTGGAGGAGTCCTGGGGTGCACAGTGGGGTGAAGCATGATGTATGGTTGCCTTGCATTATGGGATAGAGGAGAAGCAGGAATGTTGCTTCATTTCCAACTTTCTGATTAGAAGAACATCAGCCTTTATTAGAGCACAAATGATTGTGTTTGTGCTATCTTGCCCTTGCCCTGCGTTTTATGTGGTCTGGGTTCTCTTTACTGGCACCAATGCATTCCAGTAAAGCAGTGTTGAGGACATCTGCTGCTGTAATGAGGGGCATAACAATCTTCTGAAGCAACTTTGCTTCCTGCAAAGCTCTCAGGGTCAGTTTAGGGACAGAACACAAGAGCTTTTGGACAAAAGCACTGGACCCACACCTGGTTTGCCATGAAATATGGTCTTTATCCTTTCTCCTCCCTTTCTTTTTTTGCCTGGCCTGACCCTGTTTCAATGTGGCAGCCCCATTAGCTGCCTCAGCCATATGTGCAAAGACAGACAGACCAGGTCTCCTGGAAAATGATACCCATGCACCTAGCAGTGTGTAAGTTCAAAATGCAGGCAGAGCCTCAAGAGCAATCCCAGGAGTGATTTTCTAGCAAGGAGCTGCTGGTGTTGTCCATGGCACAAACACGTAGGCATCGTGGTCATGCATCTCCTCAGTGCATCCATCACTTGTCTTAGAGACAGGCCACGATGACTCTATCTATGTTGTATGTCTGCCATCCCTCTGTTATAGTAGAAGGCAAAGCTGGAATAACGAGGCCTGTGCCAACTCACAGCACAGCCATAAATTCTAGGAATGCTTCTGAGGCAAGTTAAAGCAAATTAGTAATTATCATGACTGACACGTACTCTGCAGTGACCAATGAGGAGCCTGCTGCTGAATACTAAAAATCTCTTAGCAGAGGAGTTACAACTGTGGCTGTCAACATGGCTATAATTAGGCAGCACTAAGTGAAATGACTTCTTCTCAGATGTACTCCCTTAAGAATCTGCAGATCTGGATTGTCATGCAAAGGAAGGAGGCTAAAAAGGGCCCTTCACTGTTTGTGTTGTGGGGCCTACAGAGGCCAGATAAAGTGGGACCCAAGTGGAGTGCACACAGGAGTGGGGTTAGTCTGCTTATCAATCCAAACTGTCACATTTTGCATTCCCCTTCCACCTTCTTTTTCAGGGCCTCCAAACATCTCACAAGTACTGGAGTTATGCCTCTCAAACACTCAGGAGTATTAATCACTTGAAAGATGAGTTAATAATCTCTGAGTTGTTGAGACATGCTGAAGGACAAGCTGATAAATTTTAATTGCACAGTGGGGAAGTGTTCCTCTGGCTGGGAGATCAGGTTGATGACAAGTTCAGAAATCTCCAGGGAAGCAGATGAAGAGACAGAAGTTTTCTGTGTGAGCAGGAAAAGTCACTTATAAATATAAAACCTCCTGTGGAAAAGTCAAGCAGTGTTAAAAGAGACCATACCTCCCTACTTAAGGATTAATCTTTGCATAAAGGCTAAGTGTTGCTGCATAATTTATCCAGTGCCTAAAACAAGCAGGTCTTTCTTCAGCACCATGCCTTTTATTTTTACAGTTTAGAGAAAATAAACACCCATTAAACGTCTGTGGACAGAAGTAGCTCTCCAGTTACCACTGGGTGTATTTTTCATGCTGGGTATTGCAACCCTGATCTTGTTCTTTACATGTGATACCACTTCTTACAGTGGACATATCTTAAAGGGTCTCATCCTTGAGGGTACTATACTGGCTCAAGATGAACTGGGCTGCAACATCCCTGCCAAGGTGAAGCAACAGCAGTGACAAGTGCAATTGAGAAGGACGTTAAACTACCACTGATTAAGTCAGCTCTGACTGTAATGCTGAAATCAGCCTGATTCCATCCTGGCTGCTGCAGACTATATTGCATTTCCACAATAATAGAAAACATCAGTTTTCAGCCTTGCTTAGTGCTGTTGTCCTGGGAACAGAAAATTTCCACTCACTCCTCAAAATGTTGATCTGTTGACTTATTTTTCAGGTGAGCTGTTGTTCTTACTGAGTGTGTTGCTGCTGCATCATGTTTGTGCAGGAGTGAAGGGATGAGTTTTGTTTTCAGCTCCCTGTGTGCCCATTCTAACAGCAAATGGCCTCTGGTTAAGAAGCAGGAATTTGTGATTCCAGATTGCTTTTAATACCTGCTTCTAATCTTTGTACAGGATTCTATCCATTAAGAATAAGCACCATGCAGAAACTTTGCAAGAGATGACAGATTTACATGAGTTGATGCTTTACATTAAGGCTCTCCCTGCAAGGGCTGTGCCTGCAGTCAGGATTTAGGACTCAGGTCACTAACTCTCGGTGGTGTCAGACTTATCAAGCTGGGGCTTGGCCATCACATTCATCTATAAAACCAGACTGTTTCTTCCACTGCTGAGGAAGGCAATAGAAAGCATGAAGGACTGAATTAATCTAAGGATAAGTAATAGCAGAATTCAAATTTCCAGGTCTTTTTACCCCTTCCTTTTGTGTTTCAAAGAGCTGACACCCACCTGAGGTGGTAATATGTTGTCACTATCAGTACACCTCTGTTGAGGACAGTAGATAAACAGCTCCCTCTGTGAGTCAACGTGCTCCCATCTGAAACATTCAGTATGATTAGCAAGGAGGGTTTTAAGTACATCTTTTTCCTCCATCTGGCAGTTTGATCCATCTTCCCCTGTCACGATATTTGATAGATTAATTTCACACATAATGAAAGACTATATCTCATGGGTGTTTAAAAAGCAATAGCAGGGCAGTTGCCAGCAGTCAGGAGCAGAGATCTTCAACCAGTGATTCTGCTGGCTGTTTTTAGTTATTGTATGCTAGAAGGAGAACCTCACCTAGCAGCAATCTTATGTTTGCTATGGTGGAAACATTTTTGACAGTATAAATGAAAGCGTATTCAATGGTGACCACTACCAGAACAAAAGAGCAGGGCTGAGCATACGGCCGTGTTTTCATGTGCAAAGCTAGCACCACCCACACATGCTTGTGAGAGAAAGAGGTGCAGAGGTGACGCCAACACTCCTAGGGACAACTACAGTCAAGGGAGGGGTAGAGGTTCATTTTCAAATGAAAAGTGGGAGTACAGCTCTCAGATGAGTCAGTAAGGAAGAGCCCCCGCAGAAGAGTCTCACACCTCTTACTGCCTCGCAGAACTGCTCGTTGCTGCCTCTTTGCTCCTGTCCTACTTTCTAGGAAAGCTGCAAAATTTCGCTGCATTCTCATCATGCCCCCAGCAGCAATTCTGAGCAACCTGCACTATCACAGCACTCATTAAGCCATCAGCTATACAAAGAGAAATCTGAGAAAAGCTGAGCCTAGGCTGTGTGAGGTGGGGAAGAAACATACTTGGGAGTTTCTGTGAATCACATAAGAGTGTAACTTGCAGAATGTTCTTTTTAATTTCTGTGCAGAAAACAATGGCACAGGGAGGACCAAGAAGTATTCTGGAAACTCCACCTTGGGCCTCTATTACTGCTCAGAAGCCAAGCTCTGTTACTGTGCCACCAGTACTTACCCAGAGATGCTGCCATCAACAACAGACCCACCAAGAACAACACTTGAAAACCTGAGAGCCCAGCCTTTATATGACCTCATGATCCTGTAATCTGTTACATCCTCTTCATATAGTCAGACCCATAATTACAATGTAAATAGCATTTTGGTGTCCTTCTTACATGACCCAACCTGCAGACTTGCATCCAAAAGACAGCAAGACACACTTGCCCATGTCTCCATGGTCCTTGGGGAACAGGGTGCTGGGAAAACAACAACAAACTGATTTATTTGTTCTCCTGTATCTCATCCAGTTCGCCCATCCTATAACAGCTGCCTTCTCCTCAAAGAACTTTTATTATAGCAAACAATACTCTATCAGAATTTCAGTTAAAAAAAAACATTCTATTGTGTTTTCCCCTGAAGATCCAGTTCTTCTGTTCTTCTGTTCCTCCAGCCAGTCAGAGGCTCACTGGGCAGGGAGCAATCACTGGCACAGGAACTGAAGGATGAAAAAGCCTCTACTCATACCTGAAAGGTAAACTCACTCACCTGAAGCCAAGTTCTTCTGTAGTTTTGAGGTCGAAACAAAATAAAATTTAGTGAAATAAAAGTCCCCAATCTAGACTTGCTATATTTTCTACACCTCTGATTTATGCTGAGGCAATCCCTGCAGAAGATGCTGTGCTGGTTTGGTTTGGTTTGGCGAGATTCGGTAGCAGGGGAGGGGCTCCCAAGGTGGCTTCTGTAAGAGGCTGAAAAGCTCCCCTGGCTGGTGTGGCCAAGGCCACACAACGGATGCACCTCTGCAATTAACATGACAGAACTGATATAAGACCTGAGCAGAGGGGGAAGAGAAGAGCTGAAGTAGAAAGCAGAGGTGAGATCAGTGCTAGAGCACAGAGATGCCAACGTCAGTGAGGAAGGAGAGGGAGGAGGTGCCCGAGCAGAAGTTTCCCTGCAGCGCATGGAAATTACACAGAGTGTCTTCCTGCAACCCATGGAGGAGCACATTGGAGCATCCCCTGAAGGAGCATGGTAGGGCAGATGTGGCCCTGCAGCCCATGGACCTGGACCTGCAGCCATGAAGAGCCCTGGGCCAGGGGAGGAGACTGTTCCCAAAGCAGCCCATGGCTCTGTGGGCAGCCCATGGCTCAGGAGCAGTCTGCTCCTGAGGGACTGCACGTCCTGGGAGCGACCCATGTTGGAAGGGCTTGTGAAGGACTCTCTCCCATGGGAGGGACCCCGTTGGCAAACGGGAACACTGTAAGGAATCCTTCTCCCTGAGGAGGAAGGAGTGGCAGGAAACGACATGACACGCTGACACTGAACCCCATTCCCTGTCTCCCTGTGCTGCTGGGGGAAGGAGGTAGAGAAATCAGGAACAAAGCGATTTGGGCCTGGGAAGAAGGAAGAGGTAGCATATTTATGCTCTGGGTTTTCTTTTTTTTTTTTGTCTTTGTCCTGTGTGTATTTGATTAATGATAAATTAAATTGATATTTTTCCCCAAGTTGAGTCTGTTTTCCCCAGGATCATAATTGGTGAATGAAGCCTCCTTGTCTTTCTCTTCTAGTTAATTTTTGTCCTCCAGTGTCCAGTGGGGGGGTGGGGGTGAGTGAGCGGCCACGTGGTTTGTTCTTTATTGTCAGCCCCAACCCACACAGCCAGTGTTTAGCCATCCTTGCATTAAAATGCTTTTTTCTTTCCTTTAAGTGGATTATCCTGTATATCATGCTCATTACTTGTCCTTTCCCTGGGTGCCACTGAGAAGAGTCTGCCTCCATCTTCTTTATCTTTGCAAATCCTTGGCTTTCCCCATACCAGGAAATAGGACTATATTGCTGGGAGGACACAGCCCTCACTTCCAGATCTGTGGCAACCACTTTGAATTCACAGCTCTAATCTGTTAGTATCTTATATTTTAACCAAATATTAGGCACCACCTGTACCACTGAAATTAAGATATTTAAAAGCTCCTAAAAATAATTTAGCTGCAGTTCTTTAAAGCAGATTTTAATATGCTTCTGTTCTTCCCTACACTTCATTTGCACTTGCAAATTTCCATCCGAGGATGCTGTAAAAATGCCAGCGAAATATGAAGTACCTCTTACACACTGAAGTCAAGCTAATGATGTGGGGCTGATTCCTAATGACAGCAGCAAGTTGGCATGTTTGCAACCAGTCAGGAAGCATCATTCCTTCACTCAGCTTCTAACACAGGTTTATTTGTAAAGCATATCCTGGCTGTTAGGGTAAAGGAGAATCTAAAGAGACTGGAAGTTTACCTTACATTTCTGTTGTTGCAGACAAATACCAGTTTCCTCCCTACCAAGGATTTCTAATGTCTGACACCTGCTATTTATGTAGCCCGAGCACCAGCGCTCCCCTGACATCCTGCCTCCTGTGCGCAGCAGTTCCTGTGAGCCAGCCACTGGCAGGCATTTCTCAGGCAAGTCTGGCAGCTCAGAAAGACTCACCCATTATCAGAAAATAACCTTTTCAATTAAAACTTTGTTTATAGGCTGATGCTGAGAACATGCTGGAGAATGTACATCATTGAAGCTTGAACCAGAAATACAGAGGAGATAGTATGATCTCATGATAAGGGTCTTACTAACAGTGAAAAATCCTTCTTTCTGCAGGACTCTTCACTCTGATATTTAACTCTGAGACAAACCCAAACCAGAAAAACCCTGGATTACAAACATATCAAGCAACATTTTGAAAATGGTTCTTGGACAATACCAACTGCTCTGACAGTTACAGAACTTAATATTTTGAGTTTAAATTTATTCTTAACCAGACTATGATCCTTTATCAGCATCATGTTAAGAATTTTAAAAGTTCTTCCTTTGCTCTGATGCATTTAAGAGGCAACAAAGTTTCCCTCAACCTTCACTTTGGGAGGCTAAACAAGTCCGGTTACTTTAGGCTCTGTTAGTAAGATATATTTTCCATTCACTGATGTTTGCGGCTTTCTCTGCACGTGGCACAGTCTTGAGCTCCTCGTCCTTGAGCACAGGTTGTCTGAACTGCACATAGATGAGTTCTGGGTATATGTGCATGGGAACATGTCAATACTCTGCTTTAGAAAAACCTCTTTGGACACATAAAATATCTGTTTGCCTTTTTCACAAGCATTCCAACATAGTCATCATACAAACTATTACCCTCATTCCTTCCTTGCTGCAGCCCTCTCAGAGCTGCGGGTGGCCTTTTTGGAGCAGACACTCTTCTTAAGGTCTGACTGATCTGAAAAAGCTTTAGCTGACTGTAGGTTTCACAGCTACCTCTTCAGTGCACAAGACAGACACCTCGCACTGGTGATTCACTCCAGATTGCTGTCTCAAGTAGCAAGACTGAACTTCCAGAAGTTCTTTTCTTGCTGTATCACTGATAAAGAAGCCTTAATAACTGTTTCATATTCACATTTAACATCCAAATAGCTCCTACCCTCACACATGGCTTGTCTTCTGCCCTAGTAAATGCCACCTTATTTCCACTGCTTTAGTCACCAGTGCCGTGCAGTGCTTTTAATGTTCCATCCCTCTTCCATGCTGACAATACTTCTATACTTCCTTAGAATGTGCCACGATAATAAACTAAAATCTTTAAGAGGATGAGGCCCAACACCTCAAAGAATTCCAATATCCATTTCCTTCCCACACAGTAACTCTTTGCCCAAGCTGACTTGTGCTGGCTCCTTCTTAACTTTGATACCCAGTTCTAAGGGTATCTTGTCCAGTCCAAGAAAAGTATCATCACAAGAGATTAAACCAACCAGGCTCAGCAAGGTAGCTTGTCAGTTTAGCATTCAGGTAAATGAGTTATGCCTGGAAAATCAACAAGAGAGACCAGCTGAGTTTGCCCTAATAATTTGATCTACATACATACATTCAGGTCTTAATTATCCTTCAAATTGGTTCTAAATCTTGCCCAAGATTGTAGAAAAACTGGTAAGTCTCTGACTGCCAAGATAATCTTTGTCTTGGGTAAGTGGTGCATGGTACAGTGCCTACTGTTCTGCTGTCAGATTGGAACACTCCCACATTTTAAAATCTCTGTTCCTGGAACAGCAGTTTTTATACACCAAGTCTTCAAACTCTTGATGTAGATAATTTTATTTCTTCTTGCAGTTTGAGCACACTAAATGCTGTGAGCTTCTCTCCCACTTCACTTAGGGTCACTTCTGTGTCTCCCTTTTTTCCAGCCAGCCACTCTAGCTTCATTTTCTGGTGTAAGCCAGAGCAGGAAAGAAGCATTCCTTTGTTGTGTGAATTTACAGCAGCTACTGCAGGTTCCCTCTGAAAAGGTAAATATGATCATGTAGAGGCAGCATTACATACCAGAACACCTTTTGCTATTCACTTTTTCACTCACCTAAAGCACTGTAATGTTTTACAAATATATAGACCTCTCTATTGCTGAACTTTGAGAGAGCACTGAGGAGTCCTGACAACAGGAGGCTGAAGATGCTACATGAAACTTTAAGGAAGCTACTGGCAAAGTACCTAAGGAAACAGTTACATCGGGAAATAAAGGGAAAACTCTGGTTAAAGCCTTTTGGTTAAGCAGAGGCTAAAACACAGATGTGAATTTACCCACAGGGGGCAGCAGGAGGGCCCGGAGAACAGTCCTCTCACCATGGAGTGGGTCTTTGATGTCAAAGGTCTGCTTTTGTGCGCGTCAAAGTTAACATCAAAACTCCCTTTGGTTTTAATAGCATCCTATGTGCTTTTTACTTGCTTGGAGCCTAACAGAACTGCCTACACGCTTTTGCACAGGCATTAGTGCCTGTTTGGTGCCAAGGAAATGGACTGGATTGTCACAAAGGACTTTATCCAGGTACTAATTGCACTGTAAGCGATTTCTAAAAGCACACAGTAGACTAAACACACACAGTCGGTTTCCATGCTCTGTACTTACTGCTCATTCTTACAGCCTGCACTTAGGGAACTGCGCAAGGACTGTTAGGTGAGTCTTGTAGCTGAATCTGAGTTAGTGCTGAAGAGGGGCATTCCTCACTCTGCTGTCTCAGCTGATTAGCCACGAGGCAGCAGTGCTCCCCAACTGCATGCTCTTCAGCATCCTTACCATATGTAAAGGCCCTTCCTTTCCTCAAGCACAGGTTTTATGTCAGATAAGACAGCAGAACCTTGATCATTCATCTGTTGCTAATTTGGCAGAAAATTACATAATCTGGTGAACTATTCTAAGAATTAATGTGATTCTAAGTTTGTACCTTAGATTTATTAACCATTGGCTGTGTAGCCTGAGCACTGGGCAATCTTGTGTATCCAGACCAGCTGGACATCCTTACCAGTGCATTGGCGAATAAATGCATTTTACAAGACGTTAAACTTAAATCAGAGGTTCCAATGTTACTTCATTACAGTGGCAGAATTCCAGTGGCTTGGCACCAGCCCCCCAGAAGTGAGTGCACAGCTGTCCTCACCAGAGTATGGCTGGCCTCAGCCAGCCATAAAAGGACAAGTGCTGTGTAAGGTCACACAGGCAGCTTTCCCAGCAGCTTGCTGCCTTTATCTGCAGTACGCTCTACTGCACTCCTGGGCCTCGTTTGCTCAGCTGATGACTTAATGTGCCATGCTCTGCAGAGAGTTTGAGACAGATAAAAAGGGACTGTGACAGGGCCAAATGCACTGCCATCCATGACCTCTTGTAAACAGCATCCAGGCTGCAGGATGGCAGTGACACAACCACCACGCAGCCACGGGTCACAGCCATCGTGGATCTGCTCCTCAAACACACTTCAGCACGGCCTGAGACACTGAATTGGGAATTCCTGAAGGCACCCAGACTAAAATACACCTGGAGCTGGGGCAGTCACAGCTGCTGGTGGAGATTTAGCCTCTCCAGCTTTGTGGAAGAGCTCACCTCCCACACCCATGGGTGAGCCTTCTGGAGCCTGCAGTGTCCAGTCTCCTTGTTCAGATACTTACTGTTTATATAAAGGTTTTCTGCAATAATGGGCAAAAAATGAACATTAAGAATACTTTTGAAAAGGCTCACTAAAACTCATTTTAGCTTCTACAAATGAGAAAATATTTTTTGAGTGAAACAGCTATAAAATGGTTTATTTTAATGTAAGGAAGGTCCCAGTTCCTGCTTATGGAATAATGACATTTAACTATGGAGTATACCTGCACACTAGTTTGGCATGTTCGTAAACTACATAATGGAGATGGTTTTAGCATATCCTTATAGGATATGAATGAGGACAGAGTATTTGTAAAGCTGATCTTTTACAACCCTACAGTTCTAGTAATGCTGTAACACAAATACGTTACCTAGTAAGAGAACATGCATTGTTTGACAAAACTGAGCCACACATGCATACACAAACTTTACACTTTTCCAAAATTATTAAATCATGTATTTGGGGAGAAAAGAAATTGGATGTCTGTCATGTAGTGATTGAAGAATTACTAAGGATCTGGCTTTGTTAGGATCAAGCTTAGTATCTTCCCAGTTTACATTGTGAAAGCAAATAACATGTCTATCATGGTTTTAATAACAGTCCTGTGATTATTTAAAAGGATGAATTAAATAAAAGTTCAGGTGTACACATGAAGAAATGCTGAGGTCCTACAGAAGATACTGGGAGGCGCTCTGGATCTGAGGCCCTCAGAGGAATGGCTCCCTCATGCTTGCCCTGTTTATTGAAAGAAATTTCACTGAACTCTGCAGCTGGATGATTGATGCTCAGACAGGGGATTTTTTAAAATCATATTAACTTAGCAACAGGAGGGTGCACTTAGATATACACAACAAGCAATAAAGATTTTATAGTGGGATATTGAATTTTATACCAACTGGATATCTCATCCAGAAATATAACACACTTTAAAAACTGCAAAGTTTGGAAGTTCAGAGAAATCTGTGTTTTATGCTGTTTCCAAACTTACTGAAGCCTGTTAGCAGTGTGAAGGAGTTAGAATCAGGGCAGCTTACATCTGGAGCAGCGTTTGTCTTGGCTGTGACTTTGGCACAGCCTATATGGCTGACAAAGACAAGGAGTGGAGAACAGGCCATTCACATGACATCTGAGAAGTCAACAAATGCAGAGTTAGTTGAGAGCATGAAATATCTGCATGCTAACTTCCAAAACCAGTAGGACAGATTTCAAAGCACTAAAAGGAGCACAAAGTGCTCAACGATGATGTAATTCAACCTTACTGCTTCCACAGATTGTTTATCACTTATGGTGGAGATGGAATGTAACTACAAATTTACATGACAGCAGTACCCTGAAGCCCAAGATGAAAGCTTGCTTCCATCCCACTGGGATATATGCTGAACATCATTGCTCAATATCTGGCTCCTACCTACCTATACCCATGCATCCCTAGGCCAAGTTATGATAGAATCATAGAATGGTTTGGGT
Organism: Apus apus; assembly: GCF_020740795.1. Lineage (NCBI taxonomy): Eukaryota > Metazoa > Chordata > Aves > Apodiformes > Apodidae > Apus > Apus apus. The sequence continues at coordinate 135,604,228 of NC_067283.1, forward strand.
TGGAAGGGATCTTAAAGATCATCTAGTTACAACCCTCCTGCATGGGCAGGGACACCCTCCCGCAGACATGTTGCTCAGAGCCCCATCCAACCTGGCCCTGAACACCTCCAGGGAGGCAGCATCCAGAACTTCTCTGGGCAACCTGTTCCAGTGTCTCACCACGCTCATAGTGAAGAATTTCTTCCTAATGTCTAACCTATATCTACTCTCTGTAGATTTTTACTGGTTTGATTCTTGCTAGCTGGCCCAGCAGGAAGTGAGGCAGAATTCAACGTCTTGCTTCTATTAAAAAATCAGGTCAAAAGTGGTATTTCTTTCATAGTTGCCAACATTTATTTCCAGTCATAATTTCTGGTCTGCTTTGACCTTATTTTGATTTAGTCTGTCAACTGAGGATGCAACTTTATCAAAAAATCTGGATCCTGCCAAACCAGCAAATCTGAGAATTTGGAAAGAACACCACAGTGCTCCTGGCTTGACATACAGTAGCAGGCTATGGCTCAGATCAGCCCAGCTCAGCCTGTAATTCTGTGCCATCAGGTAGCCTGCAGGCTGCTTGGTAATGTGGCATCTCTCGCCCCAGTTAGGTTTGGCGGTTCCCATGGGTTAATCAAACATGTTAATGAATCATAAGCCCTTTTGTTTTAGCCTGGGGAGCCGGATCCCTTTGCCACGGGTGTGGGACAACACAAGGCAAAAGTCAGCTCCTGCTCCAGAAGTACTACATTTGGACATGCCACAGGTAAGAACAGAAGCAGAAGGTGAGATGAGTCCTGCAGGTAGAAGTTCCTCACTGCTGCTAGTTCAGGCTTCTACTGCCTGACATTGGAGCTCCAGTCACTTATTAATTCTGTAAAAGTGAAGAAAAATAAATTGTTTATTTCACTAGAAATTATAACCTATGGGTCTCAGAGACACAGAAAGCCACCACTAAATGTGCCAGCATGCAGGAAAGGATGACTAGAAATTATATTCTCTGGGTCCAATAAAGCATCAGCACAAAATCAGTTCAAACTGATGGCTGAATCCTTGCAGGCCTTCCTGTCATTGAACCTTGGCAGAAACATGAGTGTTGAATCTGACTGCAAACAGAAAGAAGCAAAGCAGAAAACTCAGTCTGCTTAGACACCTGATCTGGGGGACCTCCTGGAGAAGCAGTTCCTTCAGGAAGCCTTGTGCGCTAGCCAGTCTCAGACTATGGTGGAAATGGTCTCCCCAGCAGACACTCCTGGAGAAATTTCTTGTGCTACTGAAATAGGCAAGATGGGAACTTTAGCTTTATTAGAATCACAGAATCATTAAGGTTGGAAGGGACATTAAAGATCACACAGTTCCAACCCCCCTGCCATGAGCAGGGAACCCTACCACTAGACCAGGTTGCACAAAGCCTCATCCAACCTGGCCTTAAAAACCTCCAGGGATGGGGCATCAACAACCTCCCTGGGCAACCCATTCCAGTTTGTCACCACCCTTATAGTGAAGAATTTCTTCCTAATATCTGACCTAAATCTCCCCTCTCTCAGTTTAAAACCATTACCCCTTGTCCTATCACTACCCTCTCTGATTAAAAGCCCCTCCCCAGCTTTCCTGTAGCCCCTTTCAAGTACTGGAAGGTGCTATAAGGTCTCCCTGGAGCCTTCTCTTCTCTCGGTTGAACAGCCCCAACTCTCTCAGCCTGTCTTCATAGCAGAGGTGCTCCTGGCCTTTGATCATCTTGGTGGCCCTTCTCTGGACCCTCTCCAACAGCTCTATGTCTTACTTGTGCTAAGGGCTCCAGAACTGTACACAGTACTCCAGGTGGGGTCTCACCAGAGCAGAGGGGCAGAATCCCTGGCCCTGCTGGCCACACTTCTTTTGATGCAGCCCAGGATGTGTTTGGCTCTCTGGGCTCCAGCACACACTGGCGGCTCATGTCAAGCTTCTCATCTACTATCACACCCAAGTCCTTCTCCTCAGGACTGCTCTCCAGCCATTCTCTCCCCAGCCTGTATTTGTGCCTGGGGTTGTGCTGACCCAGGTGCAGGACCCTGCACTTGGCCTTGTTGAACTTCATGAGGTTGGCACTGGCCCACCTCTCCATCCTGTCAAGGTCCCTCTGGATGGTGTCCCTTCCCTCTTGGGTGTCAACCACACCACACAGCTTTGTATCATCAGCAAACCTGCTGAGGACACACTCAGTCCCACTGTCCATGTCTCCAACAAAGATGTTAAACTGCACTGGTCCCAGTACTGATCCCTGAGGGGCACCACTTGTCACCTGCCTCCATGTGGACATTGAGCCATTGACCACAACTCTCTGGGTGCAGCCATCCAGCCAATCTCTTATCTACCAAGTGGTCCATTGGTCAAATCCATGTCTTGTCAGTTTGGAGACCAGGATGTCATGTGGGACAGTGTCAAATGCTTTGCACAAATCCAGGTAGATGATATCAGTTGCTCTGCCACCATCCACAATCTCTGTAGCCTTGTTGTAGAAGGCCACGAGATTGGCCAGGCATGACTTGCCCTTAGTAAAGCCAGGGCTGTCACAAATCACCTCTTTATTTTCCATGTGCCTTAGCAGACTTTCCAGGACCTGCTCCATAACCTTGCCAGGCACAGAGGTGAGACTGACTGGTCTGTAGTTCCCTGGGTCTTCCTTTTTCCCCTTTTTAAAAATAGGGCCTTTGTTCCCTTTTTTCCAAACAGTGGGAACCTCACCAGACTGCCATGACCTCTCATATAGGATGGACAGAGGCTTAGCAACTTCATCCGTCAGCTCCCTCAGGACCTGTGAGTGAATCCCATCAGGTCCCACAGATTTATGCACCTTCAGGCTCTTTAGATGGTCACAAACCTGCTCTACACCTACTGTGTGGGGTAATTAATCCTCCCAGTCCGTACTTTCACCTTCTGTGGCCTTTGTGTTGAGGTTGGAGCACTTGCCAGAGAAGACTGAAGCAGTCATTGAGGACCTCAGCCTTCTCAATATCCTGTGTTGCTACCTCACCCGTTTCCTTCAGGAGAGGGCCTGCACTCTCCTTGGATGTCCTTTTCTCCTACTGATTTGTCATAGGAATTGCCTGGTAACAGGATTATATCAATTAATCTGAAACCAAACTGGTCAACTGACAGCATGATCTGGCTGTTAGTTACGAGATAGTTAGATAGATAGATAGATAGATAGATAGATAGATAGATAGATAGATAGACAGACAGACAGACAGATATAAGATCTTCATTCCATGCCCATTAAGCCTAACTGGACTACCTTCTCACAGCCAACTTATTCTGTTCTTGAAAAGCAGTGCATCGCAACTGTGAACAAAGGAAAACCTGCAGTTCACTAAAACCTTGAGTTTCAGGGCTTGAAATTGTTACTGTGCTCATGGGAAAAATCAATCCCAGAAGCCAAACCTATACAAGCAAATGTTTCCACCATCTGCTGCTGTCTCTCCTCTCCACCCTGTTGGCCCTTACAGAGAATCTACTCCAGATGTTTTCCAGCTCTGCTACCACTTTCAGTTTGACCATCTCTAACTTCACACAAACAGAAAATTATTTTTTGCTTATCCATCTCTACAAGGCAGTCTCCCAAAAAAACCCAGTATAGTCACTTTCCAAACCTGTAAGATTTCTAGAGACAAAGAGCAGCTCATTTTCATTGCCTTGGCACTGCCTCCTCACTGAAAGAAACAAGGGCAATCAGAAGTTGTGATTTTCCTGATCCTCCAGATAAGCTGCTTTGCTGCTGGAGCTATAGCAATGCTATCTGATATCCATGTATCTGAGGTGAACTCCAAAACTGCAGCAGAAATATTAAAAAAACCCCACCCAGCAAAAAGAAAACAAAACAAAACAAACAAACAAAAAAACAAAACAAAACAAAAAAACCCAAACCACAACTAAATTAATATAACAGAGAATGGAAGGGAAGGACTCTTTTGATATAAATTAATAAAAATAATAGATTGAAGAGTGTGGAAAACAGGATGCAGTAGCTACAGTCTCTTCCTGCTTCTTGCTGGAGACAGCAGAGCATGACTGGGTGTAGGCAAGCAGGGTTCTGTCAACTATAAATGGCATATTTGTTCGCTCCAGAGAATTGCTTGCTGTGCAGACAGACAGAAATTGTGTGATGCGGATACAAATGCCATGAGCCTGAAAAGAGGGAGGCTTGAGGGGCGGGCCTGTGGCGGCGGCAGCGATGGAAGAACCGAGCCGAGCCCCCCAGCAGGTGGTGGTCTCCAACAGCGCAGGGGAAGGAGCTCCTCGCTGCTGCGCCTCAGGCAGAAGCGGGCTCTGCCACGGAGAAAGGGAAATCCCTGCTGGTGCTTGCTTTATTTCTCGATGGAGAGGAAGCAGGATGGATCGGCCCACATTTCCAAGACTGTCCTGCTGCGTGCTGCAAGCTGGCTGAAAGCTGACTTCCCTGGCAGAAGTCAAATGTCCTGGGGGACAAGTCACGGAGGCCTCAGTAGCAGAGCTCATTGCAAACTGGAAATAAAAAGCCATTTTGTAGGAATCATTTTGGAGATGCTTTTTTTTTTTTTTAAAAAACAGCAGAAAATGGTGAGTTCTTAATGCTCACCTTAGGTTTGCAAATATCCGACATCTCACAGACTGCAAAATGACCTGTCCTGCTCATTAGCACAGAGTATGAGCCTCACAAACCAGTGAGAAGCGGCACACTCGGCTACCAAGTGGCAGGACTGTGGTCTGGCTGCATGCTGAGCCCCTGACACTCAGCCACTGAACAATACTAAGCTCACAGCTCCCTCACGCAGTCACCTCAGTTTCACTTGGACTGTTACAGCACTGATCTTTACCTGCCCAGGGCTTCTGTCATCATGGCACAGAAAGTACCAGAGAGACATGAACACCACCCAACTGAAGCAAGAAGACTGTGGGACAGGCACACCTTTAATGCACCTGCACAAGAGGTGGAACAACGGTTGCCCAGTCAACCTCCATGTCCTGGAGTGCTTTATGTGGCTTTGTGACCTTACTGTTAAATTCTGTGCACGTTTCACTGCCCAGGTTTTTAAAGACCAGACAGAAAACAAACCCACCACATGGCCTCATATCTACAGCTAGTCCTGAGTGGGGCTGGAACATTTACAGGATGATACTCCACACTTTGGTTGTGCAGAGTGCCCGACAGGCCCCGAGCTGATGGCCTGGAGCTGCCGCTCTCTGAGAGCCACCACTGAGGCCAGCTGAGCACACAAACTGCGCCGAGTCATTTCAGGCACCCAGAAATCCAACAGCAACCTGCAGCAGCCACAGGCAGCACTGAGAGGGAAAGTCTCCTTTATCCATGGTGGTCCTGTGCTACAATTTAATGCATCCTCAAGGATTTTAGCTGCCAAATTCTAGCAGGTCCCTACCGAGAATAACACTTTTAACATTTTAATAGTTTGCGCTGAAGTTACATCCCTGGCTCCTTGCCAAATTCATGCCTCAGCACACGGAGGCACTCTAGTTTGCACAAATTTGTGCGTTTTGATGGTAAAAAATGTCTGCACACGATTTTCACATGGGCCAGAACGAGTGTTTCACCACTAACTGGTTCTGGCTGAACTATTTTTAGGAAAATTTCAAGCTGAAATTCAGCCTGAGGCAGGCAAGCGGTTATGAGAAGTTTCAAAGAAACGACGTCTGGCAGGGAGCAGGGGCGGAGCAGCCCCCTCCCTGCGCCTGGACACTGCGAGCTCGGAAGGATCGCTGGAACGCATGTGGCTGCTACAAGACAACACGAAGGGAGGAAGCCCTTCTTCCCCCCACCAGACGCGGGCCTGCCTTTGCGGCTTTGAAACTGCCCCTTTTTTGGGGGTGCGGGCGGCGGGGCCTGGTGCGGGCGGCGGGGCCTGGTGCGGGCGGCGGGGCCTGGTGCGGGCCGCGGGGCCTGGTGCGGGCCGCGGGGCGGGCGGGGCGGAACGGCCGCCAGATGGCGGCCTGGCGCCGCTGGGCGCGGCGGGCTGGGGTGTCGGGCGGCCGGGCCGGGCGCTGCTGCCCGGGCCGCTCGCTCGCTCGGCCTCGCTGCACCGCCTGGAGTCACCACGGGGGGGAAATAACCACACGTTAACGTCACCGAAGCGGCTGGGGAGGGAGGGAGGGAGGCGGCGGCCGCGGGGACAGGCGGTGGGTGGGTGGGTGGCGGACACGGCGGCTTCGCGACACGCTCGCAGCCCCTTCCTCGGCCTCCAAAGCCCGAGCGCTTCAGGGGTGGCTCCCGAGCTGCGTGCAGGCTCCCGGGAGCTGAGCTGTGAGGGGCGCTAGGAACTGGCTCCGCCTGGGCGGAGGAGCGCGGCGGGCGCGGGGCTGGTGCTGCCCGCACGGCGCGGGGCTGGGTCGGCAGCGCGGCCCAGCGCTGGAAGCTTCCAGGCCTGCTTAGGCCCTGCCTTCAGCGCGCCGTGCTCCTGCGCGGCCTCTGTGCCAGCAGGGCGCAGCAGCCGCCTGCGGGGCTGCCCGTCCTGCGGGGCTGCCCGTGCTGCGGGAGGGCTGCCCGTGCTGCGGGAGGGCTGCCCGTGCTGCGGGGCTGCCCGTGCTGCGGGAGGGCTGCCCCGGCTGCGGGAGGGCTGCCCGTGCTGCGGGAGGGCTGCCCGTCCTGCGGGGCTGCCCGTGCCGCGGGAGGGCTGCCCGTCCTGCGGGGCTGCCCGTCCTGCGGGAGGGCTGCCCCGGCTGCCGGCCTCTCCGGGCCCGCCGCTCCCGCCTCCGCACCCCGGCCCGTCCTCCGCCGGAGCTGCCGGGAATGGTTTGTCCGTTCAGAAGTGACGTAATTTCATCTTCATGCTGCACGAAAAGAGCGTGACTTGGGCCATGATTTTATTTTAAAGAATCACGGGATTTGTGTTAGCCTCCCTGCCTGCGTGCTGTCCTGCTTCTCCTGCATCTCCTTAACAGCGCAGCTGCCCTCACCTCACCGGCTTCTGTCTGAATACTTCCTTTACTCCAATATACTGCTGCTTGCTTTTCCTGCTCTGTGCTTAAATTACTTTTCCGTAATTGCCTTCCTTGACTCATAGCTTGAGCCGGCAGGTGTGGAATCTCTCATGAATGGTACCAAGTGGTCCCGTTCCTGCCGACAGCAGTTCAGCCCATGGCTGGACACAGCATTAAAACCAGAATAAAAGAGGTCTCCAGCGGTGTGACGCAGGGGAAGGCTGAAGGGCAGGTACCATCAGCTGCACAAGTGAGCTAATGCCAACTGACCGTGTATTTCATGGACCTGCAGAGTGGTTTGGCTGTGGAGAGAGCTGAGCCAGGGGCGTAGGTTCAGGCTCTGTCGGTTAAAAGCAAGTTTGTTTGAGAGGTGGGAGAGGCTGTGTCTGGGTTCTGTGAACATCTGAGACAGATGTTGCCAAATGTGGCTAAATTTGAGAGTTTTTCTGCCTTTCTGGAAAGTGCGGCTGTTTGTAAATGCTGTAGAAAGTTGCAGCTTTGGAAATACTGAGCAGAAGGTTTTGGAGTTGGACAATACGTGATAGTCTGCAGGAGCACTTGGCCAAAAGAACACTTCAAAAAATAGAGTCTAGTAGCTAATAATCCATCTAATTTAAAAATTACTGAGAGCAATTAAGCATCTTCATTTTTTATATGAACTAGTGCCAGAATGAGTTTTTTGTAGGGTCATTGTTTACTTCTGTATTGCCATTAGAAGAGAGAGGGGTGTGATAATGGAGTAAGTTCTGCTACAGCCAGCCCATCAGTTCTCTGCTGACTTGAACTGTTCTGTCTTCTCTGCAGCCGTGATGTTTCCTTGGAAGATGGTCTTTCTAAGTGTGCAAATATATTTTTATTCCTTCGTTCAGAAATGAGATGAGAGAGCAGTGGGTGATGAAAACCACAGGATCGTCTGTGTGGAGGGCATGATTTCAGGATGAAAGCCTCTTGCAAACATGTCCCCTCTCTAAAACAGAATGCTCAGGCAATTGTTTACCAGATGAAGACGTGGCTGAATGTCTTCCTTTGCCAGAGGTTGGTTTCTTCCAAAATCTTAGAAAAAGAGCTAGTGTAGTAATTATCATCAGTTCCATCTGTTGTGTTTTACACAGAAAATATTACATACAAACTGGCTTGAGCTGTGGCTTATAATGCACCTGCACACGAGGTGTGTATAGAGGTGTGAGCTAACAGATCTGAAGGTAATTGTGTGTAAGCTGCTGTGAACAAAAGTCTCAGAACAGCCCATGTCCAAAACAGTATTTTTTTCCCCTGTACATATCAGTAGTATTGTACTGTTCAGTATGCTATCCTACATTAGTAAGTAAATAGATATATGCATTTTTTTATTAGGAATACTATATGCTTATACAGTTGCACACATTTAAATCAAGACTAACCAATTCTATTCTGTTTGGCAGGGGTAGTGTGGGGAATTAATGGAGCCTTGCTGCTTCTGGATCAGCAAACAGAAGAGGCTTAGCATTGGCAATCATTTGTGTGTCCATCTGGGCAAAAAGGTAGTCCTTGACTCTGGAGGCTAGTGAGTAATGCCTGTATGAGATGTAAAGCTCCAGCATCCTATTCCATAAGTAGCTGCCTTTCATTGAGGGCTGAAATACGGCAGCTGAAATATCACTTGTATTTTGAACCCAGCTCTTAACTCACTGAAGTCCAAAGCAGTTGGAGGACATGCCAATTGTTTATACATCTGGAAGGATCAGTAAGCAAAATGTTTTCACCTGAAAAGCTCAAACAGGGTGAAGAGCTCCAGTATACTTGGCAAGGATGAGGGGAAGCAGTGTCTCTAGAATGAGAAGGGTGCTTTCTGCTTCTGCCTTCTTCTACCTTCCATTTTTCTTGCATCAATTCCAGACTGTAGCTCAGTGGCCTCTAGAGCAGATCTGCAGCATCACCAAGTGCACTCCAGTTGAGCTGCTTTTGGAAGAGAGGGTGCTAGGCTCAAAGCTGTCCTAGTACTCAAAGTGTATCCATCACACAAGCACAGGTGGTCTGACTCGTGGCCATGGCAAGATTGTCAGGAGGGACTCAGTGTGCCAGCTAAAGCAAAGGATCTCTGGAGATGGATGAGGCCACCCTGCTCTCTCACAGGGAGGGGAGCAACGCATCAACATGTTTTCTCCTGCGCTTACAAAGAGCAGGAAATTAGAAATCTTGCCCCCATAGGCCACCATGCTGCTGCCATTTTATTTTCTGGCAGGGATTACCTGGGGGTGTGAGCATTAGCTTCCTATAGGATTTGTTTTCTGGCAGCTGTTACCTATATGGAGAGGGGAGGGACACCTTTATGTACAAGTGCTTTCAAATAATCTTATGAGTAGTCCACTTACGTGTCTGCAAGGATTGTAACAGTAGTTTCATGCTTAAATCACAAAGCACTTTATAAAGGAAATGATACATTATCCCCATTTGAGGTGCATCAGTGGTGTTTGTACTAGTCAACAGAACATGCCTGGGCTCGCTGTTGAGTGCAGAGGCTCACTGGCATGGAGCAGCCTGTGTTCGCTGCCTTCCCCTGCAAAGTGGAGTGGCTGCCTTCTGCATGGCTGCTGGGGATGGCCCTGGGTTGTGCTGGCTCCCGAGCTGTGTGGGGAATTGTTTGGGACACTGCCAGTTGGCTCCAACAAAACTGATGCCAAGGATTATGTCAACAGTTTATAGAGGATTGAATTCCAATGCCCTGGAACATCCCCTGGCAGGGTTTAATTTATATGCTAGACCTAACCAGAGAAAGACTAAGTGCTTCTCCCAAGATATGTAGTATGTTTTGAGCCTTAATCTCCCCAGATCCCTTGAAAGATACAGTTTCCTGGACTACTAAATACACCACAGATCTTGTGTATATGCCTAGGTTTTAACATAGAGAGGTGCTGTCACATAGAAAGGCATTTTTCATATTGTTTCCTGAGCCTTTTCCCAGCTTGGAAGCACGCAGGAATGAAAATAAACTCTTAGGATTGAAAGCAGCAGAATTATACTGGGGCTAAATTAGGTTGTTATATGAATGACTTTTTAGAAAAATGGGTTTTCTGAACTTTCCTGGGGCAGTATATACCTTTGTCTTTAACACCTAAGTTCTAAGGCTTAAAACCAGGCATGAAACACACAATTTGAAGCACACTGCAAGAATTACAGTATTTGGCTTTCCATGTTTATCTTGGGTTCATTTAAAATTTTATGTAATGCCATTTCTAATTCCAAGACACTTTATTGCTATTGTGACATAAAACTCTTGGGGATTTGTTTTATTAGCAACTTTCAGTGAGAAGGTGCTTGAAGCTGGATTTTGGTGAACTTGTAGGTGCCTTACCTCCAGAAAACAATCCAAAATACCATGTCTTCAGCACAGCCTAAATCTAAAGTATATTCCCTAGTTTCTTAGGCATGCAGGAAATTAAGGAAATGCACTGAGAATGTGGCATATGTAAAGTCATTGAAAAAGTATATTTTTTAGCATGAAGAAACCCGAAATCCACCAGTTTCCAGCCAGTTTTTGCCTGTACACAAAGCTCTGAGTTCACTGCAAAGTGCTGTAGCTGCCATCATAAGAATGTGACCCCTACTGGTGGCACTTCTACTTGTTGCTGGGAATAAGCATAATGGCTGGCATTCTTGCTTAGCGTTGGGAAGCACCTGGATTCAATGCTCTTCTCAGCCTGAAGGCATTCAAACCCACAGTTTTCATTATGATTTATATTCTCTAACCACCAGGACTGGGGGTGGCAACAAGCAGAGCTGGGCTCCGACAGGAAGGCAGATCTGGAGCAGGAAGAGAGAAAGCCTGAGGGTGTACATAGGTGGGTGGAGGAAAGCCTGGATTATGATCATTCTGAAGAGGGGGAACTGAGAGATAGTCTTCAATTTTGTGGCCAAGTGCTCACCTGTCACTTAACAGGGTGATGGTCATCTCTGCCTTCACTTTTGGATGTTTGGGGAAAAGCTCAGCTCAGCTCAGTGTCTCCTTGTGGCCAGCCTCTAGCCTCTGTGTCAGCATTGGCTCGCAACGTTCCTTTAGAAGACTCTGAACTTCAAGAGGGCAAAGAAGTGCAGGAAAGAGGAGAGGGTCAGGATCTGAGGCTGTACTTAGTGGTCCCTGTGCAGTGTGGGAGTACTGCATCACCTGGGAAGACACCCTGTTCCCTCCACTGACCCTGCCAGGGGCCCACCTGACTCTGATGCTCTTGATCACTGTGATGGTCCAGGGCACACACGTTTTAGGGGTTGCACTGCCTGTGGTGGGTGCTGAAAGGTGACCTCCAGGCTTTCACCGTTCCGCCCTGTCCTGCTGTTGTAGTCTTCTTGTGATGGCTGAGATGGAGAGTCAGAGCCCCTCTTAGAGGGCACTGATGTCACACAGTGAACAAGGACCTGGCACTCTAGTTGTGCCCTGTAGCTTTTTGTGAGGTGCTGTGGTAATATTTGTTGGTCGCACAGCACCCAGAGTGTGCTGCTTTCCAATAATACATAGAGGTGGTTCAGCCGAGAGCTTCAGCTTACAACTGACCCCTTGGAGAACAGAAACCCCCCAGTCTGCTCTGATACCACCCCATCAGGCAGCTGTTGACTCTCTTTCCTGACATGGATCACAGGTCTCCAGCTGGTTTAATTTTATTTTAATTAAAGGTGTAGTCTTTGTGCAATTGCTGGAAAAATTAATGAAAGTCTTGAGACATTGTGTTGTTTTCTGACTTTATTTGCCCTCTCCTTCCACACACAAGCATGTACATGCTCACACCAGTGCCCAGACCCAGCTCTTCAGTGAGCCTCAGAAGGGTGCACCTAACAAGCTTTGTCCAGCTTTGGGCCAAAGCAATCCTAAAGAACAGAAATTCCACCAAACTATTTCTACCAAGTCCTTAGAGCTGTGAAGAACACACAATACTATCTCCCTCTGGATGCTCCAGAAAAATTTGACTGAAATGTTTTGGTCATGACTTCTGCCCTTGTGTATGTTGGGACAATGCCCGTCTGCACACACTCTATCCTGATTAAAGTTACAGGGAGACTCCCACAGAACTGACAGATAACATCATCTTCTTGAGAACTTCTGTCAGGTGTTATTCCCCACTCAGGTTTGTGGATGTGTTTATGTGTTTGGTGCTGCTGCAAGTTGTTTGATTTATTGTGCTTATTGTGGTATCTGCCTTTTAAATTGGGCGTTAAAAGGCAAGCAAGATTAGATTAGGCTAGAAATTACTGGAGGGTGATTTGCTGAACTTAAAGTAAATTAAGCATATAGTTGGTGGTTCTAATGGCAAGAAGGACTTCTTTTGTTTTTATCTCTGTTTCTCAGTCAGTGCAGTCAGCTTACTGGAGTCTATTTTTCAACTGAGATTGTGTCACTGCAAGGGTGTGTAGGATGGTCAGGACACTTGGCCTGGTGACTTCGTATTGGTTTAGGTGTGCAAACTGTGGCTGAGTGTACAGTAAAAAAGTTGATAGAACAAATGAAAAATTACTTATTTTCTTCTGTACAGAAACACTCTCCCCAGAGAACTCTTTGCGTTCAGTAGTTCAATTTCATGGGTTTTTGCTTGAAGAAAGGATCTTTCAAAAATCTCAGTCTTCTACTTCTGGCTAGTTTGTGCTTGAAAAATCATTGAATGAATCCACTGGGAATATAGTGCCACATTTAAAAAAAAAAAAAAAAAAAAGGTCTGGAGAGAGCTAAGAGAGATATGTGTGATAGCTGGAGAAACAAGCAATTTACGGCATGCAGAAGACTGAAGAAGGATCATTAAATTCCCATGTAGAGGGTATAGGGACCCATAGCTTCAAAATACTGTTGAGTCCTTAGTCCACGCACATCAACTGAGCTCAGTCCTACATCCCAACCACACAGGGTATCTTCGACTGCTTCCAAGCTTTCAGAGTACCACTGACCCCAGCAGCTAGAGCCTGTTTGTTACCCTTGCCTATGCACATGTGAAAAAATGCTGCTGGCAGATCCCTGTGTTTGCAGTTTGGGCTCTTTACTACTCCCCAGCCCTGTCTCACTCTAACATCCAGATGGGGTCTCAGTAAGAAGCTGCCCCTAAACCTTCTCTGCATCTACAGGGGTTCAGATTCCCTCTGTTTTTGTCTGGTTGTGGACAAAGTGCCTAGTCATTAAAAACAAACCTCCTGGGAATATCCGTAGGCTGTGTGTGGCATCTGAAGATATGGAAGAAGTCCACAGTGCAAGTACAGCTCATCCTGCTGCAGGGTAGAGGATGGGCTGGCTGATTTCCTTAGGCTCCTGCCAGCTCTTTCTTCTGTGGCCTTTTGGTCAGATGGAAGAGCATGTCTAGGGAAAAAAACCACTGTTCTGTGGTTAACATAATGATGGTCAGACAGAAGGATGCTAGTTCATTCAGCAAAATGTGGGAAAAAACAGTATCCCAGATGTAGATTGCAGCAACCAGAGATTAGGGTCTAGTTGGTTCAGTTAATGAAATTATGCCAATTTACACAGGTGAGAACCTGGTCTCTGAAGTTTTCATCTGTATTAAGTCCTAAGGGACAGGATATATTCTGGAAAGGGCATGTCCTCAAACAGTGGTAGCAAGCTGGAGTGATGTGATTGGCCTCTGACCACAGCCATACTTTCTTCTCCAAAGGCTTTTTCTCCACATGCTGGATTCTGTTTTTCAATCTTTTTTTAATTAAAACATGATTTGTTCCTTGCCACCAAATCCTGTACTGGGAGAAACTCCTATTGCTGTGGTCAGCATAGACTGGGGATCACCAACTGAAATGAAGGCCATAAATTGAAACCACCATCCAAGGTAGCCAGCACGTGACACCAGCCTTCTTGGAAAGTACAGAGCTAAGTAAGATCTGGCTATAAACCACTGTCTCATATAGGAAGGCAGCATGACAGCATGCCTGGGCAAAGCCAGAGGCAGCTGGATTGGGCCTTTGGACACTCCACACTGTCTTCCATCCTTATTCAATCTATCCAAGCTGACATACATAAATATGAATTTTGTGAGGACTTTATTCTCATGCTCTTTTCTCTTTGCAAGGTCATTCCCAGCATAATAACTAGCTGTTTAATGAGCTCTTTTTTCTCTGAAATGCCAAGCTGTGAAAATGTTGAGAAAAACAGAACTGTCCCTTGCTACCATATGCAGTATCTTCTGGGACAAGATTGTCTTACACATCTAACACCTAGAAGTCATAGTTTATAAGGAGTGACTAAGTCCTGATTGCCAAGGGACTATAACAAATTGAAATAAAGTGAAGGAGCTCTTAAAATATTTAGATGAACCTTTGTAGAGATGAATGCATTTTTATACTCTTTTGCTAAAAGTCATAGTCAAAATGTCAACAGTTTGGGGACTGTTCATTGTTTCATTTAAGAGCTGGTAAACTGGGGTGGGTTTCAGTGTAATTGTTTAAAGACAAATGTTGTTAAAGAAACCCAGAGCAAATTGTTTTATTATAACCTCTCCTAGTATTATTGTCCTGCCTTATTTGAAGTCTGCATGATCTGCCTTGTTATTGTGTGACCTTATCTGAATATAATACCATGAGTAATGTATCAGTTCTGATTAAGTGTGCAGAGAAACCCATATTTGGGAAAAATCACTTTTATATTTCTATACCCCTTGGCTGTGAAGGAACTAGTACATTAATTTCACAGTAGAAAGGAAAATATTCTCTTCTCAAATATGGTTCAAGTTTGTTTCCTAACAAAAGGTTTATAGATTATCCAACATCAAAAGTGCTCAAAGATTCCACTCTGGTTTTTTGGGAGAGTCAGTTTTAAAATTTGAGCTCATAAGATTACATGATAATTTTTTTATATTTGTTTTTGTTATTGTTGATGTTCACTGAATGTTAGAAGTGTTTGCAGTCACAGGAAGTCCTGTCAGTTTAGGGAACAGCAGCTGGATAAATACACATGGAGTGGTTTTGAAGGACTGATCAGTTGTAAATGCCCTTCCCAGGTGTGCTGGGTTGCGCTGTAGGCCCTGGGGAAGGACATTGCCATCTGCAGAGTACACACAGAGCTTGAGACTAAGAAACGTACAGTATGTGGGGTGAAAGGGTGTCGTTGCCCTGGTCTGGGGCGTCTGCTTCCCGGAGGGGACCTGGCTCCATTAGCAGCCAGGAGATGCCTGGAAGCAGGCCCATGGCTTCTCTAAATTCCTGTGTCAGCAGCTGGAAGGAGAGTGGGGTATGCAGGAACCGGTGGAGGGGCTGGCACCCGTGTGGGGCAGCGAGGGGCAGGTGCCCAGAGCAGTGCTCAGGTGCCCAGGGCAGCCTCAGGTACCCGGGGCAGTACTCAGGTACCCGGGGCAGTGCTCAGGTGCCTGGGGCAGTGCTCAGGTACTCGGCGCAGTGCTCAGGTACCCGGCGCAGTGCTCAGCACCCCGGCCATCTGCACTCAGTTCTGCACAGGCAGTGCTGCCCCGATCATGCACCAAGGGGGCTGGGGTAGGACATGCTTGGCAAGGCAATATCTGGCTTCTCCCTTATTCCCTTTTCCCAGTCCTCTGCTTTTCTGGTCCAGTTGCTGGGAGCCTGTGCTGGCCACTCAGCTCTCTTACAGAATCATAGTATAATTTTGGTTGGAAAAGACCTTTGAAATAATTGAGTCCAACCATAAGCCTGACACTGCCAAGTCTACCACTGAACCATGTCCCTACACACCACATCTACACATCTTTTAAATACCTCCAGGGATGGTGACTCAACCGCTTCCATGGGCAGCCTGTTCCAGTGCTTGTACCACCGTGCAGAGCTGGCTACACGCATGGTGCATCTGCCAGGTCCATTCTCATAAGCAAGCCACTCCCAGGGAGCTGCAGATCCTTAAACCCTGCTCCTTGTCTGCAGCTCACCTGCCTACATGCCCTAATCAATAGGCACTGTCCTTTCCCTGAGCATCAACAAGTTGATGCAGAGCCCCCTTGCTCACCCACCCTGGCACCTGTGCCATACAGGCACACGCTTGCTTGGCATGGAGCTTACACAAGAGCTTTCCCACGCTGTCTACTTCCAGATGCAGCGTGTGGAAAGCAAAATGTACCCACACATCCCCACACTCCCCAGAAACAGTGTGTCTCTGCAATGCAGATACACTGTGGAGGTTATAATAAAGATACAGCTGTGGCCCTGGTGGGGTAGAGCAATGCTTCATCTGCAGTGATATCTTCTCTGGGATGGTGGCCAAACAGTACCAAGAACATGGTTAAATGTACGTTGTGCACCTAATAAAGAGCTACTAAACTGAGGAGTTCATGTCCTCCTAGTTCAGCTGGAGAGCAGTTTATGGAATATGAGGAAAGACAATCCTTTTAATTGTCTTTTAATAATTGTTAGTGTTTCATCTCTATCTGAGATATTTGACTAAGCCCCTCAGGCTCTGAATTTCATGAGGCAACAGGTTCTATCAGGAAGGATGCACAGTCCATGCTCCATGGGAGAGCTTCATGGGAGAGCTCATGACTTTACTCGTTGTTTTATTCCTTCTGTTTTAGGCGGTCTGCATGGATTCAAGCAGCTGCAGTGTCACAGACACAGAACAGAGTATAGAGGGGAACTTTCTTCTCTTTTTTTCTCCCCTCTTACTCATGTATTAGATATGTGGATCAGCTGGACATAAAAACTAAGCTGAAGGAAAGAGACGGGAGATAACTGGAGATGGGCTGAAATACAGCAAGAATTTGCTCAAGGTAGATCATGCCAAATTAACACGGAACCTTTATTTGAGAAGATAACTGACCTTTTCAGATGAAGCAGATGCATTCAATTTCCACTAAGAGGTTGAAATAAACCAAATAAATTATTTCTTAACCTGAAGAAACATTACTTTTAAGACAAGTAAAGCACTGACAAACAGGAAGTCATAATGGGTTGTGATATAATGAGAATAAACACACCAGAAGCAATTATTGGTGGAATTCCTTGAGGACTGGACTTTGAATGGACCTTATTTAATGTTTTATTCCCAGCTGTGGCACCAGAAGTTAAAGGGAGACAGTGACATTAACTGATGATTTGGTGTTGAGTACTATCAGTAACGGGGTGCATTATGAAATGCTACCCACAGAAATCTTGTTGGTTTGAGCAGTAAACAATAGAGAGTAGTCATGGAAATGAGGTGAAACATATTACTGCCTGATCTGAGAACTTCTAACAACAACCTCTGCCATCAGCTTGATGGATGCTGGAAATAGAGGGTTGGGGAAGTTCTACGCTTGTGTTAGTCCAGGGCAGTTCAAATGCAGCTGCCACCAGGACTTGGGACACTTTGTTCTTCCCCTCACTTCATAGGTCATGACAGGAACAGCTGTGTTGCAGGCCTTTGCTGGCCACACCATGTCACCCTCACACAAATATACTTGCAAGAGGACAGGCTGCTCTAAAAGCACTCCTTTTCCCCATGACTGGACATGACAGCAGCTCCAGCTTCTGTTGGATTCTCCTTTCTCTCCTAATGAGTCAGAAACTGTAGCCAGGCTCTGCAAGAAGATACTGCGTATTTCCAGTTCCTTCTCTGTTGTGCAGGGATGGAGCAATAGCTATGGGCTCTAAGGTGGCTGCTGTAAGGGTGAAAATGTTCAGTTCTTGGGCACTACTTGCCATGAAAACAGCCACTTACCATGGGGAAAAGATGACTGGCTGATTGGGAGTGTGCTGTGCTGGGTCTGTTGCACAAGCTGCATCATGCTGCATTAGTCAGGCACATCATGACTATGAGCTACCGAGACATGGAAGCTTAGCTCTAGTGCATATAAAATGTAAGGCTGACCAGCAGAGGGAGAACAGGTTTAATGCCCTGGTACAAGGCTCTTTTGTGTGTCACCTGGGAAGCTGTGTTTACCTGCATTGTTGAAGGTTCAGAGAAGGGCATCACAAACTAACAGGGGGTGGAAAATCCTATGTTGTAAAAGGAGATTCAAGTGTCAGGCTGGCTTCAGGTAGCAGAATGAGGTGAAGGGGAATGTGACTGCTGCCCATCAAAGTGTGTGGGCATTTCAGTCTGGACAGAGGTGAGGTAACACCAAAGGTGAAAGACAGAGATGATGACAGATGAATCAAGACAGCAGGTTATCAGATTTGTTGCCCCATAGACTTGTTTTCTAACAGTAGGAGTAAGCAACCTAACACATTTTAAATGGTGCTTGATTTGTTTATGAGAGTTTCTATTATGCATTTACCTGTGATAAATGACAACAGGGCTCAGGGCAGAGGTCCCTTCCTGCCATACATCTTCTAATACTTTCTGAGTTGCTGTTATTTCCAATGGAGCATGTTTTGAAGTTGTGAACTTTCAAGCAATCATTCAAAGCTTACAGCTGTCCTTGAGTGAATTTGATAAATATTCCTCATTTCCTGAAACACCCAAGTCTCTGGGACTATCACAGTGGCAAGGAGGAAATTATGCATCTTCTGCTTTAGTGTCACTGAAGGACCCTCATGGCCATTGATTCATAAACCCTGTCCAGTCTTCAGCCAGTGCTCTTCCCAGCATATATACTTGTGTTCCTGTACAGGGCTGAGAATGGCCCAGTAGACACTGGCATGCCCTACCAGCACTAAAACTGCATTGAAGAAATAGAAAAGAGAACATGCCGTGTATTTTTTTCATACCAGTACTTGCTGGTGCTCCTGAAGTCTCATTTGGGCCAGTGTATACATGTGTCTTTGTGTGCCTGTGCATTTATATGTATAGGCATACAAAATGAGTGCAGGGATGGGAAGGAGTTCATAGAGTCATAGATTCATAGAATCCCAGAATGGTTTGGGTTTGGGTTGGAAGGAAAGATTATCTACTCAAACTCCCCTGCCATGGGCAAGAACATCTTTCACTACATCAAGTTGCTCAAGTCCTTTTGTCTTGAACCCAGACTTGAACACAGAGATGTCTAGGTTCAAAGGTAGATACATTAATTGTACATGTCTACACTGTAGTACACGATAGTTTCAAAGATGATCCTGCTTCCCCTTCTGGAGAGACCACTGAGAAAATATTGCTATAGTTAAATTACAGACATTGGAACAATGAAGCCCAGGAGGACATCCCCATGTTTCCTTGGCAATGTCCCTTGTGACAGTGGGACAGCCCATAGTTCCAATACACTGCAGAGACCAACAGGAGACCCGGAAGAGTGGAGGAAATCAGTGTCCAAAGATCAGGGTAGGAGGGGCTATAGTGATTGGGAAAATCCCACATAACTATATCCCTGCAGGTATTAGGAAGACCTAGCTTTCAAGTGAGCCTGTCATACCCACAGTTCCTGTGACATGTGATTACACCAGCAATAAAAAAATACTCTGTTGTTTATATAAGGAGCCTGCTTAGGCTGCAGCCTTACTTGGCTGTTTAATTGTATCAGCATAGATAGCTACAGTTGTAGGTGGAAAACTTGTAGCATGCACAAAGTAGAGAGCCTTTTTCCCAGGACTGGCATCTGTTTTCCAAACGTTGTCCATACAAATGGGAATATTCCCATTGCTCTGGTCCAGCCACCTGTACAGCTGCAAGACATACCTCTGAGAGCACCCAGTCCTCTCCATGTGTGCAAAAGCAAAGATGAAATGTAACCAAAGACTCGCCTCAGTGAGATGAGTTCAGATTCAATGTTCATTGAAATTTTATGAAATTTCAGACCTCCTAAAGCAATGAAGCTTCTGCGTTTAAAAAAATAAACTCACATAGTAGATTTAAACTGTTTGCTTATGTATATTCAATCAGTTTTCTAAGATGGATAGGCCTTGAATTGGTCACTAAACCCTTTTGTGAGAAAGACCTAGAGATGTCTGAAATTTCTTAGTAATAGTATTTTTGGTCAGTTATCCCTTGTCACACAGAGAGCTTTTAATTTGAAATGTTTCATTCTTGATGCTGGCTTTTGTATTATTTTTTAAAAGAAAATTGTTAAGTTGAATTATTGAACTATTTTTCCAAAAAGCTACAGAAAAGCACATGTTTTCTGATTCTGAGAAAGTATTGAAAACTGCAGGATCTGGTATTGGCGGGAAAGACAAAGAAGAAAGGAAAAAAGTAACATTTCGATAACTGACACTAAAAAAATGCTCCCATTTACCACATTTTAGAAAAATGAAGGTGAATAACTTTTCCCCCTTCCTCCTGTCTTTCTTGGTAATGCTTGAACTTTTTTGCCTGAAAATAGAAACCCCAGATAAGTAGAAACTGCCTGAGGCAGCACAGACAAATTTCAGCCCAAAGAGGCAGAGACTGGCAGGGCTGGAGGAGGAAGGCTTGAGCAGCCTCATGAGGAGGTGCTGCCAGTGCCCTGACTCGTGCACATGTGTCTGGGGGTGTGCAAGTGTGTTCACCTCTGTGTGCATGCACCAAAGCTCCCATGTGCCCTTGTGAGAACAGCTATTGGGCCCAGGTTGGGATTAGCCCAGGCTGGGCAAAACTCAAGGATATAGTTTACACAGCTTAATTATTTTTCCAATACTTTATGGAGTCTCCCAGCTGGGAAGGGCATTTCCATGTAGTGGAAGTTTGCTACACACAGTGAATTTGTGACTCCTTTCTCTGAGATTGTAGCTAAGAAACACAGAAAGCTGCCAGTTGAAGAGAGACAAGATACGAGAGACACTTTCTCACCCTTCCAAAACCCTCCGAATGAGACAGAAGCTGTACAAGGCAACAGTGCATCATTCAAGCCTTTATTATTTCAGTTTGCCAGGACAGTTTGATAACTTCAATCCCCAGTTTCTTCCTGCATATATTAAAACCCTTCTCCCCAGATGCCCAGCTGAATAAATGCCCATTTATCTCCTTTTTCTGCTGCTGGAGGTCTTCAGGCTGCCTCCACACAACTCCTACACAGACTGCAGAGAGTATTTACAAGCAGCCTCTCTCACACATGCCTCAGTGTATGCACAACACTCGTTTCTTTTACTGTAGGTTTCTATTTTTGCATTAGTAGCTCCAAGTAAGCTTTGCTCCAGCTCACACTGCATCATAGTTTTTATGTGTTGTGGACAGTCTAGAATGGTAACAGGGATGCAACAGTGCAAAATGGCTTCAGACTTTCAATTCTAAAGGACTAAAAGGAGCTGTTCAATTTGTCTCCTAATTTTTCCATGGAGGCTTCAAGTAGCACAGCTATTGGACAACTATTGGATTGGTCCACTTAGTTAGTGTCCTACCTCTGCCGCTGACCAGGGCCATACACCTCAGAGCTGACTTTGGGAACAGCTTGGCTATACATGTAATTTCTTGACACCCAACAAGCAAGTTGGGAGCTTTAACCACAAAGCCTGAGTGTGCATTTGCCAGGAGGGGTGTTTCAGTGCATGAGACATTAAACTTCTGTTCACAAGACCCAATATTTTTTGTCTGAACCATAGATTACAAAAAAATAAAAATAAAAATTAGGCAATTCACTTTTGCTGTCTCTCATTTTCCTTTTTGTAAAATTCCCTGTCTTGCTGGGTCAATGAGTTCTGTGGGGATACCACAGTGGTGGGGCTCACATAGCTCCCAGGAAGTGGTTGGGATGCCAAGAAGAAGTGCCACGACATTATGTCCCCTGCTAGGACTCAGTGTGACAGGCAGAAGTACCTAGGCTGTGTCCTGGTTGTGTCTGCAGACTGCAAATTCTTGAATTTATAGCTTCATTGAAACAGGTTTAGGTGACAGATTTGGCCATACTCCTATGTGTATGTGTGCTTTGATTCAAACTCTCAGTGATTAGGTAGAAATACATCTTTCCATGTCCACTGGAATCCAGGGCCCTTCA
Organism: Apus apus; assembly: GCF_020740795.1. Classification (NCBI taxonomy): domain Eukaryota; kingdom Metazoa; phylum Chordata; class Aves; order Apodiformes; family Apodidae; genus Apus; species Apus apus. Next base: position 135,625,890 of record NC_067283.1, read on the forward strand.
GAGAAGCAGCCAGTTACTGCCTCCAAAGCTGGCAGCTGTGATATGGTGCTCCTCCCACGGGAACTGTGTGCAGACTCACCTTTTACATAGACCACTGAATCAGTGTCAAATGTGATGATTTATGGTCACTGCTCAGCCAGCCTGGACTCTGAGTGGATGAGTGACCTTGAGTTAGTGGATTTTGGACTCTCTTGCCAATTCCTTGAACTGTTCCCCAGATAAAGTTTATTGTGAGTATCTCTCTTACCCAATCCAAAGGCAGGAAAAGGTGTTTAGCTAACTAACTGCAAGGTACTCTCTCCATTTTCTTCAATACTTGACTGAAGTAAAATATGACCTTAAAAGCATCAGTAAATACTGCAGCTTTCATGTAAACACATCAGATATACATCTGCTATTTCTTTGTTCTTTACTGATAATAGAGAAGTTGTAGAAGGAAGGCATGTGCATACCTTCCACTGCATGGGCTCCCTTCCATCCCTTCAGCAGTGGCCTTTTCCTACCAAGAACTCTTTCAGGGAGCTTCCTTGAAGGAAGGAGGCAGGGGGAAGGGGTGTGGAGAAGCTAGGTGCTGCTCTTGGTTTTGCCAGGAATCTCTCCTTTTAAAGCAGGACAGTGAAGTCCTTGAGAAGGGGTCGTGCCTGATACTGTGTGCTTCAAGGGTGAAGAGGACTGTGGCAGTGTTTACAGGTAGGACTGCCCCAAGACCAGTCATTGCCATACAGGGATGCTAAGGTGTGCTTCCTCCACGGAGATTTTGGGATCAGTCACCCAAACTAAGCAAGGTGTTGGCTGCTCAGCACTGTGATGCTCTTCAAGCAGACATTATTTTGGGCTGAGAACATGGGTGAGGAGGCTGAAAATCCTTTCCTTCTGGTCCTCCTTACACATGGTGTTTTGTGGATCTCAACCTCTGCCCAGCCTGCCTGTTCTGAGCGTGTCTGGTGCCTACTTGTAGCTCTGCCTTGGAATTTTGCAGGATGGGTGGCTCAAATCTTTTCCAGCAGGCTTCCAAAGGAAGCATGTCTGGGAACAGCAATCCACTGCTGAAGAAGTGTTGTGTATTCATGTACTCATAATACAGCCTAAGCAAAAGGAAAAGTACTAACTAGTTATTTTCCTTGGTAAAATAAGCCCTACTATAATAAAGGCATAAGATTCCATATATTATACCTGAGAGATCTGAGAGCTCACCTAGGGAAAAGGCTAAAAGCTACCAAGTCCAACACCTTGCACTCACAGAAGCTACAAGAGGTGCAAAATTCAATACCAGGTCCTGGTCTTAAGGCATTCATTGCACTTTTTAAAGGAAGAAGGATAAACATGATTTTCTGAAGGATAGTCCCAAATGTGATAGTGGAATGTTAGCTAAAGGCTCTGCATCCTGAAGAAATAGTGGGGTAGGATGTATAAAGATTCGGCAAGGAATTCTGAGCTGGTATTTCATGTATCTTTGAATTTTTACCCTAGAACTAAATAGTAAATTAAAGATGGCTTCAGCTGTTGGTAAATCAGGGTTTCTCAGAGATCCAATCTGCAGCCAGTGCAGAGGGCTGTGGAGCAGTGTAATGAAAACACTGGCTGTGGAGAGTGCATCCATGAATGTGAAACTCAAACAACCTCTTGACCTACCATCCACCTATGGTTCAATCCACTCCACTCCATCAGATAGAAACCGCTTGCAGCTATGTAAATAGTCCATCCTGCCTGTCTTGTTGGCCTTCCCTCCACCTGACCTAATCAGTGTGGTGAGTAAATAGAAGAATGAGGTCAAATGCAGGGCTAGATTTTCCTTGAAATGGCTCCAGATATGGCCAGGCTGCCCGGCACTGTGGTATCCAAAGAGTCTGCTCTGGGAGCAATAGCTGCAACATCTGTCTATCCAGAGGCTGGATGAACCAGAGTAGGGTGACAGAGTTATCAGCCCCTGAAACTTTGGGCTGAGGGTTGAAACAAATAAAACACCATCTGCAACCACTGATCTGTATAACAACCAGTACTTCCCCTGTTTTAGCTCCAGACTTGTGCTCACGCATTCCTTTGCTTCAGATGCATTTCCAGGGCAAATTACAACAGCATCTGACATGGCAGGGGCTTTTTAACACGGCATCGGGCGCCAGGTGAGGGGTTTTTTAAATCTTTAGTCAAGACAGTCTGCTAGGGAGGCAGGCAAGCCTGGTCAAGTTCTCACATACTCACTCTATGGGATGAAGCCAAACTGTGAAGTTTTCCAAGTATTTTAATGAGCGTGTTTCAGACTTTTTAATTAACTTTTAATGCCTCTTTCGTTTGGCAGTTCCAACTGCTGTGCTACAGGAAAGGCCAAGCCACCCTCCAGTGCTGTTCCAGATAAATAGGCCTTAACCACAAATTAACACCTATATCTTGTACTGCTTCTGAAGTTGAAGGCCCCATGATCTGTCTGAGAATTGCTGTTTGCAGTTTCAGGTTGTGGTTTTGCTCTGTGAAGCCCCAGCTGGCTGAGCACCTAGCAGAAAGGGCTCCTTCCTTGATGCTCAGGCACCATCGGCAGCTCGGAGAGAAATGCAGGAACTGCAGCATCATTTGCAGGTCTTGCTTGTAGGGATTTTGGGGGAGACTCTGCTTTTGGGGGATTGAGCTGGGTGGCAGGATGGGGAAGGGAAGGGACTTAATCGGAGGAGCAACTCAGGGGATGGGAAAGAGACAGTGAGGGTCTGTGCTGCTCCAAGCCCTCTGCACATGCCGCTGTCATAGCCCCAGCAGAGAGTGATGCTGGAGGTGCTGCCTCCCCAGGCCTCTGCTTGGTTCCTGAGCAAATCTCTTCTCTTTACTTTCCCCATTTGCTTTTGGATTAAGAGGTGGGAGAAGTATTCAGTCTTCTTGAAGATGGAGCATGTTCATAAAACTCTCTCTTGCTTCTTTTAGAAATTTGTTTCCAGATCCCCTTTGGTTGTGAACTTCAAAATTGGAATAGGCATTTCTATTTCTTTATGAAAGAGCCTGTTCTGACCCAGGCCTTTAATCATTCCCTTTTTACCTAGAAAGCAGTAAGGATATAGCATCTACCTCCCCAGAATGCCCCTGAGCCAGACCTCTAGACATTATTTCAACAAGTTCTTCTAACAGAGATAGGCCAGGCTGGAATTACATGCATCCTGTTAAGGCTTCTGCTACTGTGTCAAATCGAGGAGATTTCCAATTTCAAGTAAACTGGACATGCATTACTGCAGTTGAAAGGCTTCGTAGTCACCTGTTGGCTTGACCCCTATCTCTGCTACCCAGCTTCCCGCAGTGAGATGACACGTGACTCTTGGGCTTAGCTAAGAAACTTAACTGCAATGAAGCAAAAAGCCATGCAAAGAAGCAGTTTTTCCATTACACATAGAGAATAATTCTGGATTTACACAGAAAATGTAGGCATTTGAACATCCTCTGTGATACTGATAAAGTAACAGAAACCTTGCAGATGTGATTACTGATATAAAGTTGTGCTTTTTCTTCTACAGCCCTTTTCCACATTGGAGAATAAATAAGCCAGACATCATCTTTCTGTGATCACTTAATCTGCCTAAGGCTTACACCTACTTCAGTAAAGAAAATTCCCTGCTTACCTGAGATGGTTGCAGAGACATAAAGTCTGTGAGTGGGATGTAGGAACAGATTTTTATGCTAATCCAGTCCACACACTACTGGGCCAACGAAATCATAGAATCACAGAATCCTTAAGGTTGGAGGGGACCTTAAAGATCACCAAGTTCCAACCCCCCTGCCATGAGCAGGGAACCCTACCACTAGACCAGGTTGCACAAAGCCTCGTCCAACCCGGCCTTAAAAACCTCCAGGGATGGGGCATCAACAACCTCCCTGGGCAACTCATTCCAGTTCCTCACCACTCTTATAGTGAAGAATTTCTTCCGAGTATCTGACCTAAATCTCCCCTCTCTCAGTTTAAAACCATTACCCCTTGTCCTATCACTGCCGTCTCTGATGAAAAGCCCCTCCCCAGCTTTCCTGTGGCCCCTTTCAAGTACTGGAAGGTGCTATAAGGTCTCTCTGGAGCCTTCTATTCTCTAGGCTGAACAGCCCCAACTCTCTCAGCCTGTCTTCATAGCAGAGGTGCTCCAGCCCTTTGATCATCTTGGTGACCCTTCTCTGGACCCTCTCCAACAGGTCCGTGCCTTTCCTGTGCTGAGGGCTCCAGAACTGTACACAGTATTCCAGGTGGGGTCTCACCAGAGCAGAGTAGAGGGGCAGAATCATGCTCCTGTGAATTCTCACAGTAACAGAACAAATATCCTTAGGACTCTTCCCCAGGTGGTCCGGCTTTCCATGGGAAGTGCTCACACCTGATGATGGCATCTAAAGTAATTTTTGCCCCATGATGCCTCCTGCTTTGGAGACCTGCTTGGCAGCAGTGCAGGGCCACTTCTGCTCTGGCTCTTTACGGAAAGCTGGCTTATGGCCAGGAACCAACCACATTTCAGAAACCTGTTTCTCCTCGGTGTCCTCCCAGAGGTGCTGGACTGGCTTTGCGTTCAGATCAGCATAACTGAAAGGCAGCAGGGACCCACTACAGCTTCAGTCTTCTCCTCATGGCCATATCTTGGACATGAAATCTTCTCTTGGTACTCTGCACATGACAAACACCAAATAAAATAGGTGTTCCTGCTGTTTGCTCTTTGCTTTCTGCTACTCTAAGATGGAGAGGCACAAAAGGTAAAAGATACCTCAATATGTGTGTGACAATCAGGTGAGGTTTCTGAAGACTGGAGGAAAGCAAATGTCATTTCTATCTTCAAGAAGAGCAAACAGGAGGACATAGGGAACTACAGGCTGGTCAGCCTCACCTTGATCCCTAGGATCCCTAGGATGTAGGAGCTGACCCTGGAACTACTTCCAGACACATGAAGAACAAGAAGGTGATTTGGAGTAGTCAACATGGATTTATGAAGGGGAAATCACATTTAATGAAACCAATAGCCTTCTTCAATGATGCAAGTTTGCAGATGATATGAAATTGGGAGGAGAGGCTGATGCTCCAGGTGGTTGTGCTGCTATTCAGAGGGACATGGACAGGATGGAGAAGAGGGTCAGAGAAGAACCTCCTAAAGTTAAACCAGAGGAAGAGGCAAGCCCTGCCCCTGCAGAGAAATAATCCTGTGCATACATGCACATGCTGGGGGGTGACCAGCAGGAAAGCAGCTTAGCAGAGAAGGACCTGGGGGTTCTGGTGGATGTCGGGGGTCAAAGTGACCATCAGTCAGCAATGCACCTATACAGTGAAGGTGCCAGTGTGTCCTGGGCTGCATTTAGGCAGAACATTGCACTGGTGGGACCTATCTAGAGTGCTATGTCTGGTGCTTCTCAGTCCAAGAGAGACAGAGATGTACTGTAGTGAGTCTACTGAAGGGCTGCATAAATGATGAAGGAACTGGAGCAACTTTCACCCAAGGGGAGGCCAAGAGAGCTGGGACTGTTCTGCCTGGAGAGCAGAAGGCTCAGGGGGAGCATGGGGATAAATACCTGATGGGGAGATAAAGAAGCGGGAGCAAGATGCTTCTCAGTGGTGCCCAGGGACAGGACAAGAAGCAATGGCACACACAGATATACAGAAAATTCCAATTGCAGGTAAGAAAACCCATTTGTACTGTTGTATCCTTCAACAAAGAGACAGATTGCACAGAGAGGTTATGAAGTCTCCATCCTTGGAGATACTCAAACCCTGACTGGATGCAGCCTTGAGCAGCCAGATCTGACTCACCCTGCAGGAGCAAGGGTTGTTTTGGACAGTCTCCAGCAGCGGCTGCTGGCCTGAGCTGCACTGACTCTGTGATTCTGTCACGTAGGAGCCTCTAGAGCCACGATCCTGGCATTCCCCTGGTCACTATGGTCATGGATCTGTCACCAATGAGCTCCAAAGGTAACGTAGACATGCAGAGAGGAATACGAGAGGATGCCAGTGAAGAATTTCTTACTTGCTGTGTTTTATCTTAGCGTGTGTTGTGCAACTAAGAAAACTGTCAAGGGATTTTCCAGTGGCATCCCTGAAGGCTTTGGAAAGGTTTGCTTTTTTGTTCCTGGATTCTCTTCAAAAATTAATCCTTCTCCCTGCATATTCAAAGCTCAGATAGATGATCCAGATGTAGACATAAGTATGGATGGTCATCATGCTTTCCATTCACTTGCCAACTTGCTTGCATGCAAGTCCTACGGTATTCCTCGTACTGGAAGTCATTCAACCCCAATCCTTAAGCATCACACTTACGTGATCACAGCTGCCTGTAATTTTTTCACTTCTGACTTCAGGGCTTGAGGTGGAGCATTTTACAGGTTCTCTCATTACCTCTCATTGGTATCCCCGTGCTGCGAATACAGCCACCGTGGCTGCACTTCTCCAAGCCTCCTGAAATGCGCTGTTCTCCAGGCTCTCTGTGGGTCTGACAGCTTTCTGCGTACCTCTTCTTCACTTTGCAGCCACAGATCAACCCTGGTCCCCACCAGTACTGATTCACTGATTCACTGGCTGAACATTTATAAAACTCAGACATTACTGCTGTGTCCTTTTCTGCCTGGTATTTCAGAACACTTTTCTGTTTACATTCAATGTTTGTCAGTTTATAGTTCATGACATATTTTTTAGGTAAGCTCTTCCTTCCCTAGTGCTGATATCTGGGCATCTGCTGAGAGTGAAATCCCTTGCAGACTTCTCCAGCCACTCTGGGGCTCCCGAGCCAGCAGCATTTGGGACTCAGCCCTTGCTGAAGCTCCCCCAGTGGGTTTCTACAGCTCTGATGCCCCCAGATTACTGGTCTTGTGTCCTGGCTGCACCAGCCAACATGCTCAGTCGTTGGGTGGCTGTGTAGCTGCCCTTCTGCTCCGAGGACACTCTTGTCAAGGAGAAAGGTGACTCTGGGCAATGCCACTGCCACACATCCCTACAAGGGGCACACCACTGGCTCCCCATGTCTTTTAAAACACAGATGCGAGATCTGCTGATACCTTCTCCTCATGGTCCTTTTCTCATCTGTCTTTGTGACAGCTTTTGTGTCAGCTTTTATTTGAGTTCAGAGCAGGGAACTGCCTGAGCAAAATGCAGGGTGCCTGGTCAGCCACCAGCACAGCTATGCTCTGGCCCATGCATGGGATGGCATTGCTAGCAGGACAGGCAGGTGAGGTTGCCACGCTTGCTGTTTTATAAGATGCAGCTGCCAAATGAGATGGATGGAATTAATTACAACTTTACTCTTAGATTTTTTTATTCCAATTAGCCACTTTTGAAATGTTCACACAGAGAGAATTTTCTTTCTTTATCTTTATTTAATAAACCACATCTCCTTTAATTAAAGCCATGCAAGCATGTTGCTTCAGTATTGTTTGCAATACTGCAGTTGTCTGACTCTTTCTTTCTTCTTTGCATCATCCTCGCTGTCATCCAGGCAAAGACCAGGAGGTTTGTTTCCACATGTAGCTAAATCCAACAGGGAGTGCCAGCTTAATATTCTGCATGTGACACAGGGCTGGACATGTATAGTCATACTGCAGAGTTACAATTTTTAACATAGCTTAAAACTGCTCTACAAAACTCTCATGATAACACTTAGATTTGCCATACAATTTGACCAGGGATAAAAGTGGTAGAACAAATATATATTAGCAAGTTTTTCTCTTCATGTCTAGGTCATCTGGTTTCTACTCAGGTACCTCTCTCATTTTCTCTTTTTAAAAATAATTTTCAAGCCCAACATCACTTCAGGAATTCTCCCCACATACCACTACTTTGTTCTGTTCTGTCAGTAACAAGTTCTGAATTCAAGCAACTTAGCGAGCTCTCTTATGCTCTTCTAAGTATTTCCCCACACTGATCTTTTAAAGAGCTTTAAGACTTTCCAGCAATGGATTTCAAACTGACTAGATGTAGCCTTGGTTTGCCCTCAGGGTGCTTTCCCCCAGCACTTGCTTTTTGTTACCTTTTCTAGTCCCAAAGGATTTCTCTTGAACTTCTAAAAAGGTTTGCTAAAGTCTCTAATTTATTTTCCCATTTCCTTCAGCATGCCTGCACGTGGCCTTTCCCTTTTACTGGTTTTACAGATCCCAAGCTTTTTATTAACTATTCCTGATCTTATCTCCTGTTTTCTTAATTCCTCCTCACCTGCTCTCAGTAATCAGATTCTTGCTTAAGAAAATATCTGTTCCCTTGCAGCCAGAGATGCAAACCGAGGGTTAATATTTTCTTTGCCCTTTTCATTTCTCTCTGACTACTCTTTAACAGCCTTATGAAAAAATATGCCTTCTCTGTCCTCATTCCTTTTTAGCTGTTTATGCTCTTTCAGGTGGTCCAGGCTGATCTAGGTATAGTGAAATACATCAGTATCTCCCTCATCAAGTGTGTTCAGCTGTGATTCAAGTGGTTTTTTGCTCCAGTGCCTTCTGAAGGTGCAAGTGCACTAGCAGGGGCTGCTTGCACAAGTTCCCTGTGCTCCTACCCTTGAACGAAGCCAGCAATGGCTGAACACAACCAGCTCTGTAGGTAATCTTGGCTCAGACTAAAAGTGGATCCCTTGTGCCTTGCTACATAGGACCAATGACCTCTGTGGAGTATGAGCACCTCTAACTCCACTTGTGAAAATAACTAGCACTGTTGCACAGTGCAGGCAGAGTAAGGAGCATTGGTTCATTCTTGTGAAAAATAACATCCGTGTGTGGATTCTGTATTTTTGTTGCAATGTTCTCTTGCTTAAGGTGTTGCTTGATCCATATTTCAGATCTCATTGGCTGATAATTACCAGACTCTGCAATTAGAGGCTGACCAAGAACCAATCCTAAAGTGTTTGGACTTGATTCTCAACAGGCCATATTGAAATCAATTCCTGGTGTGGCCCAATGCAGACAACTTTGGGCACTTGTCCTTGCTCTGGCAGGTGACACCAGAGCTTTTTGATTCTCAGAGAAAGAGGATGGACAAATTTTAACAAGATTTTCACAAACATTTCCTGGTGTATCTCGGCTGTGGGTCTTGGAGACCTAACAGTTGCTGACAGTGACTGGTCCCTTCCCATTTTGTACTAAAATTATTATTTCAAGCAGGAAAACAGCTGACATAAAAGCTTGTGCTGGCCCAGGCAGCCTGATGGTCTCAGGAAGAGTGGCACACGGAGGTGGCAAGGCCTTTCCAGTTCTCCAGCCAGCCCGTGTGAAGTAGGCCGAGGTTTTTCTGCATGATGCTTGTGAGATTAAAGCAATCAAGAATTCCTCAAAAGTGCTGAAAATGCTTTGCCAACCTTCACTTTCCATCTTGCTCTTGCCAGCTATTTAATTTCTCAGGGCTAAGAAACCTGGGAGTCTTCAGGGTTTTGGGCACAGCCATGAACCCAGAAGAGGAAGGCAGGAAGGCAGCTGCTGAGGACCAAGTCACCTCCTCTTGTACCTATGAACTGCAGTTTCTGTCCTTGTCTGTGCTCTCCCTTGAGGGCCAAACCATGATTATCCCCTGCAATCAGTTCTACAGAAGTGCAACAATCAAAATAAACCTGAGTCTTATAACTACTGTGTGGGGCTTGGTGCTGCAAAGACTGTCTTGATTAACCTCTGTGACTTTGCCTTTCCCAAAGAGATTAAAGTTGTCATCTTTTGCACCAGGACTGGATGCCACAGCACCAAATGTCCTCTTTGGAAGCACAACCTCTGCAGGCAGCAGAACCTTTTCTGCTATGGCAGAAATTACCAGCATGACAGAAGAATAAATTTGCCTTATTTGTGTGTCACCTCCTAAAATTTAGGTGACTGTAGAAGTCAGTTCCCCTGCTTCTCCCGCTTTCCTGCGTTAAGGGTCCCTTTTCAATGATGCCTCCATATCCTCTTTGCTGAAGCCAGGGGAAAAGTGGAGGATGCCCACATACTGCCAGTGATAACCTCTCTATTCCCAGTGTGTAGCCCTGTGTTTGATATATAACTCCCTGATTAACCTGTGCTCTGAATTGAGGATTGCCCTTCCTCTGAGCTCTCTTGTGGTGTCTCAGCCCTGAGCACAGACACACCCCACAGAGACCAATGAAATTTCCTTGTAACTGCTTGTGTAAAAACAAAACAAAAACAAACCAGGCTTGCAACAGCTTTAGAAGCACGTACAAAACAGTGTGTATAGGCCAGGCAGTGTCAGGAATGGGGCCCAAGCATGGACATGCAGTAACTGTTCTCACAGTCTCTGCTCAGGCTTAAAGCACCCTCCCAGGTTGTGCCTGGGCAGAGCTTGGGGGTGGCCTCCATGGGGGTCCATGATACGGGTGCCTCCTCCATCAAGTCAGATAGCTTCCCCACTTACTTACTTTTGAGTAACGTTGTATTATGTCTCTGCCCTTGTAAGACCACATCTGGAGTACTGTGTCCAGTTCTGGGCTCCCCAGTTCAAGAGGGATAGGGATATACTGGAAAAAAAGTCCAACGGAGGGCTATGAGAATGATTAAGGGACTGGAACATCTGTCATATGAAAAAAGGCTAAGAGACCTAGGGCTATTTAGTCTTGAGAAAAGAAGACTAATAGAGGACCTTATTAATGTCTACAAATATCTGAAGGGTGGATGTCAAGATGGGCCAGTCTCTTTTTCAATGGTGCCCTGTGATAGGATGCAGGGAAACTGCATCAAACTACAACACAGGATGGTCCTCAACATGAGGAAAAACTTCTTTACTGTGAGGGTGATGGAGCACTGGAACAGGCTGCCCAGAGAGGTTGTGGAATCTCCTTCTCTGGAGACATTCAAGGCCTGTCTGGACACGTTCCTGTGTGATCTTCCCTAGATCTTCCTGCTGCAGCAGGGGGGTTGGATGCGATGATCTTCAGAGGTCCCTTCCAACCCCTACTCTTGATTCTATGATTCTATGTGTTGTCAACTGTCTAGTCTTTGAAGAACAATCTCCAGGTTGTTTTCTTGTCTAAGGGCAAAAGGAAGAACCAGCCCTGTTTCCCTTGGGTGATATCCTGACTGTCTGCCCTAGAGTTGCTGCCTTGGACAAATATCCACTGCTGTCCAAAACCATGGGCTATCATTGCTGTGCATCCAACTTCCTAAGAGAAAAGGCTTATGCAGTCATGTGTGAATGTGTGTGAGTGCACACGTACATGTGTGGGCATGTGTGTCTGGCTGTTTATCTGCCTGTCATCCCCTGCTAAGCTGTGAAGCCACTGGCTGACTCAGTCAGATGTCACACATATAATTAACTCCCTATTGGATTAAAAAAGAGGGAGGAAAGAGATACAGAAGTGCCAAACTGTAGAAAAAGTGGCCACAGGAACTTGCAATTTATCACTCACCAGAGGGTATACATGGGATAGTGGTTTTCAAAACATTCCTGCTGAAAAAAAAAAAAAAAAAAAAAAAGGCTACTACTAGTAAACAAAATAGGCCTAGGTCTGCTTTCTGGCTTGCTGACAAGCAGTTTAGCACAGCTTCTGTCCCTGTGGTGATGTTCCTTCCCATTCCCACAAAAAGGGTGGCCTCATTGATCCCACTTTGCCCTGCATGGGTCCAGGCCCTGGCAGAGAGAACATTTGTGGCCTGGGACAGAGGGAGTGAGCAGTATGAAGTAACACCCTAGTGAAAATATTGAGTCCTTGTCCTGGCTCTCTTCAGGTTGCCAACAGCTGTAAGGTCCAGAAGGACACTCACACCATGCCTCCTTCATGTTGCAGACTCCAGCAGCAGCCCCTAAGCTCTTGTGCCAAGGTTAAGCCCTTTGGAGCAAAAGATCAGGAGGAAAACCAAGGAGAGTGAGTGCTGCCAAGGTGAGCAGCAGAGAAAGGGAGAGGGCTGCCGTGTGTGCTTGCCTCTCTGCCTGGCTGAGGGGTCAGCTGCTCCCTCAGGGGCATGGCAGGCCAAACGCTGCTGTCACTGCTTGTGGGGGGAGCTGGGGAAGGGGAGAGGTGTCCCTGGGGTGGGGGAGCAGGTGCCACGCTGCAGCCAGCACAATCCCGCTCTGCCTAACAGGGCCTGGGGAAAATTGTCTAGCAGGATGGGGCAGGAGCTAAAATGCATGTGAGTGGTAGAGGGGCTTAAGCAGTTATTAGGGGCATGAAGCAATGCAAAAATATTTCCAAAGAAGCCCTGATACACTCTGTGCTGCTGAGGTGCTTCTTAGGAAAGCACACACCGTGGCTCTGCGCAAGAGCTGCCTGCTGCGTTGTGCAGGGCAAGGTGGCCAGAGTGCCTGGAGAGACAGGCAGGCAGCAGCTGCCCACTGCCAGCTTTCACCAGAGGTCAGCTGCTGCCAGAGACCCTACTGCCCAGAGACCACCCTGCTGCCTGAAGACCACCCAGCTGCCCAGACATTATCACTCTGCCACCTGTGACGTGACGGGAACCTGTGGAGGTCTCATGCTTTGCTCACTAGAAGCAGTTTCAGTGATGGGATCTGAGAGCTCACCTTGCTTCCTGGTGCTGAAATATTTCTGAAGACTTAAAATTCTGGCAGGCTTTGTGCGTCTCTATATGCAAATGCCAGTGATTGATTTGACACAAAAAGTGCCATGGTCCCCTGACCCATCAGACTGTTCTTGCCGAAGGGGTGAGGTACAGCCCACAGCAGCTGGGTAGCTGACACAAATCCAGTTTTCAATGTACTGTGGCCAAAGTCATCCTTCTCACCTCTGTCAGAGTCCAGAGGTGAAAAAAGTAACAGAATTTTATTGTTGGGAGGCCCATGTTACTTGGCAGCAACTGGAAGCTCCCTGTCCCCTTGCCAGGAGCTTTGCAAACAAACGCCAGCCCTCCCAATATACTGGTAACAACCAGACTGTTACTGGAAAATCAGACACAGACGTGGAAGAGGCTGGTGGGTGAAGGAGCCTCCAGCACCCCCACCAAATGGAGCAAAGACCAGAACTGTGTTAATACATTTCAAACAACATTAAACGCAGAAACTCAGCATGCTGTAGACCATCAAGACCAGGTGGGAGTGTGTGAAAGCAAGGAAAAAAGAGCATTTGAAAGACACTTCAGCACTATAAAATCCAAGCAGCCTTGTACAGAAGCACTGAAGAAAGCAATGACACTTTCAGCATGCACCTAAAATTTAGGCAAAGCTAAGTGACAGAGCTCACATGGGGAACAAGGGGAAATGAGGCTTCTGGAGCAAAGGCAGAGGTAGATCTGGGTGAACCAGCTAGAAAAAAACCAACATCTAGTTGTTCCAGGTGATTATTCACATGAGCATCATTTGTGAGTTCGCACATTCAGCATGACTGAAGGATACTGCAGCTCAAAAGGAGGCATGTGTACCCAGTCCTCTCTAATCAGATGCAGCTACTTGATGTATCATGTCTGATAACTGGCCACAGAAAGATGACAGCAAATTTAGACATGTAACTTCTCATGCCTCATCTGCTGGGAAAGACTGACCTGAGAGATACAAACCATGAGAGAAAATGCATAGTCACAGTCTGATCCAACTTTATGACTAGATGGCAGCAGCACTGCAAGAGCTGTCACCTGTGGTGCTGCTGTTGAAGGGCAAACTGAAAACAAGTCTGCTCAGCTTGCTGTAGGCTGAAGTTGCAGTCACTGGGGATTTACAGCTTTGCAGAGGCAGACCCCTCTGGGTCTTCTCTCTTGACAGCAAGAAGTGGCCTCCCCATTAGTGTGAAGGTGGATGAGCCACACTTTAACACCAAGTGATTCCTGTGGCATCTCTAGAAGAGCTCAGCTGGGCTGGGAGCTGCTGATGGGCAAAAGCCCTTAAAGAGTGAGTATGATACAGGCAGAGTCATCCATAAAGAGAGTTTAAAACCTTGGAAGTTGAGGGAAAGAGCTGAGAGGTGCTTTTTGTAACATCTTATGAGGTGGGTTTTATGACTTGCATTGCTCCATGAGAGATAAGGACCCAGCTGCAGACTGAATCCAGGAGCCTATGGCTCGAGCTCAGCCTGGGGAAAGGGTGGCTGGAACATCACATCCTCATCATTCCCATCTCATGGAGGTCAGGAGCTGGATGGAGCAGGAGCTGTACTGGGTGCTGCTGGTAGCTCTGATGCAGGCTCTTTCTACTACTGTGGGATAAATCTGTGGTAAGTGCATTTTTTCAGTTGACAGCAACTCAAATCAAATTTCACCACCCTTTTTACCTTGAGTAATTTAGTCATCCTGAAGCACTGTGCTAACACAACCTGCTGCCAGCAGCCAGCTCCTCCTCCCCTTCTCAGTGGGGAGAAACATGTTCCAGCCATTGGTCTCTACCCTTACGTGCCCCTCAAAATGATAATTTCTCCACTGTTGGCTAAATCTCTTCAGAGATGCCATTTTCATTATCATGGCCATAGCCCTACAGCAGCAAGGGGACAGGAATGGATGAGGCTGGGCAAAGGGGCTCCTGCAGAGGCTTCAGGAGAGTGAGATGGAGCTAAGGACCAGCCCCCAGCAAGGCTGAAATGCCAGCCTGGCTGGACAACAGGGATCATGACACTTTTGCCCCTTCCTCCAGCACCTCCACAGGGATCACGGGGCAGGAAGCCACCATATCAGTGGCAGGAGACTGACATGTCTGCAGCTTATGGAGGTTAAACCTGATGTAAGAGCTCTCTGGGGCTGCACCCATTGTGCAATGACTCCAGAGAGCCCTCTGTGACCACAGATATGTTGGAGCAACTACAGAAGTTTGATTTACACCATCTATAGATCTGACTCAACTTATTTAACAAGCTCTAAATTACTCAGTTGCTGCACTGCTGGTAATAAAAGTGACTAGTGTCCATGTCTTTCATAGCCTGAGCTTAAACGAGGCTGGTGTGGGATTTTACAGCTTTCGAATTGCTTCTGTGCACTCGTAAAGAAGTGTCAGGTATAACATCAGTTGTTTGGGGCTTTTTTAATTTTTACACTATCATAAAGTTGTAACTTAAGGCACCATAGTCCTTCCACCCAAGGTATCCCAGCACTCTGGCTCTGCTGCTGGGGAAAAAAAATAGAAGGGTTGAAAATATTTAGTTCCAGATTATTTGCAAAATCTGTCTGAAAAGATTTGACATTTCACTAAGGATTTTTTTAATTACTAGAATATGAAGCAAAATCTAATGGAAAATTTCTCACACTCAAATAAAAATATTCCTTTAAAAAAAAAATCCAGTCTGTAATTTTTTGGGGAAAAAAAATTAAATATTCTGGAAATTACCTTCTTAGCTTATTTCAGTTCTTAGCAGGACATTTCTCAGAGGTAGAAAGGTGAATTTTCTTTTGACTCCCTGCTTCGTTCAGCCTTTCACAGAGAGCATTTCTAAAGACCACAAGAGTTTTCACAAGATATTAGGGATAAATGGAATTGAAATGTTCTGCAGTTCATAGGTCCTAAGGCTATATTTACACAGCAGCATCCGAGAGAGGGGAGGAGTGAACTATGGAGGGTTCACCACATTGCATTACCATTGGCTTTGGAGTGAAGATTGAACCTAGTAACCCTATATTGTTTGGTTTTGTGGGGTGTCTGATGACATCAGATGCTCCTGGATAATTCCTAATAACTCTGGTCAAATAACTGTCCTTTGCAACCCCTGCCTTTGCAAAGACATGGGAGCTTGGTGGGTGACAGAGAAGGAGGCTTTGAAGGGCTTGGAGAAGAAGGCTCAGTGAAGAAACTTACTCAGATTTCCCTCCTCAAGTGTTTGCCATCTCCTGCGTAGCTAACTGTGAAAATCACTTGTCCTCAAAAGTTAGATGTCCTGGGCAAGTGTTCTTCTTCAAGTGAGTGCAAGGAGATATTCCAAGACTACACTGAACTGCTTCCCAAAGTGCTGCATAAGACCTCATATATCACTCCTACCTGTGAAGGCTGCCCATAGAGACAGTCATTCCCTGCTGTAGTTTCAAAGATAATTGCACATATGGAGGGAGGATTTATTTAAATGTCTGCCATGACTTCTTTTAGCCATTGAAGGAAACTGGCTGGGACATGTCAGTTGTCTGCTCAGGCTTTGTAGGAGGCTTTCATACTGCACTGCTCAAATAAGAAAAACTATGAGATCACTGGTTGCTAAACACTTGATGTGATTTCCCATGATTTGCCTCTATGGTAAGTACGCCGGTAATTAGGGTAGTGTTGAGAGAAGCCCTGAATATTACCCAAAGCACTTGGTGATATTTTTTTTCTGCTGGCTTCAACAGCAAAGCACTTAGAAGTTCACCCTCCCCCTTCCAGACAGAGACGCTGTTATGATGCTAATGGCTCACCAAAATATCCAGTTCTGTTGCTCCTCTCCCAGTGTTGAGCATGGGATGGGATGGAACAAGATTTCTGTTCCAGAACAGCCAGATTTCTGGACAGGGTCACATAGCTGTCTTGCTGCCAGCCCAAGCTTAATTGTGCTCAGTTTCTTTAGTGATCACAACTTCAGTAGCCCAAGAATAGGCTAAATTCTCTAATTCTTGGGTCAGCTCCATGTTTACATCTTTCTAGGTTAATATTTTTAGCTTAATATTTGAAACATCATTTCAGGTTGTATTTTAACATCATATTCCAGGAGGGGTGTAGTGAGATCTTTTAAAGTTGCATACCTGATTTATTTCTCCTTTGTGGCAAGGACAAATGGAATATTTTCATTTAAAAAATCTATATGGCTGAGACCTTGAAGCATCTGGTATTTGCATTCAAAGACAGCACTGGATTAAACTTTCCTGTATATCTTTTTAAATAGTAAATGTTCATGGTTGTCCTCTCTTTATAAAATCAAAAGCTGAAGTAAAGGGAGGAAAATTATATTGCCTGTTGTTTTATGAGAACCACCAAGTCTCCTAATGGGAGGAAGATTTCTCCCAAGGCTTCCAACAAGCACTGTTTGCCAGTGGGCTCATGCTGGCATGGGCCTGCAGCAAGAGCAGTGTCCCCACCGTTCTTTGGGGCAGGACTCCAAATCTTGCTGATAAATACTGAAAGACTCCTAAGGACTCCCATACTTGTTGAGTGAGAAGCATCACAACAGCTACTAGAGGTGTGACAGTGAAAAAGGCTTGGAAGACTCTGGAGAGATAATAGGAAGGAAAAGCAAATCATAGGGTAGAAGTTATCAGAACTGGAAATATGTGTGAATTTGCCTTTCCATTTTGATGATCTGGAAGGTACAGGTATTAATCTGTGATATTTATCATCCAGGTTTAAACTCTCATACACTCTCACATACGCTGCTGGTAGAAGGGAAGCATTATTACTATGTTTAACAATAATATAATAAAAATTCTCAGTTGCTGATCTACTCACACAATATTGAATATTACTTTTGAGCAATGCAGAGGCTGTGTTTGTCTGTGCTCTTTGAGTAAGGCTTGTGGTGGGGAGAGGAGGGAAGAAGTGAGTGTGGTGACAGTGCTAATCCCCAGTACTTGCCCTTTTTTCTTACAAAGAAAGAAACACCATCAGCAGTCCCAAGCAGCACAGCTATTATCATGACCTACACAAATCTCAAGATAAGATGGATCTCATTAGCTTCCCTTAGACAACATGGGATGCTAATAAGCACATATGCCTTTGGAGGAAAACCCAGGGACCTGCTGCTTTAAAAGGAAGCTCAGGCTGAGGTTATGCTGAAGTGATCTAGAGTGTGTCTGTCCTGGGATTTTGTTTAAATTAAGTCAATGCGGAAACTGGCAAGAAGCAGCCACAGGGTGTGGAGTTGTATAAGAAGCTATCTGTGTGTTTGCTTGGGTGTGAGGACTTGTGTTTGCTCTTTATTTCACAGAATTGAAAAGATTTAATGAACTACGTGTGTCACTCAAAGTAACAAATCCTTTACAATCTAAATTCTTCCATCATAAAATATTCCTTGGGAAGGCATTAATCCTTTGTGTTGATCTTCCCCCAGCCTGAAGGAGAGACTATATACCACAGTGACTACTTCTCATCCTTCATAACTTACGTTATCTCTGGCAGGGAAAGAATCCCCTGAGCTGTGATGGCAGCAGTTTATTTTCCACAAAGGCTTACTATTGCTAGCTGGGCTGCAGTCAAACTGAACTGTTTGCTTTGGCCCAACCAGTCTTGGGTAAGTCAAGTTCTTTGTGTCAGAACTTAATCCTTGGTGGCAGCAGATCAGCTTTGTTAAATACAGATGGCTTTCTTCTTCTGTTTCTTTCTTTCTACTACTAGTACATAATTAGGCCAATGTGAGGGCTACTTTATTCACTGAAATAACATAGCTAAAGCTGCAGAAGACCAGTATGATGCTCCCTGAGTGCCCTGGAAGAGCAATGATGACTTCAAAGTTAGGAAATGCCAAAATGAAAGTTGCTTGAGCACATGGTCTGTAAGGGCTCACGTGCCCCATTGAGCCCTGGCTCCAGGTGGTCCTGGCAGGGTCTCCCAACCAAACTGCATCCCTGAGCCTCCAGGGCCTTCATTCTTACGGCTCCTCCTGGGAGATCTCTTCCAGTAACACACTTCTCACCTGGTTAGATGCCACCCTTTCTTTACCACCTGAAATATGTCAAAATCCTTTTGTACCCTGTTATCCTTGTTCCAACACTGCCCTTCAAATTGTGTTTGTTTCCCAGTAGGTACTTCCTTGAGGTATTAATGCCTTCTTGCAGCCTTTGTTTTCTGTGCTGAATAAGTCTGGGAGATCCTTCCTAGGGCAGAATGAAGCAAGTCATGCCATGGGGGTCTCAGAACTCCATTCTGCAGTGGCCTCAGCATTGGAGATGCCTTCCTGCAGCAGTACAGCAGTGGTTTGCTCATTGCCATGCTGTTGACAAGGAAAGCTGGCTGGTCTCTCTCTGCCCATCTGTCTGCTCCAACTGATGACCTCCCACACCTTGTACTGATACAGCACTAAGACATCCACTTACTGTTATTCCAATTCTCCAGTTTCTTGTTGTCCCACCCAAAGTGTCTAGTTCTACAACCTCCCCAGAGACATAGTAGAGTTCCCACTACTAGAGGTTTTAAATATGTAACTGGATGGGGTGCTAGGTAATTTTCATCCAGGCTCCCTTTTCTGTGAAAGGTTGGAGCAGATTATCTTTCAAGGTTCCTTCCAGCCTTGGCTGTTGGAAGGACCATGGCCAGCTGTGGTCCAGCTTTCACCTGGGAAGTGACTTTCCTGCAGTGAAGCAGGTCCTGGTAGAGTAATTAGTATCAGTAATGTTGTGATCTCTGGGCAATTCAGCATCAGGTGAAGGCAGAAAATGTGGTGGCTGAGCCAGAAAGCCACCCACAGCCTTGTCCAGACTGTGTCCTTGATGGAGCACTCAGCCATCAGTAGCCCTTGTTCCTAACAGACCAAACCCCCTGCTTTTCCCTTTACATCTGTTCTCAGTTTTCTCTCATTCAAACAGTCCAAGTCTTTCCCACACCTCCATGCCTGTCTTCAGTCTGCCTTGCTGCTGTTTCTTTGCCTCCAGGTCCCCTTCCCTTGCTCCAGTCTCATCCAAGCAGTCTAGTGATCCCTATGCTCTGATTCCCAGGTGCAGCCTGTCTGCCTGCATTTCCAGCCTCCAGTCCCTGTTTTCCTTCCTTTTGCTCCTTGTCATGGTCCATTCCTCTGCCCCAGCTCCCTTACAGGGCAATTTGTCTTCACAGGGGACTTCTGCCTCCGGGGTGGTTGGTCCCAGCAGGAAAGCCACAGGCATCTTCTCTTAGGCCTCACAGAGCCTGTCACCTGCTCGCTGTGTCTGGAAACCCTGACATATTCAGCTGCTGACATTAGCAACACTGCTGCTGAGCAAATGTGAATTTCAAGGGGATTTTCAAAGCAGACTCCTGAAGCAGTATTCTCTCTTCCTTCTGCCTCTCCTGATGCCATGCTGACTTTCAGTATCTTTCTCTGAAGCATGTGAATGGCAGAACTCTTCATAAATATAAAAACAACTAAATTGGACAAAGTAGTGCGTTTTTCTCCATCCTTACTGCCACACATGGAAGAACCATTTTGGCTAAAAAATCCTTAATATTAGGTTATCAGTCTAAAGCTGATAACTATTTCAGAAAACTTCTTCCCAAATGGATCAAGTCTGGTGATGGACAGCTGAACCCACGGTGTCACAACGCAATGTTTTCTGAATCCTTACCCTGGTAATAGCAGGTGACACCAGTCAAACCCATGGTGGTATGAAATGATCCACAGAACTGCCTGTTCTTTTTACCTGCCCAGAAAAGTTCATAAAGAGTTGCTGGGTGTAGTAATCTGTTTGCAATGTGCTGGGAGCATGGAGAAGCCTGTAACTGTTCAGCATTGCTCCATTCAGCTATTACACACTGGGTAGAGTGGGAAGGTCTGCTAGAAACAGCAACGGCCACTGTAGGTTCAGTTGTGAATCATGGGAGGGACCTTTCTGTATTTGGTGACTCGGTACTATGGTTACAAAAACTCCACAAACACTTTACAGAGAATAAGGCCACATGTTTTCCGTTCCCCCTTATGCAGTGTGGTGCTGGCTGGGAATAACCTGTGGTGGTGAATTCCTTTGAGTTGCTCCTTTTCCTGTGTTGTTCTCCTAGGATATCCTTTGCTGGGGTGAAAG
The DNA here is from genome assembly GCF_020740795.1 of Apus apus. Lineage (NCBI taxonomy): Eukaryota > Metazoa > Chordata > Aves > Apodiformes > Apodidae > Apus > Apus apus. Next base: position 135,646,362 of record NC_067283.1, read on the forward strand.
ACTACTTCATGTGCCATTTATGAGCCACTTTATCTAGTGGACTCTTTATTGATAGTTACCAGTGAACAACAGAGCCCTTGTCATACTCTCCAGAGTCCCCATGTTCAGCCTGAAGTACTGCCAGCCTTCTGTACAGACCCAAATAGCAGGTGGAGTCACCCTGCCTCTTGACATGCATTGGGTCACTCACTGCAAGCTTCACTCAGTGATGGCTGGAAACCCCTTCAAAACAGTGTGTGCTTCCAAAAGGTATGTTTAATCACCATGACTGCGCCGCTGAAGCGGGAAGGCAGCCTCCCAAACCATCCACTCCATAGCTTCATCCCTCCAGTTGTCCATGCAGAAAAGCATTTGGTAGAATAGCTATTCTTCGAGTCTTTCCAAGTTCTTCATATGACATTTGTTCCTGAGTTTGATTGATGCCACTCTTTAAATGTTTACAAGTGTTCTGGCTAAAGTGCTGACACAGCGGAAAGCAGCACCAAACTCAAAGGCTGAATTCCTTGTGTTCGCAGAAAGCATTTAAGACAGCGAATGGTGAGGCAAAACTCTCTCACAAGGCTGCTGTTGGCAATGCATGCACTTCATTGCTCTTCCACCTCAATGAGTCTGACTTCCCTGTGAGCCTGACATTTCCCATTCCCAAGGACCAGAAGAGCACATTACTGAGCACTAACTGTGGCTCAGCGTCCCCACACAGCTCCCCTTGACATTAACAAGAGATGCTCCCACGACTTCCACTCTTGCTGAAAGCAGGGGAACTCTTTCCACTCTCTTTAAGTGATGGGGAAATCAAGCCTAAACAGGGACACAAAACCTAGAGGTGAGCAAAAAGCTGCAGGAGGAAGGCGAGTTCTTCATTTGACTCTGAGGCATTTGTGTTTACATAGCACTGACTAGGACAATCATGACCGTCAAGTCTGACGGAAGTGTTGCTTGGCATGATCAGGTTGCTCCCATGTTTAGCAGGGCTGAAGCAATGTCAGAAATGTAAGGATCAGAAAGCTTGTTACACCAGTGGGCAAACCTACAGTCCCCCAGCTGTATGACCATTGCATACAGCTCCTGTCCTTCATGCCGAAACGGGGGGTGATCAGAAATGCTACAAGTAAAAATGGCCATGTTAGGAAGACACACAAAAATGTACAGGAGTTTGCAGGTTGCAGAGGACAGCAATAAATGGCAGACAGAAGGGACAGTGTGCCCTGTTTCACATAGTACCATAGATGCCAAATACCATGATCAGAAATGTGGTTTGTAAAAAAAAAAAAAATTAAAAAAATAATTATTGTAAGTATCCCATAACTTGTGGAGCTCATGGCTGCATAACATTATGGAGGTCAAAACTATACAGGGGTTCAAATGGTGGTCAGACAGATTCACAAAATGAAGTGTTGACTCAGAGGTGCAAAATGCAGACACAGTGCCAAGCTCCAGCTGAGGAATTCTGAGATGCAGATTGGAGAATGTTTGGAAGGGGGAGTGCTGCTTATTTCTTCCCAAAGTGCCCAGGGCAGGGGCTCTCAGAGGTGCCACAGTATGAGTCTCTGGTCCAACCCAAGACAGATAATTGCATCTTCTGATGCAGTAGTTGTGGTCTGGGGGAAGGGACTTGTCATGCATTTCTCAACACTCTTTGAGAAAGGGTTGTATTTTTGCTTTGCTTCAGTCCACAAGTGCAGAGATGTCTCTGTGCTTCTGTAGTGCTTGTTTGTAGCTCATGAAGAGCTATTTGTGAGAATAAACACAAATCCTGCTATTGTGTCAGCTTGTAGTCAGACTTAATGACCATTATTTGCCCGTACACTGTTGAGCAAAGTGACTCCCTCTTAATGAAGGCCATACTAAATAACAGTGTACAAATAATGCTTAATGACTCAAAGTGATGTTAGGTGCTTTAAGATCAAGGAAAATAGTCTCTCATTATATTTGGATTTCTTCTTCCTCAAATGACATCAACAACAACTACACCAAGGATAAAGTTCTTTTGGCCAGGGAAGCCATTTACAAGTAAAAAAGACATTTTTGTTAAAAATACAAAATACTTTGTCATCTAGTGAAATAAGGTTCAAAGGAATTACTGTATAAGTAAATATATATCTATAATAGCACACATGTTTATAACTAGCAGTACTCATCACCCATGTGTCTCATGGCTAATAACGTGGGTCTCACTACTCCAACTCTGCAGGTGAAAACATAGAGACCAGGAAAGAGGATGTGGCTTCTCCAAAGTCACACAATAGGTCAATTGTCAAGTACGAAACACGTAGGTGGAAATACACAAACACAGAAGCCTGTTCACAAATGGGAATAAATATTAAACGAACGAGCAAACCTCGTTGTTCTTAAAAGAGAAGGGCTGCCTGCTGGGTTAAAAAAAAAAAAAAAAGAATCAAATCTTAAAACCACCTGCAAAGTCCCTGAATGTCTACATAATTAATACCAGATTCCCTCTAGGGACTGACACTGGGAGGGGCTGATGCAGGAATCTTCCCTGACTTCTGCAGGAAATGGGGCTGTTTGTCACAGATAAAGGGGTTTTAGTCGACGCACTGATGAGGCTTGGCTTCTTGCTAACGGCAGAGTTGAGGGCAACTGCACACAAGCTGTTTAACTGTTTCTAAAGCAGCTGATGGAGGGTTTTCCCACTCCACAGTGATACTGTGCCCTGCTCTCCGCTGCTGCCGGGGCTGGGCTGCCGGGGGAGCAGCACACCCCGAAGCCCGGCAGAGCCCTCCTGAGCCGTGCGGGCCGCGCAGCCGCCTCTTCTCTTACACAGGCACACGCTTCTCAAATCAGCTCTGCCCTGTCTCAGCTTTGCCCTTCTGTTTTATCTCCCGTGACGCTGTAGTTGCACTGAACTCCCCATTATTAGGGTTCTCAGGGAAGAATCAAAACTCTCCTCTCTCTGAGCAAGGAAAAAAAAAGAACAGCTGCTTCTCACAGTCCTTTCCTCAGCTCCTCTGCCACTATTTACTTTGCTTCTTTACCTTGCAAACAGCTCAACGTCTTGGAGCCTAGGCTAAGCCCAGCCCTTTTGTGCCCTGCAGTCATCGCTGCATCTTTAAGGGAAAACTGATTCCCAGGAATGCTGTGCATGCACATACCTATCTGGGCGCTGCACCCACACCTGCCCACCCGGTAACCCAGCGCCCGCTGGCCCTCGCAGCCGCATTCCAGCCGCCAGAGCTATTACTTGCTAATTGTTACCTGTCAAACAGGTAAACGAAGCTCTTGGGCCAAGTCCAAACAAGCATATATTCCCACGAAATCCTAAACCGGCAAACCTTCGACCTTTTTGCAGCCCCACTGATGATTTTTGCTGGGACTGATTTAAAAGTATGATGGTATCTTTGACGGACAGGAAAAAAAGTGGCATGTTTGGCTATTGTTTATTGTGACGAAGCTTTTCTTCTACATGTTAACACTTGCAGGAGAGCAGAGGACTACCAAAACAGGAAAGCAGAGCAGGCAGCCCAACAAACATGACGTAGCTCACGTCTCCAGGATCGCACGAGTGGGGTGGCTTTCCAAGGTCTCGGCAGCGCAGCACTGATCAAAAAGGAGTTTGTGGATGGCAAGGAATTAATATGAAAAACCTCCTGAGGCTGAAAAAGTTAGTGTACAAAGTAGCCCAGAGCCATCTGGGAGGGCTGGAACTGGCATTTCTTTTTCATTTCACCCCGTTCAGACTTGCTCCACCAAGCATAACAGGATCAGCTCCTGCGGAGCAGGAGGGTCTCTGCACACAGCCACAGGCAGCAGCAGCAGCTTCTTACTGGTGCCCAGCAAGGCTGTAAAAACAGCTGGCTTTGCTCTCCTCAGTGCTCCCTGAACAGGACAGTGAGGGAAATTGGTTCAGACCAAACTGCTCCATCATAAAGCTCTGTCCTCTGGGCCAATTGCACAGAAAAGGCATTCCCCTGCAGAAGCATTGATGGACAGGCAGCCTGCTCTTACTGTAACATCTGTAAGATTCCATGCACTTCTACAGCAAAATGCAATGAAAGCAAAAATGTGCCTTACTGAAAAAAATACAGCTATAAACCACAACATTAAAAATAGCACACATGTACCTACTTTACTATGACCCTCCTCCTTACAAGCTCTCTGGCTTGGACTGCATGTGCTTTGAGACGGGGACTGTGGCACCTACGCGTTCTCACAGTGCATGGTATGAGCTGATGACACTTTTAGTTCAATAACATGATTCAGTGTCATCAAAGCTTCACCCTAGGAGTTGTGTCAAGTCTCCCAGCTGCCAGAGATGCTAGCCTAAGAAAGAGAGGAGAATAAATGGTATAAATCAGATTGTTATTGATAATAACAGAAACATGATCTCCCCAGCAAGATGGTAATCTTTCCCCACAAAGGTTGCAGATAGCCTCCATGGTAAGCTTGATTTTGACCTCACACCTTAACTTCACCCTACTTAAACCAGATTTCTGTATAACTCCCAGATGTCATCTTAGACATTGAGCTCTATTTTGGAATAGATTATTTTAAATTTTTTTTATAGCTGATTTTTTTTTTTAATAGGTGAGTTTTATTTTGGAAGTTACATAGAGAAAGCAGTTGTTAAAAACACCATTTGCAAACTAGCTTTTATAATTTATTTGAAGATGGATTTCTGTTTTGAATCAGAAACCAAAAGAAATCCTGGGATTTACAGCTGAGCTACCAGGTTTCATGGAGCTGAGCACAGCTGTGGGCTCATGCAGACCACAAGTGCCATGCATAGATTCCTACAGGAAATGGAAACTCCTCTGCAGCTTCTTTTCTTCTGCTCCTTCATCCTTTTTCTTCTCTTTACTGGGTAGAAAACATGAAAAGAGAAAGGCTGTCCTGCAAGGGGATGAGAGAACTTTATCCAGCGGATTGCCAGGCCTTTCCAGACCTGCCTGTCTTCCAGCACATTGAGAGGTGGTGAGTGGTAGGTGGTGGGACAATTGGCCAAGTTTCTTTACAAAAGAAGTATAGAAGAGTCCTTCTTCTCCTGTCTTCTTCTCTTGCACACAGCCTACTGGAACCCCACAAAACTTCTTGGCAATACAGGAACTGAGCAGACACAGCATCTAGAGATCATTACCTGGATGACTCCCTTTCCCAGAGCATCCTCTGCACTCCAAGGAGGTAGCTGGACTGTTTGCAGTCTGCAGACACTCACCTGCATTATCTGAGATGCCCTTGTGACAGGGCTGTTCCCCCAGGTGAGGAGGAGCCCATGGACCAACAACCATTATCAAGCCTTGACTTTAAGTGTACGCTATGAAGAAGGAGTTGGTGGGAAGGAGAAGAGGCTGTTTAAATTTGGCCAGGAGGAAGGGCAAATGTTTCCTTAGAGGAAAGTTCCTTAGAAGCAAGCAGAGGTCCCCTTCACAAGCTTCATTCAGATTAATATATTTGATTTGGGATTCTTGTGAGATTAAACAGATGTCTCATCTGCCTCTAGCTCCTTGCCAGATTGCAGCACAGAGTGTCTTTCAGCTTGAGGCACTGTCACCGAACTCCCATGCTGTGTCAGTCACCACACTGACCAGCTTCTTCTGGGTATCTTAATTTTACTGTCCAGTAGTATCAGAAACCATCAGTAACGGTACCAACAGGTATTTTCCTTAAGAAAAAAGGGAAGATGTCTTAAAAGATGACTAGTAAAAGGGTGCCCATTTAGAAAACATGTGAAAACTGAGAGCTGCATAACTAATACCCACCTTCAACTAGCTGGGAATAATTTTGCCAGAAAATGATGATTAATCCTGTCTCACTCATTCCTGTTTTTATACGTATTTACTGGACGAAGAGCAAGGTTTCAGGAATTTATTGCTCTGCACAGGCTATTAAGTTTCCTGGAGCCCCTGGGACTGCCCTGCAAGCTGGCCTTATCCATGGCAGAGCTGACTGTCTGGGGTTGTCATGTCTGTTCTTTCTACAGAAATTTTAAGAATGGACCAGAATAGCTCAAAGTTCAAGTTTTCTCTTTCAGACACATAGAAGAACTTCTATGTCTGAACGTCTGTTAACTTCTCCCATCTACATATATGATCAAACAAGTTATTAGCTCTGCCAGCAAACCTTACCTGTCCCCATGGCACCACTTCTACAACAACATGATTACAACATGAAGGATGTCCCCTTTGTAACTAGCTGTTACTGGGGAGATTGTAGGTGATTTAGCTTCTTTTCAACAGCTGGAGAATAAGGTTGATTGACTGGAGAGTTAAGGAAACTAGACTAGAAGTGCCCTTGCACTGACGACTAGAAAAGCTGTCTCTACAACCACCAGCTCACAGAGTCCCAGGCCAGTGCCTGTGATCATGGGCTTCTTATGTTATCCCACTTCTGACTCCAGCTTGAACAAAACTACATAACCCCAGGAGTGGTGACATGGAAAGAAAGTTTTATACCTTCTGTGATGTTCAAAAGTGAACCATCCTGCTATTGCCACTCAGTGCCTGTCTGAGGTTTAGTACCAGTTAATTTGAGAAGATGTGCAGTAGTTTAAAACTGTTTACACTTGTTTCAGATTTGGAAAACCAAATGTGGGGAAAAGAAGAAAACATGTAACTCTTCAGAGTTACAAAACAACTTTCTTAAATGAAGAAATAAATATGGGATTCTCACAAATGAATGCAAGACGATTGAGAAAACCAGATGTGTGCCTAATCAAACAAAGCCCTGATTAGTTCAGTGGTGTCAGTGATGTATCAGTGACACTAATTCTTACAGTTTTGCATGTCTCTTTTCTAAAGGCCAACCTCATAGACTTATTTGATAGAAGCGTATTATTTAAATCTCTGATTCTTGTACTTCATCGATACACCAGGGAAATGCTTTAGAGGGAAATACCAGGTCACTGACAGACAGATGAAACCTCTATTTTTAAAATGTCATGATTCTAAAACACGATGCAAGGATGGGGGTGCCACCACCTGTATTAATTCACTTCAGAGCCTAAAGCAGGTTTTGAAGCTCAGGGTCTCTGGAGCATGTTCTATCATCTGCTGCAAACCTGGCATGAAAGAGGAGGAAAGTAAGATAAGAAGACTTGTGCATTTGTTAAAAAGAAAAAAAGAGCTCAGTTCTCGAATGCTTGTATCTTTGCTGTGGCTCAGGATGCAGCAAGCCACCTAGACAGCAGTGTCACTGACACGGCTTCTGCTCGTGTTGGGAGAACTTGCTAGAGCACTGGCACTGTTTGTACCTTCCCATCATCTCACCCTCTGTTGCCCACAATAGGTGCTTCGTTGCCGGTCTCAGGGGCACGAATCGCTTGCGTGGGCTACCTGCCTGTTCTCAGCGTGAGGCAGCTGGGAGCAGCGCGCTCCAGCTCCTAGCCACTAATTAGCCACTAATCTAATGCACTGGGATTCCCACACAGCATGCAGGCTTCCTTTGGCGAGTTTTCAATTAGCATCACAACACCCCAAGCTTTGAACGCTTTGTGTATATTTATCTTTTCCTCCAATTGTCAGGGCCAGCAGACATAAATTAAACCAATTTAAGAGTATCTGTTTGTCTATTATTTGGCAGCTATTAGCCTAAATTGACATAATCTTCTCTCAGCTGAGAGTTAAGACACATATATGTTAACCTGGGTTTGACTTCTTTTACAGAAAATGAGAGAAATCACATAGGTACAGCTAAAAAAACAGAATTAACTCCTGCCTGTACAGGAGAAATGTCTGCCCTTGTTGCACTGACATGTCATGTCTAGAGGGAGATGATGCAGCTCTGCTGAGCGTAGCAGGGCAAAACCAGCACCTTGATCCCAGACTGATCAGGGGCTGCACGTAGGGAATGTTAAGGGAACTTCAGACGAGCAGGCATGGAAAGGAGGGCCCATGAAGAAATCAGTGTGTTTGATTCCTCTTTTAGGACTGAGGATGGGGTGAGGAACCTGCTGCAGCCCTCGGCATTACGCAGGTAGCAGCATTCACCTGCAAACAGACTAAATTCAACCTGTAGGGCCTGACCAGCTGCTCACAAAATCAGAAAGATTCTCAACAGGCTCCATCCACCACAGGATCAGGCCTTCTGAATGTCAGAAATGAACTAGAGGTAAAGTGCTTCAAAGGAGAAAATTACACTTTGGGTTTTGAGAGACCTAAAGCCTGAGGAGGCCATAGATTTATGATGGAAGTGACTGGTCTGTGCAGTGCAGCTCAAGCAGTTTCCTGGACACAAAGGCAATGACTACACATACATGTCACAAAAATGTCCTATTTCTTCACACTGCCATCAATGATATGTGGTGGGTGATGCAGGCAAGGCTACAGCCAAGCTGCCACAAGCTCCTGCCTGAACGGTGTTGGAATGTTAACTACTGTATTGTCCTACCAGGGCATCCAACACCCAGTCCACCCGGCTCCATCATCATTGCCAACAAACTCTACTCACCAGAGCCAACAGCTGCTGCTGGTGCAATTCTCTGTGTTAATAGGCAATCTCTCAGCAGAGGCACTTCAAAGCACCCTCCTCAGGCTCAAAAGGTTCTCCCCATCATAGTGTGATTGGTTGTTTACACTGAGGTAATTGTCATGTGTATAATTGGCCTTGTTTACACTGAAGATTTTCAGATATCCTTGGTCTCCCTTCTCTTTCCCTGTCCTGACAGAAGCTCTGGAACCCAAAGGGAATGGCACAGATCAAGGGGAAAGCCCATCTCCCGACCCCCCCCATCTTGCAAAGCTGGGTTTGGAGGCCCCAGGCACCTATGTCTAAAGCTAACAGAATTTAAGCACTAGCCAGCTGTGAAATCACTTCCAAAGCAAAGGACAGAGATGGAGTGTAAAGGACAATTTGAATGACTGACATTCTTCATAGTATTGTCTATAAAAACCAGGCACAACACCTCCTACACATATGTCTTTTGAATTGTCTGCAACTTACATCTTCTTGGTCTGATAGCTGCACTCATCCACACACTTCCATTAAATCAAAAGTTTCACTGGGTCTACAGTGATGCTATGGATTGTTTTGCACTTGCAGAATTTCACCACCACTCTGGCCACTGGAGGAGGCTGAGAAGCTCCAGAAACAAATGCTGCCAGAGCTGCTGGTGATGCCACAACTCTCTGATACTGAGAGATGTCATGTGAGCCAGCCATGTGTGAGACTGCAAAACTGGGCTGTGCAAATACTGTAATTAATTCCCCATGCTTACACCTGGAAGGCTTTCATTCATCCTGAACAGAAAAGACTGCTTTGCATGCACTTTCACAATTGCTTGAACTCAAAGCTAAAAGCAGGTTGCTGCCAAAAGAGGTGGGCCTGCCCTACAACTACCATCCCCTTCATTTTGTTGGCTCCAGCACTCCCACAATTTGGGAATTGAGTTTTTAGGGGGTCAAACCAGCCTACTTACCTGCCTGAAAACTAACCCTATTAAAAAACAAAAACAAAACAGTTTTCAGGAAGACGAAAGAGCAAGGCTGCTTGCTGTGACACAAGAGGGCAGAAATGCATGACCTAGGATAAAAAAGAAAGTCCCTTTAGGCAGCTACGTGCTCTTCTGCTGGGCTAAGCCAACCAGTGGTGACTCCAATGCATTTTTCTGTTAGGAATCTCAACAAAATATGCTTTACTCAATGTCACTGTAAAAAGGAGGGTTAAAGCATGTTGTTACCCCCCCTTGCCTTACAAACAAGATTCCAGGAGAGTCAGGGTGACAGGACCTTCTGACATTCTCATGTTCTGCTTTTTACTCCAGTTGCTACCTGATCCATCACTGTGACTGTGGGGATACCAGGGAAATGTGCACTATGGGATTACTTCCTGCTCCACTGCAGTGTAGTACCAGGCTCAATGTCCACCACCTGCACTTCATACACACATAAGACTAAGAAAGAATTTATCAAGAGTTATAAAATTCTGGTGAGGATGGACTCCACTCTGCCCAAAGTAAGACTTGTCCTTGGAGATAACCATGATACCACATCACTTGTCCTGTCTACATACAGAGGTCAGCTGAGAGTTATCAGTGCAACATTTAAAATTCAGCCTATGCAGTACCTAGGCTGAACCAATTAGGTCTGATAAAATTAAATGAAGACATTCAGGTTTTCAATCCTACATTTCAAATGCATTTTCCTGTTTTGTGACTGCAACTCACGCTGAATTGTTTTGCCCCTGCAAATTTTATCTTCACCTTTGCTAGCCATTTAAAGGGAAAAAAAAAAAAAAAGGGCAAGGCTAGTGCAAGATGCCTCTCTCAGTCTATCCTGGGCACTGCCCACAGGAGGGCTGAGGGATTCTGCCGGGCAGCAGGTTTAACGAGCAGTTAGGTTTGATGATGTTTCAGGGACTAAGAATCCACAGTCACTCAACACATCAGCATGGGTTTGTCAAAATATGTAAACCCTTCCTGTGCAGTTTAAAAAGAAATGTATTCTAAACTGGGGAACTCACTGGTTACACTGGGAATGCAAGAGTACTTTCCAGGAGTCATTCAGCAAACTACCTGTCTGAATCTGGCACCAGCCTGAGATTTGGGCAAGGGGTAATACATTCCTGGCTCTGCACAGATTCCCTTGATAACCTTTGGCAAGTCTGTTACTCATTTTATACTCATGTATAAAATGGAGAGGTGCTGCACCCACCTCCCCACAACTGCCTCTCACACCTCCTTTGGAAGCTTCACAGGTCTTGAACTGTCCCTGGCAGTTGGTGCCTGGGGTGTGAGGGCTTGAGCAACTTCCCCGTGATACCAAACTTCGCCTGGGGGCTGGGAGACTGCAGGGTGTCAGTGTGGCCTCCCTTTCACAGAGGTTCCCCAAACCTTTCCATGTGTCCCCCAGTACATAGCTCACTCTGGAATGACACAGCTCGAGTATATGATTTTGCCTTCCACCCCAAGCACCTTACCGGTGGTACTGATTTTGCAGGGGAGTCATTTACACCCCCTGTGGTGGTAAAGCAGGGTTTGCCTTCCCCTGAGACGTCCTAGTACTCAGAGTAAAGCTTATGGTGAAATCAGAAACAACATACACATCTCGCTCCCACCCTTCCCTGCAGGGCTATTGCTCATGTGTGGGAGCTAGGGGAAAAAGCAGTAAAGAAATGTAAATGTAAATCTGCCTGCTTTGCCCCTCACACCCAAACACTCCATATAAACAAACTGCCATCTCCAGGTACTGTTTTCAAGTCAGAGACAAGCAAATATTCAGCATCTCTGTCCTGGAGCCACATAAAACTTCACTGCAAAATACTTTTATCTTGCTTCTTCCTGAAGCTAAGATTTCTACTAATTTGGGAAAATAGAAAAGAAATAAAAAATATGACAGCACAGATGTTGTAAATCTATTTATTCTGAGATTTGTTTTCTGTACTGAAACACAGGAAGCAAAATCTGCAGTACAAGTCTTACACACAGTGTCTAGGGCATGACACAGTATGAAATTTCTGCATCCTGAATGAATTGAGAAAACACAAATGTTTTGTCTGATCTTTCTCTTAAACAAGCGACTTAAAGAAACAAATATAGGGTTATAAAGCAGCATATACCACAGCCATGGAATGCACCTAAATAACTTGGAATTTCCTAGTAACTGATCTGCATTAAAAAAAAAAAAAACAAACATGAAAAAAATCGATACTGGATTAGGCAGTGTAATAATACATATAGGTAACAGAGATACTGCAGAAGAAAAACGAGGTATAAAGGAATCAGCACATCGAAGTGATGCATTGAGAGCCCAATCCTAAAACACCATGGCAGAACGATACAGAGTAGTTATCACATCTCCCTGGGTGTCAGGGAAGTCCTTCCAGCAGCAGAGGAATAGCAAAATCTACTTTCATAGCAGAGTCTGAGTAGAGATAAAGCAGACTTGTAGGTGCATGCAGGGCATGTGCACTGTATAAACATGGTATCACTGAGATGGTGAACCTGATAGGAGAGGCTGACAAAGCAGCTGCAGGGGATCAAGAACTGGGGTCTTCCCCAAGCTGTGGGACTAATTGATTCTGAGCACTGAAGAACCAAACCCAGGCAATAAGAAAGGCCAAAGATTTTGTAACAAGTTCTGATCCTACATTGCCCCAAAAGCCTGATGGAGTAATATTGTGTTTATGAATAAAACCAGTTGAATGCTTTCTTCTGAAATGCTCTATTTCAAAATATAGTAACAACAAGTAGTACAAAGTGACACCACTACCGCTGTCTGTAAAGGTACTAAAAGTAGAGCTGACAAAGCTTAAACAGAAACACAGAGGCACATGGTCTGGTGACCTTTCTATAGAACAAGGCACAGCAGAGATCTCCTGGCTCCAACACAGGTTCCTTTTGTGCCACAAGACAATCCTCTTTATCCTCCACCCTTAAAATAAAATAACATTTGCCTGCTCCTGGGGGCAGCCACAGGGATAAATGAGCAACAGCCCAGGGGCTATCAACCCCACCTCTTATTCAGCAGATTCTGAAAGCAGCTTTTTCCATTTGCTATTATTTCTTAAGTACCTTGCTATTTGATTATAGTATTGACCTATTTTATGCAAAAAAAAGCATTGATTTTAAGTGTACGGGATTACATGTCCACAGCTTTTTTTTTTTTTCCCAACTCCTACTGCTCCGATTAGAAAGTATTTCTTTGAATTCTTTGGGCTGCATTTACTCTAGTTCCTGAGTGTGGGAAAAGTAAACAAGCAATTGTTTATATGCCAGCCTTCAACTTCTGCATGCTGGAACACTTACGCCTATTTTAGGACTGACTGTTAGAGCAAAAAGAGTCACATTCTTCATTGGTTTTGAATGCTTATTATTGCAATGCAATATTTTAGACCAGTGGAGCTCCCAGATTTTTTTTTTTCACTCTCAATATGCTTATAACCAATGCAAAGATATTTGAAGCTGTTAGTTTTTCCACATGTTGATCACAGCCTATTTTAGATTCCTTTAAAATTATGCTCTGTAAGTCATAATGGTTAAAGAACTGACTGATGAGAGCCAGGAGCAGCAACCTCAACAGCAAATACAGACTCGGACATTCCCACTCCCCAGTGAGAGCCCTTCAGTCCATGCCTCCATGGAACTTCAGAGAAGGCCAGCCCACCTCCCCCAGGCATCCACTGCAGTACCAAGAACAGGAATTCTGATACTGAGAGAAAAAAAGAGGGGGGGGGGGGAAAGGGAGTTGAAAGAAGGGACAAAAGATGAAAAGAGGAAAAGAAACCACCTTTAATTTTGAGAAAAAAGCTGGTTTTAAACTACTACTATCAATTAAAAAAAAAGTCCTATTAATAAAGAAAAAGGATATATAGGTATTAAGACAATTTTCTTCTTACACTGCCCTGGAGCTGGGGTCAACCCAAACAAACTAACAGCATTTTACCTTCATCCCAAAACAGTTCAAATTAGGATTACTCAAAATGTGTCTATGAATTTGCAGTTTTGGTCTATGATGATGCAAAGATCCTGTTGATTAACACAAGAAGCTGGGCAAAGCTTCAGAAAGGTCCACTCTTAACATTTTTCTCATGGGTTAGGTTATTTAGCTTCTCTAGCTCTGACCCATAATGACATTATACAATTTTAATGCAAGTATATTAACGTATTTCCAGAGACCCAGATCCCGCATCACAATAAATTGTTCTTCAGATATGCCTTCTTAATCTTTTTCACACTACAGTTTTACACTAAATGCAAAATTGCTGTCATTAGGTGACCTAACTGTATTTTCCCAATGTTTCAAAATACTTGAATGAATCACTAAAAAATGCTATCAGATAGAATAAAGCATCTACAGAAAAGCTATCTTTCTGTATTAAATTTTATTGAATTTGTTCCAAAACTGTGAATAATCTTTATGAAATGGATTGGTACTTCAATGTCTGCTAATCAAGTATGAACCTAATATTCCAATCTATTGTCAGACTTTGCCACCTTCTGAGCTGTCTCGATGTCTCAATCCTGAAAAGCTCTCCATGCTGTGATGTATTTTCATCACCAAAAATGACTTCTATTTTAAGCTGAAACAACACTGTGTGGGCCACACTGCCTAAGTTCAGCGTTGCAGATATACAGATATACAGGATAGTCATGTTACAACTTTGACATCTTTTAGAATAATGAATTCTACATACATAGTGAATAAAACAAAACTAAATAAAGCCCCTCTTCTTTTTTCTTACATGTTTCCATACTGCTTTGATGAATCTAAAATAAATGCAAATCAGCATTTCAAATAGAAAGTGCCATGCTTGGCTCCACACCTTACCCTCTGGCCAGGAAATGCTTGATATTCCATAGTCCTCCACATGGCTGAACTACTGCTGTCATACATGATGTGGAAGCACTCAGGAGCTCCCGGTTGCTAAAGGGCTCCCAGCAGACCTGTTTGGGGAGCATGAGCTGCAGTTTCCAGGCAGCATGACCGAAATCCACGAGTACCTGCCATTAATCACAATTCTTCTACTCTGATAGGACTTTTGTAGTTTCATTGCATCATTCATGCATTAGAAGTAAAATATTATTAGGACCTTGGTTACTCAGAATTTACGTTCTTGAAGTTAACAGTGCATAATAATTAATTCTTAGAGCATAAGAATTATCTATTTGGGGTATAGGAGGGTTTCACTGAAATCTGTTAAGCTTATTTTGATGTACATGATGGCTTCATTGAAGTCAGTTGAGGATCAAGGTCTGCACAAATTCCAATAAATACAGTTTCATACACAAAACGACTACAAAGGAAAGGCTTCAGGGAGGATTAACAGTAAATGTTGCATATCACAGAATTAGTAGGTAGGTGGTTGTCTTTGAACTTACTGTGAGAGTACATTTTATATCAACAGTCATCAATGACATAGAAAGATACAAATAAAAATACATGGTAATCTTTGCCTACTGAAAACAGTTGTTTCAAACATCTGCTCTTACACTGAACTGCTTTACAACACTGTTTTGACATAAATACCTCTCTAACATCTTTTATCACAGAGACTTCTTTTAATAGTATTCTGAAAGATATTTTAGGCAGTTAGTGCAATTAGTAAGCCTAGTTAAACCTTATTTGTACACTCTATTTCCTTTACCCAGTACTTGCAAGTCCAAACAATATTAACATTAGCTGCCATGGAGTAAACAGTGCAAAAATGAGGTAAAGCCTTAGACAACTGAATTCTACACTCGATCCTTACAATGCCACAAAAAACTGTCAGCTGCTGTACAAAGAAACAAGCACAGTATGAAAAGCAGTAGTTTACTATTTTAACTTTTTCCCTGTATGCTCCAAAGACAAGTCCCAGATTTTCAATAATATATCACACGACTATTTCATTTTTGCTTTACACAGCCTTTATTCTACAGGAAGCGAGACTGGTCTGGCCAGAAATAACATTAGCTGATTTTTCAATGACTAACAGATTAGTTTATAATAATCTTGTAGATCATGAAGAATGAGCATCAGGCTGGATTAGGCAGGACTTGCTCGACCTGCTCAGCTAGAGGTGGACTCCGACACTTTCAATTTGACACCAGTCTGCAGTCTGAAGCAAAAAGACTCATCCAGAAAACAGTAAGTGCTATGACTGCCTAGCTACCCAGTTAAAATAATTTTCAAGGTATATTTTTCCATCTAAGCAAGTCCCAACTAAATAACAGCTGTAATCTCAAACTACCTCAAATCAAGATTTTATTACTGTATTTTCTGTTTATATTCCTAATTTTGACCTTGGAACACCACCTAACAGGGTGAGCAGTAATGCAGTCTCCCGACCACCTCATTCTAAGAGAATCTCTCCTGAGGGCATCTCCTAAAGGCAGTTTTGTATTTGACCCAGTACTAGAACAACAAACTTGATTTAAATTTGAATTACAGCTTGGGTTTGGTCCAGGACTGCAGATGGCATCAAATGCAGTTTTCTTTCTTTAAAATCACACATCAGCAGCATTTCTACCTTGGGAAAGGTGGCATTTTCAAAAGTGCTCATCACTGATCTTCCTCTCCTTCCTACACATTTCGTACAGGAAAAAAACAGCAGGGAAAAAAATTACATTCAAATGTTTCTCATAATTGAAAATTAAAAAAAAGAGAAAGAGGATACCTGAATTGGTGCTAATCCTATTGATGGTGCTTGAACAGGTAAGCTTTTCAGGTCTCAAAGCTTCTTTCAGCATAACAAATATTTGGGAAAGAAACCTTACAATTTCTGCCATTAACAGGGGGGCTTCACTAACTTAAACTGTTACAGCTTTCTACCATTTCTCTGAAAAAAACTCACAGTAATGTGCCTGAGAGGCTTAACTTGTTTTAAGACTACATAGTAATTCTGTATTCAAAGAGACTGTGTTATTTTTAATGAATAAATTACTCTGTTTCGCTTCTGTGTTTTATGAAGCCTTATGGCTTCCTCAAAATGTGTTATACAGAATAATTCAAACAAGCATTGTTATGAATAACGCCCTACAAGTTCAATACCAGTATTTGTTATTCAAAATTCAAGCCACATTAGCAACTTCTGATTGGGTTTACAGATTATATAATAATGCTTCTTTCCTGTGGCTGGTGAGTGGAGGAAGAGAAAGGCTAATATCTTGTGCTCAATCAAAGCACCATTAACCTAGCTGAAGTATTTTTCTGTTTAGTTAAAGTGACAGAAGTCTTCATGGGGCTATGCTAAAGATGACTTATACTGATTTATACCTAATTGGCTTAATTTGGTTAGTTGCTACGAATACAGATAAGGCCTGAGACGCAGTAATAGATATTTGTACCTGATTGTGATCCCATAGTACTAAAGACTTTACAGAGCCAAGCTTGATTTCAACTGCAGAAGTAGGTTACAGAAGATCAATCCCCAGATTGCAATCTGCCTGTTTTACATGTATATAATTATGTGTGTATATATATTTATATACATATATACACATATATTTGGTTATTCAAGCATATATTTCTGTGAATATTCCTTCTACTATGTTCCCCTGTCAGATGAAACCAAATGTAGAAAATGGAAAATGCCTTATCCTAAGGCAGCATAATATTGATGGTTTTGGCATTAATCAGCTACTTTTCTTGCAAAGATCACTAAGTTGTACAATGGTCTACCCCACATAATGGTGCATTCTTGAGCTGTACAGCACTACCAGCACTATTTGTACAGGAGAGGTTATCAGCAGTCAAGTTGGATGCCTAGTATAGGAAGATGTCCTCTAGGAGGACAGGTGGTAGCAGCAAGAATTAGTAAGGTCTTGACCTGTCTCTGGTGGAGGAACGGGGACCGAGAATGGGTGAGAGCAGATGGAAGCCTCTCTGCTGCCCTTCCACTCTTCTCAAACAGATCCAACAGGGGAAGAGCCTCCTCCCCATCAGGGTCAAAGCTGCTGCCCCCACACACAGCCTGATCCTGTCCCTTGTAAGCCCACTTATGTCTTTGGGCAAAGTACATAGCAGGGTGCAATGGACTGACAGTTTGATGGTGCAGTCCTCTCTATATCTACTTTGCCCCTGCGTAACAGAACCAGGTTTCCCATTTTGTCTCCAGCTTTCCTCTGCTGACAAAACGGGACCTTCAACACCCCCAGCTTCACTGCTTGCTCTCACATCCAGACGGTGGGTGTCATCTCCTGGCATCACTTCACCACTCTGCTGTGAGGTGCCTTCTGCACCAAGGCATTTGCCGATGTCAAACACGGTCCCAGTCGTGGATAAGGCCAAATAAATAAATAAATAGGTAAAAAAGCCCTAAAAGCCTAACTACAAAACCGTCCTTCGAAGGCCAGCGCTTCGCTGGGCACCATCCAATGACAGCCACAGGCCAGCCGATGGGTTTGGGGCACGATCACTCCGTTCTGCAGCCGTCGCGGCAGGCAGGCAGGCAGGCAGGCGGCGCGGCCGGCGAGGGGCAGCCCCGCAGAGCCCCGCAGAGCCCCAGGCGGGGGGCCTCGCTGCTGCTCAGCGCGGGACCAGCGGCCCCGCGCCTCGCCCGCCTCTCCCGCGGCTGGGCCGCTCGCTCCGCGGCGGGGCAGGCAGCGGTTGTTCCACGGGGCGCTGCCCGCCGCCCCAGCGCCGGCTCCCCCTTCCTTCCCTTCCTTCCCTCCCTCCTCCCTTCCCCTCGGCGGCGGCCCCGCGGTGCCTCCCGGCGCGGCGCGGCGCGGGCTGCGCTACCTGCGGCGCGGCGGCTGCCTTACCTGTGCGGCTCTTCCAATGGCAGCGCACCTGCCGGCCCGCGCCCAATCAGCTGGCGGCTCGTCCCTCTGCCCCGCTCCTTTAGTGAAAGAATCCGACGCCGCTCGGGAAAGTTACCTGTGCCTGCCCGGCCCGGCCGCTCTCTGCCGAGCCCCGCCGGCGCCTCTGCCCCAGCCCCGCCGCTCCCCACATGCGAGGGGGAGGGGGCTCTACCTGTCCTACCTCGGCGGCTGGCTGCGGAGCCGGGAGAGGGGGGGAAGGAAAGCGGAATTACCAGTAGCTCTGGTTCTGCCGTCCCGGGCGTTCACACACACACACGCACACACCTTCACCTGCACAGACCTGAAAGTCCAGTTCCGCCAGGGAGACGGAGGCACCGGGAAAAGGGGAGAGAGTTCATTGGATCAAACATGTCACAAGAGACGGACAAGTAAGTGATCGCAGGCACACGCCGCTGCTCCCGCGGCGCGGGGCCGGCCGGCCCGTCCGGCCGGTTGTGCCTCCCCGCTGCGGCGGCGGGCGCGGACCTGCCGGGACGGCTCTGCCTCCCGGAGCGGCTCTGCCGGGACGGCTCTGCCTCCCGGAGCGGCTCTGCCTCCCTCCCCGAGCGGCTCTCCCGGAGCGGCTCTGCCGGGACGGCTCTGCCTCCCTCCCTCCCGGAGCGGCTCTGCCGGGCACAGCGGCTCCCCGAGCGCCCCAGGACACGGCTGCGGCTCCCGCCTCACCTGCCACCTGGGGCTCTGCTGGGTTTTTATTTATCTTATTGTTATTTCTACTTCGAGTTTAGATTTTTTTTTTGTTTGTTCTGTTTTTTTTTTTCTTCTTTCCCCCCCCCCCCCCTCACCTCGAGGGTCGCGTTTCGGTAGGCAGCTCTTAGCAGAGCGGAGCGGCCTCCTCCCGCCCAAGGCCCCGGACGGAAAGTGCTGCTTGGCTTTTGTGTTAGCGCAACAAAGGGCTTTGATCCCCCGGGCCGGCACAGCCATCTTCCCCCGGGCCGGGCCTGCCGGGCAGCGCGGGGCAGGGCAGGGCAGCTGCTCCCCGGGCCCGCCGCCCTGACCTTGTTTTCCCGGCGGGACGCCCCGGCGGGCTCGCGGCTGCCCGGAGACCGGCGCCTCCGCCCGGGGTTAAAAAGTAACTTTGCGAGTAGCGGCGCCGGAGGAGGAGGAGGAGGAGGTGGAAGCGGCCCGTTCCGGGCGGCCCCGGGCCCCTCGCACCCCTCTCCCGCCCGGGCGGGCGCACGGCGGCGGGGGCCGCAGGCCGCGGCGGGCGGGCCCGGGCCTGGCGGTGGCGGCGAGGCGTGCGGAGCAGCCTGTGCCGAGGCGGGCCAGGCCGGGGGACGAGCCGCGGTGCAGCGAGGAGCACCCCGTGCCTTCCGGGGGCTCCCGGGGCGCGCAGCGGGGCCGAGACGGAGCCGGCGGTGGGCTCGGCGGGAAAGGGGCCTGTCCCGAGGCGGAGCGCGGCGCCGCTCCCTGCCCTTCGGGGCGCGGGACGCTGGCTCTTGCCACTCCAGCTTCTGATTCCACCAGCGCTTCGTGCCGAGCTGCCCAAAACCAGGGGTTGTGCTTATGGACCCCTTCGCCGGCCGCCCCGGGGGGCAGCGGGGGCAGCGGGGCGGGCTGGGCGGAGGCCCGAGGCCTGGCGGGCGCGGGGCGGCCTGCGCGGCGCCCGGAGCCGCCGGGCGGGAAGGCCATTTTACCTGCTCGGGATATGAGCGTACCTGCGGCGGGCGGGAGGAACGGGGCAAGGAAGATGGAGGGCGGGAGGTGGCAGTTTTGTTTTACTGCTGCTCCGGTGCAGGTAGGAACACCCAGATGTGAGTGCGGTCTCAGCTACGCTTGGGGCTGCTCAGGTGCAAGCCCTGGATGGACTCCTGAGGAGCCTTTGTGGCAAAGGAGGTAGAAGAGAGGAGGAGCCTGATGTTAAAGCCGTCGGACTGCGAGGGGCTTGATGTTGGCCTGCCTGTCAAGGAGTGAAAGAGATTATCCGACACAAGAAAACAACAGGGTTGGCGGCCCTGATAGGGAAGAGGGGTTCAGAGGAGAAAGATTAGAAAAAGACTTTTAGCCCCGGCCTTTTGAAACGTCATTTGGCAGTGGGACAGTGCGAAAGTAGTTAAGGACATGAAATTAAACTGATTGTGGTAGGAGTTGGGAACAAAGTGGAGCTGGGGAGTTCTGGGCAGGGATGGGAGCTAATGCCTTAGGTGGCCAGATCAAGAGCAGTAAATGATCTAAGTGCAAGGAAGGGAATAAGGACAGTGCCCTGAGGGTTGCTGTTGAGGCAAGGAGGAGCAGCTGAAAGAACAGTCATTGAGCTAGGAGTCGAACCAGATTAACTTCGAGAAAGAGCTGACCAGAAGCAGTGATTAAGGGCATCCCAAAGCAACGGGCAGTTCCAGAACTGCAGGGGAGCATGAGTTACTCCCTGACCGAGCTTAATTGCCAGTAGTTTCAGCAAGGGGTCAGAAACTAGACTGCAGCAGATCAAGTGCAGTTTATGGGAGCAGGAGGGGAATGGGGGGAGAAGGAGCAACTGCTTCAAAGCAATCAGCTTTGAAACACAAAAACAGTCAGTGGAAACCTAAGTCATGTAAGAAACTTGAGCAAAAGTGGTTTCCGTCTGGGTCTAGGATACTTCTAAGCTACAGGACTATCCTTCCTTCCCAACAGGAACAGTGTGGCATAGTGTAAGCTACTGAGCCCTTCATCCCCTGCTCTGTGTAGTGCTGCTGCTATTACTACTGTGAGAAACGTAAGAGCACTGCAGAGCACATACCCTCCAGTAACAGCACTTCCCCGTTACAGGTACGCCTGTGATCTGTTTCTGGGTAAGGTGTTTAGAAAATTCCTAGGTGGTAGGGTGCACTACGAAAAGGAAGTAAAAATGTTCTGCATACACAAGTGTAACATGAGAAGACAAATACATTTGTTTTTGTAGAAGATGACCAGGTGGAATGAGATACTAGGCTGGTGGGGTGGAGTTTGCATGGGAAGGTTGGTTTTTTTTGTTTTTTTGAGGTGGGGGGGTTGGTGAGGTTTTTTTAGGCTCTAATTATATCAAATTAAAACCTAATCGAGAGAGTAAAACATTGTTCTCTTCTACATGGCCTTTCTTTTACTTAAAAAGCAGATCTCCCCTACAGGCAGGACTAGAGCGGGGAGCTCATTATTTCGAGGTCAGTTAATTTGTCAGTGTCATTGGACGTGTTTTTGTAGGGTTTGTCTAGTAAAGTGCTGATGTAGAGGACCAAGCAGCTGAGGGGATGTAGAAAGCATGGAAAAACATGTTCCTGTCTCATCCTCCAGTGGAATTTGCTGAATTTTCTGGAAAGGTGGTACATACCACTACACAACGGCTTCCCTTTGGAAGGAGGGGCAGGGGTCCTGTAGTGCTACCTGCACTTTAAGGGAGTCAGGTGAAAATGTTAAAGAACAAGTCGTTTAATTCTAATGCTAACTGAGGAGCTTGGAAGGGGAGATTATCCTTAAGATAGCGTGCATATCTCCCTGTGTTTCCCTTTAGTCTTTCTGCCTAGGCTGGGTCTTGCCTGCTTGCTTCCACAAACTCCTAGGTCAGAAGAGATAAGGCATGATTTCCCATGCATTTTTCAGAGGTAGCACCGACTTAAGCAGGCGTGACCACTTGTTCCTGCCTCCATTCCAGCCTCTCAGCTGTGTCAGTAGAGCTGTTTGTGCTCCTAGAGAACTGGCTCAGGGGAGTGTTGGGTTGAGGGTAGCCTGATCTCTTGGAGGTTATTTTTAATAACAGTTTTACATCTGCCTGTGTTCCTCATATGCAGAGGGGGTGCAAGCAAATGGCAAGTGTTAAAGACAGAACTGCTCAAAGTAGAGCCTCTGCAGAAGGAAATGTGTGTCCTTGCTTTTCTATGAACATTTTGAAGGTCCAGGCAGCTGCTTCTGTTACCATCCAATTCCCAGAGCCATCATGAGGGGAGCCTGGCAGTTGAACAGAGGTCAGGGGGCATAGGACAGTGAGGAGGGAGCATCGCCGTTGCAGGATGTAAAGATGATTCCAAGGTTCACTTCTGCATTTATAGGCTGAAAAGTTGTTCTTACTGTAGTACACAGAAAAAAAAGATCACCGCTGAACTTTTGATTAATGGCTCTAGTGCATTAGTGGACCTAATCAGTGACCTCAATGCTTGTGAGACTTAACATGGTTTTAGAGATTGCCAGTACTGGGAATGAGGAGCAGCAATGGTACAGCCACTTGCGGTCTGTGTGGTAAATGCCACAGTGGTGTCCCTGCTGCTTCTGGTGTGTGAAGTCCTGAGTCCCATGTAGGCTGGGTCTGCAGGCTTGGTAGCAGGCCTGAGCGTGCTGGTTGCTGTGGCTGCCTTGCTAGCTGGCCAGCCCCATGTTTGCCTGTCAGTCAGGCTAGTCAGGCTCCCAACACCCCCAACATGTGCAAGAGCTACTCGGGACACCAGGTAGACGGAGCTGGGGCTTGCTCAGACTGACCACATTAAGGAGGACTTGGGTCAGCCTGGGTCTGCAGCTGAGCATATGCTTATGGGTAAATAACCAAGGGGAGAGCGAGTCTGGAGGTGGGAATGGGTTCAGACCTGCTGCCTCGTGTCAGTGGAGGCATGTTCACATCCAGCTTGCTACTTGGTACTGTCTGTGGCAGAAGTTGATACTGAACTCTTCACAGAGTAATTTTTCCCTGGATAACTATTTCTTACTCAGTGTGTAAATGCAGATGGTGCGTTCATCATATTTAACTTAAGCATCTAGTACTATAACAACAAAGGGCACTTATGGTTTACAGTGTGATTTTGCAAATTGTTCTTAATTTTTCCTAGCAGGTGAAACATACTTCCCATCAGCAAATGTTGAGTGGCAATTAGGTCACGGACTACTCTATTTTTGTTTTTCCACTGCTGGGTGCCTGGGTAGGGCATCTATTGAGATCATCTGGGAATTATTTGAGAATATGGAGTTAGAGGTATTTAGTGCTTGCACTTTTTAAGTGTTAGACATGCTGTCATGAATGTTCCCAGAAAACCATCTTTGTGCTAGGAAGGTGGAAAGTCAGAGTGTAGAACCTCATGGAACTTGTAACCATAAGCTTAACTGAGAGGGGTAGGGGTATCAAATGGTTACATCTCAATGTAACACTGCTGTCTCCCCAGTGCTGAAGTCTGAGACCAAACTGAAGATCAAAGCAGAGCAGGAGGGAGAGGTTTTTCCCAGGTCACTTACTTGATTGTAATGATCAAATAACCCCTTCCCTGTGGAAGGGTCAGCAGGGACATAATTTTCATTCTGACAGGGACATCTGAAGGGGAAATGATATTACACTAGCTGACATTTGTTGTCAAATATTTTCACAAATATTAATCCAGTGCAGACCATTGATGGTTACCATAAATATTTTTCTTTCCCCATTATTATGGAGCAGCTGATTAAGCTGCTTTTTTTTTTTTTTTACAAACACACACAAAATAACACTTTCAAATGCTGATTCAGAAATTCATCCTGGGATGAATCTTCATTAGCTTTTTCATCAGTGATTGGGACAGTACCAGCTAATTAAAAGAAGTAATTATTTCAGATATCCTAGTGTACTGGGACACTGTCTTATTCTTGAATAGTACTAACTTAATAAAGAACTGTTGCTTATGAAATATTTAACCAAGGAAACCATATTAAGTGCATGTGAACTGTGGAGAGGTCAAATATTGCAACATACCTGCAGCTTAAGAATATGTTTCCAGCCTGGAAGGTTATGTGTATCTGGAGAATTGTTAATTTTCCTAATAGAGGGAGATAATGTCATCTTCCATGATTCTCTATGTCAGTTGTTCTGTAAAGTATATTTCTGGCTTTGTGTGCTTTTAAAAAATATTTATGTGAAATCTTGACTCCCAGGATTGCTCAGTTGTTGATTTAATGTTTTGCCTCTATGTAAAAGTTTCCATATTCTGGAAAAAACAACAACCAGTGCAGTAACTATTCCATTTCCGTTAACTCTGTGGAAGCAACGAATGAAGAAGGGCCACAGGGTCAAGGGTCAGGTTAAACTGCAGCAGGTCTGGGAAGCCTTGGCATGGCCAGTTCTTCATTCTGAAGCCCGTTGCTGGCTGCTTTAAGTCAGCCAAAACAAGCTTGAGTGCTGTGCAGGCTGGAAGTATGCTTCTTGGCAAAACACAGCATGGCCTGGTACGAAGCTGAAGTAATTGCTAACTCTGATGGACTCTGTTAGCTTCTGCAGTGAAGTTGTAAGCTCCAGAGTATCCTAATTTTCTTTGAGATGTCTGTGTTTTTTAAATATGCTGAAACCTGCTGGTTTTGGAGACTGTTTTCTGCTTGGTTTTAAAAAAAATAATCAAAAGGGCAATAGGCTATTTAGTGCACTAATAACAAGTACAATTGTCTGGTAGAAATAATAATTAAAAGTGAAACAGAAAAAGTCTCTGAAATCATAGATATAAAATGTTTGTTTCAGAGTGAGTAATTGCCTACTTGAACTAGTCCTTAGTAGGCATTTGCTGTATGTATTTAATCCTCATGTCGGATTTCTTTTTAGTACTTCCACTTTGACATACTTGATAATAATTTTTTGTCAATGTTAATGAATCACCTATTTGTTTTAATCTCTTTAATCACTATTACATGATCAAGTTATTTTGGTTCTGAGTAAAAACAAAACTTCTAGTAAGCATATAATTTTTGAACTAGTCTGTTTTGCCATTTGCTGTTTCTGCTCTCAAGGTATTATTTTACTTCCCCTCAGAGTGTTTTGTAAAGGTAAAATAATTTATTTTAATAATTTAACATGTGTAATCTTGTTCAGATTTGTCTTGTGCTTAAAAAGAATAATTGTCCCTAAATTGCAGGAGTCCCAAACCTGCATTCATTAGCAGGCAAAATTACTCAGCCTCTTTAATGTATTTTTTTTTTTTTTTTCCCCTTGGTATGGACTGCTGGCTGGGCCAGAGGGCATCTTCTAGTTTTCTGGTGGTCTAAATGCTTTGATTTTCCTTCACTCTCAAATAATTTGAATATTTATATGCTTACTGGATTGAGCGAAGTGCATTTTTGAGACCTGTTCATGCTTCTGGGAATGATGTGATTGTCAGCTGTGAAAGACAAAATACCAAGACACATGGGCCATAATTTTCCTGTTCATTAAACATTTATACTCCTTTGTAGTTTTAACAGAGCACTATTGTCTAATTGAAACAACAATGTTGCTGACTTTTTAATTACAGTTTTGGCAAAAAATCCTGAGGAGTCTAAACTATCTTTTAGACTAAATAAATCAAAAACTTGCGATGAGTCACAGGTGGGGTTTTGTTGGTTTTGGTTTTTGTTGTTGTTGTTTTCTTTTTTTTTTTTTTTGAATTTGATTACTAGGCAAAGCAGTATGCTGAAGGTAGTGAATTTGGGCTAACCTCAGAATTTTTAAGAAGTTTGAAGCACAAAGTCTAGCTTTGATTTATACTTCCTTGTATAATGAGCGCAGACCAAAAAATATGATCTGGTATCTAAAGTTTGTTAACTTACCCAGCTTCTGTGTGATCTGTCCTTAACTGCCTCTGAAGTGGTCATAGTAGTTCAGTTTGTGCCTGGGAATTCATATGTATGTACATTACTTGTAAGACAAATTGTATGCACATCTGTTCTAAGTCTGTTTTATGACAGCCTTATAGCTGAACTGAGAATTGTGAAAATGTAAACTAAATTTAAAAAGGGCTTTAGAGCTACTGAAACACTTGTAAATGATCACACTCTGCCCTCCTTAGCTATGCCAAAACTGAACTGGGATTATTGGCTCTTTTTCTAGCTCTTGGATTTGGCTGGAGCATGCTTCTACACATTGTGTCACATCAAATGAAACGCGGGTGTTCTTGATGTTCCTGGTTTCTTAATTTGCACTGGAGGAAAGACTAAACAGGCAGGTGTTCTTCCCATAGCACTGAGTCACAGCATACTTCAGCTGGGTCTCTGATATGGTCTATAAAGTGATCAGAAACCAGGGATGCTACATGGTGTGTGATGTATGTCTGCATGCAAAGTAAAAATGTAGCCACTTTGGCTAGCATCTTGTGTTAGAGTTTGTATTTCTTCCATGGTTTCCTGATTGCAGACAGTTGCCCTGTGCACTTTTTAACCATCTAACGAAAAAGGGATCTAGTGATAAATATCCTATGGCCTTGATGTACTGGGCTGGGAGCCAGGATGTCATGGTGCTAGAAGTTCTGTGTGCTTTATAACAGCTGCATCTACCAAAGCCTCTCATCTCCTGTTGAGATGGGACAGTTTGCAGAGGATGCTGCACAGGTGCGCTTGGCAGTCTTGTCTCACAGGCATAGGAACAGGCAGGCTCAGGCCTGGGCTGAAACCTGGAAACAGATTTTTCCCATTCTCCTGCTGCTTCATACACACATTGCTTCCTGTGTTCCCATCCAGCATCTAGCCTTTGCAGGGAGGGGGAAGCCCTAATGCATGATCATGAGCAGAGAAGTCTGCAGGGATATTAATGGAGCATCTTGTTTCTTAAGCACTAGTACCAACTGGATCAGAATGCATATGATGGAGGAGAGTAGGGTGCAGCATGGCTGCATTGGTTTGCTTTACGTTCTGTGGTAAATTTAGCAGAAGTTGAGGACTGCATGAACTTTGCAAGCTCAACAGAAAGTTCTTGAGTGTCAAAATGGGCTGAGAGAGACTGGCAGGCAGGAAATCTTGTTTCTGAATAAAAAGCAATCTTGGATCACAAAGCTGCCATTGTGAATGTGTGAAAGGACGTTTCTTATTCTGTGTAAACTCATTCACGAATTGCATTTAGTTGGGTTACAATTTGACTGTAGTAGGATTTTATTGCCTTAAATGCTGGCTGTTGAATGTTCATTATCTGTGATTTGAAGAAGAGCTTGAAAGGCCAGCCCTTTCCATTCAGCTAACTTGTTGACATTAGGTATAAAGTGTCTCTCCTGCTTATGTTGTACTGCAGTAACTGAAGTGAAGTAAATGCACTTTTAGACATCTCCATTTATGGACTGCACTTGCATAGGATATTACAAAATTCCAGTCTTCATTTTAAATAACTTCAAAAAGATCAGTTTACCAGATGCAGAAACCACCATAACTGGTATAAATCTGGAAAACACATATATCTTTTCTGAAGGGGGAAGCACACAAATCCGGTAAAATGGTACAAACAATAAAATCTCTACTAAACAGCTCTGGGGAGGGAATTTTTTTTTTTTTTTTTGCAAAATAAAGCCCGTTTGAAATTTAGTCTTAACACTCAAGTGTCAGGTCAATCTAGCTCTTAAGCTAGACCATTCATCAGAAAATACTTTTCATCATCACACACCTATGAATTAATCTGCGTAACAACCTAGTACTGTTTAACATGAAGCAACTGAAACATTTTGCATTTGTTAGGGTTCAACTTGATAGTTTGAAAAGTAATGTGGCCTGTTTAGGCACAAAGTATCCTCAATTGTTACACTGTATCTCCACGGTAAAATGGTGATGTGCTTTCAAGTTGTCCAGACTTGTCTCTCCTAGCTGCGTTCTGTTAGCACGGACTACCCTGACTGTTGTGTAGAGGGGCAGTGGGCTAGCCCGAGGGAGGAATGGGCACAGTCAGGGTTGGGCATGTTTTCCACTTCTTGGCAGGCTACTTTAGAAGATGTGCCCGGGGCTACAGCAGGTATTTGCTGATATTGCAGACCAGGTTAAATGGGATTGTGTCACTTGCAATCTTGGCCTATCTTCCGTCCTTAGGGTGGTTCTCTGTGAATGTGGTCACTGATGGATTTGCAGCTTTTGATAAGATTCGTAGGTGTGTTGCTAATTGCAGGCTTCAACTGAGACTTTTCACAGGTGGGACATTCAGAGCAGCTCTCTCCAGTGGGAATGCTGTTGTGTTTCTCATAGTTGTCAGCCTTTGTCTTCCCCATGGTCCAGGTGCCACCAGTCA
The DNA here is from genome assembly GCF_020740795.1 of Apus apus. Classification (NCBI taxonomy): domain Eukaryota; kingdom Metazoa; phylum Chordata; class Aves; order Apodiformes; family Apodidae; genus Apus; species Apus apus. Next base: position 135,674,450 of record NC_067283.1, read on the forward strand.
CTCTCCTCCAAGCAGCTGCCTGCTGTCATCAGTTACAGAGCTGGAACCAGCTTGGGGTGCCTTAGCCTGGAAAGGTGTCTGATGGGTCCAGGAGAGCCTACCTGTGCAGAGCCTCTCTCAGGAGATTGTTTTTTTTGGCATATACTAAAATACAAAATATCTGTCTCTTCTGGTTACAGGGGACTTTGCTACCCATTCTGTCACATTTGGTTGAAATTGTCCAGGAGGTTCAGCAGTCTTGGAAAAGGAAAGGGCATGTGTGTGTGCACACAAGCCTAATTTCTTAAGAGAAATCCTTTCTCTCATCCCAATTACCTTAATTAGTAGAGAAGATTTCTTAAAGTAAGCACAGTTGCTTTGGCTGACTGCTTTGCATATAATCTTTGAAATGATTGACTACGTTAAATCATGATAATTAGGTCTGACCATTAACCTCCCACAGAGCTGATTACCGGGACAGGGGTGATGAGGAAGTTTTTTATTTTTCTTAGTGCTATTGTTTCAGTCTGTTTGCAGAGTAAACACAATGAGTGTGTCGGTTGATTATGCTGCAGACCATCTCTCAAGCCAGAGGAGATGGATATCTGGTTTTTAAATGTGAAAACCTGGGTTTCAGAGAAAACATGCTCTGGGAAGATTCTGAGGAGGCTGTGGGTCTGTGCACCTGTGCCTTTCCAGCCATCTCAACTGTTTACTTACTAAGTTTCTAGAACACTTATACCTCTACTTTGGCTTCTCCCCAACGCAATTGTTTACAGCACCTCTGAGGGACAGCACTCTCTTAATTGCTTTAAGATTGTCTTGACTTAAGTTAGAGCAGCAGAGACTGGCTCCTCCCTTACAGCATTTCTGCAGACAAGCACAGCCCAACTCTTGAAAGGTGTGTTTTTAAAGGGTTTCTTGCAGACTGCCTGTAGTGCTCATAAATCAGTTATGACTATCGCATGGCTACGAGTGCTCCGAGTAACAAAAGGCAGTTATTGATGAAAGGGAAGATTGCTGCAGGAAGGAGAGTCAGTGGTATTTTGTGCATTGCAAAGGGTAGCCGCCCATGCGGTGAAACCAGCCCAGGGTTTAGCTGAAGGGGAGCTTTGTTGAGGAAAGGAGAATCCTTGCCTGGAATAATTGCCTCTGAGCCAGGGGGAGTTGGCTACTCCAGAGTGGGAACGGGCCCCCAGCTACCTTTGGCACAAACAGCAGGGCTGTTGCAAATCTGATTTGAGTTGCTAACAATAAGGTATTGAAAAAGCAAGCGGTCCTAGCAGTTCTCTCTGTCTTTCCTCTGGATCCTGATTTATGCTTCAGCTTGCACTTGCCTGAAGCAAACATGTAACAACAGAAATGTACACGTGGAAACAAGAAGGACAGAACTCTCAAGAAGAGACAGCAAAAGGCCAAGAAGAAAGACCCTCGGAAAATAAAGGAATCTTCTAAAAATCCAGATATTTTACTTGAAAGGAAAAAAAAAAAAAATCTGAACTGTTGTTGTTGGCTGTATGTTGTGATACAAAGCAAAGTTACAAGATGGTCTCTTCCCCCACAAAGCTCATAAAACTGTGCTCTGTGTACCAGATGGATTATTTTGTTTTTCATTAAATAAAGAAACTTGTAAACAGTGCTCTGTACCATAGAGATCTTAATCTCCACCCCCCTCCCCCCCTTCCTTAAACACTGGAGCACACACTTTGCAGGTTGTGCTCAGGCAATGGCCGAGCCCTGGGCGAAGCCCCGGAGGTCACTGCGGCTGAGGGGCCAGGCAAGACGCCCCCTCGTGTCCGAGAGCCTTTACCTCCTGGGTTCAGTTGTGCTTTTATCAATCCTAGTTCTGGAATCAAATCAAAGGCTTGGTTGCACAGTGTTTGAATGACCCTCTGTGCAACAGCGGCAGTTAGTTGGCTTGGGCCTGTGGAGCTGGCACCACTGCGGGTAGGGAACAACAGAAAAAGGAGGCTGAGTAATGAATAGGTTTTAGGTAGAAGTTAGCAAGAAATGTTTTATGAAGGTCACTGGGAATAACTGCTAGTTTTGCCAGTTAAGTCAGTACATGCCATTATTTCGTATCTTTGCAGCTTTCAAGTTTGTAAGGTGTGTTAAAAGTTTCACTGTGATCCTTGTAACTTGAGCCACCATTCTTGACAGTGCTCTTGCAACAGGTACTAAGCAGAACACCCCTCCCTCCGCTATTCCTCTGCCTAATCTGTTTGCTTACTATCTTGTGTAATAGGAATGCAAATTTTTTTTTTTTTGCCTAGCTCTTTTATATGTAAATTTATTGAACATTTTACAAAAGCTGGTACTGCTCTCTTCATCTATGTTTTCATTATGCTGGAGATTGCAGCCATAGCCTTGGTGCAGCAGCCTCTCCCATGATATGGACAGGCACTGGTCAGTTTGTACCACTTTTGGGCTGGAGGAAACTGCTCTGCTGCAAAGCCCACTTACTAATGCTCTTGTGTGTATTTGCCATGAGTCTGTAACTAGATGTGGTGAGTGATAAAGTGGGAATTGAGACCAAATGTATTGACTTCTGCTTGATCTGTTGGACCTAATGTCATGTCCTGTTACAGAAAACCTCTCTGAAATTAATGACAAATTGCATTTAAAAAATAGTTAATAGGTCAATTATAAGGTGTTCCCAGTTATTTAATACTGAACTATACCTGGTTTAGGTGAACACTAGGTTAGCATTAGGTGTTACTTCTTTTTCTTCATTCATGTTTTCTTTTTGTAATTGATTTCAGTTAAATGTATTTTTCCCTAATCAAGTATACATCTAGCCAAAAATACTGGGGCAAAATGTTCTTATATTGTTACTTCCTTTTTTCCAAACAGAGCTGTCAAAACATTTAAAACCTATCTGTATGTTAGTAAAAATACATTTGAATTATTATCACAAGACCTGCACACATTTTTTTTGGTTAAATTTGGAAGATAGCTAATACCAATAAATATTTATGTCACCAAGTTTAATACAGAGATGTTTTCTTGATGTAATCATATCAGTTTCATTGAGCTATGTGATGTTCTTTAACATGCCTTGTGAATAAAGCAATCGCTTCTGGATCACCATTTTATTCTTCCTGTCTATGCAGTAACAAGCGACTTGTGGCCTTAGGGTCAAATGACACTTCATTCAACACCAGACGAGCCTACACCAGCGAGGATGAAGCCTGGAAGTCATATTTGGAGAATCCCCTTACAGCAGCTACCAAGGCTATGATGAGCATAAATGGTGATGAGGACAGTGCTGCTGCTCTTGGCCTATTGTATGACTATTATAAAGTAGGTAACTCCATTGTTACTCCTCCCTGCTGCACTAGGAGGGGAACTGCTCGCTCTATGAAACATCGAAAGAGCCAGTTTTTAAAGACAGAAGTCATTGCATCTTGTTTTTTCTCTGATACTTTCATCAAACACCCTTTCTGTTTTAGGAAGCCTATCTGAGACTGTTTTGATGTGTTTAGTTCTGAAGAAAAAATACAAAATCAGAATTTCCAAATGAAATTTGCAACCATCTTTTCTCTTTGAGTGCTGCATTCTTCCTCTTCCCTTGAAAGATAGTTGGATGAATAAGCCCCCTTTTTATTTGTACTTGAATATTTGCAGTATTCTTTGAAAAAAGAGGAGGAAGCCTTGTCCACGTGTAGGTTTGTCTGCTTTTCTGTTTCATTCCACACATGCTTTAGTTAGGTCTTTAACTGGAGTTTGTCTCATCTGACAGTTTCCCGTATTATTTTTATTTCTATAATGATGGCAGTAGCCTGTATACAAACATACAGTGAGGGCTGGCCCTTGCACTCTACATAGAAGGGTGGAAGACAGAAACAGAGCTGGACACAGAGACATCTAAGTCAATTTACAGGGAAAGCAGTGATACACAATTTCAGTTTATGTCAGTTTCTAAGCCCAGGGCTTTGGCTTTACCTATAGTTTTGATCACATCTTTTTTTTTTTTTTCCTTTTTTTGGTCTTTTTTTTATATATATATTTTATAGTGTTAAAATAGAGCTATATTTGAGTTTTGTGCTGAAATCAGAGGAGTGTCCTACAGGGTGCATCTCTGTGTAATGCAAAAATTTCAATCTGAAATCCAGGCTGACCCCTTTCTACTCTGCAAACAGAAAATTGTTCATTTCAGTTAAACTGTCTCAGTACTCCTGAAACCACCTATGCCTGCATTGGACAGATTATCTGTGAAAGCCAGTAGAACAATGCCAGCTCCCCTCATAATTAATAAAGGAGTAGCAGAATGGAAGTTTGCTTTTAGTATTTATTAGGAAATGCTTTTAGATAATGGGATGCTCATTATAGTTGATTGTATGCGAGTTACTATATACTAACCTTATGGTTAAATATTGCTTTATTTCCTTTACTGATTGTATTTCAAGAGATGTTCCTTGCTTTTGTGTGGTGTTGTCAGTAGAGAAAAGCTTTTTCCCATGAGAAAGAAGGGTCCTTTTCTCTACTTGACAGTTGCCACAGTGCCAGTCTGTGAAGTAAATGCACATTTGTAAAATTCAGGTGTGTGTGAGCATCTGGAGTTTTGGCTTCTGTCTTGGTAAGACCTTTGTATATAGCAGTTAATTAATTGCTGGATTTTAAAAATAACAATAGTGAACCTTCTCCTTCTCAAAACTTTGTTCTAAAAGAGATGTCTGTTCCTTATTCCAGGCAGTTGCAAAAGACTTGGGGTTCAGATGGGATAAGCTGTATTAATTTCAAAGCCATTTCCAGCATTCAATCATAACTATTTCCGGCTTAATCTGGGAGAAAAAGTATAAATCTTGTTGATGTTCTCAAACAGAAATTTAAAACCTCACTTAAGCCTCTGTGCTGTAATGTGCAAATGTAGAGGAGGACTTCCAGTGCACAAGACTTTGGAATTGCCCTTACTTATCTTCTGACTCATTTGATCTGACATGCTGGGTAATTTTTTTGAAGTACTTTTTCCGGTCAATAGGAGTTATTTGAAATGTTGGATTTTTTTTTTTTTCCTCTTTTCCTTTTTCTTGTAGTGATATTTACCTAAACAAAGACCCTCCTTCAGAGATAAATATATGATCTTAACAAGGCAATCAGCATCTGCAAACTGTGGCTTGAATCCCCCCTTCTAAAATTTAGGAAAGATTTTTTTAACTGACAAGATGCTTAATAGAGGGAGAGAGGCTGTCCAGAAGAGAAGGAAAGGCTGTGGCTACTGCACTCTGACTGCTGCTGTCTTGCAGATATAGCTGATGGTAACCTGGGCTACTGTAGTGCACTGTACTATGGTTTTTCATCTAAACTCAGATAATTTCCCGATATTTCCTTACAGTATTTAAAGGTAAAAGGCACAACTTTAGCCCATTCTTGGGTCTATTCTTGCTCTTTAATCCTGAGTTAACTGCTGTGACTAAGTGGATATAGCTTCTTTTATAAGAGAGAATTTAGAATATCTAGTTCTCAAATTGCTAGTTCAGTGAGAAAAGAAAAATACAGTCATGGCAGCATCTTGTTCTGGGTATGAGTCCTGCACCCTCTAGACTGTCCTATCACGGAAGGACTTAGCTGGTGCTTGTGGTTTAATTCAACCCCCTTTTTCCTGTGAGCTAAAAGCGTCTCCATGCAGGCTCATCAAAGCATCATGTCTTCCTTCTCATCTTTTATTATTCAGTGGAAAGTGTATGTGTGTGTTTGGGAATATAAGCTTTGATTTTGAAACAGCTTGACCTAGCTCGATATTTCAAATATAAGGGCATATAGAAGAGTGCTTTGCTCTGGATCTGTGTGTCCCAGAGCTAGAGGAGAAAACAATCCCTACATTTGTTTCCTTTTTGAAATTATCTTTCTGTTCACAATCTGTCTCCCAAAGGTAAACAGCTCTTGGCATCTGTGAACTAGACAGCACTGATGTGGTTACATTTTTCTAGTTGTTGCAGTAGAGCAGTCTGAGGCTGCAAATACGTGACAGTTGCATTTACCTGACCCTATGCCTGGTGTTGTTCTCAGGTTCCCAGAGATAAAAGGCTGTTGTCTGTTAACAAAGTGAGTGATAATCAAGAAGACCAAGATAAAAGGTACAGTATTATCCAAAATCATACACCCAGCTACTAACAGTGTTGATCAATTGTGAGCTGAAGGATCTGTGATAGCCTGAGGGTCTATGGTTGTCTTCCAAAAGATAAAAGAAGAAAAACTGTTTTGGGAAGCAAACTTTACTCCTTTTTACTTTTAATTTATTAGAAAAATTGAACAGTATTTTTAACGTACAATTTGCAAAGTAGCAGAAAGTTTCATTATTTATTTGCATTTTGTTAATTTTTTGTTGTTTTGTTTTGCAGCTACTGAGATTAGTAAAATCAGATTTATTCACAGTTGGCTGTTGGCTGTTTTTCTTTCAATTTTCTTCTTCTGGAGCAAAACGTGTAGTTTGGCCTCAGTAATCTGGTTTATACAATTTTATTTAACTTAACTTTGGATCTGATCAGAAACAAATAAAATCATTAGCTCAAAATGTTTTTCTTGCTCCTCTCATATTTCAGCCTACTTTTGTAGCCTAAAAGCAACTTGAAGAGTCACTGACTACTGCTTTTGTTAAGACTTGTAGACTGGAGAGAGTGTATATTTATTAGAAAGAACTAAGTTTTTACATATAGGAAGGTACTTTCATGTAAAATTATAGTGGAGAGAAGCTACCCAGGGTTTATTGTAGTGCAGCTGATTTGAGACAGCCATAGACAGTCTCCACTAGCATGTGAGGTGAAAGTTTAAATGGATAGTAGTATAAATTCACTGTTTCAAAACAGAATATGAAACTTCTTTTTTGAGGGACAGTTGTTACTCTGCAAATGCCAGAGAAATTCCTAAGTTGAGTGTGATGGATAAAACTGGCCTCCAGTAGAAAGCCAAGACAGAGGAACTGTAATGTCAGAACACATCTCCTGGCTTGAAAACAAAACTGTGTTACACCTACTAAAAGTTTTATGAGTTAACAGCTTTATGTCAGTGGAACTAGTATCAGCAATCAGATTGCTTTCAACAGCAACTGTGGGTAGATGTGGGAATGCTGCTAGAGGTTACCTTGCAGCCCCTATGGTTACTGATCTACTCTGATACAATGGGATTCCTGGGCTTGCTTGTTCAGAAGAGCTTTGGAACCAGAGTTACACAAGCAGGAGTTGCCTGTCAACAGCCTGAAAGAACATGCATCAGCATATGAATTTTGCTGTTGATTTTCTGCCCGTTTCATATGCAAATTGCCCACTGAGTAATCCATACCTCACCTTACTCTTTATGCTTATTTTGTGCCTAAGGACCTTTGCACTGGTGGATTGCTTCTGAATCCAAATTGCAAGACAAAGCAAAAGCAGCACTGGATATTCAGAATTTATTGTGACAAGTCATACTAATTATAGGTCAAATGTATTTTCTTTCCATAGCTGTTGAAGAGCTCTGGACCTCCATGCTTGCCTCATGATGTCTTTTGCCTAGTATTTGTTAATGCACTACTACTTATGGAAGTGGCTTATCAGAGTTGAAAGACCTCCTTGCCTGCCATCTGAAAACGTTAAGCTTTATAAGGAGGAGATTTACTTTATCAGGACAGTTCATAACACTTTTTGGTTTTGTCTCACAGAAATTGTCTTAATAGCACGGAAGCTCAGAGTAATTTAAGTGGGGGAGAGAACCGCGTGCAAGTCCTGAAGACGGTGCCAGTTAACCTCTCCTTGAACCAGGATCCTCTGGAGTCATCCAAAAGGGAATACAACACAAGTGTATCTGGGAGCTCGACACCCATCACAGGGACTGGAGTGACTGTGGTTAAAGCAGAGGAGTTCACCCCTGTTTTTATGACCCCACAAGCACACTATGCCAGAGGAGAAAATGAGGAGCACCGAGGAGTTATCTTTGAACCATACGAAGTGTCCAACATTGCTCCCCACACAAACTATCTCAAGGATGACCAGCGTAGTACTCCAGACAGTACGTACAGTGACACCTTCAAAGATGGAGGAACAGAAGTAAGTTGGTCACCTCAAATTGGCATCTTAAGAACTCAATAAAACACTGTAAACAAGATAAGGAGATTTTAGCTTGTAAACAAGATAAGGAGAATTGAGCTGCCCACGAGAGACATTAAAAGAACAGTGATGCTTTTTTCAAGAAGTTAATCTCAGCTTCTCCCCTTGTTCCTCTCACTCTGTGGTCTGGTTATAGGGGAGCATCATGAGGTGTTTCAGAAGATAGTTTTAAAGCTGTTTGCTGGAAACTCTGAGGATAATAGATACTGATCTTCTGTCTTCTGAGATATTGTGTCAAGTAGAGGACAGTTGCCATTCTGAAATAAGATGTTACTGTTAACAAGATCTGCCTTTAGACCTATTCTTAACAGTAAGAAATAGCAGCCACCTTGTAATTAAGAAATTTTTAGTGTTCTCCTGAAAGGGCAAGAGAGCTGTGTCAGCCTCTGCTGCTGCATAAACCCAAGTAATTTATTCAGAAGCTATCTGTTGCACAAGCTCTGCTCTGCAACATGGACAAGTGAGGAAAAACTAGTAGAATGAGGTGATTAGAAGGAAATCAAGAAGTTAATGGGTAGGGAAAGCTCAGGTGCAAGTATATGTAGGAGAATGAGGGGGAATTTTATATTGTTATGCTGATGCAAAGTAATTATAAAGTCAGCTTTAATGTAGTGAGTACCCTCTGGCTGCTTTTTCCTGCTGCAGAATACAGCAAACAAGCCAGAAATATAGAAAGGTGCAGATTATTTAAAGCTAACAGTACCTCTGCAAACAATTAGGGATGTTAGGTGGTAAAACTTTCTTTGGATTTTCCCCTCCAACTCTCTGATATTGTAAATGCAACAACAGTACAGGGCAGGCTACTGCTGAGCTTCTGATTGAATATATAAGAAATGTACTGTGTGTTTGTAGGTGTATTATAGAAAAGTAAATTTTCTCCACAGTAGCATCATAGATCAGGACATCTGGAGGTGAAATCCATTTTCAGATACAGAACACATTTAGGTCAGCTAAATGAATAATTCTTGAAGAAATCTAGCTTGCCATTGAAAAATCAGTAAGATCAAACATTGGATTAGAAGCACTGCTCTCTGCATCATCCAATCACAGCATTTTAGCTATTTTTCATTGTTACCATTAAATGGCTTTTTATGGGAGTCCAGCAGCTCCATAGCCATGGCTTTCCCTGTGGTGCTGTAGCTGAGTGATCCATTAGGCCGAGCCTAATGGATCCACTAGGATCCATTCTGAGATGCACTGCTGGGAGCTGCCCAGTCAGTCAGCACTGTGAAAAGTGTTGTTGAACGTGCAAAGTTGTTTAATGTGGAGGTAAAAAGGGAATTTGTGTCTATATGTTGGCCTTGCATCCCAAGCTCCATGTTATGGTAATTTTGTTACAAGGGTGATCTTTTGTTATGCATTTTTAAAAATGATTGGTTAATAACAAGTTATTATACTTGTCATCTAGGCTCTCTTTGCATTCTGTGAAGAAGAGGAAGCTCAGACCTGATTGCCAAAAATAGGTGGAAAGTTTTGTCAGGTGTACTCATTCTCCCTCTTCACCTCCCCTAATAACTATACAGGGAGACAGAAAAGGTTCCCATATGTGAGGTGTGTGCCACTGTTTAGTGGCCTTCCAACCCCAAATGTTTGCACTCGTGGCGTGGGGGTAGGGAGAGCTTTTCCCACCCTGCTGCAGCCTCGCTCAGCACTTGGTCTGTCCCTTCTTTTTTTCTCAAGTACCCAAATCCCGGGTTGTGCTTCACCCCTGCAGCACCCTGACTGCTTCTCCAGCCATGTGCTGCCGTGTAGGGCCAGCTGTATGAGGCTGTATGGAGCAGGTGTGGGGAGAGCATAAGGTAAAATGTCAAAATATACTAAAAGAGAAACCTGAGCTAAATTAGTGTTTAAAGTAGGAATACAGTTGTTTTTACTAGTTTTCCTGTTCACTGGGTTTGGCTACAGTAGATTTGCTCTGATGCCTGCTTGATTTCAAACAAATTATGAGTACATATTTAGAAATTGTTTCATAACATTTACTGAATGGCTTAGTTCTGTTATTCTGAAGGGGAGCACTGAGCTTTTATAGATCCCTGTGGTAGTGGAGGCCTTGGTCAATCACTTGCTGTGTTTTTCAGATACAATTTAAAAAATTATATAAGTACACCTTTCTCATCTCTGACATTAATTTAGATTTAGCTGGGATTAATTCTTTAGACCTTTGTGGTATAGAGTTTTTGAGGATAGGAAAGTAAATGGGATGTTTTTGACAATCAACCTCTAGTCTTCATATAAAATTTGAGAACCATGTTAATGTGGGACCATCTTTATTGTAATACCCTTCAGATGTTTGACTTCTTCGAGTGTTTAGCTTATCTATTCTACTGCTCAAAGATCCTCAGGAAATATTCCTTACCAGTACATAATAACTTTACACTTCACTAGTATCTAACTGGATATTTGCTGTGGCACAGTTATGCATAAGGTAAAATTAAAAACTGTTTTCAAAATGGCTTGACTAGACACTTGTGGAAACAAAACAGCTTTTAATTGTTAACTGGTGATCACAGAAGAAATCTTGGAGATTAAATGGTCCATCAGTCAGAGAAACATCAACAAAAAACACATTTCAGGTAGAAGACAAGCCAAGAAGCAGCAGCAAGGCTTATACAGTAGAGTATGAATGGGTTTGTTCTCTCAGGTAGACTGGGTTCAACTCCTTGCATAATCTGTGCAAAAAGACTTAATGTTTTCAGAATTCCACCTCTTGATGTAATTTTTTTTTTTAATAGATGCATTTTAATTTTGTAAAGAGTGACTGTAGGTCTCCTTTTATATGATAAAGTGTACATTTTACTCAAGCAGAATCTCATATTAAAGGTAAAATACTTTCTTAGTTTGCATCACCACTCCTATTCAAAATAAGCTGTATAGCAATCTAACTTTTTTATCATTTCATTGTAGGCCTTAAGGACAACTTACCACACACATTTGTAAATAAAGCAAAACAAATGAAAAAGTGAAATCTCTAGAAAAGCTATTATTTAATTTGAAAATATTTATATTTGAGATGTGGTACATTTCTTAGAGACTTATTTTAGAATATATTAATGTGTAGGCTAGGAGTTTAATAAGAGAGAAGGTGTTTTTGAACTAAATTCCTGTAGTTCAATAAGGTTTTGAAAACTCTAAAAGCTTGAAATAAATGAATTATCTCTGTTAGTTCTAGTGTAAAAACCATGTAGGGTCCACTCCAGTTTTTAAGGATTTTGAGTTGTAACTGGTTGATGATTTCTTTTGAGGGGTCCTTAAACAGACATAAATCTTGCTTTTGTTGGTATTTTATTTCTGTGGTATCGAACTATATTTAATTGTTGTTTTTATTTTTCAGAAGTATCGTAGTGTGTCAGTGGGGGCTGAGGAATATATTTATGAACAAACAAGGTATGGTGTAAGCTTTGAAATGTGTTGACTGGCATCACGTAGGATTGTAGTGAGGGGAGGCAGCCTGTGTCCACCCTGGGGCACCGGCAGGCCTCCCTTGATGCTGCCCAGGAGCACTCTCCCCTTCTCCTTCTCCTTACACGTTGTCTTTCAAATCTGACCAGTTTATGTCTTCATCTGTTATCTTCCCCAGCATTATTTTAAGTTAGTAACTCCTTTGAAGCCCCCAGAGGTATGCAACATTTGTGTGTTAAGAGAGGTTTCCCAGGAAGCATAGCTTTGACAGGTGTGTCACGGAAAGTCGTCCCCACCTTTCAGGATGACAGGATGCACAAGTCACATGTCCAGGATGGTTGAACTGGCTCCACTAACCTTATGGAATTCCCATGGTTGTTTTTTCCCTTCTGTTTTTTGGAGTTACTCCTAGTAGGTTTTGTGGGAAACACTGTGGCTTTTTACACTGCTTGTTGTATTACATCATGTTTACCTATAACATAATATAAATGAAGTATCTATTACAACCATGTAAAAACTCCTAAGAATTAAAAAAAGCTTTAAAAAAAGTTTCAAAAACTGATGTTTGAAATTAAGTTTCCTCCCTGCTAAGCACAGAAAAATGCATGCATAGAATAGGTAAACACTGTAGAGTGACTTAACTGATAAAGACTGTGATCAGTAAAATTTCTAAGCTGATGCTTCATTTCAAGCTTGTGAATAGTTCTGTTTATATCTGAGTCCTCACTCTCACTTTAGAAAAAGGAACATGCCTACATGTTTTTCCTGGAGTAGGCATATAACTGCTTCTGTAGTGGAGGTTCCTTACAGCTTGATCTTTTTTTCTGGAGTATATTAAAACAATCATTAACTACAGTAAGCTCAAATTGAGTCATTATATAGGTAGTGCATATGAAACAGATATTTAGTACAGACTGCTCATGTACTACACTGGATATTTATAAAATTGAATCCTGAAGCATTGGCATTGTTAACAATTCTCAGACATTAAGTCTTTTCATGCTATGGCCCATGTTCATGTTGGAATAAGACCTCCAAATGCACATTAAGAAAAATGAGATGCATCTTTCCTGGAAGTTACCTGGAAGCAATAGGTGCTCAGATATAAAGGCTTCAGGTTGAAAAAAGAAGTGATTAATATGAAACTAATTAGAAGCCTGATAGAAGATCCCTTAACAGCTACACAGGGCTTTAGTTAAGACTCCTGATGAGATTCAGAATAGTATTAGAATCATTTGAGTGGCCTCAGTAAGTTTTAAGGTGAATAGTAATCCTCCTGCTATAGGACATGCTTTGATTGCCAGCTGGGAAAAGGAAGAAAATTCCCAAATGGTACCACAGAGAGACTGCAAAACAGGCCATGTGCTGTGTGTCTGGGATTTACATTTTTTTGACATCTTTCTGAAACACAGAATGCCAGGAAACAGAAGACCAGACTGTGGCAGACTGTAGGCAGCTCTGTGAAAACACTCTGTGCCTGTCTTTGGTTCATCCTAAGCCCTTCTCAGCACCCATCCTCGTTAGGCTTTCTGTCTGTCTGGTGGCATGTTTTGAGGTGCATCTCCCAGGACACTCGGCCTGCTTTGGTATGTGTTGTGCAACAGTCTTGCAGCAAGTAACCTGCAGTCCCTTTGTGTGACACTAACTCTGGGGAAGCACCAACACTGTAACGAATGGCCAATCCACAGGACAAGCAGGTGCAGCGGGGTTGGTCCTGGGTCCACAGCACCAGCGGTTCTGCACTTCCAGTCCACTCAGGGCCATTCCCATTGCCAGTGTCAACAGAGCTTCTGCTTCCCTTGTGCACAAGACAGAGGGACTGTGGCAGTGCTCCCCACGGTGGGTGGCAGTGGAGGGAACTGCAGTCCCCTTTGTGCTGCCTTGCAGCTGTGCTGCCTTACAGCTGTGTGCAAGAGCCTTCCTGTTGGCAGCAGCTGCATTGTTGGGAAGTGCTGGTACTGGGTTCTTTTGGTCAGATAGGTATAGGTTTATATTTGCTTTTTACCTTAATTTTGCTTTGATTTGTAAATTTTAAGCAACTGGAAAATGACTGGATTTCCATTTATAAGGTAGAATAATCAGAAACACTTAAAAATTGTAGTGATAGTAAACTAAATAATTTATACTGAGCTGTCTGAAGCTTCTTTGATTGGAAAGACAATTAATCAGGTTATTTTTTCTTCTTCAAGATGGGGTTTAAATGTTATTCCTGCATTTTATTCATTATTTTTTTTTTTTAATTCCCATTGGTTAGTTGAAAATGGTTTTGTCTTCCTCTTACTTCCATATCACTATGTCAGCGTTAAGGTGATCCAGAGTATTTGCTTGAAGTAGAAAGTTAAGGATACACTGTTGTTATAGACCAACATTTTTGTCCTTCTGGTTCTACTCCAGCACTGCCCAAGTACTTTGCTGAATTAGGGACCTTTGTGAAAATGCTTCCCTTGCATCTCAAATTTGTGAGGACATCCTGCAAGTGACTCCTTGCTCCTGTGGTAGCCAAATGCAGTTTGAAGAGAAGATTTATTCTGAAAGGTTAACATTATTTTTCATTTAAGAGAGTGTGAGGAGTGGCAGGCATCATTTTTATTGGATTATTGTTTAAGCCTGCTGTTGGAGGAGGCAGCTGGAAGAGACTGTGAGAATTGTGCTCAGCTAACAGGTCTCTAGTTAATGGAGTTTGAACTTTTCATTGTTTGAGAACTGCTTTAAAGGTGGAAAGTTCTGTGAAGGAGCATCTTTTCTAAAATCTGACTTCTGAGACAAGAGCAAACTCTTTCTGTATTTTTTGTCTTTTTCTAAGTGAAGTTACTTGATTGCAGATACAACTAAATATAGGTACTTTGTTCTGTCTGACTGATTTTGAAAAGAAGGCTTGTAAAAACCTTGATTGCACATTGTCTTTAGAAAAATAAATGTACTGTCCCTTCTGGTTGTATTCCTTCCCTGTGCTGAAAGCAGCAACTGGACTTTCCGTTCTCCATGTCCATCTTTTGCAACAAGTTTGGGTTTTTTTTTTGTTGTGGTGTTGTTTGTTCTTTTTTGGTTGTTGGTTGTTTTTTTGGTTTGTGTTTTGTTTTTTTAACTTACCTTTCTGTGACACTTCTAAGTTTAAATGTCTGTGGAGGTAGCTGATTTCCTGCAAATCATACTGGATGTCTTCTTGATATGTGACACACTCGCAGTGAGGTACATAGTCTTGTACTTCATAATGATTCTTTTCAGAGAAAGTAAAGATGTAATCTTTGCTCCAAGAGACTTACAGTCCATAGTTTTACACTTGATTGCCAGGTCTGATGAACCTGAAACAAGAATTGCATTTTTAAATACCTGGGTGACCTTTTGCTGGAATTTTATTATTGGCTTCTTATGCCTTGCTTATGCGATACAGGTAGAACATAAGAAAAGGGGACAGAGAAAAGGTGAAAGTGATATGGATTTTGTTGATGTTTCTCTCCCTGTCATTTCAGCAGCACTTTTCAGTATACACTAGAAGCTACCAAATCTCTGCGTCAAAAGCAAGGAGAGGGGCCCATGACCTACTTGAACAAAGGACAGTTCTACGCCATCACCCTGAGCGAGACGGGTGACAACAAATGTTTCCGGCATCCCATCAGCAAAGTCAGGGTATAGTCCAATTTCTTTCCTAGATGGGAATGGAGCTCTGCAGATAAATGTAGTTGTGGTTGGTTAGGTTTTAATCATACTGTTTTTTTTGTGGGAGTGGACAGAGCAAACTTCATCTTACGGCCAAAAAGTGGGGGAGTAGTATTGATGGTCTCAAATATTTTGGGGTCCATTTTTTTCAAAGTGTGATCTTATGGGTAAATTACATACGTATCAGTCTCAGTTTATGTTTTGGCAAAATGGTAATTGCACAGATATTGCACTTGACATTTAATCATTGCCATGATTAAAGAAAAAAATTAGTAACTCCTACATCTACTGTGTAAGATCGTCTTCACTCACTCCTGCCCTTCAGCAGCTGGTTTCCAATGCTTTTCAGATAAAATATAAAGAGTTGAAGCTATCCTTTATGATATATATATGATATAAATTATTTAAAATTTAAGTGTGAGCTTTCACTTGATATTCACTCAGAAGTATGACAAAATGAATGATTTGCATCTTGGATTCCATGGGAAGAACTGGTTCTTGAGTATTCAGCAGCGTCTGAAATGCTTCCTGAAATCAGGACTCCTGATTTCTCTGGTAGTGTTTTTGAGTAAGCAAATCCTAACCCAGTAACCTTGGAATGAACAATAAGCCTCAGAGTTGCTGCCCTGCAAGTTTCACCCTGTAGCTGGAAGGGCTGCATATGTATGAGGCTGCAAAAGTCTTTCCATTCAAATAAATAAAATTGTTGTGACTTTAGTTGAAGGAACCGATGAAAGTCAATGTGAGCAGTGAAGCAGACAACAATCTATATATTTTAATCATACAGGATGTTTAGAGACACTCTTCCTAAAAGAGAGGTGATGATTTGTAAACCTGAATAGCAGTTAATTTTTAGCCTCGTTTCCTAAGGTCATGAGGCTGATGATGGCATTTCATTGTTGGTTGAAGCTGATGTAAGACTTCTCTATGGTGTAAGGGTGTCTCTTCCTGCCAGCCACTCATTCCTTCCCACTTTGTGGTGCCAGCTCTAGCACCTGTACAGCTGAAACAGGAGTCATGAGCTCACTGGTCTGGCTGAAAACCAGTCCTGATAAGTCTCGTTCACTGCACGGCCACGTGAGTTTTGAAGCTGGGGCAGCAGAAGGGTCGAAATTATAAAGGAGAGATGAGACCATTTATTTTGGAGGATGTACAGTTTACAGAAGATTGTGAAACCACACGGAACTGTCATGATCATATTCTGTTTGCCAGGCCCCCAGCCAAGCATCTGTTGAATTTCTTGCCAATTCCACCCAAACCTGAGAAAGAGCAGGAGGTTTTGAAGGTATTAAACCTCTACAAGTTCCATGTAAGTGGTTCACAGAGGAAAAAGATGAATGCTGTCCTTGGGGACAAGCTACAGCCTGCACTACCAGTTCTGGTTAGCGCAACAGCTGGCCAGCCAGGATGCATACTCATAACTCAGGATTCACCCCTAGCATGTACTGCCTTGTGCCCATGCAGTAGCTACACTTGGAAGACACAGTGATGCTGTTTGGCTTTTTATAGGTGGAATGGAGACAGTCACAGAGCACGTGAAGTGTTACAGTGCTGACTCTGTGGAGGGACGTAGATTGTGAACCAATTGTGATCTAGCTCCTTGGCTTATGAAACAGCTTGATGGTATTTTTTATGAGCTTGGTGACTCAGGGTTAAAGGAAGAATGAGAACAAAAGAGTATACGTAAAAGTTGGGGTTTTTTTTGTTCACTGTGATTTCTTTTCACTTCAGTTCACCTACCATGAACATGCTTTCATTGTTTGGTGTTTTTTGTTTTGCTTGCCTACAGCAGGACTTCTTAAAAAGCCTTTATGTGAAGTTTTGCATAAAGTTTCAATGTTTCCTTTGAATCACACAATTTAACAAAGGGAATTCAGAACTTGAACTGAAAAGCTCAGCAGAACTCAGTAAATAGTCATGCTGTTTGTCATTAGATACATGTATGCAGGAGTCCTGCTACGGAGAAGGGTATTTGGACTATGTGTGGTAAAACTAAAAATGTCCTGCCTTTAGCCAGCGAGCCTGAGCTCCATAATAACACATCCCTTTGTGGTGTAATGTCATCTTCCAGAGTGACAAGGAATCTGATCTCCAGCACTTGGGCTGGCCACTCCTGGTGGTGGGGTGGTCCTCTATGTTAGGGATAGATATGAATGCCTAGAACTTAATGATGTGAATGAAAGTGTTGAGTGTTTATGGGCAAGGATCAAGGGGGAAGGCCATTAAGGCAGACATCACAGTGGGAGTTTGTTAGTAGACCCCCCCAACCGAGATGTAGAGGCTGATTAAATATTCTATAAGCAGCTGGCAGAGGTCTCATGATTGTCAGCCTTTGTTTTCGTGGAGGACTTAAACTTCCCAGATGTCTGCTTGAAATATAACACAGCAGAGAGGGAACAGTTCCAGAGGTCCCTGGAATGTGTTGAAGATAACTTCCTGACATAGCTGGTGAGGGAGCCAACTAGGGAAAGTGCCCTGCTGGACCTGCTGCTTGTTAACAGAGGGAGTGGGGTGTGTAAAGGTTGGAGGTTGTCTTGGGCAGAGTGATCATGAAATGACAGAGTTTTCAATTCTTGGAGAAGTAAGGGGGGAGCCAGCAGAATTGCCACCTTGGACTTCTGGAAGGCAGACTTTAGCCTATTTTGGAGCATGATTGAGAGTGTCCCTTGGGAGACAGTCCAGAAGGGTAAAGAAGCCCAGGAAGGCTGGTCATACTTCAAGAAGGAGCTCCTAAAGGCACAGGAGCAGGCCATTCCCAGGTCCTGAAAGACGAGACGTGAGGAAGAAGACCAGCCTGGCTGGACAGGGAGTTTTGGTTGGAACTCAGGAACAAAAGGAAAGTTTACAGTCTTTGGAAAAGGGGATTGGCAACTTACGAAGAACACCAAGATATAGTGAAGCTATGCAGGGGGAAAATTAGAAGGGCCAAGGCCCAAGCAGAAGTCCACTCGGCCACTGTGGTTTTTTCTAGTATATCAATAGAAGAAGGAAGACTAGGGAAAAAATGTAGGCCCACTGATGAATGAGGTGGATGCCCTAGGGGTGGAAGACACAGCAGGCAGAGTTACTGAATGCTGTCTTTGCTTTGGTCTTCACTGCTAAAGCTGTTCCTTATGAATTGCAAACCCTAGAGCTAAGGGGAAAGATCTGGAGAGAAGGAGACTTTCCTTCAGTAGAGGAGGACTGGTTTAGAGACCAGTGTCCAAACTGGACATCCATAAGTCCATGGGCCCTGATGGGATGCACCCTTGAGTGCTGAGAGAACTGGCACATGTTACTGCTGGACCGTCATCGTTGAAAGGTCATGGAGAATAGAAGAGGTATCTGAGGACTGCAGTACAGCAAATATTATTCCAGTCTTCAAAAAGGGCAAGAAGGATGAGCCAGGAAACTACAGGCTGGTTAGTGTTCCTGGGAAGGTGATGGAGAATATAATTCTGGATGTCATCTCTAAACACATCGAAGAACAGAAAGTTATTTGGAGTGGTTGACATGGATCTATCCAAGGATAAATCTTGACCAACCTGCTAGCCTTCTATGATGTCATAACTGGTTGGCTGGATGAGGAAAGAGCATGAGATGTAATCTACTTTGACTTCATCAAGCTTTTGTCACTGTCTCCCATAATACCCTCATTAAGAAACTCAGAAAGTGTGGGTTGGATGGCTGCACAGTGAGGTGATTGAGAGCTGGCTGAGTGACAGAACTTAGAGGATTGTGATCCATGGAGCAGGGTTGAGTTGGAGGCCTGTAGCCAGAAGTGTTCCCCAAGGGTCAGTGGTGGATCTGGTCTCATTTAACATGTTCATCAGTGACCTAGACAAAGGGACAGGGTGTATCCTTAGCAAGTTTGCTGATGATACAAAACTGGGAGGATTGGCTGACACACCAGAGGTCTGTGCTGCATGACCTGGACAGGATGGAGAGCTGGGTAGAGAGGAACTTAATGAGGTTCAACAAGAGCAAATGTAAGGTCCTGCACCTGGGGTGGAACAATGTCATTCATCGGTATAGTTTCATCATCACCTGCTGGAAAGCAGGCATGAGAAGAAGGATCTTGGAGTCCTGGTAGGGAGTAAGTTAACAATGAGCCAACATTGTGCCCTTGTGGCCAAGAAGGCCAATCGTATTTTGTGATGCATTAGGACGAAAGTGATGAGTACATCAAGGGAGGTCATCCTCCCCTTTATTCTGCCCTAGTGAGGCCCTATCTGGAACACTGTGTTCAATTTTGGGCTCCCCAGTTCAAGAGAGACAGGGAACTATTAGAGAGAGTCCAGCAGAGGGCAAAAGAGATGACTGGGGGATTGGAGCATCTCCCTTATGAGGAAAGGCTGAGAGAGCTGGGAGTCTTTAGCCTGGAGAGGAGAAGGCTGAGAGGAGACCTTATTAATGTCTGTAAATATCTAAAGGGTGAGTGTAAGGAGGATGGAGTCAGGCTCTTTTCAGCAGTGCCCAGCAATAGGACAAGGGACAATGGGCACAAGCTGAAACACAGGAAGTTCTATCTGAACATGAGGGAAAACGTCTTTACAGTGAGTGTGACAAGACACTGTGGAGTCTCTGGATACGCTCAAGGCCTGCCTGGATGCAGTCCTGAGTAACATGCCCTAGGGGATCTTGCTTTAGCAGGGGGGTTGGACTAGAAAATATCTAGAGGTCCTTCCAACTCTGACAGTTCTGTGATTCTGTGTGATTCTTGAATCAGAATTGGAATTGGGGATCCTCTGACCTTGAAATAACCACTTTTTACATAAGGGAACTTAGACTTCTTAAACCTAAGAATACGATTTAATTTATTTGAACTATTAAGAACATAATCCTAGGCACTGCATTATTTGAAAGTTACATTTATTCTGCCCTGGATCTTTGAGTGCATTGCAATATCAAACTGGAATAGAACCCAGCAATCTTCTGCAATAAAAGTACTGGGGGAGGTTGGTGACTGGATCAGCATTAGAGGCATATGGGAGATTTTAATTTTTGTGGGTTTTTTATTATAAATTATACTAACTAATGCAACTTGTGTTGATTTTTTTAGAGTGTGGTCATGGTTGTCTTCAGTGAGGATAAAAACAGAGATGAACAGCTCAAGTACTGGAAATACTGGCATTCTCGACAGCACACTGCTAAACAGAGGGTCCTCGATATTGGTGAGTGTAAGAGGATCTCCAGATGTTCCACGAAAGACTGCAGAACATGGAAATCTCTGGTACCTTGCACAGGAATGTGGTGGAATATATTGTCAGTGGCTGCAAGTCTTGTTCCACAGTTTTTAGTAATGGCTTGTTGCTGCTAGGACTGGCCTAGGGGATCTATGATGCAGGATGGAGGCTGTGCAGAAGGAGTGGTCCTCAGTAGTCACAAAGTAAGACTGCCCCTTGCATGTGTAGTGAGTGGTGTTCCACCTTCTGATGCTGGGAAGTCACAAGCAGAGTGTTTGTTTCCTTTAGTTTTTCAAAGGCTGATACGTTCTTTGATCCAGTAATAACAGCAGCCCACATAACAGTTAGGATGTGTAAGTGCAGCCTGAGAGCGATGATGCTATCATTATGGTGACTGCGAAGGAGTCTTATAGCCCCAGTTTTTGAGTCTTGTAGGTATCGGAGAGAAGTGAGGGAGAAGGGAGCTCTGGTGTGCTATCCTGAGAGACCTGTTTATCGTTCATCCCATCTAAGGTATTTACAAGCCAATTTCACCCACAACTGCCCTGTCCGCATGCTTGGGAGATTTTAGCAGAGGAAGAACACGTACCTGCTGCCAAGGAGCCTGAAGTTGAAATCTGTGGGAGTGTCTAGACATCAAGCGCTTCTCCCCTCCCACGTGCAGTTTACACACGCAGCCATCTGCAGCGGATTCCAGTCAAAGGAGTCGGCGAGACCAAAGCAGACAATGTCTATCTTGTTTTGACCGCCTGAGGGAACCAAACCATTGAATGGCAGGAATGAGAGGGGGCAGAGCAGAGGGGGAAAAAAAGCCTAGTTACTGGGAGAGAGCAATGCAAGACCTCAGAGGGGATCAAACACCTCAGTGCTGGGAATCAGTCCCCAAGTGTTCTTACTCATGCACTGCCTTTTGACTTTCAAATGCTTCAGTCTCCACTTGAGGCTGGTATTATTTAAAGTCAAGTGTGTTTGGTCAAAGCAACTCGTCCTGAATCTCCTCTCTGCCTCCTGTCATCATAGTTCTGGCTGAACTGTTTAACAGTTTCCCTAAATTTCTATTTATTTATTTATTTATTTATTTATTTATTGTTCCTTTGGGATAGTTAAGGCAGTAAAACCTCCACCCCAGACCAAATGACTTCTATCATGACACGTTAAAAGAGCAAGCATGCCATGTCACAGCTATGTCTGAAGGCTGCCTGTTGTTTTGTGCTAGTCCCTACAAGCTTGCAGTGTTAATGCTCATACCTTCGAAGGTATGTGCTGAGGAGCTTGTTCCACTGCAGTGCCAACACCCTCTGACTCCACTGCACTCATGGTGTACCAGCGCATTTCAGTCTCCTTACCTGAACGAGTCAGCTTTTGGTGCATATTCTGTAAAGCAGTGCTCTGCAAAACAAGTGCAGTACTTGACCTGTGTGTTTATCTGTGTTAGAGTGAATGTCTTTTATGTTCCCATTAGTTTGAGATGAAGTAGGTCTGTGCTGACTTTTGAGGCACTCTGGCTCGTATTCTTTATTTGGACTGCAAACACGGGCAAAGCCTGGAGTAGTAAGAGTTACTGATACAGCACTCCCTGTCAGATGTAAGAACTGTAAGAGCACCTAGATTTTGCTCAGTAGTGTTTTCTTGAGAACAACTGAAATACGGCCTTTTCTTCCCAACATAATGTTTTTGAAGTACATGAAATTTTCCTTGGAACTTACATTGTGAATATTTGGCTAATTAGGCCAGAATGGCTCCCAGCTACCTTTCCCATACAAGCATCAAGCTATATTTGGCAAAATCTTTCCATTTTCTCATCATGATCTAACTGAGCAAGTTCACCCAAATTTGAAGTTAGCTCTGTTTTGAGCAGGAGTAGGGCTAGGGGTTGAACCAGATAACCTCCAGGAGTCCCTTCTAAGCTAAATTATAGTGTGGCTCTATGAAGATTTCCCTTCACATTAAAAATGCAGCCTCTTGAAGGGCTTCTGTAAGGAATACTGAGTCTGTGTCCAGGCCCTGTGTAGTTAACACAGAGAGAGAGGTGTCTATGAGGGAGAAGAGCAAAACCCAGGATATGACCTGGATAACCATTTAAACAGGCACTGAGAGAAACTTGCTAAGGGTGCAGGAGTGGGTGTCAGATTTGTCTCAGTTTCAGGGGATGGTCTGGCATCCTGCTGGTAGCCCTACTTCTCTGATACTTTGGATTTCAGTCTAAGTATCAATGATATATAAAGGGTTACTTTTGTATTTGGCTCCTTTAAAACTACCTGAATAGCCGTAAGTCTGTGTAACTCATTCCATAGATGTTTACAGTAATTAATCTTACATTAATTTTATGTTTGTAGCATGTGTTGAACATCTATAAATCTTTTAAAATTGTTTATTAATGCATTTTTAATCTAGAGTATGACCTTGTCCTGAGCAGGCAGAGGATGAAATTAATTTGGGACATTCTAGTTCTGGGGTCCTGCTATTCAGCCCTCAGATAGGGGTGATGACTCTGCTTGTGCTGCTTTCTCTGGTGGTGCAGGTCTCTCTGCCTTCTGACCTGCAGTTACATTCTGGACATCAGAGGAAATAGAGTGGCTTGTTCCCTCACTCCTGATGTGCAGGGGTCACTGCTTTAATTTGTTTTATGTGCTGGCTGGTGCACCCCCTGGGACGAAGGTGGTTGAATGGATTAGATGCACTACTGGGTCTGTAGATGCACTGAAATTAACAGGATGAGCATGTACTTACATGCAAGCAAGTCATTAGTGCTTGAGGAATAAACCTGAGGACTTGACACTTATTAAGCAAGAAGGAAGGGTGTTTTCCAGAAAACACTGTGTGCTGTTGTGGATTTTTCTGAAGAAGGAGGAAGACACTTTCACTGTTTAGCACAGGACTGGGTGAGGGGGAAGCTGGCGTTTCCACAGTGCTGTGACATTGGATCACTAGCTTTTTCTTTCAAAATACAGATTATAATACTAGATTGCAGCAAGTATTGATTGTTTATAAACAGTACCATAATTTGATAGATACTGGAACAGGTTCAAACACGGACATAAAGGGTGGATGTGGAAGCTTTGGATTTGGAATTATTTGTACTCCAGAGCTTTGCCCATAATTTTTTGCAGGATAGTTGGTATTATTCATGTGCATAATACAACAACCACTACAATGATATGTAATGGAGGCAAATGATAAGTGTTTAATGTTGAAATTTGCCATTATTTAATATGCAATTTACTCAAGAGTAAAAATTCCTGTAAAGCTATTTTCTTGCATGTCAAAGAACCCAAATTTTCTATTTCAGGTAACACACAGCAGCAAAAATGAAAAACTGTAGTCACATTAACAACTTTCAAATGTCCTTGGATGTAAATACTTTCTTAATCTACTGAGGATTCTTCTTTAATTACTTGTAAATTGAAGGGAATAGGATACACTTCTGCTTTTAAACAGCATGTCACATAGACACTCAATGAGATTTGTGTATAGCAATTAAGGGAATGGAGGCATGTGTAGGGGGAAGGGAAGGGCTGATGGGATGTGAGATTCTGACAGCCTTTTAGGAGAAGAAAACATGTGTCTTTACAAGACATCTTGTTCGTGTCTTTCCAAAGTGCACCTACACAGCACGCCCATATGCAGCAGTCAGTTGCATGAGGCACTTGCTGGTGAATCATAAATGTAAAGGGTGGGTGGATGTGTGCACATGAATATTAAACTTTTTATGTATCTTCTAATTCCTCTCATTTGCATTCCCACACTGAATTTAGGTAGTGAAGTCAATTACTTCAGTTAGAAAGGAGTTTTGAGTTCACAATGGGAAATGAAACCTTGCTGGCTCTCTCCAACACCGTGTTCACTTGCTACATCACGAAATATCTTGTGCTGTTCCTGTGGTCAGAATAGTGAATTTTTACTGTATCCAAGATAATTTCTGTATGCAGGCACCCAGTGAAATGCCAGCATCCCTGCATTTCAGATGAGAGAAAAGTAAACTGATTGTGCGTCTCGACTGTTAAATAATTCTTCTTGCAGCAATGTTTTCATTATAAATTATTTTTAAAACAAAATTTACCTATAAATTAATTTTTAAAGATGGACAGTTGATTATTAGAAAGGCAAAGAAAATTAATATTTAAACCATTCGAGTATCTCATTTATAAAATACAAAACCATCCTCTTTCTGTACCTGATGACAAAGCTAAGAATCAGTGTGCTTCTGAAGCACAGATTTGGGCAAATATTGGATCGAGATTGCTGCATGATGTAATCTCAACCCTCTGGCACCCAGTTCAATTACAGCCATTACAGGCCTGAAGGGATTCTAAGGAAATGTGTATGTCCCAGAGAGAGTTGATGCATTTGCCTGAAGAATCTGGGAGCTCCTTTAATCAAGCAGACATTACCTCCTTACAAACCTGCTCTTTGTCTTAATCTGTCATCAAAAAGAAGAAAGTGTGCTAAAGACCTGGAAGTTGTCTGTTTTAGGTGGTTTTCTGCCCTTACTGTTTTTGCAGGGGGTGGGTCATCTTTGAAATACGGACTTCGTCCCTTTTGCTTTGTGTTCCTTCTGAAATGCCACCTTATTTTTAATATTAACAGCCCTTTGGAAATAAGTGAGAAGAGGGTACAGATTTTATAGTCAGAAAATTTAAATATACTTTAGGTTTGGTTGCTGGTTTAGTATCATACAGATTTTGATTCTTTGTTTTCTGTTTTTTTCTTTTTTTTTGTTAGTGGGGTTTTTTTTTGTGTGTTTGTGTTTTGTTTGTTGTTTTTTTTGGTTTTGTTTTGGTTTTGGTTTTAACCAGAGATCCAGCATCCAGTGCAGTAATTCTTGGGAAAGTTGAAATGGCTGGGCAAGGAATGTGTACCACTGATTATTTCCTCCAGTGATACCTCTTAGCTTTTTAGAAAGCTTCTGTAGGATTTACCATAATGTCGTTTATTTATGTCAAGGTTTGCACAGTCCCTTTAAATGTTTCAAGAGCTTTTAGTTAATTTTCCAGTTCGGGCCATTACTTGGCCAAGCTAATGAATGCACCCACTCATTCCCACTAGTCACACTGATTCCTTTTTGAGAGCAAGCAATATTTCCCAAGAACATTAGCTAGTGATTTACTATGCATAAGACTCAAGCTGCAGTATATTACCTCTTTGCGATTAAGCTTGGTAATAATTCAGCATAAACACTACAAGACATAGTTGTGATGCATTAGGCAACCCAGCTGAAAAAACAAATATGTACTAGGAACTGTGAAAGAGAAAGTTCAAACTTTTTTCATGAGTCTTTTGTTTGTTATTTCTTACAGCTGATTACAAGGAGAGTTTTAATACCATTGGGAATATTGAAGAAATAGCATTCAATGCTGTGTCCTTTACTTGGGATGTCAATGAGGAGGCAAAGGTGAGGAAAAGCCATCCAGATGGCATCCCTTTATAAATACCATTCATCCTTAGTCACTGTTCCACTTCTCTTCTTTTTAACAAATAATAAGAAGGGTGGGTGAAGGTGAGAGAGCTCAGTCTCTGCAAAGCCAGGCAAACTGTGGTGTTTCACTAACCCCAGGGATTCTGGCCATCTGTACAAGACAAGATGGTACCTAATGGCTGTTGGGATAATATTGCATTTGTGTCTATATCATTGACAAATAGAGATGTAGTTCTGAGGCAAACATGCAGCACTCTCACAGTGTAGTTTTTTGCTTGTGTCCTCTCTTTGATTTTCCATTGAAAATATGTCCAGTCTGAGAAACAGTAAAAGTTATTTTCCTGCTTACAAAATTAGTGTAGGACAAGGTGAATATCTTCTTCTCTAAATTATCAACTTCCTTTCTACACTATTAGTATCTCCAATAATCAATATTCTGTAAGCTAGACTATGCCTTCCTTTGTGTTTGTGCCATTATTTTTTAGTGTTACACAGACTGTCCTTGCAGTTGGGAATGAATGTGTTTTTGAGAACTGGTGCTTTCTGCCTGTCTCTTTTGTGGCCAAGTACCCTCAGACGTGGGGTTTTGCATTCAGGGATGTGACTTCTGCAGTGGACCTATAAACGAGGACAGCAGAGCACCACAACAAGTTCCTTATAGGTAAAGTTATCCAAAGAGTGGCAGAGTGTTTCAGTTTTATAGACTACTGTAGGAGCAATGAAAGGCTGCCGGTAATTATAAGAAGGAGTTGGCCCCCGGAAAGCAAACAATAAAGGAAATAGGCTGTGTAAAATGAGTGGGGGTAATGCGGGACTATCAAGGACGTAGGAATAATAAACTGCTAACACTACTGAGCTTAGCAGACTCCTTGATACTGTTTTCTTGTTGGATACAAAAACCCCAGTGTTCAAGTAATGTTAAGGATCTTTCAAATGCAGAGATGTCTTCATGCATGATTCCCTACTGCATTTCTAACAGAGCCTTAGAGAGATTGCATAGAATGTGTTGTGGTCGCTTTAACAGTCACTGTCCTGACTTGCTGACTGAAGGTGCTGAGGTTCATAGTAACAGTGATTTTAATCTCTGATGCACATTTTAAAAGAACAGAGCACTAAAGAAAATACAATAGTTCTGAAAACCACCTAGCTCTTTCAAAAGCTGGCCTTGGTAAACAAAGTTCTACTTGGCTCAGTTGCTAATGGTACTATATTTATTCAAGTAATGATTACATTCTCACCACCCCAGATATTCCTCTATTATGCGATTCCATTTCAAAACACAGCAGTATGTTGTCCTCTGCAGTCTTAACAGATTACCATTGTGTGCATGTGATCATTATGCAAACAAATACGGGTTTGGGATCTCCAACATGACGAACTTTCCCAAGGACATTTACAGAAGCACTACCAGGGCTGGAACATGGCAGTTTCATCCCACCAGCAGCTGCCAAATCCACTGCCAGGGCTGGCAGATCTTTGACACACTTGCATTTACAGTTTCAAGCCAGACTTAGCAAGACACCCTGTTGATCTAGGAGCAAGAAAGTCACATTGGCTAATGTCAGGTGTTATCCTCAGCTGTTTTGTTCTAATCTCGTGCCATTCTCATTGCTTCTGCCTTGGGTGCTGGAACATTAAGAACACAGCTATCACAATGATCCCATGAAATACAGAAGATTTTAAGATAATGACTGTCTTATTGTTGCTGGATTAAAAAAGTGTCAGGAGTAAAATTTAAGAAAGCACCTTGTATTTCTGTAGGAAGTAGTCATTAAAATGCAAATTGTCTTATACGTATTTATTTTGGGGGTAGTTATAAAATAACTGGTCTTTTAGGAGCTTGAGGTGCAAATGTATTGATAAAAGCAAGAAGATTCATGATGTACTTTGGTATTGGTCTATCAAGCATAAATCAGTTTGTACCTGTAAGCTTATCACTGTGCACTGAAGTGTTTCCTTCCCAGCACATGTGTGCACGTACCCACATGCTTGCTCTTATTGTAGAGTCTTAATACAATAACCAGTTGTTCTGGGTCTGGGGATTCCCATAGGATGCCCCTGCAGTGTTTAAAAGTTGTGGACTCTGAGGCACGTCACTGAAGGCTGTTTTTTCTCCAAAAATTACCTCATCCTAGAGAGATGAAGAATTTCAAGGCCTAATTACAGACTCTCTTTTCTTAACCTTATTGAATGATGATCTTTAAACTGGGTTCATTGTTTCTGCTCAGTGTTTTTTTTCCCTTTTTACCACAATTTCAAGATTAAAACTTAACCTCACAGGCACAAAGACCTTCCTCTTCTGAGTCAGACAAAAGTGGCACAGAGCAGTTCTTTCCAGGGCCTCTGAGATGTGATGAAGCGCTCTACTGGCCCGGGAAGAAATAAAGAAAACAGAGACCGACCGTTGGAAATGCACAGGGGAGCAGCCTTGAAAAATCAACCAGAAGCAGCAGAAATCACCCAGCCAAATATTCCTGTCTCTCCTTAGAGACTGAACCGGCATCTAGGAAGACTTATCTGGGGCATCAGATTTCTCACTTTCCTACTCCACCTGGAGGGTAGCTGATTTTAAGACAGATTTCTCCTCCCACACTGGAGCAGAGCAGTACCCCCCTCCTGGAAGCCCTTCAGGGTGAGGGTATAACAGTGTGGGTGTGACAGCCAGAATCTGCCTGTTAACAGTGAGTCTGCTAAGCATTTGTAAGGCAGCATCTCAGTTTGATCTTGCATGGAAGAAACATGCATTCAGAGTACAGGCAGAAGCCTCTCTAACCCCTCAGTAACATGAAGGGAGCTGAGGTGTTGAGCTCCAGCTCCTCATGCTCTGTTCCTCATCTTCTGACTGCTGCTTGGCAAAACAAGTCAGTGAAAGATGTAATCTTGTACATCATATGCAGGACTGTGGAATAATCTCACCATTGCTTTCTGTGGACTGAGAGTACAGCACCAAAATCAGAAACACCACTCTACTAGCATTTCCTTTACTGAATTTGGTTAAAAACAGCAGTCCCTTTGCCTTCTGGCAGAGCAGAGCTAGGGCCTGACACATCCTTTACTTTTCTAGAACTATGTCCTTTTCTGCTGGGGTCGTTGTCTAGAGATCACTGTGGGGCTTGTTGTTCAGAGCAGGACACAGGGAGATGAGGGGAAGCGTTGACAGCCATGTCATACTCTTCTTGTGCTGCCTGGAGACAAAAATAGCATGCAGTAAGAAAGCGGAGGTAGTAAGAGTACAGTCCGTCTTTGTTTCACTCCTGTATTTACTTCCATATATAAATATGAAACATTTATGGACAGGGTGATTTGTTGGTTCCCTTTAGTTGAACCTGAATTCTATGTTTGGTATTTTTAAAGGAGTTCTTTTAAAAAGAGGTGAGGAAACAAACAATAATTAACAAGAACTGGCTGACTTTTAACCTATCTTTTAAAAAGTCTTTATGATATGCTAGAAGGTAGTTAGCTGCTTTGCTGTTGCCCTACAGAAGATTTTGCTGCAGCATCTGGCTGGTTGACAAAGTTCTAGTGGAGGCCTATCAAATAGAGAGCTCAGCTTCCTTTTTGATAGACATAAATCTGCCTGCTTGCAGTTTGATTGCTGACAGAAGTTAGTTCACAAGAAAGATAATTAAGAACCAGAACTCTCCTGACCAACGGAGAACATCTTTGTCATAAATCATACCAACTCTTTGATAGCCTTCTCTCTGATTAATACTTCGCTCATTTAAAATGGTTAGGATGATGTTACTCTGAAACAATACACTGATTGTATGTTTTTTATGGAAAGTACTTCTAAACTTTTAATTTGAAGGTGCAGCTTCAGTGAAGAGTTGCTAAAGAAAAATGTCATCTTAAAGCAGACAAAACAATACTTTTTACTGATTTCTGCAAAGTGCTGCAGCTTGGACGTGTGGTAAACAGGCATATTGGCAGATGTGCTATTTAGGCAGGTGCTGGCACATGCTTTTTGGTGCGTACAGTAGTTGTGTGCTGTGCAGTTGTTTTGTATACTTGCGTGCAATCATTGTCCTGCTATATTTAACTGAAATGTAGATCTTTAATCCAAAGCATGCTGTAGCCTCCGGGAACCTTTCCAGTTATTTAATGAGTTTTGGCATAGCCCATACAGTAATAAGCTGCATTTTCAATGGGTGAGTGATTTGCAGGATTAGGTTCTTAGACATTGTGAGCTGAAGTGAGCTATGATCCCAGTGGGCACAACTGTAAAATCAAGCTGACAGAGCAGCAGAGTGTGGCAGTGATTTGTATTGTGACAATCCATTTTTCTTTAACATTACTGGCAATACTTATGACAAGCTTTGATTAGGTTTGACAATTAGTTTGTTCTTACTTATTAATTTTCTTCCTAACTTAGATCAAATTTAATTTCATTAGGGAGGAAATAAATATATTCTCTACTCTCAAATTATAAAGGTTGGAGGAAGATACTTTGTTTGGGGGAATTAGTACCAGGAACTATGTAGACTTGTCAACTGGTTTAATAAAGTATGTCTCTGTGTGTGTGTGTGTGTGTATATATATATATATGTCTTGCATGCACACTCACATGTATATGTTAAAGAAGAGTTGACCCGTGGTAGCAAATAACGTTGAAATTTCAGTGTCTACAAATGGTTCAGTAAGTATGCATCTAGGATTCAAGGCAAATGTCATTTTTATGTAGTTGCTGGGGTGTGGTGTAGGTTGAGGAACCTTCAAAAGAGTAGTGTAAACATTTGCTGGAGACATTTGTATTGAAATACAACAAAGGTCTTACCTTTGTATGGGATTTATAAGGTAATGGCTGGCAGGAGAAACTATAAAACCACACTTTCTGTGCATATGAGGAATGATGGGATTGATGTTAGTCATTTAAGAGACACGTAATTTAACTCTTTGTAATTACAGTCTGGAGGAATGAACTACCTTAAAACAAGATTTTGTAAAGACCCACCACCCAGGTGTAGGTTCTCTGTATTGCCAGTATTCAGTAGAGAAATTGCTGGAAGTTTCTGTTTTTGCTCTATAACACACTCTTTCCTCCCTTCTGCCCTTGGCTCTTTCTGAGATGATGTGAGCCAGAAATGTAAATAATAATGAAAGCCTTATATTAGAGGTTTCATTACTGCAGACCTTTAAAATGTATAAGCTGAGAGACCACAGCAGGAGTCATGTTGGCTGGATTAAATGATAAAACGGGAAATGCGTTTCTGGGCCTTGCTTTCACTTAAGGCAGGTTACTGTGTTTGTGTCTTGTACATCGCTAATTATGCTGCAGTGTTTAACAAACACTCAGTAATTCACATAATAGCAGCTACACTGGGGAAAAGTGCCTTTCCCAAAAGAGAGAATGCTTTTTCTGGACACGGTCTATAACAAACAGAAGAGTTGTCGTTATCTTAGGCCACTTTTGAAACTTTCTCAGACACCTAATGCTTCTCCAAATTATTTTTTCATTGCCAGTGGCATGCCTGAGCTGGAGACTAGATGGGTGGAACTCTATCATTAATTGTTGTAATCTAAGATATGCTGACATTAAAAAAAAGAGACATCACTATAATGACAACCCAAACTTGTTCCTTATAGCAAAACATTGCTAAAATCTAGTTTGCACAGGAAAAAAAAAAGTTTGTAAATGAATTCAGGTACAGCCATAGTTACATCCATTAAAATAGTTCTAAGTCAAGTATAGACAGGGCCCTGGTGAAAAAAAAAAACAACACAACACAGTGATTTCTATTTTTGCTACTGTCATTTCTACTTAACTCCACATTTTCTAACCATGTAACTACCAGGCAAGAGATGAGAGCAAGGAGGCTTTTAAACCAGAGTATTTTCCAAAAGGAAAATGGGTAGAGCAGGACTTAAACAACCTCACAGGGAGCCAAAAATATTTTGCTCGTTGTCTTATTGAGAGTGGGAGTATCTGCGTTATGGACAGGAGCTGCAGAGGAAGGAGAGATGAGGGGTGTAAAGGGCAAAGCAGGCAGTGCTTGGACAGGCAGGTGAGATCAGAGCAGACAGCATTCCTCAGCCACTGCCTGGAGGAGGTGAAGGTTCCTGGGCAGGGCAGGGGCAGACAGAAGGGGACTCTCCAGAGGGTTCCCCAGCAGCCTGCAGTTCACTGCAGAAGCCTTCTGCACCACGGTGTTGAAACGGGTACAAACCTTCAGTCATGCAAAGAAAAAAAATCCATCTAAAATCAACTCAAGTATCAGAACTTATGCCCTCTTCGCCACTCCCTCTGCAGCCCCCATATGTTTTCCAAATCCAAAGTCAGTGTTGTGCTTTACAGAAAAGCTAATAGAAGTTTGCGTGGAGACAGAAAATTTTCCCTAAAATAAATGATCTGTGTTAATTCGAATCCATCTGTCTATCTGTGAAGTGCAAATGATATGACAGAAAGTATAGTATGCTTCATGTGCATGAATGTACAGTTACTGCTCCTCTGAGACATCCTGATGTATTACAGTGTCAGGATAAGGATATTGAATCTTACAGCATCAATCTATTATTCATGCTGAATAATCTGTTATTGCTGTATGGGGACTCTTAATAAAGTCTGTCTTCCCCAGCCGCTCCTGCTCTGAGGCTCAGTGTTTCTGGAGGCAGCGGGACAGATACGCAGCGTATGTCGCTGATTGAGGTGGAACAAGGCCTTTCTTTACTTCTCAGCTGAGTGTGAAGCAAAGGTGGTGGGTGCACAAACTGCTGAGCCGATGCAAAGCCTGCATGTCCCCTCTCACATTTTAAAGTACAATTTGGAAAATCCCTCTACAGAAGTGTGGGCTAAAATATAGCAGAACTGGACTGTGTTTTATGCTAGACCTCATTGCACTGCTCTGTGTTCACACAGACTTTAAAGCATTACCCTGACACTGTAAAGGAATCTCAAGGCAAATGAAAATTCAGGCCGTTATATTTCGAAGGCATATGCACGCATATCCACACTTACCTTTGGAGCTGGAGGAGACCAAGTTGTAATTTGAAACAGAAATAACACTATCAGCTTCAAAATCAGAGTTTCACCTAGGGCCCTTCCCCGCCTCCCTGCTCTCCTGGCAGTTAAAGTTCAACTATTTCATTTGTAAATGCAGCTCTGTGATACCATCAGAAGCAGAAATGCGGAGGTGCCATTAGCTCAGTCAGGCAAACAAGCTACTCTGGCTCCATCATAAAAAACCTGACTAGTGTTAACTTCTGCCATTAGGGTAAAATATCCCTCAAACAGCCCTACTGGAACCCTTCTCTGTTCTCAGCTGCCTCCCTTTTAGGGATGGTGGTATTCGGGTCACTCAGACAGGCTTTTTGTTCTCTTTGTGCATATCCCTCTGGGGTGGGATACTTGGTGATGGACCCACCAGGGTCCAACCAGGACAGAGACCCTTCTGCCAGGTGCTGTACAAACACATGGCAAACAAGACACACCTTTTCCCCTAGCACCAATGGAGGTTAGAGGGCAGGAGGTGACTAGTGACTGTCAACAGACATAAGTAGGTACAGAAGGAAAGCACGAGGTTGTTTTCTGAGGCCAGGCTTGCCAGGAACTGAAGGCAGTGTCAAGTTGTGTGGATGCCACATGGCAAGGAGGACTTGTAAGAAGAGGTTTCACAAATGTTTGAGAAACTCCTTCCCTATATGAAAGGCAGGATAAGATGCATTTTTGACATTGAAGAAAAATAGTGAAGGACACTAAGTGAAGGAGTATCTGGTCATGGAATGGAGGAAGGAGTACTACTGATGAAAGCATGAAGACAATTAGGGGGTAGGGGAGGGTAGGACTTCTCTTTGGCCACACTGAATTTAAATTTTGTTCTGTCAGAAAAGCCAGACCAAACCATGGCTGGAAAGGATGATGCAAGATGGTCTTAATATATCTACATTAATAGTGCAGATGTACAGAGCAGCTCTGTAGAGCGAAGCAAGTCAGGGCTGAAGACCCAACATCCATGTGAGACACTTTTTAGGAGATTTTATCTCAGATTATCTGTAGACAGTTCCTACAGATTGAGCAACTATTAGCAGGTCAAACATGTGAGGCATGCTCCTAGGACACATCTTCTTCTGGTCTGTCTCTTCCAAAGAGAATCTGGCACATGCACTCTGAGTTCTCCGGTGTGAATCAAAGCACAGTGAGTTGCGGCAATCAAAAAATTCACCAAAAATGTAGACTCCTGACCCAAACTGAAGCATCAATACATGCCTTAAAAGTTTGTCCTTTTTCCCAGTGTGGGAGCATCTTTGCTGGATTTAGGACAGAAGTGGGGAATAAATGTGTGAACTGTAAGAGTGCAGATTGTAACAGAATTAATTAATTTTTTTTTTGGAGAGGTTATTAGCTTTTATTTTCCTGTTTGTTGTAATGTGTTTCCAGAAGTATAGTAGTTGTTTGTATCACATATTAAACGTGATCTCTCTGCCACACAGATTTTCATCACAGTGAATTGTTTGAGCACAGACTTCTCCTCACAAAAAGGAGTAAAAGGCCTTCCTTTAATGATTCAGATTGATACATACAGCTACAACAACCGCAGCAATAAACCCATCCACCGAGCCTACTGCCAGATCAAGGTTTTCTGTGACAAGGTAAGTGGAAAGCACAACTACTGTGGATGGAGGGGCAACCTTGTTAGGCAGTTTATTATTGCTGTATTTTAGACCTAATTAAAGGCTTTTTCTTTCCCTAAAGCATTGTGTTTTGTGATAGAATTTGGACCAGTTGTATCATAAATCTAACAGAGAATCATGTAATTATTTTACTGCTTTGCAGCCTTTTTGGCAGTGATTTCTCAGCTTGTGAGCAATAATTGGACTGTTTAAGGACAGCATGTTATATGTCATGATACAGGGATACAAAAAAAGAAATAGAAACCACAAAGGTAAAGACCTCTGATTTTAAGGTCAGTTCTGACCATAGGCTCACACAAGTGCCAGTCAGAAGATTTTACCCTTTCTGGCTCTCAAAGCCAGGATAGGTAATGTATAAACTTTGTGGAGAGGTTTCTGATAGAGAAATGCACCTTTCAGAAAGTTTTCTAAGCTCTCTTTTTGTGATACCACCAAGTCCCAGTGGTGCAGCTGATGTTCAGTGTGTTGTGCCCCCTACCTGAACACGTTCTGTTCTTTTGGAAGCTTCAGTTAGATGTCTATGTTGCCAGGATTTTCTTAATTAAAATAAACTGCAAAAATATGTTAGCTGTTCCCATTTTGCAGTTCAGTAACAATCACAGAATCTTAGGGGTTGAAAGGGACCTTGAGAGATCATCTAGTCCAACCCTCCTGCCAGAGCAGGATCACCCAGAGCACATCACACAGGAACGTGTCCAGGCGGGTTTTGAATGTCTCCAGCGAAGGAGACTCCACAACCTCTCTGGGCAGCCTGTTCCAGTGCTCTGTCACTCTCACAGTAAAGAAGTTTTTTCTGATATTTACATGGAATCTCCTATGTTCCAGTCCCATTGCCCCTTGTCCTATCACTGAACATCACTGAGAAGAGCCTGGCTCCATCCTCCTGACACTCACCCTTAACGTATTTATAAACGTTGACGAGGTCGCCCCTCAGTCTCCTCCAAGCTAAAGAGACCCAGCTCCCTCAGCCTTTCCTCGTAAGGGAGATGTTTCACAACCTTAATCATCTTTGTGCCTCTGCACTGGACTCTTTCAAGCAGTTCCCTGTTCTTCTTGAACTGAAGGGCCCAGAACTGGACACAATATTCCAGATGTGGCCTCACCAAGGCAGAATAGAGGGGGAGAAGAACCTCTCTTGACCTACTAACCACACCCTTTCTAATACATCCCTGGATCCCATTGGCCTTCTTGGCCACAAGGGCACATTGCTGGCTCATGGTCATCCTCCTGTCCACCAGGACCCCCAGGTCCCTTTCTCCTACACTGGTCTCCAGCAAGTCAGCCCCCAACCTGTACTGGTACGTGGAGTTATTCTTCCCCAGATGCAAGACTCTACACTTGCCCTTGTGGAATTTCATCAAGTTTCTCCCTGCCCAACTCTCCAGCCTGTCTAGGTCTTGCTGAATGGCAGCACAGCCTTCTGGTGTGTCAGCCACTCCTCCCAGCTTAGTGTCAACAAACTTGCTGAGAGCACACTCTGTTCCCTCATCCAGGTCGTTGATGAAAATACTGAATAGTACTGGTCCCAGTACCGACCCCTGAGGGACTCCACTAGACACAGACTTCCAGGTTTTTTTCCCCCTCTTTGTTTTTCTCACTCCTTTTGCAAAATATGGTTCTTTTACAATGGGTCTCCTCACTCCTTTGTGGGATTTGTTAAATTTTTTCAGCACCAAAAGATAGATCATGCCTTCACAAATCTGACAGTGTCATGATCAGCTGAGTAGAAACAGTTGCTCAGAAATTTTGTTGCAGTGATATTTCTTACATGTGAGTGTGACCATATTTCAGTTGAGTTTAACACCTACCAGCTTGATGACTTTAAACTTGCTGGGAAAGATATTCCAGAGGAGAACAGATGCCTAGATTCTAGTCGAGGTTCAGGGGTGTACATCTGTTAAGTGACTTGGAAATGTATCCAAATTAGTCTTGCCGTCTTACAAGTGGGAATAGGAGGCAAAAGGCCATGCCACAGGCTATATGTAGCATTAACTTTTTAATGGAAAGGGTAGGAGTTCAACTGTTCCAGGTCTCTGTGCTGCTGCACCTTCCCCTTTTTTCTGTTTGTTCCCCTGTTGCTGTCTTGATAAAAGGATCTTGAGGGCTAATCAGTCAGTTGTGTTAGTGGAGCAAAAACTTTGAAAGTAATGAATGTAAATGTATGCACTGTGGTCTTCTTGCAGTCAAAATGTTTTGCTTTTAATTGTAATTTTGAATGTCAAATATTTAGAGATTTGAAGCTGCAGCTGGATGTTAAAAGCTAAGTAAATATCAAAGTAAGAAGTCATTTTTATCTACCTGTTTTTGAAAAGCAATTGAAAAATCTGAATTATTTAAAAAAAAAAGAAGGAAATTTGCAGCACAAACTCATCAAGGGTGACCTGTAGACACAACTGGTGGAGATTTTGAATAATACATGTTCATTGCCTCTATTGGCTTAATTGGTACTTCAAATATAGAGACTACAAAGCAGGAAATAAATGTTGAGTCCTTTTAATTAAAACTGTCACAAAGTAGAAGAAAAGATCACAGGGGTAGTTAAAGTGTTATCCACATGAAAACTGTAATGGAAGTGGGAACTAGAGGGCTCAAGGGTATTGATTATGGGATATAAATCTGTATAATGTAAATATATACACACATACATGCACAGAAAGCCTATTAACTTAAAGCAGAGCTGAAAATGAGTTAAATGAATGAAAATTATTGAGGTCAATTCACATGTCAGTTTGTGCTAATTGAGTTTGTGCTAATTGAGACTTGGAAAGAGACTGAAGCCTGGTTTCTCCCCCACTTGCTCTTCTGTGGCTTTACTGACGTCAGTTTGTCACGGTGCTTTTCTAAGTAAAGACATAGTTGGAGAATTTCCACTTGCTGGTGGCACTGGGAGGACTCATCACGCTCAGAGGAAGGTAGCTGGTGGGGCTGGGTACCCTGGTCTTTCCAAGATGCCAAAAGTAACCTCCCCGTCCGTGGTTGAGGCAGTGCCAGGTGGAGAGTCCTGGCTCGGTTTCTCTGAGAGAAACCTCTAAAAGAGTCGCCCTCTAGTGACAATGGCAGGGTTTGCTGCCTGTGTGGGAAAGGACCCCGGGCTGAGACAATTATTGCCCACCTCTGTCATAATCTGTTGCAAAAATATTACAGGTTCATTAAAAAAAAACAACAAAAAAACAACACAAACAAAACACCCAACAAAACAACAACAAACAAAACAAACCTGCAAGCATATAATATTTTTTATGCATTTTAAAAGTGTGATTTGCACTGATATGCCCCAATCTGACAACCCCAAAGAGAAGCTGATGAGAAAAGACCCTGATTTATTACAATCATCTGGAGCAGAGGAGCTGCACATTGCATTCCTCATGTCTAATTACTGAAATGTATCTGAGTTTGAAACATGGAAGAAAAACTTTCTTTACCTGACAGTGTTCTTACAAATGTTTTGTTTTGTTGTTTGTTTTTTTTTTTCCTGCAGCGATGGTGCCTCTCTAGCACCAGTAGATATGTTTGTATATTAACTTGGATAAATTAAAGGTATTGGTGTCCAGTTTTTAAGAAAAACTTTTGCTGATAAATTAATGCCATCTAGCTGAACCAGCATAGCTCTTTTGGAAAGACTATCCCTGAAGAAATAAAACTGCATTAGCTAAGTGGTACATATTGTATGTATTTTAGTATTTACTCAGGCAGTTGCTTAAATTTAGTATTGATTTGCATATAAACTGGAGAGCAACACCAACTTGCATAAAATGTGTGCTTTGTGACATGAATGTATGGAGATAAAGGCTGCAAAGGATGTAATAATGTGCTTTCTCCCAATTTGTTCTCCAATATTTTGTCCCTGTTTATTTTCCAGTAGGCAATCTTCAAAGCAACTCTTACACTGCACATTATCTCAGTGCTAATTCTCTCTGCCCTTGCAATCTTTTTACCATGTGCAGATCACTGATACTGCATTATGGTAAGAGAATATAATTTTTATTCCTTAAGTAGGTTGTCAGGGAAACTTGCTACCAGGCCTATTTATATTTATATATTGCAAGATGCTTTAGCCAATGTTTGTGAAAGAACTGAGGATTCAGAGATTCTTTGACTTTCTATATGTTATTAACCTTCCTGGAAAGAAGCAGAAGTATTTGACTTGGCAAATACCGTAACATTGTTCCAAAATAAAGTAAATGAATCCTGTTTTCATGACTCTGAAAAACTACACATTCATTGGAATGTATGCAGTTCTTACCCTCTTGTCTTCAGCATTGGACTATCATAGAGAAAATGTATTATCATAGGGTATTGAGTAACTCTAATTGCCTATTTGTCTTCAGCTTTAGAGAGAAGGCTGAAGTCTGTGCTCCTGTCTTAGCAGATGTGGAACTCTTGTGCCTTGAAACAGGTGTACATTTGAGCTTCATAATCGTGATGGGAGTGGTCCTTATAATAGTAAGGACTTTGTTAGCCTGGAGCTAGAATGCAAGACGTAAGGTTAAATAAGCTGAAGACTTGGAAAAAAAATTTTTTTTGAATAATCTGAAATTCACAGGCTGCATTTTGCTAATGGTTAGTAGCAGAATTACTCGTTGCGTGTATACAAAGTCCAAACATCAATGAAAAAATTAAAAACTCATTCAATTGTTTGACTGGTCAGAGCCTAATTTTTTGGCCCTTTATGATAAGTGTTTTTTTTCTTCTATCCTGAAGACATATGCAAACTCTGATTTATTAGATTTTTGTGAAAACTGTCCAGTAGAAATGCTCTGGAATGCAAAAACTGTATTGTGGTCCATTATCTCAGCATCTACAACAATGATGTGTCTCGTGCAGGCTGGTCTGGCCTCTGCACTGTGCCTCATGGGATTCTCCTAGCTCAGATGGGATGGTTGGTGGTTTTGTGAGCATTGCAGCTGCTGCATTTATAAAGTGTCTGTGGCACAAATAAGCACTGGCAGGTGGGAATAGCTGCCCTGCTCACAGATTGCCTGCGTCCAAGAGGGTATCTTGCCTTGAATGAATGAAGACAAAGCTGTAAAGCTTTATCAAGTTTGTGGTAACAGAGAATTTCAAAGGAGGATCAGCAAAACATTTATTCTTCGTTGTGTACAAAAGGCTGAGTCCTCCTCAGTTTCTGCTTTTCTGAGAGGAATCTCAGGCTTGCTGCCATATAGAAAATGACTTTCCAGTTTCACCCCACTACCTGTGAGCAGTGGAGTGGCAGTCTTGAGCAGCAGTGAGGGGCTGTGGCTGCCTGGCAGAGCTGCTTCATGCAGCACAGGGCTCTGGGGGATGTGCCTTCTGCAGGATTGTGGCTGTGAGGCATTTTTTTTACTCCTTTCTACCAAAAAGCAGGTAGCCTTTACAGATACAAATGTACCCCTAGAAACAAATTTGATAAGGGCATGACTCTGAATCCTTTGTCTTCTGTGGTTGAGGTCAGTGACAATGGGATTGGGACCTGGGTCTGGAGGCAATCTTGCTGTTAGACAATTTCATGTTTCTTTCTCTGCATCTTTCAACCTGTGGAAATATATTGATAGATCACAGGAGTACACTTTTCCTTGCATTCTTTTCAAGCTTGGTTCATTGGCTCATGTGTGAATTGTGCCATCTTGAGTAGATATTTTTGGCTTTCCTTACCTCTCTACCCCCTTTCTTTTAAAGAAACTTCTAATTTTAGTTTTGAAAACAATCTTCAATTTTACATGCTGACTGTCTGGGAGCATATGGATCTTTAATACCCTTCACAACTTGACTATTCATATTTATAAAGTAAATTAGTAGAACTTCAAAGTAGGTGTTGCTGCTTTTTATGTCAATAACAAGTTTTATTTTCTAAACTTGTTGAAAGTGTATTTACATAATAGAAGCCTGCAGCTTCTCAGCAGTTCCTGGGGGCCTAATAGGGCAGAGCTACACTGCTTTTGAGTTTCTGGAGGGTTTCTCCCTGTTCGAAATGCCTGTA
The DNA here is from genome assembly GCF_020740795.1 of Apus apus. Classification (NCBI taxonomy): domain Eukaryota; kingdom Metazoa; phylum Chordata; class Aves; order Apodiformes; family Apodidae; genus Apus; species Apus apus. The sequence goes on from NC_067283.1 coordinate 135,714,731, forward strand.
TTTTTCTGTAAGAGCCCATGCACTTTTGGCAAGCTATCAGTGTAGCCTTTTTGGCACTGGCAAATCTCAAAGGTCTCTACAAGCTGGCCACAGCGGTGCAATGCCACCCCCAGAGCAGGTGAGTGGTGCAGAGTTTAGGGAAGGGCTTGGTACAGACATGATGTGAGATGATAGCAACCCTGCAGGTGTTCCACCTCAGTACCTGTGCAGCATATTGGGCCTGAGCGCCCCGTCCATCGCAGAGCTGCTGGGCTGGGGATGCCCTTGGCACAAGCTGTGGTGACAACAGCCCTGCTACAGTCTGCATGCTGCCTAGGCCGTCCATCCCATCTCCTCCAAGCCAGCATGTGGATATTTTCCTCTTGTATCTCCAGCCCTGGGGGCTGCTGGATGTGCCAGCCTGAGTTTTGAGCACAGGTAAGCAATCCGGTGCTGGCATGTTCCCAAAAACCTGTACAGATTTATCTGTAATGGGATAACCAGACTCTGTCTCAGCACTTCTGATGTGTCCGTCGCTGTAGTTCCAGGCATCATAAGATAAGATGCTCACAGGGGCCTCTTTGAATAATATCTGTGGGTTGTCTTTTTTTGCATCAGGGAGCAGAAAGGAAAATCCGAGATGAAGAGAGGAAGCAGAACAGAAAGAAAGGCAAAGGCCAGGCATCCCAAGCCTCCTGCAATAACTGTGAGTAAGATGGGCCTTTCTGGTCTGGGACTGAGTCACACTTCACATTCCTTCTCTCCTAACTGTGTTGCTTTGTGATCCCCCTGGCAGCTGAAGGGAAGCTGAGTGCATTCCCTCTGCAAAAAAAGAGTGATATCACCTTCTTCAAAACAATGGCTGATCTGGATTCCCAGCCGGTTCTCTTCATACCAGATGTTCACTTTGGAAACCTACAAAGAACTGGACAGGTAGGAAATGATAATGAGATGAGCTGGTGCCCACCTGCTGTCCAGCCACATGTGCTTTGAGGCAGGTTTTAGGAAAGCAAAGCACTTCTGGGGGGCCATTGGTTTCAGCTCTTGTTTTGGTAAATGCAGCAGCTCTTGGTGAGTCGTTTAAAAAAGACCTTACAAGAGACAAGTGCCTTTGCAGTTCTGGGTGTGAAAAAAGTTTATACATCATTAACAGCTGATAAGTTTGTGTTTGTTATGGTTTTGCCATTCTTTTGCTAGGAAGAAAAGCAGAACAAATGGTCAAGAATTTTGAAATAGAATGTTGATTTGTGACTGAAGGAAAGTCTGGTTTTGAATGTACTATTTAGCTTGATGAAACGAAGTGCCATCTGGTGGTAGCTGAGATCCCCCTCCGTGTGATAACCGAAAACAAAGACCGAGCTCTTACATAATGTGTAGGGAGGTCAAGAATAGGCTTGCTTGAACACCTCTGCCTGTCTTCTATAGGCATCACCTGGAGAGCTGAGAATTCCTTTGAAGAAAATATTTTCACTCTACAACGTAAAAATCTATCATGCTAATGTTCAATATTCAGTATTGACAGTCATTATTACCAGTAAATGTGAGGAAGTCTTTGCTGACTTGACTCTTTTAAGACCTACTTTATTGCTTGCTGGGAAATTGCAAACCTGAATTGGAGGGTCAGGTCTGACAATTTTTTGATTATTAACCTGTTATTTAATAACTCTCAGGGAGTACAATGACACCTTTATGTATGTGTTTCTAAAGACAAACAGATGAGGAAATGTTATATGTGTCTTGCTGCAGAGTATTAAAATAATTAAGATTAAATTACACTGAGTGTTGGAATTGTAATTTATTTTGAAGCAGTGAGAACTGTGGTAGAGCAAAGCATAGAGTGCAGACATTGCTATCACAGCTGTCACTGACTTGCTCTCCAAAATTGGAAAGACGCCCACTCACATATCAGTGCCGGGTACCTTCTGTCCTCATGGCTTTCCAACCAGAATGTGGATTTATCTCAAAACAGGAAAAAGGTGGAAGCGTCCCTTAGTATATGTAATCCTGTAAATATTTTTCTAAATTAACTCGAAGATAACCCAGTTTGCTAGCTCTAAGGAAGTGTTCAGCCCTGTCTTTCATTTAGTGCTGTATAGTTGCAGTATTGCCCTTCTTGCTATCCTGAACTTTTAAAAAGTGAGGGGTTTTGTGTTACTTAATATGAGTGATTTATTATGATGATAATTTATTATTTATGAATGCTTTGTTATGAAAGTGTAGCCACTTTCAGGTCCTTGTCATAGAATGAGTTACAGACTTCTGTTTTGCACACACACCCCTCTGAGCTATTTTCATTGTACAGGTTCAGAAGTGAAGGCTCCCCTTGAAAATGTGCTCCAAGTCTTGCCAGCACAAGTGCTGGAAACCTGCCTGAGAAGCCTTGCTCTGCCCCACGAGAACACAGGGCTCTCATGCCCTGCCTTCACCCCATGCTTGCAAAGTAACTCAGCAGCTGGAATGCTGCTTCACTTGGTGTGGACCCACAGTGCAGGCACACTGTGAGGAATTTGGCTGGCTGTTCTGTAAAGCCTTTGACAACAGACTGTGATTTTATGCCTCCCCTGCCACTGTTAGCCGTATTTGCTGCTGTTGTAAGTTTGGTCCCAGTGACTGTGAGCTGTACTGATTTATGCAAAACAATAGTCTGGACTTGCAATTCTGTCCACAACCTGTACAAAAAAGTTCAGCTGTACCATGAGGAATCGTATTGCCACTAGGCCTGTAGATTAATGTTGGTCTTTATAGTTTAATTAGATTTTCAGACAGTATTAAATACATACAAAAGCTTGTGAGTGTTGTAGCTTAAATCCTATTAAGGGTAATTTTAGGTGAGTAGTGATCTGGTTTAGAGGATTGTAAAATAATTGGGAAAATTATATAAACCAGAAGAGATGGTAATGTCTGTCAAAATGTATGTATGTATGATGTATTTCCACTGGGTGATATTCAACAGCAGTTTTTCTAAACCATACTTTTTCCATATCACTATTAGAACTAGAGATGTTTGTGTTTTATAGAAGGAAACGAATTTTTAACAGATGAAAAATTTGTGAGCTGCTTGTTGTCTTTTTCCCCTTTCTAAAGTTATTCTGTTAAGCACATGTCTAGTCTTGGGAATAATTTTTGCTTTTTTTTCCATCCTTCTAGGTTTACTATAATACAGATGATGAGAGAGAAGGGTAAGACATTTCTTGCTTCACAAGCTTTGCAGTTAGCAGTTCAAACTCACAGAAAGCAGGCACAAAACATGAAATCAGATAAAACTGATCCCCTTTCTTCCCCATCCCTCATGTTCTCCCATCACTAATGGTGGGTGAGTAACTGGTAGAGAGAGGTATATTTTATGGTAACTTCCTTTTCTTTCCGGTGAACTTGCTGCTTTTTAGATCTATTTTTCTTATATTTTTAAATAAAACAATGTAAAGAGCCATAAAATTTAATACATGGACAGGAAAATGTGTTTGATAATAAAGAGTATTTTATATAGGTAAGGGTTCTCAAATAATTAAAAAAAAAAACCACATGAATTTTTACCTGAAGTACTGAACTTCACCCCTTTCATAGAAGCTGTTTAGCAGCACAGGTGTATGTGAAACATACAGGAACTGCAGACAGAATGCCCAAGCTCCAGAAGAGAAAGACAGAAAGAGAACAGGAGATCCTGAGAAGGGAGAAGGCTGGAAATGGGATGACACCCTATCTTGTTTTGGAGGGTCTGGGAGAACTGCAGAAAGTCCCTAATGTAGTTAGAGATATAATGAAGTGAGGGCTTTAATATGTGTGGCTGAAGTTCAGCCAGTATTAACTGTACTGTGTGCAAGCCCCATGTTTTTACAAGTTGCTTGAATCCAAGGTGAGCACCCTCAAATCTGAGAGTTTGGAGCAAGACAACTGCACTCAGATAGGCCTGCAAAAAGTGGCCTGCAGTAGGGAGTGGCTGTCACCTACAGGTAGCTTTGACTTGAAAACATGAGGCCCTTTTTGTTTTTTTTTAATGAAGCTTATGTTCTTCATAAGGCTCACAGTGGAATTTGAGAAATAAAGGGGTTTATTGCATCAAGCACACTGGCTTCAGTTCCTCCAAGAGCAAGAGGAGACACCAAGTCCTGCCAAAGCTACTCTGAAGGGGGAGGGGGGGGCTGCAGTGCCTTCAGCTTCCCTGGCAGAGCATGTCTCAGCTTCAGGCTGGGTCTGGCTCAGCACGTTACTCCGTTTGAACTCTTGGGCTTCAGATAAGCATCAAATGCTAAATCCTTGCAGTTTCTGGTCTGATGCTGCTTGAGTAGCTAGTGGAGGTTTTGCCAGCATACAAACTGTATCATGACTGCTGCTGTTGTCTCCTCTCCTGTTGGGACCACAGTTTTTCTGTGACATGGTGCCTGTTGCTTGTTTTCCAGTAGCAGTGTCCTGGTGAAAAGGATGTTTCGGCCCGTGGAGGAGGAGTTTGGTCCATCTCCTTTGAAGCAAATGAAAGAAGAAGGCCTGAAAAGAGGTAACAGTCAACTGATCCTGGATAAAAATAATGCTCTGGTACTCGTGCTGTCAGGCTGGGAAGGGCAGGCCAAGTCAGTTTTTTGATGCTAGTGCAAATGTGGGGAAGATGGAAGGATATATCATTACACTACCCGTATGCAAGGAGGCATTTTAACAAATGCTAATAATGATTTAAAAGGAGATAATAAAAAGAACTGTGCTATCTCAAGGAGGGATGAGGACATAAGTGTTTATAAAATATAAAAAAGCTCGGAAGTTTCTTGATCCTTGGCCAAGCTACATAGTTCATAAATGTTCCAGTAGCAAATCTGTGGTGGTCTATTTTTAACTTTTGCTCATCTTTTTTGTTCTGGCTGGGATCAAAAGCAAATATGCAAGATGCACTGGAAAAAATACAGACATCTTACATAGGCAGGCTCCTGCTGACTGCAGAGTGAGATTAGCCTGAATAAAATCTCAGATATTTCCTACCCATTTAGGAATATAAGGCATGGATACATGTTTTCCAACAGACTTAACTGAATTGCTTTAAAGTTTGTTTACTTTAACTGTTTTTACTGCCCTGAGTGAATATTACTGTAGTCCTCTTTCATATGCTATACCAGTCCAAATCCTGTTTTCCAGTCTGTTACAGTGAAGCTTAAGTTGAGTAACAGTGAAGCAATGGTTTAGGTAGAGCTGTTAAACTTTGTGTTGAAGGTAAGGATGAGCAGATGGTGATTTTGTCCACAAAATCTGCTTTGTGTACAGTCACTTCCAGTGCAGTGGTGTAGGTGATAACATCCTACACTGCCACATTTAAACATTCTGGAGAATACATGACATTCCTTCAGTCTCATGAGTTCTGTCATGGAAGCTTATTGAAGATGCTAGGGGTGTGACCAACTTATGTAACTCAAACTTGCAAATGTTTTGAGGTTTAACTATTAGTTTGAGAGACAGCAAAGCAACAAGGTGCAGAAGTGAGCTCAGTTGTTCTTAGTTGCACCGTGTGTGAGACTTTATAGAAACAACTTACCATGATTCTGCCTTTGCAAAGTTTCTCTGTTGGTTAGAGTGGTGTGCTTGAACCAAGAGAAGCATACAAGACTGGTTCTTCCTGGAATAAATGTGAACATATTCTTTTGATTAGATCTTCAATTAATTATGTAAGATCAGTCCTGACTACAGACTTACATCTGGTTAATTCAAGGCCTACACCAAATTGATACTAGCAGAGCTCCACCAGGCAGAAGGGGACAGCTACAAGGGCTACATAAAGGCAGACTTTTTCCTGCAATTTCACCTGGGTTTCCCAGCTCAAAGCCTGGATGGTTGCCTGCAAGAAGACAGTGATTTGCTTTGATTATTGCTGTCTTTTGCTGTGGTGAGTTGTTTTAATATCATCCAGAACTTGCAGCCATTTCAAGGGGAAGATTTGAAAGAAAAAAAATAAAGTTTTATCAACTGGTGGCAAAACTGTGTTAACTAATTAAATCCAGGAGAGGCCTGGAACCAGAGAAGCTGGAGGATCCTCTCTTTACATCCCCTTCCTGTTCAGTGTTTCTTGCAACTTGGAATATGCTGGCTGGAGGCCAAGCTTCCTCTAGCATGGCCTTTGCTCGGGTGAGCTTCCTGCCATTGGCAACCCTGCATCTGGGGTTGTGCCGACGGAGTGCAGCTCAGCTGAGTCCGCCTGTTTGACAAGACTCCCCTTGCCACAGGAGTCACTCACTGGGTTACTGTCACTACTGTTTTTCCCAGACTCAGCTGTACTAGAAGCTTTTTTTCTCCCAGATTTATTTGGTATAGCAGTATCAATCATTCTAGAGAGCAAATATAGATGGGGTACCAGTGTAATATTTGAGAGAGAAGATCTGATACGTGAAATTATGCGTCAGAAGCAACGCAATCCCAAGGCAGCTCCCTGCTGCAGTACAGGTGTAAGTAGCACCCAGTGAGGGGTCCAAGCTCAGTTGAAGAACTGAAGGGACAGTGTGTGGCCTCTCCGCTGTCTAATGGACCTACTTGTAATACTGCCTAGTGGAAACAAAAGTATTAAGAGGTAGCCTTCAAGAGAAGAGGTCTGAAAGAATTTGCAAACAAGCGGTAAAACAAAGTTCATATTGTCACACAGGTAGCTGCATCTTTATGAATTACTCTTTCATCTCCTTGACCTCTAAGGGACGTCCAAGTGCCTAACACAGAAATGTAAAATATGTTAATCTGTACCAAGTGTGCAGCACAACTAGTTACTTGGCTAAACTTGTGGCTTTTTCCTGTTTTAAATTCTCGGTAAGAGTTTTCAAATCACTTTCAGATTTCACAGGGAGTTTCTCCCGATTATAAATCCAGCAGCTGTGTGATCAGGGAAATAACCAGTTGTGTAGCTCTCAGCTCAAAGAAAGCAATACTGTTGTCTAGCTTTTGCCTCTCAGGAAGTCTTGTTAAACTATCTGAAACATTTTGCATTTAAAGCAGTCATGGTTTTGTGAACCATCCCTGTGGAGGACAGCATGCACTGTGTCCCTGAGGGAATTTGTGCCTGGGCAATTAGTGAAAACTCCAAATATGGGAAAGGAAAGCCAGGTCACAACTACCAGCCCTACTTTCCGTGCCTAAAACATGCCACATCTCCGTCCAGAGACCACTTCATCAAGACTGTTTAGTAGCCATCAGTCAGGGCATTGGTAATGCCTGGGCTTGGACCTGGCCCAAGCAGGAGGACTTACTGACCCATCGTGTCTATAATCTCATTTTTACCATGTGTCTGTTGCTTGTCTTCTGCTGTGGCAGATTTGCCAATGGAGAGCCAAGCTCTTAACACTTTCAAAAGAGGTATCTAACATTGTTCTTCTGCATTCACACTTAAATCCCCAGTTCAGTAGCCTGGCTTCCAAAAATCTCCCAGGTGCAACAGCCTCCCTTACCTTCAGGTAAGGCTGGTTTCCTCTCCACAATTCTGTGAATCAGGACTGTTTCTTAAGTAACTAAAAAGACATTTATCACACACATCTTTTACAATTCTTTTGAATGTCTAAAGAGCATTGGGGACCACAGTGAGTTTCAATACTGGCAAGAAGGTTAAGAACTGAGGTCAGGCAAATTTGAATTTGTTGCTTTCTGTCAAAAGTAGCTCCCTGCCTGATACAAGCTGTTTGTTTTTTGTTTGGTTGGTTTGTTTGTTTGTTTCCCCAAAAAAATATGACAACAGGTACTATTAAAGTGAGACCATCTCAATGCCACAAACCCAGTGGCAGTAGGATCGGAGGGGCTTCAATATGAGTTGTCACATTGTCACAAGTCGTGACTTGGCATTCAGTGTTGATGCTGCTGAGCCTGGTGGACCCTTTGCAACCCCTTACCTCTGCTGTGGGCCAGCACGAAGGCTGGTCGGACTGCATTGTATCCTGAAGCAGGGACCTGATCTGTCTGAAGAACAATTAAAAATAGGCTTGTTTTTTCATTTGCATCTGCTCTTCAAGCGAACTCAGGGCATGGGAAAATTCATTGAGATAGGTCAGAGTAGCAAAGCATAAGGGCAGGGATGAGACAGGTGCTTCTTAAGGCATCACTGTCACCAGAAGTCATTTATGAAAAAGTGCCCTCGTGAATGAAACCTGGGTTTTTAACACCTGTTGGGAAATAAAAATCCAACAACTCCCAAATGTTTACGAATCCTGGCTCTCTGTGTGTATAAGGGTGATTCAAGTTCCCTGTTACCCTTGTAATGGATCCTTCATTCAGCATAACGTTGCCTGACATGTCAAACACAACAGAGAGATTTAAAGCTCAGCACTTGGATTGTATATTGTCCCCTGTTTTAACCTTGGACCAAGTGATTTTTCCTCCTTTCAGATATGTTTGTAATTATTCAGGCTGACAGAGGTCCAGATGTGTGAAAAGCCAGGAGTTACAGGACAGTCCTCTAGCCACAAGAAAAGAATCACTACATTATAAAAACGTTAGTACAGGTAAAATTGGCAGTCAGTGCAAGTGTTTGCTCATGCAAGTAAACATATCAAATCCACTGAAGTTTAACTAGTGATGAGGGGTTTTTTTGTTCTCTTACATTCTGACAGTTACGTAGGTTGTGCCCTAAAGTCATCTCAGCTTCCAAGTCCTTTATAGAATCATAGAGTGGTTTGTGTTGCAAGGACCTTAAAGATCATCTAGTTCCAACCCCTGTGCCATGGACAGGGACACCTCCCACCAGATGAGGTTGCTCAGAGCCCCATCCAACCTGGCCTTGAGCACTTCCAGGGAGTTGGCATCCACAGCTACCCTGGGCAGCCTGTTCCCATGTCTTGCCACCCTCATGGGAAAGAATTGCTTCCTAATATCTAATCTAAATCTACCCTCTTTTCAGTTTGGAATGGTTTCCCCTTGTCCTGTCACCACATGCCCTTGTAAAAAGCTCCTCCTGAGCTTTCCTGTAGCCCCTTTCAGATACTGGAAGGCTGCTATAAGGTTTCTCCAGAGCCTTCTGCTCTCCAGGCTGAACAGCCCCAACTCTCTCAGCCTGTCTTCATGGGAGAGGTGCTCCAGGCCTTTGATCATCTTTGTGTCCCTTCTCTGGACTTGCTTTGAGAGTTCCATGTCCTTCTTATGTTTGGGGATCCAGAACTGGACACAGCACTTACGAGAGTGGAGGAGGAGAATCACCTCCCCACACCTGCTGGTCATACATCTTTTGATGCAGCCCAGGATACTGTTGGTTTTCTGGGCTGCAAGTGCACACTGCCGGCTCATGTTGAGCACCACCAAGTCCTTCTCCTCATGGCTGCTTTAAAAGGACACTCTCAGGCAGGTCCCAAAGAATTACCAAAATCTAGGGGAAAAAGATGGCTCTGCATGCCTGTGGTAGCAGTTTTGTGGCTCATGCTTCTGAATTAAAGATGCAAAATCTCACCATTGTCCTGTGTGCTTGGTTTGTAGACCAAAACAGGGGACTGATCTGCCCATGCTTTACATCGTTTTTCAGTCATTTCAAAACCTGGTCTAAGATGCTACATTTCTCTGCAAATGGGCCTGAGGCCACCCTTGTACAGTCTTGACCTGAGAATTAGCTTCCAAACACTTGCTTCTGTATGAAAAATACCATAATCTCTGTTGGTTCATCTTCAGGTCCTCTATTGAGTTGCTTGGAGAAGGTATCTTTTGGACCACAAGGATCAGCAGTTTCAAGATATGTCTGTCTATTAAAAAAAGTAAATTATATTATTACCAATGTAGTTTGCCACACAGGCCTAAAATACCTAACAGTGCATGTGTATTTGTACCTGACATGCAGGTACATGAATTCTTTTGAAAAAGCAGTTTATTTAGGGAACAAAGTAAATTGCAGAACATCTTATTTAACCTACTACTATGTCAGAGTCATGTGAGATTACACCTAAAACACTTCTTTGGTGTTTGTTTACTCAGTTTGTAGCTGTCTGCTTTGCTTTTCCCAGGTAATGGCAAGTTTCTTCTTTTACCTGTACAAGTCAGAGGGGAGAACAAGAGCTAGAGAGGGCAGAGCACTGCACCTGTGAACCACTAAGGCCTGGCAGGTCATCTGAGGGAGGAAAAGAAGATTTTTAGATATAGAAATGCCATTTAGGTACTGGTACCTGAGCAGGTGTGGGCAGGCAGTTAAATGCCTGCCTGTCAGATGTTTTTTGTATGTCTCCCTTGTAAAGTCTTAAATGACTTTGGACTAATTCTTGTCAGTGTTTATTTTTTTTAAACTGGCCAGGCCCATTTGCATTCATCCATGTGGATGAATGTCAGAACTATTTATTTTCATTGACTTTACTCTCAAAGACTCAGCAATAGGCAAACCAGACTTGTCTTTTCTGAACAACCTTTCCCATCCTTTTGGATGAAGTCTGGAGAAGTGCAAGATGAGACATAGGTTTAAGAAGACATAGCTTGTGTGTTTTGTCCTATTACCCAGGGACAGGGCCCCAGCACTTTTTAGCTTCTCTTATTTCAGTAAATGGAGGTTTAAATTCTTGAAGATATAGGTTCCTCATGATAAATTAAATTTGCTGAATTGTCTTTGTGTTTTTTCAAAGCAACTATGAAGAATCTTCTGTGTTTACATCACTGAGGATATGAGAGTACTTTTTTTTTTAAGTGCAAGCCATCTTCAGCACTTTGTTTTATCTGTCATGGATTAATATTTGTTTTCCTACTCAGTGTGGGGTGTTTAATCTGTTCATTTGACTGAAACTGCTCCAAGTTTGACTTTTTTTCTGTTTCAGTGCTTTTGTATGTGAGGAAGGAGACAGATGAGGTGTTTGATGCTTTGATGCTGAAATCACCCACAGTAAAGGGGTTAATGGAAGCGGTAAGTATCCAATGTCCTCACATTGTTTGTCTTTCTTGGCAAGAAAGTCTTGAGGCTTTCAGTGTATTATTGAGATAAAATGTAAAGATCAAGTTATTCTCAAATACATTCAAAGCATTTCATAAAGGACATGTAGTGACAGGATGAGGGGGAATGGTTTCAGACTGGAAGAGGGTAGATTTAGATTAGATATTGGGAAGAAATTCTTTCCTGTGAGGGCAGTGAGACATTGGAATGGGTTGCCCAGAGAGGCTGTGGCTGCCTCCTCCCTGGAGATGTTCAGGCCCAGGTTGGATGGGGCTTTGAGCAATTCCATTGAGTGCGAGGGGTCCCTGCCCATGCAGGGTGTTGTAACTAGGTGATCTTCAATGTCTCTTCCAACTCAAACTGTTGTATGATAAAGGCTTTCTGGAGCATGCCTCTGAAATGCTGGCATGTTCTGAACTCAGTGTTGTCAGCAGGTTACTGGGATTAAATAGAGTCACCGAGCTGATTTATTGGACACCTGAGCCTTGAGGCATGGCAGTAATTAACCACTGTGAGGGAAGCAAGGAGATGCAGGCTCCATTTTCTGTAATGTTTCTTTCTGAACTGATGTTTCAGAGACTGTTGAATGAATGTCCTGTAATGTCCATTGGTGTGTTCACAGCTGTCTTTTAAAGAAGAGGCCCAAGGATTGCACTGTTTCTGTGTGAATTTCATGTGGTTTTTGTGCAATTGCTCTTCCAGCAAGAAGGCAGTTTCTGAGCCAATGCAGACTTGTCCTTCATACCTCCCTTCTCTAGCCCTCACTCCCAGAGTGACCTACCTGCCAGCCTACCCCTTTGCTGCTTCTGTGACTTGAGATTTTGCTTTTTATCTGTTATTTGAGATTATGACTGGCTATTTCCACATTTAATCTTGTTTATATGAGGTCATGGCTAGTAGATGTATGAGATTTGGTGAGGATAGAGTGAAGAAGCAGCAGTGAGTGTCTCTGCCTTGGTGGGGGGACTAATGTGAGATTGACACGTGGGACACTGAGTTGATTTCCAACCTTAGCTATGTGTAGGAAAAAAGATGGGAAGGGATGAAAGTGACTCTAGAGAGCTCAGCTGAGCACTAGAAGTGTGTACATTAATGCTCTCATTAAACTGTCACAGTGTCTTGATGCATGTATCAAATGCTTTGAATGCAGTAAAGACTGAGTTATTCGGTCAATATTTGGCCAGTACCAGAAGGCAAAAAAAGATTTGTGGGTTAGTGAGGATGTTTAAAGCACCTATTCAGATCAAGGTATCTCTGAGGAGAGTCAGCTACATTCTAAGCATGTCCTAAGTGTGCTTATGCTGATACTGTTTGTTTCTGTGCCTGCAGCTCAGTTGTAACACAGAACATCAAGTATACTAAAAGCCAGGCTTCACTTGAAGAGGCTGCAGTCTGATTCGTGATCAACTGTAACACAATTTCATCTTGTCTTTGTGTGGAAGTTAAAAGTATGCTATAGTCCTTCAATAACCTTTCAAGTGAACATGAATATTTTATATCCAGTGTTCTGTGCCTCTCCATGCCTGTTTTCCAGCCACTGTCTAGCATAAAAACAAAGCTGGTGCAGAAGCAGGAAAGGTTTCTGCATACTTCTGTCAGCACAGCTGCTGACTCAGTGGCCTGTTTTCAGCACCAGGGAAATCTGATCTGTTGTAAAATGTCCCAGTTCACTGGAAAGACCACATTCAGAAAATTTTAATTCTCTTGGGTAGGATATCATGGATAAATCAATGCCAAAAACCTGTCAAATTTCATACTCTTAAATACACTCTACATTCTTTTCAGCAAATTGCGTAATTTTATAATTGTACATGTACTCAATTCTATACTCAGTACTAAGAAGTTAGAAACTGAGGCTCTGACTGTTGTAGAGTCCCAGAACTGAAAGACATCACCAATGATCCTGAATCATATCCTTCTCTGTTTATGGATTTCACCTGTTGTTTTTTTTTTCCCCTAATCGCTATTCATGGTTTATGGCTTTCCCATGATTAATGCTGTTATTTTCCCAGATACTATGTTTATTTTATTCTCTCATATACCCCCATTTCAAAGGAACAATCAGATTCCTTCTCAGATTTCTTGCTTCTGGCAACTATCTAGAGGTCTCAGGTCCAGAGATACAGTAGATCTCAGAAGGTGATGCAAGTGTTTGTTTTTTAAGATGTTTGCATCCTACATTAGTCAGAGAACAGTAAAACAACTGCCCATCATAAAGCCTCATACATATGTGGTGACTGAGCAGCTCTAAGTCCTGCTCTCAGACTGATCCAAAGTAAGGGTAACTCTGTGAATCTCAGTAGATACCCCAGTCTTACCTTGTGCAGAATTGTACATTTATTCAAATTAAATAAGGCAATCTAAATTGGCAAATTCAAGTATCTCCCCAAGTCTTTCTAATATTAAAAGCTAACACCAGAATTCAAAAGAGCTGGCTTAGATCAAAGTTTATTTCATACCTGTCTATGTATGTGTTCTTCCAACCAGTGTGGGACAACAGACTGGACCATTCCATAGAGATAAGATGGCAAAGATGTTTTCCTGGGTGCCTCTACCAGCCCAGATGTTGCCCTTTCTGTCTTACTGACTCCAGAAGAGGATGGTTTCTGCTGGCTTGGGCAATTGGATATATGCTCCAAAGTTGCTGTGCCAGGGCACTGCAGCCCAGAGAAACACCCAGCTGGTTATTTCACTCCCACTCTTAAGGCTGTCCCACTGCTTCAGGCATCCTAAGGGAAGGAGAGAATTCTCTGCTTAGAAGATTGAGAAATGGACAACAGAGCTGATAAAGGAAAATATTCCTCTGAATAACAGTATCTTTTTAAAATTTATTGTAGCCTGCTTGGGGTCAGGTGAGAATTCCTGTTGTTTTATATGAAAGTTGGCAGTAGCAGTGTTCCCCAAGTTGGCAAGAAACGTGCCAAGTCCTGCTGCAGAATCTGAGAAAGCAGAGAGCTAGCATCTGCTAGGGCATCTCACTTAACACCCCCTTCTGAAACACATTTGCAGTGGAGACTTGTTTTCTGAGCCTGTGAGTGGGAGGCTCGCCTGTACACCCCCTTTAAGCCTTGTGTCCACAGCTCACTGCTTTGTATAATTGGTTGAATCCTTAGAGGTTCCTGAGAAATGTGCTTGTTCAGTCAGCTCGAAGTCTTTTGCAAAGCTCACTAATCCCTGCGTGTTATATAAATCCCACACCTGTCATGGGCAGTGTGACAGGCAAGGCTTTCTCAGCCCTACCTCTCATCACTTACGTAGGAAGTGCTGTCCCAGAGTCCAAAACCACTTTGAGCAACATTTGGAATGCCTGAGTGTTAGGTATCCCAGATATTCTAGGAAAGTTTTATGCTGGAATGTGCAGAATGCTGCATATTAGCTACTATTAAACCTCCTTGGCACAGGAATATTTCTCCCCACTTGTTTTATTTGCATGGAGTCAGTGAAAAGTGTCTTCAAGTACTGATCTTTACAAGGTCACTATGCTTCAGAGTTAACAGCCCGGAGATCTATAATTTCCTCATTTTCAGACAGTTGTGACTTTTCCACAGTTTCAGGTTGGTTTTCCTCTTGCCTGTTACAAAGGAATTTTCAACAATCTGATGTAATGGAGCCATTTTTGTTGTTGTTTTACATGAAAGCTTAAATTTAGGGATACAGCAAAGCCACAGATACAAAAGTTCATCACCAGATGGTTCATCTGGTGTCTTTCTAGAAGGTATGAAGGAATAAGAGGAGAACGTGAAAGGTCATCTGAGAACTTCTCTAAGACAGTCAAGATCTGTCCTCACAGTGTGGCTGTGGGTACCCCAGCGGAGTCACCAGCCTCAGGTCAGGCAGCTGCCCTCCATGGGCAGCACAAGATGAGGCACTGAAGTAAGGGAGACTTTGAAACACGGTGGTAGCCAGGGCTAGAGTGTGAGTGAGGGACAGGGTGTGAGTGCCTACAGGAGCTGAAACAGGTTAGGACATCCCACACAGGGGTATGGCAAACCATGATGTTGTGTCACCCTTGTTCTGCCTTGTTAGGAGCAAAGACTTGAACTTGCTTCAGATAAGCTGAGTATGTTATGGAATGTGTGTGCTCCATATATATGGATGTTATGGAGGTATTTCTCTTCTGTGCATGTGGTTACATAGCTTTTCCATAGGCTACATAGGGCCTTTTGCATAGGCTAGGTAGAGATCAGAGTGAAAAAGATTAGTTTGTAGTCTGATAGTGAGGATGCTTGTGTGATATATAAGCCAAGTGGGGTGAAGCCCCTCTTCTCATGAACATACAAAGTTCCCCACAGCAAGGAGAGTGGGACCGTACAGCCTACGAGCTTGTGCAAACTTCATGCTGAATTAGGTCTCTCCCAAGGCAGGTGAGAACGTGGAACCAGGACTAACATCAGTACCTCCAGCAACATATCCAAAAAAGCAGTGAAACATGCTGGTGTCACTAATACTGAAATAGAAAATACAACCCCCAATTTAATTTGTATTTGTTTTTTGGCCAGGTGTAAAACTTAGGGACTGGATGGGTCTAGAGTACCTTATCAGTAGTTCCTGCTTATTTACATCCTCCCCTTTCTGTTAGCTACCGATGTACACTGTGGTAAGAGGAAACTGTTTGCAGTGTAAAAGAAGCTTTATGTGTTCTTCAGAATTGCTGAATTATAGTATTCTTTTAAGTACAAAATTGTGTCTTAGGTAAGATCACAATTATACAATTTATAGGTGATGGTAGGCAAGTATAGGCTAGTAAATTCTCTCTCACAGAATCCTGGCTCTCTGGATGGGAGCTGTGCTTGGGGTTCAATCTGTGGCTCTTTGTCCTTGTGGTTGAGTTTGTGCATTACTTTATTTCCATTTTCTATTTAACGCTAATTGCTTTAATTTACTTCTCCAAAATACCACTTTTTCTCAGTGGAAGTCTGAACACAAACACAAATAAAAGATTTTACAGTGACTGATGTTTGGCAGTCTTTAATTGAATTTTTTAATTGTTTCAATTCTAATGCAGAAGATAAATGGTCAGCTATTTAGCTGCAACTTTATTTCACCTGGGAAGAGCAGGAAACTTACTTTAACTGGCCAGAGAGTATCACATAGCATTAATGACTCTCGCAAAGTTATTTTTCCATAATTATTTTACCTTTTGGGACAATCCTCTTCTAAGTATGAGCTGTGGGACCTGTTCCCTCAAAGAAGAGTCATAATTTGAAATGAAACTTTGCTCAGACTGTGAGATCAGGGACACTATCTCCATGAGCACACCACAGGCTCACAGCAGAATGGACATCCAAAAAAGTTAAGACACTCCTGTAGGCAATGCCAAATCATCCCAGTGAAGGGCTTGTTAGTGAGGGTAATTTGTCAGCTGAGTAGTTCTTCTATCAAAAGTTTTGCTATATTTTCTGCTTTATAATTTGAGTAGCTGTCAAGAGGTTGATTTTAGAAGTCCTTTACCTTGTTAACACCTCTGCAGCATCTTGATTGTCTGTACTCAGGTGATGTTTTGTGAGCCAAGGTGTTCTCATTTTGCCACCCCAGTAATCAGACTGAGTCACCTCCCTTAAAATACAGAAGCTTCCTAATCCTATGTGTAGCATATGTGTAGCCCTCCCACAATAAAATGTGCCTTGAAGATACTTTACAGACAAAAGAAGTACCATGGAGAGTCCTGTTAGCTTAACAAATGTTGAAATGTCATTGAGAAACAGAAATGTGCACATTTTTTTGTTGATCCATCTATCCATCAGCTGGTTGTGTTACTGCTTATCTGCTTTCTGCCCAGTGGAAGGAGACTTTGCTTCCAAAGCCCAGAGAATCAGAGTAAGAAAGGGCAGAAAGGTGGCTATCAGGTTGAAATTCCCTGGTAAAATCTGAAGCTGGGAAGAGTGTTGAGCAGAGCAGTAGGAGATGCTGAGGCAGTTTTGATGACTCACACCCTATGAAAACTATAGCATCTAAATTTCTGGATGGAAACAATTGTGGTTTTTTTATCAAGATATTTAGAATTATACCTCCCTGAATCATCTTTAAATGAATCCCTGGTATGGTTGCGAGTGACTTTTCTGTATAGCTATCCTGTTGAAGTTGGCAGAGATAGTGTTGTAATGCCTTATGTAAAGAAAGAGGTGATCACTTCATATTTGTCATTATTGAATGATGTTTATTTTTTTTAATTATTATTTCAGATCTCAGAGAAGTATGGGCTTCCAGTTGAAAAGATTGCAAAACTTTATAAGAAGAGCAAAAAGGGGTAAGTAAACTAACTGACTAGGGACTACTGCAGGGTCCTTTAGAGGCACTCAGAGCTGCCAGCAATGCTGGGGGCATCATGATAAAGTTGTGCCCAGAGAAGCTGTGGCTGCCCCCTCTTTGGAAGTGTTCAAGGCCAGGTTGGATGGAGCTTCGAGCAACCTGGTCTGGTGGGAGGTGTCCCTGCCCATGCAGGAGGGTTGGAACTAGATGATCTTTAAGGTCCCTTCCAACCCAAACTGTTCTATGATAATCTATGGTATTATGTGATGCTGGGCAGTAGAAACACTTTCAGGAGACATATCTGTAACCCTGAAATATTACTGTCTGTGGAGACAGCAAGGAGTGACAGAGGAGGAAACATAAATCTCCAGTATGTCTCTCACCCATTATTCATGGGCTTACTATGAAGGTACAGATTTTGTGTTTGGAAAATGTATTTTAATGAAGTCTGTTCTGCAGTCTATACACTTGACATGGTGGAGCACTAGCATGGGAGAGGGACAGCCTTTGCTGTGAATGGAGTGTGGAGTTTTCCTGCAGTGTTAGGAAGAAGCAGGCTGCTTCCCAAATCTAAAAAGCAGGCAGGCAGTGCTTGCTGCAAGAGTTTCAGCTGAGTAAATTTAGATGTGAGCATTACAGCTGTGACTTTAGAATAGCTAGACTACTACTCCTTGCCATAAATCTGAATCTTTCCACTTTAACTTTTTTACTTCTAAACGACCATAGTATTGTAGTGCTATAATTTTAAATAAATCGTTGATTTTCACCTGTAACTCTAGCTTAGGGAGTTGTTTTGTCTGGGGGCTTCTTTAGCTCTTGACAAGAGAGGATGAAACTTCTCATGTTTTGCTTCTTTCTAACACTGTTTCCAAGGGTTGTATTTGATGGAAGAAACACTTTACCCTAAAGAGTGAGGAAAACATTCTATATGTACACTTTTAATATTTGTTGTTGATATTCTCACATCCAAATTGAGTTCTACACCTGTGAGCAAAGCACAAATGACACTACTTCCCCCACTGCAAAGGAGCAGCAGCTCATGCATGGAACTGTATCTGGGGTAGCCAACACCAGGCATGGGAAACACCATCTTGCTGGGTCTGCCAGGGATCTGGAGTGCAGCTCGCCTTGTTGGCAGCTTATAAAGTGGGTTAACATCCCAGCACTGGCATGTCTCTTACCTTAACTACTTTGGCAAGTAGCAGCCTCTAATCTAAGGGACTAGGGGACAGATCTTGATGATGATTCTCACTGTTGTGCCTGTACTGTCTTGTGCTGGAGTCTGTTTATTCACACTGTAGTGAAGCAAGCACATGCCATAGAGTGCGTGGCTTTTCCTTGCAGTGTCCTGGTTCATAAAAATACCTGTTTTTTGCCTTTGTCACCAGTATCTTGGTAAATATGGATGACAACATTATTGAGCACTACTCCAATGAGGACACGTTCATCCTGCACATGGAGAGCATGGTTGAAGGCTTCAAGATCACGCTGACAGAGATCTAGCCTCAAGCTGAGCCCTTTTGTAAGGAACCACAGCATTTCATTCTTCTTGGAAAGCAGAAGATTCCCCAGAGAAACTGTTACAAAACTGCTTTGAAAATATTGTCCATTCTCAACACACTGCATATAGACTTGAGTTTGTCAAGCATAAAGCCACTCATGTTAACCTGGTCCCTTATTTATTGTTCCCCACTCTCTTAGTGTATAAGCAGTTACCAGCCCCTGGATTTGTAACCAGATGACCCACTGCAAATGTGAAATGCAGGATTTAAATCCATACTGCAGTGTGGATAAGTTAATTTTAAGACAAGGAATCATGATGATCTAGTTTCAGAAATCAGGTGTGAATCACTTTTACCAGTAGTTCTCAGTCATTGCTAAAAAACTGGTGCAGTGCTAAAGATGGGAAAAGTGGCTGACAGAGCTCCCTTGCTCAGACTGGTCCGTATCTCTCTATAGTGTATAGTCTTGCCAAATACCTCTGGTAGTTCTCAGCATGTAACAATGAGGACTTGTAAGTAAAGCATTCAGCTACAAAATGTCACTTGTAAGTAAATGGTAAGAAAACCATTTTAACCTTGTATATAATGTTTATAATATGCAATAATATATTTTAACTACTGTATGTGGGCATGTTTACTGCCACGATGTTTTCTGTATGTATTGGGGTTTAGGGTTTAACAGAATCTTTCCTAGAGGATTAGATTTCTGCAATCTGCTGAATGTCTACTGAGAAGCTGGTAACTGCATCTGCACTCATATGCTTCACCCTTGTCCACCCAGTTTTATACTGAAATATTGGGGCAAACTGTGGTTTTGGAGTGCTCTGGCACAATGGGACCCCCTTAGGTGCCCAAGTCCCAGCTGTAAATCCCTGAGTGCCCCATGCAGCTCTCATCAAATCCTAGAGGCACGCACATGTTTGCTGCCTAGTGTGCCTAAAGGTACAGAAGGGACTTTTGCCTGTTCTGATGATGAAGCAGGGACTCTCAACATGGGCTTTTGTCAAGCCTGTGGAGGTAAAGTTGCTTTCTGCAGCAGCCTGCTTATTAAAGCATTCCTCCAGACTGTAGGAAACAGGACTTCAAACTCTTCGTAAAGGAAACTTGCTCTTGTATCTCCATTGAATGATTGTTTTGATTCCTAGGACAGGAGGGTAAGGTATAAACTTGGGCTTGATGTAAATATTTTATTGAAACTGAAACAATTTTACCAGTAGAGACTGAGTAGCCCACAGGTGTGGTGTGGAGATAGGTCTCTCTCACAAGGGCTGGATCTGAACCCAAGTTGAACTAAAAGGTTATTATTCCATCAAATTCCACCTCTGTCTCAAGAATTCTGTGAGAAAGAAAGTTGCAGGCTAAAATCATACCAGGAAAAGGGTTCAAGATCTGAAATCCTTTGTGCATCCAAACCTAGCACCTCTGTCTCTCCTTTTCAGTTCGTCTGGCTATTGTAGAAAGCTCCTCTCAGCATACAATCCTACAAGTTCCAGTGTTTCATTCTCCATGCACCGTGTGTGGATCCTGTGTGACAGACAGAAATGTGGGTCCTTTCCTTCATGAAGCCTTTAGAGTTTTTCTTTTTTTTTTTTTCTTCTGAAATATTTTTTCCATTTAGTCACAGAATCTTTTTTTCATTAGTTGGTTAATGGCATAAAGAAACACTGCCTGGTTTAACAGGGCTCATTCTCTAGTGCTTTGAGGTGTGTGGAACTATTTACATCCAAACAAAGTAGTTCGGATAGCTGAGCTGTCTAATTCATCCATGTTTATGCATCACTTGTCCTGCAAGCTCTTGCATACTTTCTTAACTTCATTATCAAGAGTATCCCATTAAACTCTGTATTTCAAATACAAATGTTAGGTGCGTGTTGAAGTTTCTCTGTGACTAGAACCTATGAAAGGTACAGATCATTAGCAACAGGGCTGACATATCCAGAATTCACAGACAACTGCAAAGTGTCTGTTCTTTCTCCCTTCCTCCCCTTTCTTTTTCTTTCGTCAAGTGTTTTTTTCTCCTTCTGATACAGAGCTATGTAACACTTCCATTGTCTTTTTATAAATACGTGCTCCAACAAAGATGCTCGTGCTACCCTGCTTAAAAGCAGACATCCTGGGAAGATAGGGGACTTAGAGTGGTTCAGCTTGTCTTCATTTGGCTCAGGCTCAGATAAAAAGTCTGTGCTGACTTAGCCTACGTACTTTTTTAAGGAAAAAGGACAGTTTTGGCAGGTGGCATTAGGAACTGGGACCAGCACACAGGACTGGTGAGCCATGGTGTTGGTTCTTGTATTTTCCTGTTGTTTGAAGGTGTGTGAGACCCTAAGGGATCTCTCGGTTGGTCGTAATTTCTGGGTAGAAGCTGCAGGTGAAGCATAGGAATAAATGTACACAGGAGTTGAGTTCTATTTCTGCCCCCAACAAACCTGCTGTCTAAGCTCTCTTACAGGGAATGCCTGTGGCTCCTGACACTGGCCTGGGTTGTGATGTGCTTCATTAAAAGAGGACAGTGAGAATTTGAGGTCCACAAAGAAGGACAGGGCTGTCCTGGCAGCACCAACACTCAGGTTAATATGACATTCTTGTCTTATATGGGTGGAGATGAGCTGGGATCTGTTGGATGCTGCAGCATCTGGTGCTGAGGAGCAGTGTAGGATCAGTGAGAAGTGCAATGCTCCAGAAAATATTGGGGCTTAAGGAGCTATCTTTCCATCCCTGTTTTAGGAACTTTCAGTTAGGCAAGCAAAGGGAAGGGAAGTCGCTTTCAAAATTAACTGAAAGCTTTTCTAAATACATCTTAAAGTGTGTAAATTAGTGTTACAAGAGAGCTGATACTCCTACCTTTAGTACCTTGTTACAGTCTCAGTGAAGGTAGCAGAGTTGAGGAAGACGAGTATGATTTACCCTGATAGTAGGAGTATCTTTAAAAAAGAACTAGAGCTTGTTAAAGATTAGCTCCCTTAACTTTATCTGCTCCAGATGCACTGCAAGCAACTAAGTCATTACAATTAAGCACATCACCCTGAACCCTTTTGATTGTAGTTAAATCATCAGCTGCTGGAGAACCACTGAAACTTGGATGCTGGTCGTGGCAAGCTGCAAGCTCCCAGGGTTCACCACTTAAAGGCTTGTTGGTCAAGAGCAGGCTACCAAAGTGATGGGGAAGGGCCAGTACAAATAATGCAAACTTCTGAAGCGCTGGCCTGCCTTGTTCCCTGCTTGATTCAAAGGTCTTGAGAAGTACAAAGTGCTTGCATGTATATTGTGTAGAATATACATG
Organism: Apus apus; assembly: GCF_020740795.1. Classification (NCBI taxonomy): domain Eukaryota; kingdom Metazoa; phylum Chordata; class Aves; order Apodiformes; family Apodidae; genus Apus; species Apus apus. The sequence goes on from NC_067283.1 coordinate 135,736,578, forward strand.
TTGCTTTTGTTTAATGCAAAGTATTAACACTGGATCTTCAAATGGGATAAAGATGTGGCTGTTGTTCAGCAGGGGACAGGAATATCTGCCTTCCCTCCTTTTGTCTCTTTGGCACTGCTGTGGTTGTTTATTTAAAGGAACAAAACTCTCATTTCTTTTCCTTCTTCAAGACAACAGTCTAGAATCTTAACTAGTGCAGCCAGAAGGGTGATGTGCTGCTCAGCTCCTTTTCCCTGTGAAGAACTGGAGCAGCACAGTGTCCGTAGGTGGTGTGTTGTGAAAGACTGGGAGAGAGACGAGCAAAAAGGAGAATAGAATTCTAAGCTGTAATTTTGGTTGCTGCTACAGCTTTGGCACTGTGTCCATCCATTTATTATGAAATAATTATGATGCTTTATTATGAAATCCCCAAATCTCAAATTTCAGTTTCTTTCTACACGGTCAGGTGCTGATATCCCTAAAACAAAGTGCAGCCTTGCACTTTTGAAGCTTGTTGAAGCTTTGTTGATGTATGGTGATATCTCCATCAAGGCATTTTGGGTTATTTTTATCACTGAATGTAAACTACAAAGAAAATAACTTTTTTTTTTTTCCTCCCCCCTCATGTGACCTTTCTCATGAAGCTTTTGGTCAGTGGAATTCAGAGATCAAGTGTCTTTCTTGTATATTCTCCTCTTTCAGTCTATGGATTGTTTAAATGCTGTAAATTAATTCAAACAATTAGTAAAAACTAAACTTTCCAGCTGTCACAGATACTGTATATTGATTGATATAGAACTGGAAAGGAATATCTTACGACTTTTAAAATGTAAAGCTTATGGAATGTTTTATATGCTCTTCCATTTCCTATGAATTGAGACAAGATACAAACAGGAATGTTTGTGCCAAAGTTTGTGACAAGCCGTCTTTCTGGCAAACAAGGAACCTTTATGTATAAATAGTGTGCTTTTATATTAAGGAAATAGCTTATGTAACTTAATAGTGTTGCAACTGGGAGAGGGGTTTGATAAACTGTAAATACAGTTATTTTATTTTTTGTACATTTTTAAGAAGGAAAAAAAAATAAATATTCCTATGTATGAGATAAGATTTCTGTTGCTGTGGGGTGTATCAGTGCATACTGGGGATTGAGTTCCTGTTTCTGGGCCCAGAAAACTTTCTGAAAATAAGAAAAGAGAAGTTCATGCTACCAAAAACCGAGAGACTGAGCAGAACCCCGAACCAAAACATGAGTTTGATGCCTGGCCTGGTAGGCAGTGGGGAGCTCAGTGGATGTTGTATACCTGGACTTCAGTGAGGCCTTTGACACAGTCTTCTTTAAGATGCTCACAGAGGAGCAGACAGTGAGGCAAACTGACAACTGTCTGGATGGCTGGGCCCAGAGGGTGGTGAGCACTGGCACAAAGTCTGATTGGAGGCCAGTGACCAGTGGTGTACCCCAGGGGTTAATACTGGGTCCAGTCCTGTTCAGTATCTTCATTAACAATCTTGGTCACATGCCAGAGTGTGTACCTTCAGCAAGTTTGCAGGTGACACTAAACTGGAAGGAGTGGCTGATAGACCAGAAGGTTGTGCTGCCATCCAGAGGAACCTCAACAGGCTGAAGAAATGGGCCAACAGGAACATCATGAAGTTCAACAAAGGGAAGTGCAAAGTTCTGCACTTGGGGAGGAACAATTCCATGCACCTGTACATGCTGGGAACTGCCCAGCTGGAAAGCAGCTCTGCAGAAAAGGACCTGGGAGTTTTCCTGGTGGAAAACAGGTTGCATATGAGGCACCAATGTGCTCCTGCTGAAAAGAAGGTGAGATGTCTGCTGGGCTGTGTGAGGCAAAGTATTGCCAGGAGACTGGTGGAGGGGATCCTTCCCTATTGAGGCCACACCTGGGAGTACTGCACTGAGTTCCGGGCTCCCCAGTACAAAAGTGACATAGAACTGCTGGACAGGGTCCAACAAAGGGCCAAAGGATGATTAAGGGACTGGACTCTCCTATGAGGAGAGGCTTGGAGAGTTGGGACCTGTTCAGCCTGGAGAAGGTTTCACAGATCTATCAGTGTATATAAATACCCAAAGGGAGGGTGCAAAAAGGATGGAGCTAGGCTCTAGAGTGGTGCCCAGTGCTAGAACCAGATGCAATGGGCACACACTGAAACACAGGAGGTTCTGTGTGAACATCAGGTAACATTGTATTGTGAGGGTAGCCAAGCACTGGCACAAGTTGGGAGGTTGTGGAGGTGCTGGGGGTTGGACCAGCTGACAGTCAGAGTTACCTTCCAACTTCAACCATCCTGTGATTCTGTTACATGATGGAGTGTCCTGGAAATCCAGCTGGAAGTGCTGGCACTAACAACCTCGTGAGCCCAGGACACCTGGGAAGAGATCTTCATGCACATCTGCTCCTGCTGCACCCTGTGCTGGCCATGTCTCTTGCAGTAAACCACTTTCATCAACCACTTTATTGTCTGCCAGATGACTTTTTAAACAAGAATCCAGGAGTTGAGAAAATCTAAGTAAGTAAGGAATTACTTGGGAATTAGAGCATTTAACTTGCCAAAGGAGGGCTGCCCAAGCAGTGATGGAGCAGTCCTGTCTTGCTGTGGGTTGGAGAAGTTCAGCACTGACACTTTCCTGCTGAGGACAAGTCCCAGGTGGGGCAAGCTGCCATGTGAGAGCCAGCCCCTGAGCCCTACTCCTTTGTGTCAGGCAGAAAACACCTGGGCAATCAGGAAGGAAGTCAATTCACCTGAATGTCTTGGTGGTGAAGAGCTGGCTGCAAGAGCCCAGCTTTCTCCAGCCCAACCCCATCAGAGCAAAATTCATCCACCTGTGTCCAGCTCTTTCACAGCCACTGGAGGTTTCAAGAAAATTACTTTCCCTGTGTACTTAGCATTTTCTAATCATTTTGAGAAGTATCTCTCAGCTGTTTGTCTGTGGCACAGCAGCTGGGCTAGACACTGCCTGCTGCATGGAGTGGTGAGTAAGACTGACTAACCAAGAGTGGGAGAGGTCTTCCCAGATGCACTGGAAACCAGAGACCACCATAAGCTCTTTGCCCTGGCGATGGTCTTCAGCACAGCCCATGTTCATGGAATCATGGAATTGTCAGAGCTGGAAGGGACCTCTAGAGATCATCTAGTCCAACTCCTCCACTAAAGCAGTATAGTCCAGAGCACATTACTCAGGACTGCATCCAGGTGGGTCTTGAGTATCTCCAGAGACGGGGACTCCACAACCAGGGAGGCAGTCTGTTCTAGTGCTCTGTCACCCTCACCATAAAGAAGTTTTTCCTCATATTTAAATGGAACTTCCTATGTTCCAGCTTGTGCCCATTGCCATTTCTCCCCCACCAGCCTGCCTGCAGTTGTCATCTGAGCTACAGCAGAAACCAAAAGCCATCTGTATATAGTGCTGTGTATAAATATATAAAATGGTGGCTGCGGGACAGGCTGCAGTTTGCTGGTGCTGGTAGCCCCCATGGACAAGCTCACAGCTCCAGGTACCATCCCCAGCACTGCAGCTCCTCTGTCCAGTGGGATTTGGGGAGTTTCGTGGGTGCTTTGCTTGGATGAGCATTGTGTGGTGTGGCTGGACCAGCTCCCACAGAGCTCTTGAATCACTTTTCCCAGGCACTGTCTGAAATAGGCATTTAATAGTGTTCTCTAGGAAGTAATTTCACTGAGTGGCTCTTAAAATGCATAGGGTTTAACAGCTGAGTGGTTGGAAGTGCTCTGTCTGCGAGGCAGTGGAAGAAGTGTGCCAGTTGATGGGGACTGCCCAAAGGCATTGATGTGCAGTTCCACCAACAGGCTGGGGGGTTTTAATCTCAAGAAGAAATAGGCAATTGTTTCAGTTACCTTCTAGTGGGATTTATACTACTTATAGTATCCCAGTACTAATCCCAACTCCAAATTTAACACAGGTGAAAGTGTGAGGAGCTTCAGGAGCCGAGGAGTGTGAGCCAGCCCCACCAGGGCCTGACTGGGGCTGGCAGGAGCCCCACTGCCAGGAGCCCCACTGCCCCACAGCAGGCTCTGCTGCTGCCCCACAAGCCCTGTCTGGGAGCAGCTGAATGCTGCTACCACCTGCCAACCCCTGCTCCCTGCACACACCCTGCCCCCTCAATGGTGTGCTCATCATTTGCAGATAAAAAAACACCCTAAACATAGAGAGGGATTTATCTATGGCAGGGAAAACTCCCATCAGCCAGCTGAGCTGGCCTCTCCAACCCCAGAGGACCAGGGCTCTCAGCCTTGTTGTGTCCTTACTTTGCTTTTATAAACCACTCTGCCCCGTGCCCGACTGCTGGCTTTAGCTGCTGGAGAAAAAACTATTAGCAGTGGAGAGCCCAGCTGTGCAACGTGGCAGCACAGCACCCTGCCGTGGCCTAAGCCCCTGCTAAACCCTCCAAATTAGCTTGCCTGGCTACTGCCCTTTTGCCCGTGGCAGGGAGCAGGCCAGGAGCTGTGAGGAGAGCAGGAAAAGGCTTCTCTGAAGTTTGCTCACCAGACCATGGGGCTACGCGTGGCTTTAAGGCTCTGGTGTGAAGGGAGTAAGAGTGCATGGCACATCATAGCTAGCTGCAGCAGAATATTTATTAGTAGGAAAGAACATTTAGGGGATTTCAGTAGGAGAATTTGTTTGAACCGTCAGTATCCACCTTACATTGGTTTTCATCAAGATTGTTACATATTTATGTAAGAAAACAAAATAATTCATATTTAGGTGCAATCAGGAATTCCAGTATGAAAAAGCACCATGTCACAAAACAGTTTACGATACAAAAGTCTTCAAAATCTAACATTTAAAAACAATATTTGTTCAACAGTAATAACAATACAGTAAAAAAATCCTTATTTCCCTTCAAACAATACTGCTTATATATTTTGGCACTGAAAAAGAAACTATCACAAATGCGCTTTTTTAACCACACAATGCTGTTTTGTGTCTAGATAACAAGGAAAAACATGCTTTTGAAGTCAGTCATTTTACCAGCTGCAGTTTGAACTGCTTTCTGTGTTAAAAAGAAAAGAAAACAAAACAGAAAGAAAGAAACACCTCCTAAGCTGCAGCATATCTTGTCTTTTGTCCCAGGATATGATCTGGAGAAGCATCTCCCTCAGACTCAATCTCTTGACCAAGTCAACCCTGCCTGAAAGGCTGGATCTGAGTCTTGCTTCCCTCTCCAAACCCAAAAAGAGATGTAGACCCCCTCCCAAGTGGTCCCATCTTTTAGGGATTGACCCCAAATTCTTGCTATATTGAGCACCCCAATAAGATTCTGATCCCAAAATGCTCTGCTTAGGCTTTTCCTTAATTGCTTAATTTGTCACAGTTTTAGTTAATTCATTTTAAACTCACTTCCACAAAAGCTCTTAAAACTTGAACCCATCATTTTTGTCCTGGTATAGCCAGCAGTCTCAATGAAAACAGAGTGTGCACATGGGTGAGCTGAGGGGTAAGGAAGCTTGACACTGGGGCCAGCAGGGTGCTGCAAGGGCACCCCTGGCTGGGTTTGCTCCTGGGGCCAGAACTGGCACCCAGCACCAGAGGGAGAAGCTTGAGTCAGAGAGGGAAATACAGACTACTAGACTTTTCAGGAAGAATTAGGTTGCCACTCAACACTGACACCTATTAAAATGACAATGCAGGTACTATGCTCTGGGTGAAACACTGGCACCTGTGTGCAGCTACCACAGCCCTTGAAAAAAGGCTGGTTCTAGTGAACATGCAGTCATTAGTGCTATCTCTAAAAGCTGAACAATAACAAAAAATAATAATTTTAAATCGTTTTTACACCTTACATCAAAGATGCCACTACAAGAACACAATAATATCACACCTTAATTAGTACAGTATTAAAAATGCAAACCAATGCTGGTAAGACTCCCATACATTCTGCATATCATATGTACAGAAGAGAACAGCTTCTTGAGAGGAGAGGATAGTCACAGAGAGACAATATTCTGTTTTGTTTTGTTATTTTTTTCTGAGCACATTGCGTAATACAAATACATTATCAGCATAAGAAAACTTTACTCTGACCAGTTCAAGAAAGGTCCAAACTGGAAGTTAATAGCAGGGGGAACAGTGCACGTGCTTGGAGTGCCACAAAACACACACAACCCTCCACCAAATTCTGTGTCTCCTCCAATGGCCTGATCATCTCTTTCCACTTTACCAGGTAGGTTTAACACACTGCACCGTGGGTAAATGCTCCCAAACATGCAACAGCACCGGGACAAATCCCCAGAGCTGCCTGTGGTCTCCCCGAGGCAGCTCACCTCTAGGTATCCTTTCCATGGGCTTTGCCTGGTTGACAACTGGCTGGAGACCCAGAGTATCTATCACCAGATGAGCTTACAACAAAACTGCGGGGAAAAATCAACACGTCACCATAGCTATAGTCAACTACACGCAGGACACTAGCAATTCTAGACAGCCGTAAGAAAAATATGCAAACTAAATTCATTGAATCCATAGTTGTCCCTCTTTTCTGAGTTGTAAAAATCTTCCTTAAGATATGTAGGTTTGCTTGCAAAGCGTTCATCTAGAGAGGTATCCGATTTTGCCAAGACACGGGGATGCTGAACTCTGTGCTGCTGCTGTTAGTCTGCCTGCAGCAGCTTATTTAAAGCTAGATTTAGTATCTCTAGTCTGTGCTGCAATGTGGAAACAGCCTAAGAGAACAGAGACAAGAAAGCTGTCCCTGTGGAATGGTTATGGACTTCATGGGAACTCGGATCCATTCAGCTTTTGGCCATGGTTTATCTCATTTTATTTGTCTCTACAGCATGAAAAGTATCTGCCCAAATGTACACAAATGTGTAGCTATTTACTTTTGCATCCACCATATAATTCACTCAGCAATAGTTAAAATTGAAAAGGTATCAAGTACTTCTATCAGAAGAGGAGAATATTGGTCTCCTCAGGATCAAGGGCAAAACAGAACAGAATGTAAAAATATAAAGTACAAGACTTCTCAGACAGAACTGAAGTGAGCAAGTGGAAGAGAGAAGCATATTGAAATGCATCTCAATCTGTCTCCTTGTAGCAAATGTGCAGACAAAAACCATCCCTAATGTAATTAAGCACTTCATTTTTACCAGGCACAGTGAGCCCACCTTGCTAGCAATTACTTGGGCAGCTCTTGGGATAACTGTGACTTTTGCTACCATGTGAGCTAAACAACTGGCAGGGCTGAATCTAAAAGGATCCAAAATGAATAAATAAATAATGAACACAAGTAAAACACAAATTAGGAAATCAAATCAAACAAAATAGCAAACAAACATGATCTTGTAGAGCATCACCTGATCCAGTGGAAGCCTTCCCTGCTCACTGCAGAGGGGTTAGACTAGGTGACCTTTAAAGGTCCCTTCCAACCTAGACTATTCTACAGTTCTATGATTCTATGATTCATATGACTAATATGGAGCACAATGTCTTCATCAAGCTTCCTTAGATCCTTATCAGATTGAAACTCTGGTGTGTTTTTTCTTTTTTCTTTTTCTCTCAGTTACTAATAAAAACTACTTGGTTGCCCTGGAAATGGGAATAAGCTAATGACAGGAAATAAAAAGGTGGTGGTGCAGGGAATTGCAAGTTCTCCCCCAAACAACCGCGTAGGACCCATTAATCTTCTCTCTGAGCACAGCCAATTAAAAACACAAACGAAGCTTAGAATTTAAGAGGATTTTCTCAGGTGGGTTTACTAATCACCATCATTCCGTTTGGTGGGGGAATGTGAGGCTAACCCTGATACTGCTGAAACCCTAGTCCCCAAGGAGGAGAGAACCAGAGGTCATCCCCTTGACACGTGTTTTTGACAGATGGCAGGAACAGTTTCTGCCTGACATTACTGTGCCAAAATTATCTCTTGGTCCACAGCATCTTGGTGCTCCAGGCAGCATCTGGGCACTGCACTCTGAGTAGTAGGAAGATACTGCTCCTGCCTGGAAGAAATCAGCTCGCCAAGGAGTAAACCATAGGAGCTGAGAGCAAGCAACAGTCAGGTTCAGTCTGCAGTGCATCAGCAAACATTGTTCCAGAGGTTCAGTGTGTTCTTGACATGTTTAATACTTCCACTACTTAATTAAAGGAAATAAATAGTGTGGTTGGCATGGTACACACATGAGGGCCAAAGGCTGGGAACTGAATCAGAAGCTGTTCCATTTAAGTGCATCAAGCCTGACTCCTCCAGATGTCAGGGGCTGGTGTTTGTTATTCCTTCACGGGGTGGGTAGGGATGGCAACCAGGAGGTGGGCACAAAGCCTTGGAGAGCTGGACACCCTGAATGCATGCCCTGGGAAGGTGGGAACATTTTTGGTATAAGGTCAGGGCAAGAGGGGAAGATGTAAAATGTGTCTCAGCTGCACAGTAAGGGAACACTAAGTGGCCATCACATTCTTTGGGATCTGGGAAGCACTCAACAGGCTGAAAAAGCTCAGATGACCACCTCTGTGCAGGACCCAGAGTCCCAAGCCTCAGCACAAGTGGGAATGAAGCAGCTCTTTTTTGCCTTGTTTATTGTGTATTAGTCAGCATCGTACATGTGATAGCTCAATCCCAGCTATACATATTAAAATAACACTTATGACCTGTGGGAGCAATGAGGAAATAAAATCTGGACATTGCAAGAATCCCCTCACATCTGGCCTTTCCAACTGTTACTTGTTAAGATATGGAGATATGGAGAGTATAGCTGAAAAGCTTTATGTCTTATCCTGTCAAAATACCCTCTCCTGAAACAGTTTCTGAGTATGGATGATTCGGAAGCAACAGCAGCAAAAGCCAGGCTGGAAGAAGTAGTTCTGCAAGATGAGACACATAATAGGGATGGTTTCTGCAAGGGATGAGGAAATAGGCTTTGCATCCAACTGATCATTCTACTGCTCTGAATGCCAGAGGCACCTAACAGCTTCTGCAGCCTTTCAGTGATGGTCCTGCTCTCTAGTGTCACTGTTTTCCATGCCAGTTTACAAACCTTGCTGCTTTTTACCTCCATGTGCTTAAGACATAGCTGTTCTCACCTTCCCCAGGCTGCAAAATGGCACCTAGGCTTTGAGAGTTGGATGGAGCTTTCCCTTCTTGTCTGCTGTGACCAGGAAGGAAGGTCCTGCAGACAATATTTTGTCATCAGTTACACTTAAGAAATGCCACATGCTTTTCCTGGGAGCTGCTTGTTCAGTTTCTAACCAGGGCATGCTGAGCAGCTCTGGTCCTTATATATAAGAAAGAGCAGAGTTATTCTACTTCTGCAGTGGCATGTTCATGCTAAAGGTATTTCAAAGTGTATTTTGTTGGTGCGTCAGGCTGAGTACACAGCAGGCAGAGCTGCTCAGCTAAAAGGTGCCATTTCTGGCCCGGTGCTATCTCAGAGCACATCACACCACGAGTCTGACATGTCACTGCTTTGTATCTTATCTGTCTACTGCACAGTCAATGGAAAACCCTGCACGCAGCTCCCAGTGTTGCTTGACTGCCTGAGCTTGCCAAGTTTCTCTGCCTTTCTAAGCACAAGTTCTGCCCGTGACACCAAGGAAACCGTCACCCCCAACTCTCAGATTCCTACATCAGATCCCACTCAGTCAGACCCAGAGCAAAGAGTGCATCTGAACGCTAGTGCAAAGGACAGGTAAAATGCTCATCTCCACTAGTCTTCCTCCAGTTACCTGATGCCTAATTCCTGTGCCCAAGAACCATCTCATCACAGGAAACCCAGGGAGCACCACAACAGAGAAAAAAAGGAGGTTCTGGAGAAGCAGGTGTTCAGGAGAGGTCTTGGCCAGCCCTCCCCTCTGCTTGTTTTGCTTGGTGCTCACACACTGGGTTTCAAAAGGAAACTCCTTTGTAGGATGCCTCTTTAATCCTGACCCTGCTATATTACTATGATGCTGCATCCTCACCAGTGTTGCTAAAAAAAAAAGGAAAACAAAAATAAGATAGTTTTAAAAGAAGGGAGACAGCTGAGCTTGGGGAATTCATTCCAAGGCAGGGGATTCCCTCCCCACCTCTGCGTGTCCCCAGGGACCTGCCAGTTGTCACCGTGTTCCCCAGTTCACATGTACTGGGAGACACAGGGACACAGCCTTGTTCTCACTCGGCTTAAGCTGGGGATTAGGGCTCAACATCAAGTTACCGCAGTTCAGCGAGTTCCCATGAGTCAGCTGAGCTGAGGTTTCAGCCCATGCGTGTGCTTCCAGCACACAGCAAACTTAACCTGGTCAGCAGTGAAAGAAAATTAAGCTAAGCTGCATTATTGCACATTTGCCACCAGTGAAGAGAGCACACGAGGAAAAGTCCAGGGAATCAGCACCCAGGGGCAGCTATTAAACTGCAGGGACTCGGTCCTGTGTGAACATTTCTTGTGCCAGTGTGCAATACTTCTGCACATAGACCTTGTCCTGCTACAGAAGCTGCACACTCCTGGCTTACTGTTTTCAGCAGCAGTGTCTAGAAGATGTGGAGGTCATGCTTTAAAACAGAGAACAACAAAGTACAAAATAGCCCAACAATAGGTAAAAATCCTACAAGCTCCTGAGCATAGCAAGAGGAACAGCACAGCCCCAAGTACATCAGAAATACCCACTGTTATGAGCTCACAGGACTTTCTTCAGCCCCTCTCAAACCATTAGTGCCCACAAAAACACATACTTGCTGGTTTTACAAGTGTTGTGTTCCTGTTTCCCTTCCCAAAGCACCCTAAACCAAAGATAGGCTGCTGCAGATCACACAAGCCATAGTCCTCACTTCTCATCTTCTGGCCCAGAGTTTGGCAAACTGACTGGGAATGCTGGAGAAATGGGGCTGGCATTTTCCATGGACTCAGTCTGCGAGTGGGATATATTCATTAATTCATTAGGAGAACATGTAAGTTAAGGTTACCTCTTTCACATCCAACTAATACTGGATAATGCTTCTACAAAATGAAGAGGTGATGTGAAATAGTATGTGCTGTCTGCCACCCTTCCTGTACAGGCACGTTGCTAATGGATCGCTTGGAAGTGTCTAACTTGCTGTGCTATTTTATACAGGATCAGTCATTTTGTCTTCAAATGGTTTACGAAGGCAGTTATGCTTGCAAATGCAAATGGAAGCAAAAGAGAAAATTCCAATTGGAGGGGCAGCGTGTCCCTGCTTTCCTGCTGATCCAAGGTCTGCAGATGCTCCTATCACCACTCCAGCTATGGATCACTTTTGAAGTACATGCAAAGGCAGAGAAGGAAAGGGGTGGTTAATAATTTAAAACTATACCAATCCACAGTGGCAGTCAGGTAAAAGAATAACCTTAATTCACTCTGTAAATGTTTGTACAACAGTCTTATCTCCAGCTATGTCCTCTGCAGCTGTAGGCTAGTTCTTATTCTTCCAGATTTTGTGAACTGTGGAAAGAATTACATCTCTGCTGGCCTGGGGTCATATCGCAGGTTGTGTTTTCAAACACGTGTTGTGCAGGATCGACACGTGAAGCAAGCCTGGCCCTAAAACTACTGAGCAAAAACAACTGGAAAGATTAGGTTCTGGGCCAGGAATCTCTTATAAAACTAAAAAGAGATGGAATGCAGTCATCTAAATAAAAGACAATGTTTTAAAAGTTTCAGTCACATGCAGCTGCTTTCACAACATGAAGATGGAGATGCGGAAGGTACCCAAGTTCATCTTCAGTAAATGCCAGCTTCTGCAGGTCTGTGCTGCTTTAGGTCTGGATGTCTGCATTAAACCCAGACATGAGAAGCTCAGAAGGGGTCCTCTAGTGTCACCCAGCCCTGCCTGTGCAGGTGATGGTGGTGATGGAGCATCCTGGGAGTGGCTGGGGCAGTGGGATAGGTTGTTCCTGCCTGACAGAGGGGGTGTTGGTCAGTGTGTGCCCACTGACCTTCCTGCAGCAATCCCCAGCAGGCTGGCCAGGCTTGTCCTGCTGATAAACAACCCTCAAAGTGCTTGAGAGGGAACGTGGCTTTGAATATATATGAGCTGATGGGTATGGGAGAGAGGGCCAGAACCTCTTGCAGAAAATTACCTTGAAGAAGGTAGACAGGAGCTCTCCTTTGAAGGGTTATATTTGTGCACAGTATGTCTAATTAAGATTAGGGAGAAATAGTTACAGAACTTTTCAGAATTGGCGCAAAATTTGCCAGTGATTCTTGTAACAGCTAAAACCAGTAGGTATTGACAACTCTTTGGGCCTGTGGTTGGGGCTCTTTTGCTTTCTCACTTCCTCTCGACACCCCTCTGATTAATATAATGGGAATATCTCATCAACTGAATTTCTGTGATCATTTGAGACAAAGGAGTGTGCCTGAAGGCATTTATTGAGTGTAATTAGCCACTGACAATAATTTTAGTACAACTGATTAGCAAAGTTTTTTTCAATTTATTTTTATTTTATTTTAATATGCTCTGCACTTCATACCTGGCAAAGCAAATGGTATGGAAAATTAAGTCTAGGATTTTTTTCTATCAGCTATTGTACATGCTAGCTCGTGTTCAACAAAAAATTATTCACACTCAGCTGCTTTTTCATCACTTCTAATTCGTACTTAGCTAATCATCATCTGCAAAGCAGACTTATTTTACTTAGTTTATTTTAAATTAAGGCTACTGGGGATTAGCATCTACAAGGTCACTTGACAAAACGCCAACCTTGCCTGTCAGACAAAGGTTACTCTAACAAGCTCACAAATTCCCAACGAGCACTGCCTACATGGGTACCTCTCCAACAGGATCACAGGGCAGACTTTAGTTAATGACAGATTAATGCCAATTTAGTCAGCATAATGCCTTCTGTTGCTAAAGCTTTTCTGTTGCAGCAGCACTTGTAAAGTCCCTAAGAAATCCCACAATGTGTACTAGCTTTGCATACAGTAACTTTGACCAAAGGATAAAGTTTTGCAGCAGCAAATTTCAGAACTCCTGCATCTAGGTGAAAAGATAAACATTCAACATTTCTCCCAGGAGCTGATTTTTTTTTGTTTGTTTTAATTTATATATATATATAAATATACCACAAAGCGTACCATTTCCTCATTTCAGTACACGTTTTTTAACTTTACTAAAATAAATGAAATATAAATGCTACAATTTTATGTTTAAAACGAGTTTTGATGACAGCCTTCCCCTAAGGGGCAGTCCCAGAAACTCCTTTAGCTACGTGGAGAGAGACAAGAACACCCCCAAAACTTCGTACTACGCAAGAGCATCCAGAGCAGCAGACGTGCCTCAGCTGGAGCTGCGTGTCCGTGAGTTCCTCATGTGAACGCCCACTCGCCTTAGTAGAAACTGCTTTATTACTAACCTGAAAATTTCACATTCAACATGCATCTCCCTTAAACTCAATGTCAAGACCCAGTTTTCCATATCTGTGTCTGCCTTTGCTGATCCCAAACGGAAAGAGGTATCGTCAGTTGTGGATCAGGACTGCAAATTGCTGAGTTTTCAGATAAAGCCATATGAATCAAACACTGTAAACCTAGGAAAACTGTCCATCTTTGCTTTTTCCCTACTCCTTCATGACCTGTAAAATGTTCACAGCATTGAAACAATGAGGTGTGGGAGCAGGGGTGCGGCCAATACACCTCACACCCATTTTGTACCTCATCCTGATCCTGTCTTTGACCTTAACTGGTGCCTCCTGGACAGGAGAGGAGGTTCCAGGTGAATCCTACCCGTCACAACCCCTTTGGTTCAACCTCTACTACACTTTCAGGTCCTGCGGGTGAATACTCAGCTACTAAAGCATCAATCTAAAAATCTGTGAGTGTGTCTTGCTGCCAAGGGTTTTGTTGTTGGTTTCCTCCTTCTCAATGCATGCTTTCCAAAACAGGTATGTTAAAACATAAAACAAAACAAAATCTTTAAAACAATTATAACACCACAATATCTGTTTAAAACAGTACTGCCCGTGCTCTGGACAAATTGTTAAGAGCAATTCAGCATTCTTACATTAATCCACAACAAAAGAAGCTATAAGATGCCACAAAAGAAGGCATAATTGGCCATACAGAGGCAACACTACCATGAATGTTGTTTGGCAAGGAAAAAAAAAAAAAAAGCAGATACATAATTCATCCAAAGGACAGGTTCAGAACTGCCCGGCGCTGCTGGGATCACACTGCAGGAGACGCACTATGGACGGGTCGCTCTTGGCGCCTCGGATGAACTCTTCCAGAGAGAGTTTTCCTAGAAAAGAAACGTTTGCTTAGCACACGTGGTGGGTTGCAGCATACTTGCCAAGCCTCTGGACAAGCACAGTGAAAGGAAGGAAGCCAGGGAAGCCCAAGGAAAACCCCTGGGAAAGCAACCCTGCAAGGCAAAGCCCTGCCTGCCTGCACCCCACTGTCTGTGGTGGCTAAATGAGGAGTGGTGGGTTTGCGGTGGCCTCCCCATGTGGGCAGGACACCCTAACTACCCAACACAAGGGGCAGATGTGGTGGCCCATCTGGTGCCTGGAGGGTGCCTACCATCACGGTTGGTGTCCATCTGACGGAAGATCTTCTCTGTCCTCTTCTCTGGTGTTGACTCATCTTCTGGCATCTTCATTACAGAAGAAACCATCTTATAGATTGCCTGTGAGATATGACAGGAGCAAAGAGCTGGTAAGAAACATGTTATCTTAATGCAGAGGTCTCATTATCTCGTGGTGACAGAAATAGCCAGAAAATATCCCAGGAACACTGGCTGGGACCTGCTGTCTGGATGCTGAAGGCAGTCGGGTGGCACCAGTGCACGCAGCTGCCCTCAGCAGGATGCTCATTTATGAAATGCTGTTTCCTTATTTAGTCACAGTCAAACACCATCTGGGTTTGGACCGAGGTTACATTTTTCCTTATGAAATCAGTCTTCAAGTGAATTTATCACTTGTACAGCACGCCAGGCACTCACAGCTCCCAGAGCCTGGAGGAATGGTAAGACCGCTGAGGTCTTGTCCTGCACTGTGGTGTGCCTCTGTGCCTCAGCCACCCAGGCTCCATCCTCCCTTCCCTCATCCCCTCACCCTGCCTTCTCTTCCCCCCCTCTTGTTTCTCTCCCTCCTTGGTCCCCATCCTGCTCACGGGGAGGGCAGCAACTCACTCCCTGAATTTGTTGTGTCTCACAGATAATGAAGACTTGGTCATCAACAAGGTGGCCTTTTCCTTGGGGATTGGTGTGTGCACACAGCTAAAAACTCCATTCACAATTTGTTCCACAGAGAGCAGAGGTTATGGTCCCACATGGCACTGGTGCCACCTGTAGCTGTTCTCTGCACAGATAAATCCATTGGTCATGTATGGTATTAGCCACCCCTCAAAGAGAGGTAATGCTGATACTTAAACAAGGATGAGTAGTCATCTCTGAACTGGTTATCCAAATGCTGCCTGTAAACATGATCATGCAGTTCCAGTACACAAGAATTCCTTGTGTCAGGTATCTCCACGGTGTGGCACAGCTGGAAGAGAGCAGCAGCCAGACAGCCACAAATGGTGGCCTTGGGGGAGCCTCTTGGCTGCATGGAGAGGCAGCACATCCCAATCCCAGCCCAAGGCAGCATGGCCCTGGTCTGACCAGCTCCTTCTGCTTCCCTTGCATCTTGTTGGCCTCTGGCTGATAGGCACTGCACGGGGCATTACTCTGCCCTCCAGACCTGGTCTGTAAATGTGCATTGATTTCTTCCACAGATTCAATTCTTGTTTCCCCCCCAACATAGCATCTGCAGCAGTCAGTTCACAACTTTGTGCAGACCTGATTGCTTTAGCTGTTTGTTCTCTGCTTCCTCCTGCTCTGGGAGGGGGTCCTTGGTGCAAGCCCAACGTCTCTCACTGGATCTCCCTTCTCCCCTTTTCCCACTCCTGAAGGCACCCTGCCTAGCATGCTCCCATCATCTGGCCCAGGGTCCCCAAGGGATGGCTCCACCAGAGCACAGACTGACCAGCTGGAGGATGCCACTGAGCGGCACAGATATTTGATACTCAGACTAGGGAGCACCCGCTTCCTCAGCCATCTTGATGGCTTGTCCTCTGCAGCAGCCCACCTTTTACATCTCCTGCACCTTAAATAACAAATAGTTACATCCTGAGAAAGGCATTTGTCTGTTTAATTAATTTTCCTTTCCTTATGCTCTGTGCAGGAAAACATCTACTCCCTCAGTTATATCACCAATGCTGTGGCTGCAGATTTCCTGGTCTGCCCTGGGATAAGTCTGTACCACTGGCTAAGGACTCAAGGAGGAGAACAGAGGAGAGTATGTCAGCACGAACACCTGCTGGCTGAATGGAAAAGGGGTGGGCACCCTTTTAATCATCATTGGTGTCCTCATGATTTCCACTGTAGGAATGCCCAGAGGCTTCCAAGAGAATTTGGAAGCCAGAGTATTGGTCAGAGCCTCAGTACAGGCAGGGATGCTGTCCACAACAACAGTGATGGTTTGGTAACCAGGAGAACAGAATAAAGGATGAACATGCAAGCATATGAACATAGGGATGAGAGAGTTGGGGGAAGAAGGGAATGGGGTAAGGAAAAAAAAAAAAAGGGAGAGGGTGGGCAGGAACAATTTACACCTTCCTCATCCTCATCAGCATGCAAGACTCATAGAGGTCAGAGCAGAGATGAGGCTTATAAATCTGCCAATGTTTAAGCATCTTAAACTGCCTGGCTTTTGTCTAGGGTAGGAAGAGAGGTGGAGGGGTTACTCCCTCACTCTGGGTGAGAGGATGGCAAAGCAGAGAATCTGTATTGAAAGTGTGGGAGGAATGCCCCGGGCTAGGAGCGCAGGCGTGTTTACTCTGATCACAATAACCATAGTAAGAACATGCAGATTTTTAGGACAAAAAAAAAAAAAAAAGCACTTCAAGATTACTTCATCCTACAGGGTCCTTTTCACAGAGGCATGTGAAGGGTATAACAGATGAGATATTCTAGGAAAGCCAGATGGGAATAACATAGTAAGCATTCCTTTCATGCTGAAAATGGTTACTCTGAGCAAATTCTTATGTCCTTACTCAGAAGTTCAGTGGGAAGTTTTCCCAAAGTATAAGCCAGCTAAAGCTGATTAAGAATCTTGAGACTTGCCCCATATTAATTCAGCACAGCTACACAAAGGTCTTTATTGCATGTTTGAAAGAGCAAGCTCTCAAAGGAAGCTGTTTTCATGCGATAATTACATGGAGCTGAGCTGTGTTAACCCTGGGCTGTAGCCTGGGACAGAAAGGCTGCAGGGCTTCACTCCACATGGAGTACAACTCCTTGGTCTCACAGCACTTGGGCTGAAAGCCATGGGTGGCAGTCAGAAGGAGAAGGCTTTGAGGTGGTTATCAGCAGCCACCTGAGTCAGGGCAGCCTTTGCAGGTGGACTTCCATGAGGAGTGCTCCTTACAGCTCCCCAGCATCCCTGAATGCCACCAAGGAACTGCCTCCAGAGCCCCGTGTGCATCACTGGAGTAAGCACAGGTTCTGGCTTCATCTGAACTGGCTGGTTCTCAGCAGAACTCTCCCCTGTGCTTTTCCAACTTCCTGTGGATAAGCAGTGATGGGTGATTTAGTGCACATCTCTCCCCTATACCCATTCGCACAGGTTTTGCTCCCAGCTGTTGGCTGCCACTGGTGCACTTGGGTCAGAAACACTGGTGGGGGGAGGGCTGCACTTCCCTGATATACTTGGTGAAGTGTCAAAGAGCTCCTCACGGTGATGGCAGCAATGACAGCACAAATTTTAAGATACTCTTTTTTATTCTCTTGAAATAAATGTTGACAGCTAAAAATCTCATTAAGTGAATAATCGGCCTCAAAAAAATTGCTTTCCTCTCAATCCCATGGGGATTTTTGACACTGTCTTTTCTGAGAGCTATATCAATTTCTGCTTCTTCCCATATCAGCTTCTGTTTCCTCCTGGCTCACAAATGAGCTAGCCCAGCAAATGAAACACAAGTGCTCTCTTTGTATTAAACTGGAGGTGCTATTCTCACCCCTCAGCTCAGTATTCTTAAGATTCCTTAGGACTATATTGTTAAAAAAATGTACTCTTAGAACAAGGTTTCCATCTCTTATTTGAACTCTTATTTTAAGAGACTCTTGCCAAATATGTCCCATTTAATCAAGGGGAACAAACAAATCTTCTCACTGGTTCTCAGCTATTTTTGAGTGGACTGGGCTATTTAGATTATATGTAAACATATGGGAAAAATGAAAAGCATTTCTAAGGCAGGACAACCTGAGAGGATCTGTGGCAAGGTTTGTCAAGAGGGCAGGCTATGAAGCATCTTCCCACAGTACTTTCCAGGTGTGCTGTGCCTGGTAGGTGTAGCAGTATCCTGTGGCTCTTCTTGCACTAGTCTCTGCAATTGTCTAGCCCACCACTGAAGTGAAGGTTATGGGATCCTCCAGACTGTGCAGCCAGCTCCACGTGGGTGGCTCGTGTGTCTCTAAGCAGTGCTTTTTGGAGACTAGGGTCATGGGCAGGTGTGGTGAGCACACGGTAGGCTGTGTGCACAGGGTTAACAGCCTTTGGTAAATGGAGCTTAAAGGAATGCAGGTGTTTTGCCCTCTAGCCCATCAGTTGCAGAGGAACAGGGATTAAAAAAGCTGTTGTGGCCCACTCATCAGCAGGACCAGGTAGGTGATCTTGCCCCTCTACTCAGCCTTGGTGAGGCCATACCTTGAGCACTGTGTGCAATTTTGGGCTCCACAGTATAGGAAGGACATTGAGGTGCTGGAGAGGATGCAGAGAAGGGCAACGAGGCTGGTTAGGGGTCTTGAGAACCAGCCCTATGAGGACAGGCTGGGGGAGCTGGGGCTGTTCAGCCTGGAGGAGAGGAGACTGAGGGGAGACCTCATTGCTCTCTACAACTACCTGAGAGGAGGCTGTGGTGAGGTGGGTGTTGGCCTCTTCTCCCTAGTGACTAGTGATAGGACAAGAGGAAATGGGGTCAAGTTGCATCCGGGGAGGTTCAGATTGGATATTAGGAAAAATTTCTTCACAGAAAGAGTGGTGAGGCATTGGGACAGGCTGCCCAGGGAGGCGGTACAGACACTGTCCCTGGAGGTGTTAAAAAAATGGGTAGACAAGATGTTTTGGGAGACAGTTTAGTGGTTAGGTGCTGTAGGGCGGACGGTTGGACTTGATGATCTTGAAGGTCTTTTCCAACCTTGATGATTCTGTGATCTCCTTGGCAGCTGGCCAGTCACTAGAGCTCCTATGGGACACAAGCCATCTTAACCAGTAGCTCTGCTGTTGCAATGCTGCTGCTGCACCTCTATTACCACAAACACCTTCTTGCAATGCTGAGCAAGAGTGCAATGCCTGCAGCAGGCTTAGATTAGGCCAGAGCATGAGAAAAGAAATGCAAGTAACCACCAACATAACAGCAAAATTCACTACAGAGATGGGACCTACCGAAAAAGAAGAAAAGTGTGCCTTGCCCCTACATTATTTAAAATACAGTAACCCCACATTAATAGGCACAGTATTTTTTTTGTGAAGCCAAGAGTTTTAGATCGATGGTGTTGCTTTTAGCATTCATTTTGATGTATTGTCTCATGCAATAATCCCCATGAAAACATAATAAATTCTGCTATATCGATATGCAAATATATGCTGGATAAGGGGCTTGTAATAGATTCCTTTGAGACATACATCAGAGATAAAATAGAGTTCTGTTTTTCACTATCAGAAAGATTGTGATGGCTGAGAGCCCCCAGGAAGACATGTGACATAGAATCCTGTCTTTCCATATTAAAACTTAATCATCTTTTGTAAATGAAAGTGATAGTTGTTAGCTGCTTTTTATAAGTCTAATCACTCTACATCAAAGGAACCTTTCAATAAAGGAAGAAAATGTGCTTATCTACTCCAGTTTCATGTACCAGCTGAACACTGTTCTAGAGACTATGCACTGGGAGGAGCTACAGGTGACCAGTGCAATACAGGGAGATCACTACCACAGGGTGAGAGCGACAAGCACATTGCCTCATAGGAACCTCCATCACAGGAAGGGGAGAAATGCTTTCATTTAATTTGACATAAACACCATTGTGGCATTGTTCCCCATGTTTGTAAATCTCCTAGTCTCAAGGATTTGTGTTGCCCTTTAGCATGGAGGCCTTCCTGAGCTACTCAAGAGTAGCAAAGGGCCCTGCAGTCCTTGGAACCTCTTCTCCTCCTGAGGAGCAGTTGCTTGCTCAGGTTTGGCTCCTCGTGTTTGCTTTGTACTTTGTTAGCTCTTTTAGGACTGTCTTTGTTTTCTCATAAGGAGAAATACAGCTAGGAAAACAATAATTGATAGCCTGTTTACCCTGCCCAGGGGAGAGGAAGATTTGCAAGGAGCAGAGTACCTTCTAATGCAAGTATTCCATGGGGTTTGTCATGGCATGGAGACAGGGTGGTCTCTGCATTCAAACACCATCCTGCTCTTTAACTCAGACACAGGAAAGCAAAACAGAATAGGTGAAAGACAACACAGCAACCCTACATTTGCAGCGGTGCTTTGTATCTGGTCTTGCTGAAGCAGTGCAAGTGCTGGTGTTACCTGCTGTTCAGATGACATGAGAAGAGCCCTAGTAGAAGGATAAGTGCACCACACATTAGCCTGATTACCTATACACGGTTTGTCATCACAGATTGTATTTTGTGTCCATTCCTTTCCCTTGACTTCCAGCACAAATATAAATCTGAATAATACAGTCAATAGTCAACATTACAAAATTTCCAGGGTAAGACAGGATCTTGATAACAAGCTTTTTTTTTTTTTGGCCTTTTTTTTTTTCTTTCCAAGAGTGTTGCATTATACAGACTCAAGCTGTGTAAATATAATGCCATACAAAAATGTTCTAAAGCCTTCAGTAGAGTGATGTGCCTCAAGAGTAAAAACACGTTAGAGAAAGCCCAAGTGAGGCGGCTGCACTGCAAGAAAATGCATCCAAAGAAGCTGTATATGGAATCATTGTCTACCCAGATAAGATTTATCTACACTGGCAACTTAATATGAAGACAGCTAGTACGATACAAAGTATGTAGACCTTGCTGGACTTAGGTACACAGACATATTTTTAAACATGCAGGCTGGTTCTCCATAACAACATGATTTTAAAGTAGATTTGTTTCTCATTACGGATGGAGCTCGCCTTCCTTAAAAGTTGATCTGAGCTGATCTAAGTTACCTACTTGGCCCAACGTAATTAATTGTAATTAATTGACGGTTATTTCCCAGAGGACAGAATCACATTTATCAGAAGGCCAGTGGCTGTGGTCCTGCCCAACAGAGCTCCCAAAGCAGAACTTCCCACGCACAGTGTTGCTCAGGAAAAACTTGCAATGGGTATCAAATGCTGTAGCTTGAATTGTGACACAATCTTTGCCAAATTAAATAACATCTTATATGCAGTTATACAGAGAACCAAGAACATAAACCCCCAAATGCTGCCAGAAATGTTAATTCATTGTCTCATTGCAACATTGCTTCATAATTTGCTTGGAAGGAGGGAGCCCAAGGGGTGCCTCGGAGCAGCACATACCTGCACAATTTCCAGCATCTCTGACTTACTGATGTAGCCATTCCCGTCGAGGTCATACATGCTGAATGCCCACTTCAGCTTTTGCTCCAGTTTACCTCTTGACGTTACACTCAAGGCTATGATGAATTCTCTGAAATCTATTGTTCCATCTCCGTTGGCGTCAAAAGTGCGGAAAACGTGTTCCGCAAACTTAGAAGCGTCCCCGTAAGGGAAAAAGTTCCCATATATTTTTTTAAACTCCTCCATAGATAAATGTCCACTTGGACAGTCTCTCAAGAAGCCCTTGTACCACTCCTGGATCTCATGTTCTGTAAAGTCTGTACTTTCTAGCAAATCTTGCATGACTTCAGGGCGTAGTTTGCTGTTTTGCTTTCCCATATTGGTTTCCAAATATTAACTGCAGAGGAAAATCAAACAAATAGTAATTATCATTATTATTGTTATTATTGATATCACTACTACCAAATAACTATTAGCTTGCAGGCTGTAGAAGAACAGTGTGCTATATCCTGCATTTTCCAATGATAGTTCACTCCTGGGAATCAATTGAAACTTTGGCCAGCATGCACTACTACAAGTATACTCTGAAAAAATTATCAAACCTAATCTACATGTTGGTTACATTGTCTTTTCACTGTCTCAGGAGCTATACTTACATTGAATTTATTGCTATCCTACTTTGCCTTTGAATCACAGAGTAGGCAGTGGATGTCACAAGGTGTAGCTGACCCACAGCTGTGTGTTCCAGTACACCCTCCATCCCAACTGACTCAAGGATCTGACTTGAATAAGATTTTTTTTTTTTTTTTTTGTACCTCTGGTGGAAACCAGGTTTCTACAAAGGGCTGTGTTTACTTGGTCTTGCTCCAAAATGGGATCCACAGCATACACTGAAACCAGGAGATCCAAAGCTATTCTAGATAGATCGTTATAGCGTGAATAAAGAGAGCAACCCAGAAGTTGTCTCTCTTGTTTGGCACGGACCAGTTCTCATTTTAGTTCAAAATTCAGATAAAATCTGAAAAGATTTTATCAATGGTGGATTCCCCCACCCCAAACTATTACTGTGTTCTTTAATTCTCCTTGTAGCCAGAAATTTGATCTATTACTAAGTAGTAGTAATCTGGGTGGTCACAGCTCTTTGGAAAAAAACTCTTTAAAAAAAAGGGAGGAGAAAAAAAGCGTACCCAGACAACAAAATTGGAAATTAATTCCCCTTAAATTAATCACTAAGAAATATTATTGGATACAGTTTCAGTTAAATCACCTTAATTATATTTTATTTAAGGCAAGTTGCTACCTATCACACTGTGCAGCAGATTTACTAATGACTGATGCCCTTTGGGTTTTAAGTTCTAGAACCTGAGTGTGTTGGCTCCAAAAGGCAACATCATCAGTTTTACTGGAAGCTTAGCAATTTACCTGAATTGTGGGAGGTATTCTCTATTGACAGAAACCTGCCTGAGAATTTGTCACTTGAATGACAGTCACAACTAAATCTGATGTATGGATAACTGAAGTAGAATTGCAAAGTAATTTATACAAGACTCCCACACTTGTCAGAATGGAGTCTCTGGGCCACAGAGACAGAATTCTGAGCAATGGATGTCTGGAGCAGCTAATCAGCATTCGATAAAATGTCCCTTCTAGACCAAAGCAATACTTTTAAAAAATGAAGAATAATACAGTATCATTACATGTCAGAAGCAGCTAGTGAGAAATGTATCACCATTTGAAGCTACTACTGGCTCTTCCATTTGGCACTGGGAAGAAGAAATTGAGGTTCCCTTGGGCTGGTGCTAATTGTTTCTTGTGGTTCCCCTTCTTCTCAAGGTGAATTTGAACTCCCAAGGCTGCTAGAGGACTGACCCCCTGAATATCCTGTGTTCTTGGACCAGAATAAACAAAAAGCTTTATTGTTCGAGGATAAAATGGTGGCACTCACCCTAGATCTATCTCCACAAAATGGCTGTCTGGTAACTACATGTCTGTTCTAAACTCTTTGCCTACACAGTTGATAGAGAATAGGCTCCCTTGTTCACAGACATGAAGCTGAAGGGGGTGAGGAGTCCTGTCTGATGGGAGCCTCTCCATCTCCTGACTACGTCAAGGGCCTGGACCCAAACAATGTCTTTTCCTCCAAAGTATCTCTGAAACACGTGGGAAACGGAAGATGATGCCTCAAAGGAATATTTTTTATTGCCTTTTCTTCTTAAATCCTGATCAAAACATACTGTACAATTTTTAAGTAATCCAAGTTTGTAATACTCTGAAATTAGCAAAAAAGTTCCTGGCCTATAGGCCCAGTCCAACAGCTGCCGTAGCAGCTGAAGGTTGTGTTGCCTTCAGTGGGTGTTGGATGGGGTCCACAATAAACAACCTGGGAATTAGCTGAGTGAACAGATTACATTAGGGCAGCCAGATGGGTTTATGTCAGGCAAAACAACACGAGCAGGATGGAAAAGCAACTGGACAAAGTGAAGTGGCCAGGCTTAGCTTAGGGCTGCACTGGTTTAATAAAAAACAAACTAGTAAAATCCCCAGAGTAGGTAGCAGCCACACACGCCCACAGTCAGCAGATATTCCACGGTTCCAGGGGCTGCACACTTTTCAGATCATTAGAGTGGAAAGGGAAAACCTCTGAGTAATGTGCAAGCTGGCTGTGGTAGGAGTGAGCTGGCCTTAGCGATGTAATCCCTTGCTGCTTTTTAACATCTCAAACACTTGGAAATGCAAAACTCAGCTTGCACACTGCCAGCCCAGAGTTTTTTGAAAAACAGAATAGTGAGGTAACCTGCAGGCAGTGACCTTCAAGAGGCAGACAATAAGAATGTGTTTCAGTTCAAAAAATGATGCCTTTATAGCTACACATAGCAGGTACAAGATATTTTTACCAAATAATAAAAAATACAGAGGAGCAGAACACGATGGGAAAATCCTGTGTTCTTCAGGCACAGAGGGAGAGCTAACCACATGGCACTTGCAGTAACTCACAGCCATTGTGACACCAGGCAACGCAGCAAATGGTGGTAGGATTGAGTCCACTTGTGATTAATTTATATCATGTTCTTGGCTCTCTAGATTTTTCCTTATTAATAAGTGGTATTCTAGGAACTGTAGCAATGAGATTTATTGTGCCTATTCCATCAACAACAGGTCAAAATGAAGACACATTAAGATCCTCATGATCACTTTATACACTGCTGCCTGCCTCTTGGAATAGATGAGATATGGGCAGACTACAGTGTGCTAAGACAATGTCAGCTAACAATGACAGCAATAAATGCACTGAGTGAAATCAAATTGGATCTGGGTTTTGGCATTTTTTCCCAGTTTATGACCTCTGTAGATCTTTCAAATTTCTAATAAGTTACTACATGTTAAAAATACAGCAAATAAAACAATCTCAGTCACAAAGTAAAATATTTACAACAATGACAAATGGGTGCTGTGCTGTAGGTATACAAAATAAAGACAAATTGTTTAATGATTATGTTTCATTACATTTCTACAATTTCTTCCTCTGATACAATGGTTAGACATGATATACATTAATGACTTTCTGTTTGGGACAACATGACATAGAAAAATATCAAGATCTTAATTCTGAAGGCAATACTGTTTGGTAAAAGAATGTGATGGATTTATGGCTGGAAGGGTTGATACCATTTCAGCCAACAACTACAGAAGACCAGAAAGGAAAGCATCACTGCTCTGTGGTTGCTATGGAAAGAATCTCTGTTCACTGGTTACTGTAGGAAATGCCATAGGTGCTGCTCTCTAAAGTAAATACTCAGAGCTTCCTCTAATCAGGTCCAGGTGTGGAGTTTTTAAGATGAGACTGAAGACAGAGCTTTTTGATGGACAACAAGCTGTGACAATTCAGCATCTAAGGGAATAAATAAGTGAAGCAGTGATGGACAACACATCAACAGACTTTCCCTGCACTGCAGTATAATGTGTGCAGACAGGACATCAATGCTGTTATAGCCTTCTCCTCAAACAGGGAGAACTGCCTGGACAGACAGGCAATGAACACTTACTCTATTACACGTCTCTTGTCAGAAGTTTACTGCTGCTCTCACACAGTTGTTTCCTCAATCTGAAACCTCAGGGTACAGCAAACATGCTGCCTGCTTAAGCAAAGCCTCTCAGGAGCGGGGGAGCTGCAGCAGCTGAGAGCACACAGCCATCCCATTGCTGCGTGAGGGCACGGCAAGAATCAAACACATTGCCTCAAAATAAATAAAATATATTCTGTTGGGGGCTTGGTATAATAAGCAAGCGCTAGCAACACATTTCAATTGCAGATAGGAAAGCAAAAGCTCAGCTTGAGCTGAAATTGGCCAGAGATGTCAAAAACTTCAAGGGTTCTTCAGATACATTAACAACAGGCAGAAAGAGAGGAGTAATATTGGCCCACTATTAAACAGGAGAGGTGAACTAGTCACCAACAACGCTGAAAGGGCAGAGGTCCTCAACACCTTCTTCACCTCTTTCTTTACCAGTGCTCTTGGGTCCCAGGCCAGAGGAACACAAGTCCTGGTTGATGCAGACACTGACCCCCTGTCAGTGCAGAAGAGTTGGTGTGTAAACTGTTACAGGAGCTTGACCTGTACAAATCAATGGGTCTGGATGCCATCCAGCCTGGGGTGCTGAGAGAGCTCCTGATGTCATTGCAAAGCTGCTCTCCATAATCTTGGAGAAGTCGTGGAGATAGGAAGATGTCCCTGAAGACTGGAGGAAGGCTGATGTCACTCCCATCTACAAGAAGGGTTCCAAGGAGAACGCAGGTAATTACAGACCCACTAGTCTCACTTCAGTCCCTGGAAAGCTTATGGAGCAAGTCCTCCTGGGGACAGTCACAAGTCAATTGAAGCACGTGATTGGGAAAAGCCAACATGGATTTACCAGGGGCAAATCGTGTCTGACAAATCATATCATCTCCTATGACAAAGTCACCTGCTCGGCTGATGCAGGGTGAATGGTGGACATTGTCTGCCTGGACTTCTCCAAGGCTTTTGACATGGTCCCCCACAGCCTCTTCCTGGAGAAACAGACTTGTTATGGCCTTGACAAGTGGTCTGTGCAGTGGGTGGGGAATTGGCTGACAGACCATACCCAGAGGGTGACAGTACATAGATCCTCCTCAATCATCATATAAGGACAACACTTCTTTTTGGGTTTTTTGTTGTTTTGTTTTGGTTTGGTTTATTTGGTTGAGCTCCGTCTGCCAAAGACAGCAAGACACCTGCGTTTTGATTTAGGTTTAAACCCAGAGGAAAGAAAAATCAAAATAAGAAAGAGCACTTGGCCAGGGAAGTGTTCTAAAAGTGAAGAATTTGTAATACTGGGTACTTCAGAGCTAACAGGGTACAAAGCACCTTAAAGGTGCAAAGAATCAATGTGAAGACAAGTCCTTCCTGGTACAGTTCCAGTGGGGACAGTAAGAAAAATCACACTATAAGCCTGGCTACAGAGAAAACTGTAAAACTGCAGAAAACTTTCAGAAAGAAGCCGTGAAAACTCCATTTTGTGATTTCAGTGCTATTACACCATTTAAAGTTAGAAAGCACTAGATAACAAAACATGAACTTCAGGGAACAATCTTTCAGTGGCAGATAGACAACACCAGACAATGCAGGAAGCCTTTTACACAGCTGGTTTATAGTGTCCTAAAGCCATAGGATGCACATGGAGGTAGTTTTGGGGGCTGGATGAAGAAAATCTCAGTAACACACCACTAAAGTGAGCAGGACACTTCTCCAGCATAGGTGAGAGACATCTGGATGATGGATATAGCAGTACCAGCTTACTTGGCTGGTAAGATGGCTCTGTAATATTAAAGAACACAAGGATGAACCACCTCGCTATAGTTTGTCTTCAGCCCAACAATTCCAAGAAATAATGCACTTCTGGGGGCAATGCTGTCTTTAATATTTCTAACACATGATTTGGGAATTTCCCTGAGAATAGCAATTGTGGGCTTTCTATCTCTGCAAAGCAGCTGAAGGAGTTCCTGATAACAAATGGAATGAGCCAAAGGCTGAGCAGGACAACAGCACCATTCTGAACCAGCACCACTACCTGACAGTGGTGAGAAAGCAGAGCTCCAGGATGAGTCAGTCCCCTGTGGCAATGCCTAGTGGCTTGTCTGCAGTACGAGTGTTTTCTGCAGCCTCTGTGGTTCTCCACTCACCGTCACCACTGTTTTTCCTCCAGACTAAGTGCTGATCATTAAAAAAACCTGGACATGTGGCAGGCGGACTCATATACACCGTTTAT
Organism: Apus apus; assembly: GCF_020740795.1. Classification (NCBI taxonomy): domain Eukaryota; kingdom Metazoa; phylum Chordata; class Aves; order Apodiformes; family Apodidae; genus Apus; species Apus apus. The sequence continues at coordinate 135,764,345 of NC_067283.1, forward strand.
TTCTCAAGCTGTCTACACATCTGGGTGTGGCAGGGATCCCACCTTCTTTCGTGTCCTACCCACCAGCAGTCATCTCCTGTCACTGCATAACAGCCCCCCCAGTACAGCGTACAGGGCTCCCACAAGCTCAGTTCTCCTGTCATCACTTTCTGCCACTCCTTCCAGTCACATTTCTGCCTGTCACTGTGCAACCCGGTTCTCTCCCACTCTTCAAGAAGGGATGTTGCTGTGTTGTGGTTGACCAAACCTCTGGTTGACCCAACATTGCAGCATAGCACCCTCTTACACTGTGGTAAGGAGAGGCTGCTGTGCAACTCATACCAGGGGACTTGGTTGGGGCTGTGTCCTCAGGGTTTCCAGGCCAAAATTTTGTCGTGTTCTTGCCAAAATTTTGTCCTGTTCTCAACACTTTTCACAGTAAGAGCTACTCTTTTCCTTCTCTGCCATCTGCTATTGCTGCTTGGTAAAGCTTCAGGTGCCAAAAGCCAGTTCACCAATTACAGCACGGGGCAGTCTCTGCAAATTCTGCTGCAATTTGTGATCCAATGTACACACCAGGAACATCTCTACTTCCTCTTTGTTGGCACCCCTGCAGAAAGAGGGAAGTTACATGCACTCACAAAAGTTAAGGCCTTGGTGGACACTTTCTGGTGTAAAAGCCAGTTTTCCTTCATAGGGTCAGTTATTCCTTCAGACTGTATTGCTGCTACCTGCTGTACAAGCTATGTAATAAAACAGTTCAGAGCAGCATACATCTCAAATGACACATTTTCATCCTGTCTGTGTATACTCTTGTGGCTGGAACACCAACGTTGCCACAGCCTGATCATGAATGTAAACCCAACACTAAATGTGGGCAACACACTGTATGTCATCTTGTAGCTCTCCAGTGGGACTCAGCTGAGCAAGGCAAGAATGTGTGTTTGTGATCTCTGCCGTGCCCCTGCACAGGGAAACCCAGGAATCCTTCACTGAGCTCCCAAGGAGCAGGTCAGGCAGAGCGTTCTTCTTCACTGCTCTCATTCTGCCCTTCCGATATCCACAACCTCAAAGCCAACTTGAGCCCTGCTCTTCATCTTCCAGTTGGAAATTTCAGTGTCAGTGCAGGATCTCTCTCATGGGACATGGTGCTTTTTGTCAGAGCAGCATAAGTGATGGAAAGAATAACTTCTTGGGTTTTAGCCTCTCGCCATGAAGCACAAGTGCTACCTGGTCAGGAGATTTTCCTCCTTGGTTCTACCAAAAACTACTCTTGGGAGCAGCAACTTTGTTTCCTTCTGGCCACTTCTAGCTTGTTTTCACATGTTCATTTGAGTAACCAGTGTGGCAGTGATTGCCAAGAAAGGCTTTTTTTTAATTAAAAAAAAAAAACAACCCAGCATGTTTGACCATATTTTTGAAAGAAAACCAAACTTACTAAAAATCACAGAGGGACTTAGCAAAAAAAAAAATTAAATAGATGCAAGTAAAATTCAGAGACTTGTCATCCTCAGTTTATCTGCTTATACTGGAAAACAGAAAAAAAAAAAAAAGATAAAATTCATGAGCAAGATTCATTAAAAAAATCTGATGCTCTTTTATGAATATTCACAAGGAACAGCAGTAAACAGATCTGCAGATTTGCAGTGCAGTATAACAAGTACCCAAGGCCTGAAACATATACTAAAAAGCAAAAATTCAGGTTAAAATCATAGCAGACATTGAAGAACAGGAAAGAAGAATAATGCAGAAATGAACAGGAAAAAAAAACAGAGGAAAATGCGTAGATGGGATCATCATCCAGTATTTATGCTTTATTCATCAATTGGAGGAACAGGGGACACACGTGCCATCCAGTTACCCACTGGTACTTCACAGCAAGTTCGTCGGCAGAAATTTCACTCATTTTATATTAGGCTTTTAGTCCAATTCCAGGGTCCTGACATTTTCACTGCTGCAAATTACTCTTTTGTGTAACCTTCCTGCTTCTGTGTTCCCCTTACCAGGGAACTTTCCCATCCAAAAGGTGCCCCTAATTGCTCCTTTGACGCCTTCCTGCTGCAGCCCCCAGGAGAAATTCAAGAAACAAAATTAAGACCTTTCTAGCTCTGTGCTTTATTTGAGGTGGGCAGTCCAAGCAGGAGCAGCTGCACGGAGTTCATGTGTTTGAAACTTGGAGACACATGGATATCAAACATCAAAAGCCCAGACTCTTTTCCCTTCAGATTTACCCTGGCAGAGAAATGTTACAGCTGCTCCATCTTGTCTCCTGTTTCTCTTTATCATAATTCCTTTGTGCATTTTAGCAGTGAGGGCTGGCATGGGGGTGGACAAGTAAGAAGCAGGAGAAAGGCAGAGTTCCTGTCAATAAGTGCCAGTACATTACTGCCAGGGTCTTCAGCATTGCTGGGTTAATTAGACAAATCCCTAGGGCTTATCATGTTACTCTCAGCAATGCACACGGTCTTGGCTGGAATTATTTTGAGACCAGCAAGCGATATTCCAACCTTGAGCAGTGAAAGGGGTGATGCTCTCACACCCTCTCACCTCTGCACCGACTTCAGCATCACTGGGGCTTCCAGAGAAGACCTCTGTTGCCAAAGCATTTCCTGTAAGGCTGAAGCATGTAGTACAGAAAACATTACTACTGGGAGTAGTAATTTACACCTCCAAGGCATAAGCTGTGCTCCCCTGTGCACACAGAGGGGACTCTGAATCTCCAGCCTTGCTTGGTGCCCTGGGCTTTGCCCAGAGTGCTCTGGGAGGTGATGCGGAGGATCACCACCCTATAAGCAGTGTGAAAAATAGTGCTGTAAGTCATTCCCTAAGGCTGGCCAGCTTCACCCACCAAAAACAGCTTGAAAATAGCATTTTCCTTGCTTAGTAAGAAATAAGGAAATAAAAAAACAAAAACAAAAACCAGAAACCAGACAAGAAGGGGAAAACTCAAACAGGTTTGATTTAGTCCTCTTCCCAGACTCCCAAGGTCTCTCCCTATTTAACTGCATTTCTTCCTCATTCTTTAAGAGCTCACAACATTAAAATTCATGCCAAGATTCACATCCTTTTTTGGTTCACAATCATTTGTTTGTGAAGAGTTGAGGAACAACAATTTACCATAGACTTTGTTAGAAAAAACAACAACAGTGATTCGTCTATTAATTCTGGGTAGAATGATCTAAAGTCTTTAAAATAACTAACTCTTTGTCTTGGCTGACTTCAGACAACTCTTTTGGAAATTATATATATATTATTCTATTTCTTCAAACTCTATGGAAATAGTATTTTTGTAGAAGTATGTTTGCCTTTGCCTGATTTTGTGTAATAAAGGGCAACAGAGACTTTGCTGACACAGTGCATTAGGACATCGACCCTCAGGAGGCTGCTTTTCCAGATTTTTCTTCATTCAAGTGTTTCATTAAACACAGGACATTTTCAGTATTTAGAAGCATGAGTGTTAATCTAACAGCAGGGGAGCTCAAAAAATCTTCCACCTCTTTCCAGCCGGACATGACTTTATCTAGTAGAGCCCTTCCAAAAGGAGACCATCTATCAAGATAAAAGTGACAGATATTTTCTGCAGTTATTGTGCCTCTTATTACAAGAGCAGTTCAGGAGCTGAAGTTTCTTTGTTTAACAGTCCCTTTCTGGACCACATTTCCCAAATGCTTAAGTGCTCATTTTTCAAGTGCTCAACACCCACAAGGAAACTCGGGCTTCTCAAAAAAACTCATCTTCCATGTGGGCACTTGTGTAATAGGCCAGTAAACTGAGATCTCCCAGAAAACCATGCCACTTATTTTGGTACCTAATGAGGGCCTTCAGAAAAGCCAGCCTTTCTGCAGATCTGCATCACTGCAACTTGTCTTTATCCTGATACTCACAACTCCAGCTACATTAAAGGCGGTTCATTCTCCTCCCCTCTGAAGTGCCTCTCTCCTTTGTGTGAGGCACTCACCAGCAGTAACACAATCTTCCCCAATGCACCCGAGCACACCAGTCATCAGATTCATCTAGCAGCAACTTTATCGGGTTTCTAATCTGTCCTACATCTCGTTTGGTCCTTTTATGTAACCACGCATGCAAGACCTCAATGGAAGGTAGTGGAAACTGAAGCAGAAAGCTACTGTTGCACAAAGTAACAGGAGAAGAGTGGTGATCAGCAGCTCCATGCTCAGACGGAGACCTGTGACGAGTGGTGTTCTCCAAGGGTCGGTAGATGGGCTGGTGCTGTTTAACACCTTTGTCGGCAACGTGGACAGCGGCATTGAGTGCACCCTCAGCAAGTTTGCTGCTGAGACACCAAACTGTGCGGTGAGGTCAACATGCTGGAGGGAAGGGATGCCATCCAGAAGAACCTTGATGGGCTTGAGAAGTGGGCTCGTGCAAACTGCATGAAGTTTAACATGGCCCAAGAGCAAGGTCCTGCACCTGGGCTGGGGCAATCCCAAGCACAAACTCAGGCTGGGTTGAGAATGGACTGAAAACAGTCCAGAGGAGAAGGACTTCAGGCTGATGATGAACAAGAAGCTCAACAAGAGCCAGCAATGTGCACTTGCAGCCCAGAAAGCCAGCTGTGTCCTGGGCTGCATCAAAAGAAGCACGGCCAGCAGGTCAAAGGAGGTGATTCTCCCCCTTTAATCTGCTCTTGTGAGACCCCACCTGGAGTACTGTGTCCAATTCTGGGGCCCCCAACATGAACATGAAGCCCATGGAGAAAGTCCAGAGAAGGGCCATGAAGATGATTCGCGGGCTGGAGCACCTCTACTACAATTACAGGCTGAGAGAGTTGGGGCAGTTCAGCCTGGAGAAAAGAAGGCTTCAGGGGGACCTTATAGTGACCTTCCAGTATCTGCAGGGAGCCTACAGGAAAGCTGGGAGGGACTTTTTACAAGGGCTTGTAGTGAGAGGACAAGGGGTAATGGATCAAAACTGGAAGAGGGGAGATTTAGGTTAGACATTAGGAGGAAATTCTTTAGTGTGAGGGTGGTGAGACAATGGAACAGGTTGCCCAGGGAAGCTGTGGAAGCCCCATCCCTGGATATGTTCAAGGCCAGGTTGGATGGGGCCCTGAGCAACCTGGTCTAGTGGGACGTGTCCATGCTCATGCAGGGAGGTTGGAACTAGATGACCTTTAAGGTCTCTTCGAACTGAAACCATTCTATGATTCTATGATTTTTTTAATCTTTGTAAATAAATAGCATGTGACACCCAAAGAGTGACATTTGTCTTACTCTACACTTAAAAAAAATTGTTAACAGATGGTCTCCTATCCCACAGCAGTGACTTGGTGTTGACAGATAAAATGAAAGCACGATATTGGAAAAAACTGTGCCATTAACTGGCAAACTAGGTATTTTTAAAGATGTTCTTCTGATGGGGAAAGGAATGACGGTGGAGGTTCCTACCTGGAGAGCAGCTGTGAGTTTTTGTTCCATGTTGAAGAAATTTAGTGGAACTTTCTCCAGAAAAGTAGGCAACAAGGGAGTGGGAGGTTCTGGCAGCCAGGACCAGAATCTTGCTAAGGAGATGGAAACAAGATGCACTAGGAAAATGTCAGAGTTTACAAGTTCATAAATATGACAGCCCAAGATAGGGATGATTTCTTCACCACCAAACACTCTCCAGTGTGCTTGAACACAAAGGGACCTAATGTAAGAGGTGATAGGGGTTACTAAAAGAATTTTGTGGGAGTTGTAGGAATTTTTTTAAGCATTTTCCAAATAAGTTTCTAAACTGATATTGTGTTCATTTTCTCTTTGTGCATGTCTTATTTCTCAGAATTTTCACATCCATGAACTTGCAAGATGAGCCTGTGAATTACTGGCCCTAGAAGAACAGCACTGGGTGAACCTCTTTTCAGGAGAACCCATTTCCATTTGGTAATGCAGCTTAGCTGAAATCAAAATGTTTTGTGGAAATGTGTCACATTCAGGAAAACACATTCTGAGAAAATGTCAGAACTGATAATTTCAACTTTTTCTTTTCCTTTTAACAAAGCAAAAAATTTCAGTGTGACTTCAGATTTTTATTAGTTTTATTAGTTTTGTTTTGGTGTCTATATTAGATACTAATTTTAGCATTACAGTGGTTTTGACATTAACGAGAATACAATTAATTGCCAGTGAGGTGAAGTAAAAGAATCGGTTTCCAGATCATTTTAATTTCCATCCGACCAGGAAAGTTTGATGTTTTGTTCCAATTTTCAGTGCAAATAAATATAAATGTAAAAATTTCCTTTGGAATAGGAATTTCCGATTCTAACCAGCTCTAATCAACAACAAAGCCATCTGCTTTGTATTAATGACTTAGGGCAGTATGGAACAGGGTGATTTCTACTATTCAGCATTGCTCATGGAAGTCCGTGACATATGGCAAGTTCCTTGCTTCTAGTCATCTAGGGAAATTTGAGGCCAACCACTTTCATTTTATTCTTCTTGCTGTCTTGCCAAATTAATGAAATTCATTATTCAACCCAAGATTTTCCTGTGAATGTATGAGAAAACATCCTCTCAGTGACATATGGCAAAGCCAAAGCCCCTACATCTGAAGGGAAATCATGATTCCCAAATTGCAGTGCAGAAAGATACCTTCATTTTACAAAGGTTTTAAATGATAATTTAAATAAAATGGTTTTTTCCATGATAAATGCCTGGCTTTGAACATTAACAGGAAGATAAATATTCTTTTTCCGGAAGATACCTTCATCCAGATGAATCATAATTTGAATTCTACTTGAAGAGTCATATTGACATCAATGATTTTAGCACCAACAAAAAAAAATAACATTTTAATTCTGGTTTAATACAATGTTTTTGCTATTTTTCCTAAAAGCTCTTATCTGTCTTCACAAATACAGTCTTCATTCTGCAAATCAGGTACAGGAAAACCACATAATTGCCCCCAGGCTGGTCCGGCAACCCAGTCTGCTTGTTAAACTCAGCCCTGGACTCCAGTTCAGGCACTTGGCTGGGCCCCCTTGAATAGTTTCCTGTGGACAAGAATGCAGTTACCTTTGGTGACAATGGTATCTCCTCTTTTTCCTAACAATTTGATGATTGCTTAAGCCACCTCAAGGTACTTTCTCCTCACTCTGCATGGGCAGATGACCTGGGAGGGCTGGTTCTCGGGGTGTATGACAGGCATTTAAAGTGGAGATGCTGCTCTCTGTTCCCCTGGAGCACCATCTGTGTACTAACCTGATGGGAAAGTTTGCTTGGATGTGATCTTCTGGATTACTGGAAGAAGATTTTGATTTGCATTCAGTTTGAAAGTCAGAATGACATCCAGTCCTGACAGCCCGCCATGAAAAACACCAGCCCGTGTCTTACCCAACTGCCATTTCATGTGTAACACAGTGTGCTGCCTGGTTTCAGAAGTTACTCAACAGGAATGAATTTGGGAGTTTGAACAACATGGTAAAAGTTGGTAAGCAAACTCCCTTAAGAGGCATAGAAACATTTTACAAATTACAAATGCTTCTCTGTTAATCTCTCTCACACACATACAAACAAATACTTGTATAATCTTTATGTTCTTGCTATTAGTTATTATCAATAAGCAAAACCCTAAGAGCTGTCAATATTAAGTGTAGGTAGCAGCCACTCATATGAACAATACTGTTTTACAAAGGAAATTTTGTAATGGCATCTATCTGAACAGTCATAATACAGACTGTAGTAAAACCCCCCAAATTGTTTGCAACAAGTCAACAAAAAATTATTTACATGTTCATAACACTACACAAACTGCAGTGAGAAATACTGTGTAAAAACTAGGACTGAATCCAGAGTGAAAAATCTGAATTATCAGTTTGAAAAATTTTCTGTCATCATTGAAAATTTTATTTAAATTCAACTGAGATTAACTCCTTCACAAATTAATGAGTTAACAGCATTTCTGCCTCACTAGTAACATCCTCTGAGGAAGTAAACAAAGTACATCAGATAAATTTTCAGACAAATACAATTTTTTTTTCTTATGTGAACAACAAACAACTTGCATTATTGTTGCAGAAAAGCAGAAGTGGCAGAACCAGAAAACTCAGGGAAACTTTAGGAAAATCAGATTTTATCCACTATGGAATAAACCACCACTTTTCATAACTTGCTAGTGACTGTAAATAAATAGAAATGCTGATCCTATTATATTTTTGGCCAGTTTCCTTTTGCCTCTTTGCTGTTCTCAAGATGTCAGTTCTCTGAGATTTCTTTTATGTGACTTTTAGTGCCTCTCCCCATTTTTCACTTCCTAGGACTTTTATTTGTTGTGTTACTGTGCAATGTTTTGTTCTTTCTTTGATGTTTTATTTCTCTTTTCCCCTTATCTCTTACTTTTCACTACTATTTCTTAGCTCCCCAGGACAAGCACTATTCTACTTGCTTTTTCTATTATCTTTGAAGAAGTCCATGTCATATAATTAATCTTTTTTTTTTCTTCTTCTTCTTCTATTTCCTCTGTGTCAGTGTTTCCAAGTACCAGCATTTCCCACACCATACACTGTGTTGAAACAGTATCCTAACAATGAAATATATTATGACCCAAGCAGCAGGGTTTGGAAACCTTGGAAGGAGACCATCTATGGCTTAATCTCTGTGTCTCTTTCCTAAAATAAATCATACAAAATAAATAGTTAGAAAAGACTTACTCTTTATCTAATTCCTAGCAAGTTATTACCATTTCACCTACCATCCTTTTGCTTTACTGCTTTTGTTTTAATGGTAGAGATCTAGTGCTGCTGTTACTACGAGCAGTGAACTCTGAACAGCATCATGACCAATGCTTGATTAGAATTTCAGATTTTAACGATCTAACTCCTTTTCCTGGGAAACAATACTTCTCAGACATGGAAAGGACTGGAAATGTATGCAAGTGTGTGAGATGCTGACTCTAATCAGAATTTTTTGCCTGTGGCTAATAGAAGATTCACCAGATACATGATGGACCATATTTTGGATTCATTCAGCAACATATACTTTTGGATAATCATAATCTCATCGACAGAGATCTCTATCTCTGGCATTATTTGTTCCAGTATCTTTTCTTGCTCTGCATGCCCTGTACGCCCCCTTCTTTCTACAATAACCTTAACCTCTGGCATTCTCAGTATCATTCCTTGTAGAAACAAAGGCCTTGTACTTGAAATGTCTCACTCTCACTGCTTGCTACATATAGCTTGTAAGATGTCCTCAAAATACCTTCAGCTGTCAGTTCTCTCTTCTACATCATCGTCACTAATAAGTTCAGTCCAAACGCACTCCTTGGACACTCCAAGCTTCCTCTCACTTCATGCATCAAGTATTTCCTAATTCTTTCCTCTGCTACCAATGTTACAAAAACCAGTGAAGCTCCATGGCTTAGAAACAGGATAAACACTGAAGAATCAACCCACTGTTTGTAAAGTACCATATAAAATCACCATACAAATCACTTATTCAATAATAAAAGCACATCCAGTTCCATGAAACGTCTCATATCTTAATGTTCTAATGACTTCACTGGAAAGTCACTTAAATCAGTGAGCCACACAGAGATTCTCCTGTGAATTTCCAAAGGAATCCTCCAAGAAAGATTAAGAAATTGAGAGCTATGCATATAGATATAGATATAAACTATTTTTGTACTTGTTTTTTTCTTTATTAAAAGAAGGATGTTCCCCAGGAGATTTACTGCTTTTTAATGAATGTTCTAGGAAAGGGAGCCAGTAATGAAGAAACAGTATATATTTCATTCGAAGGAGCTTTAAAATCTATCACTCAGTTAAATTAAAATAAGGACGTTTCCACATAAGTCTCCACAGGATGATAGAAGAGTCACTTACCAAGAGTTTACCACCCAACACTTGGTAAGATTAATTTGATCTCAATCTAAATGAAAGATGTGGCTATCATCATATAACGAACACAGCTCAAACTCATACATTGTTCATTCATTTGTGATCAGATGGGAACCTGTTTCAGTGATCTCACACTGATTTGTGAAACCTCCCATCACCATATCTCATAATTCCTATGATTTTTAAAATGCTGGCAGTAGAGTTGGCTTTGGAGTTGGTTTTCAGGCACTCAAAAAAAAAAAAAATTAAAAAGAAAAACCCCACACAACAAGTTTGGGCAAAAGCCAGAATTTTCTTGGAAGTCTCCTTGATGAAGGAGTAGGAGTGGTATAGAGCAATATATTTGATTTTGGCAGCAAACCTTTCTTCTGGCAACTTCATTAAAAAGCCATTCAACTATATGAGTTATCAGCAAAGAGCTGGCATTTCTGAGAGTGACTGACGGTCCTCCCTGTGCTGACAAAATTAGAAACATCAATAATACTTAGATTAATTGCTTAGAAAATTTCCAAGAGGCAAACATTTCCTTATTTTTAGACCCTTGTTTTCTGCTGTAGTCAAAGCAGTAGAGGCCAAAGTTCAACTACGTGTACTTCACTTCAATGATGGGAGCCCAGTACTCAGAGTTTTACATGTGCACAGAAACAAGTAATTGTTAATGCACTAGAAACATGACGGAAAAGGGTAATTAGCAGGTCTGGAGCTGAGTGGAACAGGAGGTGGTCATTAACCTCTGTGGAGTAGGTGATAGGCAGTTAGCACCTGAGAAGCAGTGGATTAGAAGAAGTGTGGTGAGAAGTGTATTACAGCAGGCCACAAACTGCATCAAACCTGAGACCATGGTTTGTATTAGACACTTTGTGCCCCTATTAAAGATTGTTTATAGGCCTTCTCTTCAGGAACAGGACTGCAAGGCCAGTGTTGGAGTGGCTGTTTTGAAAACAAACATGTTCCTAATCGTGATTACCTGCCTCTGTACCTCTCAGTTATCTGTGTGAGCTCATTCTGACTTGCAGACCATATGTAGTTTGATCTTCATTTTAAAGGGGGCAAACGATGCATTAGAAGATCTGTATCATATCTGCTGATAGGCATGTCGGAAACCCACTGATTTTGAAGCTGCTTTGGCAAGGTCTGACTTCATCTGATGGTTCTTGGTTCTTAGGACAATTGACTTCTGCTGATGAACTGGGCAAAGTTGGAAGCTTCTTGAAACCAAGTGGGAACCTCAGGAAAAAAACTTATTTCCAGGTATGACCTCATTCCAGCCCAGGCTGTAATTCTTTAATGATATATCCATGTAGGTTCCAGCCTGTAACACTCACCAGTATATCTCAAAGGTGTGTGTTGCTTTTTTGCAGACTATAAGCTAATATAATAAAAATATTATGTCACTTACTACTCTTATAGTCTTAAGCCATCATGGTGACAACACCTGTTTCACACTATATGGACATGTATATCCATGCACACATGTATTCACTAGTCTAATTATTGATTGGGGACAATAAAGAATGAAGAAATGGAGAAGGAAACTCCTCGATGCCGTAACAGGTCTGAGAACAGACACCTCACACCCAAGCAGACACTGATTTTTGCCAGCATCTTGTCAGCTCAGAGGTTTGAGTTGTTCATCTGTGCATGCACACAGAAGATTTTTTTCCTTCTGCCCCAAGTTAGAAGGCAGAACTGGATTGCCTTGGATAAACACGTAGCAACAACCTGAGGACATACCTGCAAATGCTGTCTGCACCAGGCACCATGTGTGGCCTTACACTGAGCAAAGCATGGGCTGTCCAGCTCCCCTTGGAATCACAAGCATGGACACCCTAGTATTTTTCACATTTCACCAAGAATCCAATTTTACTATTTATTAATTAAATATCAGTCCGTTTAGACACAGCTTTAAAGTGGGTCCAAAGTATACAAGGATGCTCAGGAAAGATTAGGCAGCTCAGGTTTAACATTAGTTTAGTTATTCTTCAGAAGATGTGTGAGATGCTCAAAAAAAGTAGCCTCTGTAGGTAGTAGCTGGACTGGAGAAAAGATGAACAAAGTTACATTTTGGAGAACAAAAAATCCTATATTCATCAGGGTTGGGTACAATGCCTAGATAGGATGATTCTGTCTCTCATTTTTGAGTAATTCTATATATATCTGCTGAATTACTAACTTACTACTGGTCACAGAGGTGAATGAACAGTTTGTTTAAATTTGTATAATCTTACTCTATTACAAGTACACACACTATACACAAAGCACAGACTGTTTTTTCCAATACTATTGCCTGATCTAACACATAAATTTAAGCAATGATGCAAAGAGGGACAAAAATATAATCAATTAACTCAACAGTGTGTTGTTTCCTTAAAAATGCAACACATGAACTTTGAAAGTAGTCTCAAACATCAAAGCATTATTCTGTTGTTTCTTTTTTTCCCTGCAGCAGCCTATCAGCAGATTACCACTCTTGTCTCCACTGAATGGTAACTTGGGAAATCACATTTTTCATCTGGGAGTTCTGCAGCTCTTATATATTACAAATGCATTCATTTACAAAGCTAGCTGATAACAAAGGCAAAGTTAATTCAAATTTGACTGAAAAATGCCTAGAATATCTCATTCACAGAGGAAAGGGTGGCTTCGTGTTGAGGTGGTCTTCTAGAAACACACTGAGACCCCACTGTAAGGTGCATGGTAATCACGATGGAACAAGGATGTCTGGAAGCATCTTATTATTTCTGAGAAAGACACAAAGATTGGATTGTCTGGATTGTGGGAAGCTCTCCAGATATTTCTTAAGATATTCACAGATGAGTATTCAAGTAAACAGATAAGCTGCACTTGATGGGGCAGTAATGTGTGTAAGCCCTCTTGTATGCTCACATAGATAAACACACTTGGAGAGGGCAAGTGATGTGGTGCAGGGGAGGTTCCACCAATTTGCAAGTAAAGACTCACTCTACATTTAAGGAGGTACTGAATAAATGGCTCAGGGGCACACAGCTTTTGAATAATAAGTAAATTCCCCCTCTTGAAAGGGATCTTCCTCATTCACAAAGAGAATTTCTCATTCTGTTCTCAAATTTCTGCAACTAGTTTCCAAAGAGTGTCACCAAAATGAAGCAGAAAGGAAATGCACATCTCACTGCATTGATATATATTCTTTAATTATACAAAAACAGGTGCAAGCTAAAAGACTTGAGAGATGAAATCACAGATTACCCAAATTTCAACTTTTCCAACTATTTGACTTAAAAACTTCACCTTTATATTTTCATGTACTGAATGTATCTGTATGAACTCTATATATGTATATATGTGTGTGTGCACATTAGCTTAAACAATATAGAAACATGGGCACACTTTCAAGAGGAGAAAACAACAGGTACCCTGGTTAGGTTCCCAGATAGGTGGGTACAAACAAGACTGGGGAGCAGGCTGCAGAGGTGGGAGACTGAACTCTGAATGGCTTGAGGAGAGAGCCAAATGAGTCCTTCAAATCTGCTAGATGGGACAGATCTGAGGTCAGCCATCAGAGCTACTTTGCACAGAATTGACTGCACCTCCATGTGACCTTTGAGCTGCAGGTCTGTTGAGCTGCTGCCATGAGAGATGTGATCAGACTTGCAAGGAGTGTGAAGCAGAAGCTGGAAGCTGGCATTTGTTTCTTTCTGTGACTGCAGAGTAAAAATGTGCCTTAAGTAAGAGACTGCTTAAAAATGTGCTGCACACTTAACAGGCAATCTCCTACTTCCTCTTTTGCTCCAAGGAGATTATGTGTTTGTTATACGATGAGGTGACCCACTTAGTGGATGAGGGAAAGACTGTGGATGTTGTCTACATAGACTTTAGTAAAGCCTTTGACTGTGTCTCCCACAGCAATCTCATGGAGAAGCTGGCTGCAGATGGTGTGGGTGGGCATAGTCTTTGGTGGGTAAAGAACTGGCTTAATGAGCGGTCCCAAAGAGTTGTGGTTAATGGAGTTAAGTCCAGTTGTTGGTTGGTCACAAGCGGCTCAGTTTTGGGGCCAGTTCTATTGAATATATTTATCAATGATCTGGATGAGGTGATTGAGCACACCCTCAGTAAGTGTGCAAATAAAAAATTGTGAGGGAGTGTTGATCTGTTTGAGGATAGGAAGGCTCTGAAGAGGGACTTGGACAGGCTGGATCAATGGGCCAAGGCAAATTGCATGATATTCAACAAGTCTCAGTGCTGGGTCCTACCCTTGGGTCATGGCAGCCCAATGCAATGCTACAGGCTTGGGGAAGAGTGGCTGGAAAGCTGCCCAGAGGAAAAGGACCTGGGGGTGCTGGTCGACAGCTGGCTGAACATGAGCCAGCAGTGTGCCCAGGTGGCCAAGAAGGCCAATGGCATCCTCCCTTGTTTCAGGAACAGTGTGGCCAGCAGGAGAAGGGAGGTGATTATCCCCCTGTACTCAGCACTGGTGAGGCTGTACCTCAAGTACTGTGTTCAGTTCTGGGTCCTGCACTACAAGAAGGGAACTGAGGTTCTGGAGTGTCCTCAGAAGAGCAACGAAGATAGTGAAGGGTGTGGAGAACAAGTCTTATGAGGAGCAGCTGAGGGAACAGGGGTTGTTTACCCTGGAGAAAAGGAGGCTGAGAGGAAACATTATTGCTCTCTATAGCTACTTGAAAGGAGGCTGTCTTGAGGTGGGTGTCTATTTCTTCTCCCAGGTAACAAGACAAAGGACAAGAGGAAATGGTCTCAAGTTGTGCCAGAGGAAGTTTAGATGTGATATTAGGAAAAAATTCTTCACCAAAAGGCTTGTCAGGCACTGAAACAGGCTGCCCATGGTGGTGGTTGAATCACCTTCTCTGGAGGTATTAAGTTTCGGCCTAGTTATTTAGGGTAAGTCCATACTGCCCTTGTAGAAAGAATGGGTTCCTAAAGCCAAAGCTCAGCTTTTGTGCGGCCAAAGGAGAAGGGAGTGTTGGGCAGCCACCTGCTCCCCACCATGGCTGAGGGGCACGTCCATCACTGGTCAGCTCCTCTCATGCCCACCCAGAGGCAGGTGTGCAGTGGAGATGCTGAAGGCACTACATAGCAGCAAGGATTGTGAGAAGCTGCTACAGACTGACCACATCTCTCTCAGTGTGAGACTTTCCACAGCCAGTGGCCCTGACCTACACCCCCTCTTTTGGCATCTCTGTTTCCATTTGGGTTTTCAGTGAGAATCCTGTGCTGGATCCCCCTTCATAGCCTGTGCTCTGCCTTTGAGGAAAAGGCAGCACTGTCCTTTGCCTTGTTTTGCAAAATCTTTTAATCAGTGTTCATCAGCCTAATCACTGCTGAGATTATGGTCAGCTTAGTGCATTGATAGCTCCACATTAGCAGCAGTACTAGCTAGAGAAATTCCAACACCAAGAGGAGCCAGGCAACAACAGCAAAACAATGAAAACACCTTCCCAACACTTCAGTCCATCAAGGAAGTTTTTGGTGAAGAGTTCAGGCACAGAGCAGTAAGAGGCAGATCCGAATAAGTTTAGAAACAGAAAATAAAAGCAAAGTGAAAAGTAAAGTACTTCCATCCAAACCTGCTCAAGCCAAATAGCCAAAAGTCCCTGTTTAGCAGACACTTAAACCTGGAAGTGGGCAGACATCAGAGGTTGCCTTCTTACCACATATTTTGGCATAATCCAAGTTACATACCAATCTCAGTAGGACTCAACACCTACCTCGTATAACCTGCTGGGGTCATCACCACTTAGGGACAAAATGTTAAACTTAGGCAACCCTATATTTGCTTTTCTCTGTCCAGAAAGCTCTAATGAAAAGATCTTCTATACAGTGACGCTCTTGGTAATGTTGCTTAAGTAAAGAAGAACAGACCAAGAACAGTCCGTGAGAGACTTAGGGGACCGTGCTTACTGCAGTCCTGTTGACTCAGCAATCTCCTGGGTAATGTTTTACTCTCTTCACAAACCAAAAGTGCCACGATGTGGTGGAGAAGAAGCTTCTTGTGAGGTCTTGTGTTTTAATAAATCCCAGAGGTTTGTCTGCATAGGGGGGATGCTGAGGGGGTACCCACAGTCACAGTACACAGGAAGCTTAGCAGGGGCTCCCACAGGGCCCACACAGGGCTCTGCTGGTGATATTCAAATATACACAGAGAGGGTCTCTAGCTCAACAGGTGTTTTCTGGACCCAGAGGGCCTGAAGGACTTGCTTAGTCCTTCAGGGGCACTGGTGGCCAGGACAAGAACTGTAAGTTCCTTGTCTGTTTTCTATAACATGGTTTTCACCTGCCTCTGACTGCTGCTAATATCAGTCTAACATTCAGTCTTTAAAATATATTAAAAAAAATGTTTCCTCACACCTACTTAGAAGTTGACCTTAGATTAAGTACATGCTGTCACATATTAATTAACTTCTGTTGGTTTTTGTCTAGTAAAGTGATAAACAATAAAAATGGATATTTTTTTTTTAACTGAAGGCTCCTAAAATGTCAGCTGTGCCTTAGTGAATGGAATAAGAACAATGTAATTAAACATCTGCTATTTCACTCCTATCAATGACTATAAAATAGTCAGAAATTTCTGAAGGTGGTGGCCATGGTAACAGACACTAACTTAAGAAAAAGGAAATAGCTGCAGTTATAGTTCAATGTAAAGATTGTTCATTTCCTTCCCAGAGCTGGAAGTTTACAATCAAAGCTTTGACATGTGTGCTGGTCCCTCTATTATGATTTCTTCCAATGTATGTGGCACATCTATTGTGAGAAACTACCATTTATAAGAACATGGCATGGCTAAAGTGCTGCATTCACTCTTATTTGAAGTAAGAAAAACTGCTCTTTTTTGGCAAAGGGTTGGAGCAATTGCTCCAATTGTGGAAAACGATAATGTAGAGTGACAGAAGTGGGCCAGTCTCACCCTAACATGCAGCTGCCTCCTCCCTTAGATCAGTGAAGCTACAGCTGCTTACAGCAGAGCGAAGCCCAGCAGTCAGAAGCAGCCTTTCCAGAGGATCCCAAAGAACTGAGCCTGGAGACTGCCTCAGCTTGGCTGAGGGAGAACCGATGGAAACTGATGAGACCCCCCAGAACACCTGCTCTCAACAAACCCTGCTCACTGCCCTACTGCCTCCAGTGTCTCCTTGAACACTTCACCTTACATCCCACCAAGCTTTGCAGTGTCTCAAGCACATAGAGGAGAAGACAAAGGTCATTAGTTAGACCAAGCCTGGTGAAGTAAGACCTACAGCAGAGAGGGGCTGAGGCAGAAGTGGTGGAGGACAATACAGGTGTGCTGCGCACAGAGCTGATAACCAGCTTCAGGAGCTATGCAGGATGACTGAAACTGCTTATACCAAGGCCAGCAGTGAAGGAAAGGGCTTCTTTGAGTTCCATGTTTCATGCACCTGTGTGACAGCTCATTCGAACAGGAGCTTGTAAGCAATGTGCATATTTGCCAAAGAGTAGAGACAAAAAGCTTTTTTCCACCCAACTGCCTAAAATCAGCCATGGTTCATAAAAAATTGCAAACACTTCTCTCTGAAATGTGCACATAGTGAAATGCCTAGATCTGAAAATAAGCAAGCAGAGGAAAGCCTGGGGAGCTGGACCTAGTGAATGACACTGAAATCACTGACTGGTCTTTTTGAAGGCTTCCTGAAAATCTTGTCTGAGGCTCACAACCAGAACTGGGCCAAACCCCAGCTTCTGGATGGAGGCCAGTTGTGAAGCTGGTGCAAGCAAATAGGTTACAGCAGCTTTCTGTATGGGCAACAACTATGGACGGGCAAGGAGTGCCAGGGCAGGTTACATTTTTTGGGTGTTCTCCCTTTGAGCTGCAGCACCCTGTAAGAACTCAACAGCACAAAAAGAATTGATTTCTTTGGCTTTCGGTAATACAGAAGCAATCAGCTAACTGCAGATGCTTCTAGCACACCATTTGGAGCATCACCCATTTCGGTCTTCATAAAGGAAGACAACACAAGGATTTATTTTTGTCTTGATCAATTATTTAAAACGATATTAAATTAGTACATACAGAGCACATTGCTAGAGCCTGCAATATGAACACTGCCTTTTCAAATATAAAGACAATCAAATGCAAGAGAAAGCTGGGTGTAGTTTGAACTGAGAGAAATAAAGTTACTACCACCAACACTACATGGGCTTCATGCCTGTGGTTTCTAACAATGCCATCCTTGCAGCATGGCCAGATGAAAAATTTATTTCAGTGAGGTTGCACGAGGAACTCTGGTCCCTCTAGAAATGCAAAGCAGCTCAGTCATGAGTGAAAATCAATTATCTGTTAAGACTTGTAATGTCTTTGTGGGGGGGACACACAACAGCTGACTGCTCCTTTGCACAGCTGCCCCATGCACATGCAGCCACCTCTTTCCCCAGCTCTTGGCCATTCCCATGACTCTTGAGTCATTCCCAGCTCTGAGGCTGATGAGATGGCCCAGTTCAGCAGTTCCTCTCCTGAGGTCTGAGCTGCCATCCAGCTTGAAATGCCCAGCTCCTGGGATTTCCTTACCAGCTGCAAAAGCTGCCCCTAAATTGCTGTCACAGGAGGCCTGTCAGTATGCAGTGATCCCCAGACACCATCCAATTTGTGTGATACCCAGTGCATTCAGGCATCTCTCATCCCAAAACACATAAAAGGCCCAGCGAGGTACCTGCCTAGCATCACCATGCTGCAGGCTGCTCTCTCATAGAATGATAGAATGTGTGGAATTGGAAGATAACTTTAAAGGTAATCTAGCCCATCCCACCCTGCTGTGTGCAGGGATCTTTTTGACTAGATCAGGTTGCTTGGAGCCTCGTCAAGCCATACCTTGAATGTCTCCAGGTATGGGGCCTCCACCACCTCTCTGGATAATCTGTTCCAGTGCTTCACCACACTCATACTAAAGAACTTCTTCATTATATCCAATCTAAATCTACCCTTCTCTAGTTTAAGATCGTTTCCCCTTGTCCTGTTGCTACACACCCTTGTAAACTGTCCCTCCCCAGCTTTCCTGTAGCCCCATCATGTACTGGGAGGCTGCTAAAAGGTCTCCCCAGAGCCTTCTTCTCTCCAGGCTGAATCTCTTTCTCCTTCTGGTGCCACTTCCTGTTGCTGAGCTGCAATAGCCTGTAGGCATCAGTACCTCCTTCGCACCAGTGCTCAGAAGCCACCTCTGTTTCCACACCAGTAAGACGTCCACAGCCTGGGCTGCTGGTGCTTGCAGCTATCTGAAACCCATGGGGAGGGTGGTCAGGAACCTCTGGAGAAGTGGAAAGGGAGGGGGAAAGGGAAGGCAGGTCTTCTCCTGACGCAGGAGAGCACTCCTCATTATTTTGCTTGGAAGGCTTCTCTAAGCCCTGCTCCATACAGCCTTTCATGTGAGCTGTGAAGAGTGACAGTAGATGCTGGTACCAGGGGGAGAGGGGGGGGAGTTTTAGTGCTGCTCTATTTCCTTCCCCAGAAGGTTTGCTTTTGGAGGATGAGGTTGGAAGTGAGGAGCAGTTACCTTAGGGAGGGCTTTCTTGGAAATTGAATGAAGTGGAGTGTGCCATGAAGCCTCACTTCACTGGAGCTTTTATCTTTTAAAATTAGGTTAGCAAATTTATTGCTACAGTAGCTTAATCTCAGAGTGCATTATCTATACACATGATGGACTGGAATATGAACTAATTCTCTTAATAAAGTGACTGTTTGCATCTCAATTATCAGATACAAGGAATTCAGTCTTCCCTTTGAGATGCTAAGCAGCTGCAGGCTGGTACAGTCCCCTCCCTGTGCATTTGGTTTGGATGCTTCCTACATCCAAGTTTTCCCAGAAACAGATGATGCTCTGGGAAAGGAGAGGAGAGGAGAGGAGAGGAGAGGAGAGGAGAGGAGAGGAGAGGAGAGGAGAGGAGAGGAGAGGAGAGGAGAGGAGAGGAGAGGAGAGGAGAGGAGAGGAGAGGAGAGGAGAGGAGAGGAGAGGAGAGGAGAGGAGGAAAAATCTGGTTCCAGGCATCCAGCTGCACAGGGTCACCCTGCACCAGCCAGTGCAGTGGCTTGGGGTCTGCAGCTCTCAGCTCTGACTGATACCACGAGCTCTGTATGCACTGGGGAACCAGTTGCCTAGCTCTGCTCATCTTCAGCCTGTGTCCTGTATTGACAAGACAGGCAGAGGCCAGCAAAATATTCCTTCTGCTGGGTTCAGGTCAGCGGGGTGCTTCCTTGCTGGAAAGGATCCTCCACTGCAAATTCACAACCAGAGTCCCTGGTGTTGCCTGAACAGAGCAAGGGAGCTGGACTGGGTCAGAGCACCCATTTACACAAATACTTTGAATCTAGAAACAACATTTCCCAAGTTGCATCACTTGACAGCAGCTCAGGAGATGATAGTTTTAGTATCAGTCTCTCCATGCTACTTACCTACAGAAAGAAGGGGGCACCTACCTGCAGATCCAGGAATCTAAATTCAGCTGTTTCATGCAAGCTACGGAAATCTATTCAGTGCCATTGATAGAGTCTAGAGAGTGACTGAGCAAACCCCAAATTGATGGGCTGATTTCAGGCAGAAACAGAAATTTTGGAGGTTGGTTTCACCGAACTGCTTGAGGAGAACAAGGTCCCAGTTTGCTCAACTTCCAATGTCAAATTGAATTATATCATTTGTTGTTGCAGAGTTCGGTCATTTTAGCAAAAAAGAGCCTGAAAGTATAATATCATGCCAAATTAAAGCCTTTTCTGCCTGATTGGTCAGTTCAGCAGACAAATCCTTAAATCAATTATTCTTGTAGCTGCAGTCAGGGTAACTGTTCATCAAGCAAGAAAAAGTCTGGAGTGTCATGGGAGTATCTGGTCCTTGGCTTTAGATCACCTCAGATTTAGGCACCCGGTAAAGGCTCATCAGCCAGCCCTCAGCATGCAAATGTGAAAGCTTATTCTTCAGATCAGAGAATGCTCTAATGTTAATTAAAAAAGGAAAAATTACCATGCAGGGAACAGACTTAATTGGAGTGGTTTGATATTTCTGAAGGCTTTTTTCTTTCTTTTTTTTTTTTTTAGAGGAGAATCATTCATTTCTCATTTATACAACATATGAACAAGAACTAGCTGGTAACATTGAGAGATACCCAAAACCTGAACTGCTCAAGGGAAGGAGGGCAAGGACTGCTCTTCCTGTCATCCAAAGGGCAGCCAAATATTCAGTAATATGTCTTCTTTTGCTTTGAGTCTAAAAGAGAAGTAGCTCTGTTCTTCAGTTTGTGGGATGTCACCGCAAAGTTCTCCAAAAGTCTCTAAACCCTTTGGCACAAGGAAAAAAGGAAGACAGTCAGATCTTTGTGGGGGATTGCAGGAAGATGTTGAGGAAGAAGACTTGCAGTCTTAACTGAAGAACTAGAAGGAATGTTGTTTTAGGACTACAAGATATTTATAGTTTTGCCCATTTTGAATGTAAAGGGCACAAATACAATTTTTGCTATTTGTCTGCAGGCCACTATCTGAACAACACAGGCCAGAGCACAAAAGAATTTTCACCCCATTCCAAATTCCTATAAAAAAGTGTGCTAAGCCTGAATGAGTTTAGTCACGTGAATAATGATTTGGCTTCCTAACCCACTGGGAGACGGAAGCAGAGCAAAACATGTCTGCTAACACCCCAACCTGAGCATTACAATTGGCAAGTCCTGCTGAAGAGAGATCTCAGCCTGAAGTTGTAGAAATGTTAGAGGTTAGAACTGAAGTTTCTTGGCAGAATTAACCTTATATGGAAACCCCATAGAAAGTCTGCCTGCACTGGCTTTCAAGCCAGCACATAAGATTTCATTTCTAATCATAGAATCATAGAACTGTTTGGGTTGGAAAAGACCTTTGAGATCATCAAGTCTGACCATTAACCTAACTTTTCCAGGTCCACTGCCCCTAAGCATCATATCTACATGACTTTTAAACATGTCCAGGCATGGTGACTGCCACCACTTCCCTGGGCAGCCAATTCCAATGCTTGACAAACCTTTCTGTGGAGAATTTTTTCCTAATATCCAGCCTAAACCTCCCCTGGTACAGCTTGAGGCCATTTCCTCTCATCTTATCACTTGTTACTTGTGAGACAAGACCAGCACTTGCCTCCTGACAACCTTCCTTCAGGTAGCTGTAGAGAGTGACAAGGTTTCCCCTCAGCCTCCTTTTCTCCAGACTAAATAGCCCCAGCTCGCTCAGACACTCCTGGCAGCCAGTTTTTATCATGAGAATGCTGTGGGGAACATCATCAAAGTCTTTACTGCAGTCCAGGTAGACTACATCCACAGCCCTTCCCTCATCCACCAAGCAGGTCACCTTGTCATAGAAGGAGATGAGGTTTGTTAAACTGGACCTGCCCTTCATGAAGCCATGCTGGTTGGGCCTGATCACCTGGTTGTCCTGTAAATGTTGTGTTATGGCACTCAAGATGATTTCCTCCATGACCTTCCCTGGCAATGAGGCCAGACCAGCAGCTCTTTAGTTCCCTGGATCCTCCTCCCAGCCATTCTTGTAGATGGGCATCACATTTGCTAACCTCCAGTCTGCTGCAGTTTCCCTGGTTAGCCAGGATTGCTGATAAATCATGAAGAGTGGCTTGGTGAGCACATCTGCCAACTCCTTCAGCACTCTTGGGTGTAACCTATCTGGCTCCATAGAGTTGTGTACGTCTAGATGGTGCAGCAGGTGACTAAACATTTTCTCTTGGATTATGGAGGCCTCCTTCTGTTCTCAATCCCTGACTTCCAGCTTGAGGGGCTGGCTACCAAGCAAACAACTAGTCCTGCTATTAAAGACTGAGACACAAAAGGCATTAAGTACCTCAGCCTTTTCCTCAGCCTTTGTCACTATAATAGATTTATTATAGAACAGAATCACAGAATCATTTTGGAATGATTGGAAGGTTGGAAAAGACCTTTAATATAGAAAGGTTATTTCAAAACCACTTAGGTAAAATCAAAGTAAATTATTCCTCCTGGGTGATGTGCTGGACAGAGTCAGACAGATGTTTCCTCTTTAAGGATCATGGGTTGAAATGAAAGGGGAACTCTCAGGTGTAAGGTGATTACAATAGGGTTCTTCAAAAAGGAGTCTTGGCATGGATCTTCTTTAACATTTTCATTAATAAATGTGAGGCATAATCTCAAAGCAGTGCAGTTTCTGATGACACTGAGGTGGGAAGCACTGTCAGTGGGACAGCCAGGATGCCACACCAGAAGAATGGGATGACTTTCACACTGGCACAGTGCAATGGGATGAAATTCTTTCTTACAAATTCCAGTTTCTGAGAGAATAGTAGGAATAACTGATGCTTTTAACTGGAAATTATGGAGCAGGAGGAAGATACGAAGGTCTTACACAGCCGTAAGACAACTGTAAAGCAGCAATATGATGTGACCTGCAGGGAATAAACAATGCTTCCTAATGAACCTACTAAGATTGATCGGGTGAGTCCAGGGAGGAGGAAGTATCAATGCTACTAATGACAAAACAGCTGGCTGTAGAAGGGTTTGGTGGAAAAAGGACTCACCTGGATTACTATAGAATGTAGCCAGGAAAGCATGCTCAGGAAAAGGGATCTTGGCCTGCAATGGTTGCAGCGCTGGACTGTTCAGCCAAATAAGGGCATGGAAAGCCTGTGCTGTCAGAGGAGACCAGAGGCACTCGGCTGCTCAGCCTAGCTAAAGAAAGGCCAAGAGGGGATATGGTTGTAGTCTATAAATACATCAGAGGGGGTAAACACAAGAGAAGGAGAAAAGCTATTTAAACTGAAGGACAATGCTGGCACAAGAACAAATGGGTATAAACTAGCCATTAATAAATTTTGGCTGGGAATGAGAAGCAAATCTCTAACCACTGAAGCTGCAAAGTCTGTGGAACAGCCTTCTCTGAAGATCACAAGACAAATGGTCTAACGCATGCAAGTTTGAGTTTGAAAAATCCACTAATAGGGTCTATACAATATAGATACCTGCAGTGGACTAGATGAGTCACGTGGGCTTCTCCTGTCCTGCCTTCTTCTGGAAGAGAAACAGCATCCAAACAACCAACTGCATCTCTTAAAGTGGTCAGAGTCATTCTGGCACAAAAGGACCACCAAGAGGAGAGCCAAAGGCAGTAATGCTAAGGAAATGTATTTACAGTGTCTGCTTCCTTCTGCAGTGTGTACTCTCCCACTGCTGCACCTCAGTAGAGCAGAGTGGCAGGTACATGAGCAAAGTTTTATACAAGCAGGTGAGTGAGTGACAGGACCCAGCAGACAGGTCAGGAGAGCCAGCCAGCTCTGTCAGCTTCAGCACCAGAGAGCACTGGGAGAAGCAATATGATTATCACAAAACAAGTAACTGAAATTAAGATTGACAAGTAATCCCAAGAAAATTCACAGCAGGTTGGGCTTAACCTTGGAGTCAAGAGCCTTAGCAGAACATGCTGTCCAAGTCTGTGAAATATTTTCTGTTTGCTTGGAAAGTGAAACATGCACCCAGTTTCTATTCAGTATTGATGGAGTAATTAGCACTTTCTACAAAGTTTTTCTTCCTTACTATGATCCCTTTTTCTCCTATAGGGAGCAAAATAACTTTTTATCTCACAGCTTTTTCATCTGAAGACCACTGAACACTCTACAAAGATTACTGACATCTGCATTTCAGTGTTGACTGAACCGATGCATAGGAAGAGGGAGGAAAGGACTTTCTAAAACATCTCTGTGGCTTTTTGTATCAGCTGGTTCTGTGATCCTGGACCACAGTTTTCAAAGTTCCTGGATTGACAGAGACTCACAGAGGGACCAGCACAGGACAGACTCTCATCCTGACCCTACCAGGGCATAACAGGTCTTGGCACTTAAATCTGATGGCCATCCTTCTGCTCCAGGACATGCCCAGGACCATCTTGGGTGTGATAGTGGGGAGGCACTTTGCCCCATGCTCCCCCCAAGACATACCATGACAGACATGGAGGAACCCGTCTATTTATTGCCATCATGCAGCAGTGCACTGAACACACGGGGCTGCTCCCCTAGCCATGCTGCACAGGTGTTGCATCACCACTCAGGCTTTGTGCTCCTGCATCCCTTGCTCCTTGTCCTGCATCCCAGCGTTCCATCATGTGTCGCTCTGAGGCTGGGACTCTTTTTTTCCTTGGTAGCCTGAGCACAAGCATTCCTCCACAGGCAGAAAATGAGCCTCAGACCTTCATGGCTGGGAAGTACTTCATATAGCACCATAATATTCACCCTTTGATGTGCTTTCTCTATGTTTCAAATATTTTAAACAACAGTTTTAAGGAGAGCTGTCTCTGCGCTAAATAACACAGACTCTTTGGATATTGCAGGGTACAGGAAATGTTATATTCTGCTGTTTAACTATTGGGTGCTTATACACAAAAAGTCAAGAAATTAAGTTGCATGGAAGTTATCAACTGTCCACTCAATGGGGAAGAACACACCTGGAGGGGATCTGTTGCCTTAGGACACCACAACAGACTTAATTTTCTCTTTTCCTCTTCTGAAAATTGTCTGACCAGGATTTGAAATAGCAATGAAGTACAAAATACTTGTTAAGGACACCTTGGCACTTCACTTTGTAAAACAAAAACTAGCCATGTGTGGGGTCTGCAAGTGGAGAGGAACACCATCTTCCTCTGCTATCTGATAAGCTTCCAGAGGGCAGGACTGAGCCCTGTGAAACTGGGAGATCAATGGCCCATTGTCTGAACTCTGTGCCCACATTTCGGCTATCTCCTAAGTTTCATCAGGGCAGGAAAAAGTAACTGAGAACAGATACCATGATACCTAACAAATAATCTGATGCCAATATTTCTCTTGGGGGCTGTGTAATACAGTTAACCACTGTTCCCATTAGAAACACCAAACCTAATTAGTTTATGTAACTGCATTAGATGGAAAAGGTGTACATTGTTGATAGTTGCTTAGTGGGAACCCAGCGTAGATCTTTCTTTTGTCCACTTATAATTAAAATTATCTTCTTTGTATATTAGACTCAGTGGCTTATAATGAAATGCAATAAAGATTCCTGGAGCAAATCACATTTTTCTTAGTATGTTTAAACAATTTTATGGAGTCTTTCATTGATTGGAGGAGGAGCAGTTTCAGGGATAATGTGCTTAAGCAGACATGACAAACCACCCAATTACCCAGCACTTCTCAAGACTAATGCCTGAAGTAACAAGCTTGTCACACAATGGCAGCTTCCATTTGTGCCAGCTGCCTGAGAGGCAGCGATCGTAAGTCTTTGCAGCTGGTGGGGTGGGGGATTTCAGAAATGACTGGAAGAAAAGCCTCTCACCATCTTGTCTTCATGGACAAATTTAGCACTCTGTGACATCTCAATGAAAAGCGCTGCACCACCAGCAGAACTAGATAACCAACTGTAAGTAGTAAGGAATAGGGAGTTATGACCAGTTGAGCAGTGGCAATTCGGAAAACACTGATTCTTCAGTGGAAAGACTGAAGCAAAATACAAAATATGATACAGAACAATGAATCCAAACACTGATGAAACACACAAATTCTTGAATAGGCTTTTATTACCAGATGAAACAACTGTGCTTTAAAACCAGAGCACATTTTGGTTAAAAAATTAACAAAGTCATGTAATTGTACATTAGAGCCAGATGCTTAGCAGAACTAGAATTTAAGGAAGTTTTTTGCTTTTATCTGATGATGCTTGGAAGAAAAGCTGGTGTTCAGTTTTGTGAAAGAAATATTTCCTGTTGTTGAGTTTTCCTTTAGAAAGATGTATTTCTGTTTTACTGGTGAGAGCAGCTCTGTGGCTACAAATGCAGGGCAGGCTGTGAAGGAGAGAGCTTTAATTACACCTATCCTTCTGTGAGTTCACTGGGAGACAATCGCTCAAGGCTAATAAGGATTAAAATATATTCAACCTCTGAAAAAAATGCCTTAATGCTAGTCTTCCTAAATTCCTTGTATTAGTTGGAGCAATACAAGCACAGCAACTTTGGTTTGCAACTGAAATGGAAAAGCTTTACACTTTCATGTAGTCACATCCATATCCTGCTTTACTAAAACCTGGGGTCCTGCTTCACCAAAACCCATAGAAGAACTTCTCCAGTGTGAGGGTGGTGAAAGACTGGAACAGGTTGCCCAAGGAAGGTGTGAATGCCCCATCCCTGGAAGGGCAGATGTGACGGGACTTTGAGCAACCTGGTCCAGTGGAAGGAGTCCCTGTCTACACAGGGAGGTTAGAACTAGATGAACTTTAAGGTCCCTTCCAACCTAAAGCATTGTATGAGTTCAGAAGAGCTCAGCCAACATCCTTGTGCTCCTTGGAGCTTTGATGTGAAGCTGCAAAGAATATCAAAGAGTACCATGTGATGGCTTCCAGAAAAGGACCTGCCAAGACATCACAGCTGTGGTCATGTTCCTCCGACTGGGATGGCCACTGACATTAAATGATTTGCCTGGGGTTACAAATGAGTTAGTGGAGGGGTTTAAATGAGGATCCCAGCCTGTAGAGCCTCAGTGTGACGGATTTTGCCTGCTACCAAGTGACAAAGCTTACCTCTGCTTGGCATATGATAAAGGAGCTGCATTTCCAGCATGCAGCAAGGTTGAGATTTAGTCCCACCCCACCAAACATGCATGCAGCTGGCAATGTCCCTAGGGACAGCAGGAGGCTGCTGTCCCACAACAGAGGCACAGGCAGCTGCATCTGACTGGGAAATCCAGGAAAAGTGGAAAACACTCCACGTCTAACAGAGGAAGTAATGAAAACAATCAAACGTGCTTGAAAAGTACATGCAAGGAGATAGATAAATACTCCCCTGACTCTTGAACCTCACTGACATTATTCTCCAAGGCCAAAAACATGATTTAATTCAACAAAAACAGAAGCACCAGGCAAAAACTGGACTCAGAAATCTTTCCTTTTTACCTCATTCAACCCTGAAGTTTTATCAAGAGAGCACCTGGACATCACTTCCCTCGTGTGGAGCAAAATAAGAAATACTTGAGAGGGCTGCAAGGCAGACGTGGTGCTGCATGTGGGGCAGGGGCTGCAGGGCATTGAGCACTGCTCAGGGCTCACTTCAGGCCAGGGATGATTCAGAAACACGTTTTAGGCACAATACAGCATTAGAAAAATGGATCACACTGGTCTCTCATTGAGAGGGTTGACAACCACAACAATAATAATATAATGATGATAATAATAATCTACCAATTGGATAATGTTTTACTCATTCTGGAGAAACAGCAGAAGGGGTATAGCACTGATTATCCATCTCTGCAGTTCCCACATCTTTAAAATAAACGGATTATAAACTAGAAAATGTTTAAAACTGAACCAGGTGGTATGAAGTGTGTGTACTAAGGAACAACATGTAATCATCATCAAATCCACACATGGGGGAAAGAAATTTCTATACAGAGTCAGCTCAGCACTGCACATGATAATGTCCCTCTATACAGATGGCTGTTTCCCTATAGAGTAAAGGTTTTGCTTTATCCTTCCTTCGAGTCATGTTCCCTACTCCCTCCACTCTGGTCCTATTAAAAACCCACTGCTTTGTTTGACAGACTGGAGCTGCCAGCCTTTTTGTCATGCTTCAGTGAGCTGGTTTTCTGCTAGTGGCAGCAGCAAGAGCTTGCAGCCCTGGTCTTCTGAAAAAACTCTTTTCCAGTTTTAAGGTTTATTGTTTTTTTTCCCAAGGATTTCTACCCAGTTATGCATGATGACATTCACCACATCACCTGTGACTATGAAGCAAACATATCTGGGTGCATTACCCAGCATGGGGACCAAGTGGCACAGAAATTCCCTCCTCTGCTATTGAACTTTTGCACTGTTCTGAAGAGTGACCATGTGCCATCTGCCCTATGGGACAGGCCCAGTGGCATGGGTTAAAGTCCCAGACTGGGCCTGGGCACCAAATGGGAGGATACAAATTATCTGGGAGCAAAACTGGGATAGGGACTGCTCTGAACAGTGAGTGGCTTGGATCACTGAGCTGCAGTGCAAGGATGCTACCTATCTATCATAGCACATAACAGAGATCTCAGGCATTACCTGGGTAACTTGACTGTTAAAGCTAAACCAAGAAATGTTAAGGTTTGGGGAAAGAAAGTTCTTACCTACGGGGAAAGAGGTATTGAGAGGGGATAATGAACTAGACACAGGGTCCAAATCCTTTGGGACACGCTCTGCAAGAAGCTTTGGGCTCTCTGATGGGCTTGCTGAGGCACTAAAGGAGTTTCAGGGCACATGCAGACCAAGCAACTAGACTGGCATGCTAAGGAGGGCCAAATGCACCACTGGTGAGCACAAGGGAAAAACACCCAGCAGGAAGGGTCAGGGAATAGTGAGGTAGGCAGCAACAGCCCTGGCTGGGGAGGAGGGCACTGCAGGACAGAGTCTGGCCGGTGCTCTCCAGGGGTACAAGGAGGCAAGACCCGGGGCAGTGCCATTGCAGCCGTGCATCCAGGCTACTGCCTGATTTTGGCAGCCCTCTGCTGACAGTGACACAGAGCCAGAGCCTTGCTCCCATGCTACATACGTGTGGGTGCTGCTCTCCACCACAATGGACACCACTCTCCACATTCGTGCTGGTGACACACCCAAATACCAGCCTCTGCAGGCTTGACCCTTGCACCTCAGATACCAGCTCCAGCAGGCTCTACCTCTGCAAGCACTAAGCAAGACAGTGTCTGGGGTTATTCCTGACCCCAAACCAGACAGCGGGCTGTGGTGCAGCCGGTCCAGCCCCTCAGCAGCTCATATTTAGCAGCAGCATCTGTCCAAGCAGTGGGTGACTCATCTGGGTCTTGCCATCTTCTCGCATGGTGCCTTTTGCTATCACCCTGGAGATTTCCACAGAGCGGTGGGTGCTGCTGCCTGGGGCGGGACAGAGCTGGCGGGTCCTGTGTGCCGAAGCCCCCTCACACAGCAGGGCAGCTCCTCTTCATCCCCCTGCCAGGGCTGCGGGAGGGCTGGCCTTTCTCCAGCAAGGGCAGAGGATGGGATACTCCTTTCCTCCCGCGCAGTGCTTGGGCAGCCAGCCAGCTTCAGCGAAGCTGAGCCGCTGAGACATAGTGACAGCAAGCTGCTGCTGTGAGCATTTAATTTTTAATTCCTCTCAGGATTTCTTTTCCATCGCCTCTCCCCACCCCCCTGCACCCCCAGGGGAAGGCTGCTGGCACCCGTTTCTGGAGCTCACAGTGTTTGGCTGCGTGCCTGACCGTGAGGAATGAGAGAGGGGTGTCCCCAGCCAGCTCTGGTGGGTGCTGCCCAGGAGCCCCTCTGGTGCAGCTGCTTTCCCAGGTCAGCTTTCAAGGATGGGACACTCGAGGCATGCCAAGGGCTGGGACTGCATCCCAGCTCAGAGAGATCTGCCTGCAGCACTGGGGCCAGGCTCCCTTGAGCTAATTTTCCAAACACTTCCCCTCCTTCTCCATCTAAGCAGCATTCGCCAGCAAGTGATGCTTCTGGTCAAGCTGGGCTACAAAGACACTGGATGGCAGAAGCATGCTGGCTGCCAGGGCACCTTCCCACCACGCTGGCCACGAGCATGTCCCCTGTGTTGCTGGAAGCTATTCGGACATACTCAGGCTTCCCCTCTGAAAGAAGAATAAACATTTCTCTGCAAGGGCAGCTGCAAGCCGTACAAACCCAAAGCTTGCCCCTGAGAAGCACCACTGAGGGCTGTCAGGAAGGAATTGCCAGGCCCACCAATGAGGAGGCAAAATGACTTGGAAATACAAGGATTTGCCACCTGCCTGGTAGTTGCTATGAGCACCCAAGGGCAGCTGGGAGCCCCTCGGCACAAACACAGGACATCTTGCTGCTGTCTTGCTCAGCCGCACATTCACTCCTCTCCCTGCTCAGGCAGTTCCTTTGCTTAAAGGAGGTTATTTTGGGAAAGAAACGGATAGTGGGAACAGCACTGGAAAAGCACGGGGAATGCAGCAAACAAAAGAAAAGCTGCTATTTTTGAAAATGCTTCAAACTGGTAACCGTGGCTTGTTTTAACTCTTTCTCTCCCAGCCGTCTCTCCACTGCTCAGCCTGGAGTGCTGCCTGCATCACAGTGGGAGCCAGGCACAGGAAAGGTGTGTTTTCCATAGGATTGGGAGCAACAGTGAGCTAATAACTGACACATAGGGAGCTAACAGTGAAATCCTCTTCAATTTTAAATCTGACACTTTAAACTAAGTGAGGTGGGCGTTTCTGCAAGTCCCAGTGTCTAATAAAAAGAGCAAAAATCAGGCAAGCAATCAGCCTACTAGAGCTTCTGTCACCTTTTGTTGTCTCTGAAGCAATAGTATTTTTCTAATTGGGACATCACAAGGATTTCATGTATATGGTAAGTGATGGGGTCTAACCCTCCGCAGCAGCTCGCTGCCCATGGATCACCTCTGTGAACCTTCCTCTAAAAGGCCACCGCTGTTCCAAGAAAAGAAACTGAATCTGCCAAGACTGCAGATCCAGGCAAACACATACCATAATGAAATTATCTTCACAGATTCACCAAGACTCCCCCCAAGCTGGTGTGAAGCATGTTGTACTGGCATTTCATCTGCTCTAATTTATCCTTGGCACTGGTGTGACCAGGTCTGCAAGGTCTCTTTGCAGCCCTGGTCAGCGCTGGCACAGCTCTCCTGCCTGCAGCATCCTGCGCCAAAGGAAGGCACTGGTGACATGTGGGCCACTGCCACGGGCAGCTCCACATGTCCTCCTAACAAAGGGGACGGGCTGCTTTCACATGTGGGCTAAAACCTAGCAGAAAAGAGGCAAACCAGGAAATAAATATGGTGGAACCACTGCCCCAGTGATGCTGGCAGAAGAACGACTAAGGTCTGAGCTCCCATTTTCGATTCTTAAAGTGACACTGCCCTGCTCAAGAGCTGCTGTGCCTGCTGGCTTGGACACCCAGGGATGCCACATAGCCAGCAGCAGGGACAGGGGCTGCTCTCTCACATGCAATCTCATTTCTGAATTGTCAGAAGAGTTAATTTTTTTCAGGAAAAAGCATCCAAACACTTTCCCCCTGGATTTCCTTTTCCAGGAGAAGTATGAGAAAATAAAAATCTATTTTTTGTTCAGAAACAGTTCCTCTTTCCACTGGCCCTGATCTTCCCAAGTCCCACCACTTTAGTCTTCCACCAAGTTCTGCTTCTCACCTTTTACCTTGGTGTGGGCAAGCGAGACTTCCTCAGCAGGAGTCACTCAGCTCCTTCCTCATGCTCTGACAGTAGAGATAAGGCAAAATACAGATGGTCTGTCTGCAGAAGTGCTCACTACCTTCTCCAAGAAGGTGGCTCTTCAATAACTCTGTGATCTAATAGTCCTCCACAGACCTCAGAACTTAAGTGCTTTAGCACCATGTGCAATCAAACAATGTATGTTTTGCAACTCACACTGGGGATTTTGATTAAGGAAACCCTCTAATGCTGCAAGGAAGAACCGCAGATTCTGATACAGTTCTCGGTTTTTAGCAACACAGTGATTGAAAGTGAAGGGTGAAGTGAAATAATTGAAAGCAAAACGTGCATGCTATGTCAAATCAGCAATAACGTTCAAGCAAGACGAGACTGTGGGTAGCCTGAAAGACATATCCTTGGCCAGCCCTTAATTTGCACTGTTCTTTTTCACATCAGCCTGTGAGATAAGTCTACAAAAATGCAGGCTACCCTTCAGATGACACTGTTTTAGTAGGGTCAGAACGACTTTATATGAAAAAACTCACACAAGATAAACAGCTATGAATAGGACACTTGACAGACATGCCCAGAAGACAACAGACAGTGTTTCTGTTGAGATATAATTGCTCTAATTGGACCTGGGCTTGCTAAAATGGTGAAGTTAAAGAGGACTCTGCAATCATGCTGTCATACTGCGCAAAAGAATAGTGTTGTGATAGGAAGCATATAGCAGTTGTGGAAATAATCAAGGGCTTTGTGTTCACTTCCCCCTGGCATCTTGGATTTGCCATTAGGAACATGCACACATCATGAGCAGAATATTTTCATTAGAGTTAAAGGTTCTCGGGGCTGAATTGCTTCATAGCTGAAGTCTCTTTTGAGTATTATTCAGCTGTTGTTAGACACTTCAAATGAGCTGGATCCATTGTGTCTCTGCAGTCCTGGAGGAGATGCAGAAAGGCCATGTGAGGCATAAACACGGAACCTGCCTGCTTTGGGAGCAAGGGAACTTGGTGAGAAAGGAAGCTGACTTTGATCCTCTTCTGCTGTATCCTGTCTTCACTGAAGTGAAACCCTATGAACTACCTGATCTGCTCATCTAAGAGAACCTTTACACACATAATCTTGAGTCTCTCCAAAACCTGATCTCTTCTATAATATAAGCACAAGCATGACGATTTTAAACACAAAATCCGGTAGCATGTACTGTGCAAGGGTTGATGGTGCAGTGTTTTGTGTCCAGTGTCTAGGAGAGAGAGCAGCCCTTTTAGCCACCGTTACACCAGACAGCAGCAAAAGGACAGAGAATCATCATGTTGCATTCCTGACTCCTCAGGCAGCTCTGTTTCACATGAGGTTCAGCTGGCCCATACTGTGGACAACCTGTGACTCCGGGCAATGCTACCCGAGGTCTCTCCACTGGGGCAAATGCAGTGATGACCAAAGGACAGCCAAGAAGTAGGAAGCCTGCTCCTGGCCTAATCCCACTATCACCTGATCCCTTAGTCCTGCACAGGGCTCTCCTTTCCCCATGTGGCACCCCTTGCCCTGTGGTCCATCCTGCCCCTGCAGCAGGCCAGCCTGGCTCTGGCCTGCTCCCAAGCCCTCGTTCTCTTGACAGTGAAATTCAGCACACTGCTAAGAGGCTTTGTGACAAATGTGGCAGGTATAAACCTGTCTCAAAGCCTTTCAGCCCCACTGTGCACCTGCTGTGCGTAAGATGCCTGAAACACCGTTTCTGCTCCTCTGGTGTTTATAAATAAATGTGCAAAAAATGCTGGTGTAATGCCCAGGAGCTGCTCATGCCCCACCTGCTGCCCAGCACTCACATGGGGCTCTTCAAATGAAGCCACTTCTACAAAAAGAGCTAACCTGGCTTATTAAACCTTCCCTAACAAAAATCCCTTCTCAGGTCATCTGCAGCAACACCTTGCAGCTCCTGCCCTTTGCTCACATTGCAGGACATGTATAACGCAAAATATGAGTGACAGGGCAGATGTCCACCCCTAAGCCCAGGCAAAGTTCCAGGGCTGGCTGAAGGTGGGTGCACAAAGGTGGCCCTTTGCAGGTATGGGAAAAGGGTCTTGTTCCTCAGAGCACACTGGGGGCAACAGTGCCCCTGAATCACCAGCTAGCCCACTTATCCCTGCAGTCTGGGGTTCACAGGTCCGTACTTCTCCCTGCCCTTCCATTTCCTCTGGAGCAGCACTGGCACTCTCTCTCAGCAGGACTGTGAGAGCAATATGGGGACACTGAAGCATCAAACATGTCCTGCACTCAGTTTCTGCCTCCTCCCAACGCCGGCTTTGCTTTGTGCATCATGAGCTCTGCTCCACAGAGGGTTTCTACAGTGCCCCAGCAAGGTGGTAGTTGAAATTGGCCATGAATGATGCTCTCAAAGGAGAGACAAAACTGGACAGGATTTATCTACACAAGCTCAATTAAAAAGAGAAAGGATGTGCTCATTTCCAGCTAATATATCTATGATAAGCCAGATATCATAATAAGAACAATAAAAAACTGTAAGGATTGACATCAGTGAGATTTACACAGCTAAAACTTGGCCCAACATTGTGAGCATGTACAGCAAAAAGTCTTGAATTATAAAAGAAGAGAAAGAGAGCTAAACCAAGACCCATCTCCTGCTCTCTCCCATGAGAGGAGGCACTGCTGGGAATCCTGGGCACTGGGCAAACTAAAACCAGCATTTCAGCCCAAGCTACAAGCTTCTTGGCTTTTCTGTGTCTAAATCAGATCCTTACATTATCTCAATGTCATTTTGTGGCTGAAAGCAATTCAGCAACTATCAGCACAGCCAGACTGAAATTCAGCAAAACCGGATCTGAGCACTTCAGCCCTTAATGATCAGACGTTTCTGTGGAAACGAATCTTACAAAAAAATGAAGTTCAGCAGAAAGTTGACAGCGTGTGGAGACCACAGAAGGGAGAGGAACTTTACAACTCGGTCTTCACATTTTCCACCTATAGGATTTCAGCATTTGCTAAAGTTGTAGTGAGGGCAGCTTCTTTACAGTGCTCCCTCTGGGAAATATCACATTCAGCAATTCCTGAATTACAGTTTCTAATTATATTTTTGTACTGTAATGCTGTCTGAAATGCAAATTTGATGACAGAATAATTTGATCCATGTAAAATAATTACAAAATTGCTGTTTTTCAAACCTCAACTCATACTCCCTGCTATTTAAGAAGATAAATTTAACAGCAGCAAAAGTGCAGCCAAAACACAATGTATTTTTTTTTAACTGCTATCTGACCATAACTGTCTGCATAGATTTTGGCTCACCAGGAAAGATGATTTCTAAAATATGACTACCGAAATATTCCAGAGTTAGGATTTTTGTTACTCTAGCTTGGAACCAACAATCAGATTAACTTTTATGTTGCAGTCAAGAGTACCATTCACATGACATCTGGGTTTAATTGGTAAAGTAACTGTTGATTAAAATGCTAAATCTCTACTGCAGCTCAGTTATCATTTAAACCAGTTGTTGCTAATGTTGATGCAGGACATTAAATTAGCACACTGTAATGATTTTCAGCAGGGTGGAAACCAACTTTTGCAATACATGGTTTAAAAGCCTGAAGCTCCATGCTGGTACATCAGTTCCCACTGTCTGACATTTTCACCCTGTACAGGGGGATTTTATTTGTCCCCTGAAATATTCTCTTGAGTAGTGGCTAAGACCTTTAAAAAGATCAGAGAAATCTCACTTTGTTTGAAAAAATGCAAAAGGGAGTCAGTGCTCTGCACTGCAAGTTTTTTCTAGGCTTTATTATGCTTCTAGCCTAAATTTAGATTGTCATCAACTCAACCAGATCAAGGTAGAGCACACTAAAGGCTTGAGTGTGTTATAATTGCTAGGCTAGAGGCAACAGCAGCTCATGTCTGGATTTTAGTTTTCGTAGCTGCATCTAGTTGTGTGAGAAGTGACTACAGGAGATGTCAGTTCTGGATGTAGCCAAGGTCTCATCCTTGCTGGGTGGTATGAGGGTCAACCTGGCCTCCCCAAAAGACAGTGGAGTGTCACCAAGCCTGTGTGCATCTCATTTTATTCTCTTCATGTCAGATGATTTCAAGTCCAAGTAAGCTGGCAGTGTAATGGTTGTGGCATTGGACAGAAGATGAGGGATGGCCTGCAGCCACCTTCTCCCCTTCTCGGCAATAGGAATGAACCTACAGGCTGTTTGTTCTTTTCTCATGGTTGGTGAACCAATGGCAGGACAGAGATGGCGGGATGCTTAACATTACATTGTCTGTCCATTTTGCACACTCATAAGGTAAATACAAGTGTTTGTTGAAAGGGTTTGGTACAAATTTAATCAGCAAAAACGAGAGCATGAAATCACCAAGCAGAGGCACACAGCCCTGGAGTGACACACACCATCCTCTGCCCTTCTCCTAAGAAGGGACCTGTGCCTTCTCCTCTCATTGCAGACTCTTGGCCTGCCTGTGAGCTGCCTGTCTGACCAAGGACCAGCCAGCCCCACGTCCAGGGATGAAAAGGCCCTGTGCCAATGGGATGCCCAAAGCACCCCAAGACTCAACAAGAGGTAACAGAGCTAGTGACTCTGCCAAGCAGGACACATCACTGTGCAAAGCTCAGCAGCACTCACTGGCTTCCCCAGTAACACTGCCTCTCAGACCTTCTGCCACAACATGGCTGGGACCCTTCTGGTAAAACGTGAAGCACTTTATCATCCTTGGCTCTCAGGACAAGTTTGCACCTTTTGAAGACTCGCTCAGTATTGCTAAAGCAAGATATAGAATCACAGAATGATTCAAGTTGGAAAAGACCCCTGGGATCACCGAGTCCAACCATCATCCCTACTCTAGAAAGTTCTCCCCTAATCCATACCCACCAACACCACATCTAAACAACCCATGTCCATTCCATGGAGATGAAGAACCTATTTTTCAAATATTTCTAATGAATAGCTCTTGAGCAAAAGCTGCATCAATTATTTTTCACCTTGCAGGTGTTTTCAAGGCATCAAATGCTGCAGGATACTGTATTCAAACCCATACGAACGAGGTGAAGCACCAGCCCTCACTGAGCATCATTGCCACACCGACAACTCCAGCCAAGCCTGGCAGGCAACCACAGCTGTATGCAGCTCCAAATTCTCCAGACGTGAAAGCAAATGACTTTTCCGTAATAGCAGGTGCCACTCAGCTCGAATCTGTCCCCGTAGCCCATGCCCCAGTCCCTCACTGGACTTGCCCCACCAGTGTAAGCTGGTGAACAAGCAGACCTCAGAGGGTGGTGGGTCACATCGGTCACCTCCCCCTGCCCTCCCACCCCACTGCCCACGCTCCGGGGGGCCTCACATGCAGGAGCCAGGGCATGGACCACTGGCAGCAAAACCACAGCTCCCAGCACCAGCTGGGGAGCAGCTGTGCCCAGCTCAGCCCGGCCAGCTGGGCACAGGGCGAGAGCATCTCGCCAGCCAAGCAGCCAGGCTCTGCTGCACCTCTGTTAAACTCTCCTGTGGGGACCCAGTCCAGACTCCTCGTGCACTGACACACCAGCACCAGGTGAAGCATTTAATGAAGAAAATTTAAAGTATTTCACGCTGCCAAACACTGGTATTTTAGGCACCGGAGTTAAATTGGAAAGAACAGATGAGGTAACGCCAAGTGAAATGGTTTAGAGGTTTCAAATGCATTTTATCCTTCTTGCTCTGATAAGAATGCCAAATGCAGTGAAATCCAGAGCATTAAGCCTCAACTTTCCTTACAGGAGTGCTTTCAGTTTTAATCTTTGCCTTGGCTCCCTTTCTGACACAATTACTTCTGCTGCATTTAGCAACATCAGAATAATTTGTATATATATATTTTTTTATCTTTTATTGCTCTGTGGCTTAAATTGTTTTGTAGCTCTGTGATTGTTTCAGAGTGGCAGCTGCTTTAGGAAATCATTACCATTATCAATAAACCCTTTGAACTTTGGAAGGAAAGGAACAGGAGTATATAATTGGAGAAGATAAGAACAATCTAGCATACTTTTCCAGGAAACAGCACACATGATGCTTCAGCTGTAATCTATTCTTCAAAAGAATCCATACGTTCCCACACCAACAAACTCAGGCTGTGGCACTAAACTTCAGCAGCCCTGGGATCTCCTTCTCCGTAACAGCCACCTCGGAGTAAGTGAAATACAGAAACAGACCCTAACATCCTCTTCATTTTACAAAAAGACCCAAACAGCATTTCATTCTTCAATTCCCGTGGTGCTGTTCATGCCTCAGTTCCTTCTTTACCTGTTATCAACGCTCTCAAACTCACAAGGCAAAAAAAAAAATAAAAAAAAAAAAATCAAAAAACAAGCTGTGCGTGTGAGTAAAAGGGTAAAAAGCCTGTGTCACAGCAACGTTGCTCTCTTGGCACGTTCCAGATAATTTTTCAGGAAGCTCTTGCTCCTTTCCTCTTTCCACACCACCCGGCCAGGAGCGCCGGGCGCCCCAGGAGGGTCAGGAAGCCCCGGGAGCGTCCGGGCTGCGGGGGCTCCGCGCGGACAAAGATGCCTTAAAGACTCGAACTTTGGGAGCCGGATCTCAGGCTGCTCCGGCTGCATCGGCTGCTGGCTCCCCCTGCACTGCTGGGTACAACCCCGCCTGAATTGGGCGGCATCGAAAAACTACAAGTTCCAACAGAGGTATAAAACTGTAGAGATGCCCAAACCAACACAGTAGCTAAACATAATTTCTATTCACTCCCGAATGCACTAACCTCGGGATTACTCGTGCTGATTTATATTCCTAAAGTGTCAAACGAGAACAATATCATTTTATTCCCCTTTCACGGATCATTAATCTAATTTAACCGCGCTTTGCAGTCTGCACACAGAATTAGTAACTGGAAGCTGCTTTGCATTTATCTGATAGCGCTGGCTCTGTTCATCAAGGCAAACTTCCAGCCAAAACAAACAAGTCAAAAAAAATTAAAAATTAATCAGTCACGATAAGCTGCTAGCTTTTTGTTTTTCTCTTTTCTTTTTTTTTTTAAGGAAAAAAAAAAAATAAGATACCTGAGGAGAACACAAAGCAAACGGTTACCTCACGCCGCAGAAACGCAAGTGTTTAACAGTCCATGCTCCGGCAGCCCCTGGAAGCGGCGGCGGGGACGCTCCCGCATCCACCGGGCGCTCCCGGGCTCTGCCTGCGCGGCCCGACCCGCAGGCTCGGCCTCCGGTGACGTCAGGGCGGCCGTCACATGGCCCGGCGCGAGCCCGGGGAGCGCTGGTTGCCCCGGCAACCGCACCCTGCGCCGAGGGGCTGCGGGGGGGGGGGGGGGGGGGGTGTCGCTCGTCCCGCCCGCCCCGCACCCCGCGGGGCTGGTCCCGTCGCCCGCACTCTTAGCCCTGTCCCTGCTCAGAAAACGCACCTCCCTCTTCCTCTTCCTCCTGCATCCCCAGCCTCCGGCAGGAAAAAAAAAAAAATGAAGCCCTGGCACGCCTGGTTTGCCCGAGCAAAGGGGCAAAAGCGCTGCCCGCCGTCTGTGCCAGGGCACCTCGGCTTGGCGCAGCTGGGCGCTGCACCCACGAGCTAAGATTAGGGTCTTTGGAAATAACAAACAGCTGAGGTTTTATTCATAGCTACCGAGATACGTGTTTGGGCGCCAGCATCTCTGCCCGGAGTTGGGGTGGGGCAGCGGCGGTCCCTGCTGAAGCGATGGGGGGGAAGCCGCGATGGGGGGGAAGCCGTGCAGGGCTGCGGGGCACCCAGAGGTGCTTGCGGGACGCCCCCAGAGGTACCTGCCTGTCCCCCCAGAGATACCTGCCGGCCACCCCAGAGGAACCTGCCGGCCACCCCCAGAGGTACCTGCGGGACACCCCAGAGGTACCTGCGGGACACCCCCAGAGGTACCTGCGGGACACCCCCAGAGGTACCTGCGGGACACCCCCAGAGGAACCTGCCGGCCACCCCCAGAGGTACCTGCGGGGCACCCCAGAGGAACCTGAGGGGCACCCCCAGAGGTATCTGCCGGCCACCCCAGAGGTACCTGCCCTCCTCCGCCTCACAGCCCTGAGCCTCGGCACCTGCCCCTCCCGCTCGCCTGCCCGCGGTGCTGCTGCTGCTGCTGCTCTCAGCAAAACGTCCCGGGAAGGGATGAAGTCGTGCCTTCCCCCTCCTGCCTCTGACTCACCTCTGCAGCCCTATCCTGCAGGCAGAGACGCAACGCTGGTGTCTCAGATTTCCATGTTACTATAGCTAAAATCCACTCCCTCCCAAAAATTTCCTTATTATTATTTTTTTTTTCTCTCTGCACTTCACCTCACCAGAGCCCCACAGTGTATGCACACACCAGGATGCAGGAGAGGCCAGGAGGAGGGAAAGACTTTCACCTGCAAGAAGCGGGGAGGAAAGGCAAATCGTCAGCAACAAGAAATACTCCTGTGCTCATCTGAGTCAGTGCTGGTTAGTGACTAGTGCCCGGGATGTGAAATACCAGGAATCAACAGCTGTGGTGAAAGCAGAAGCGTAAGTGAAGCCAGGTGGGATCAGCAAACACAAACACTGGGCCATCTTCAGCTGAAGGCTTTGGCCCCTCTGCAACAGGCAAAAATAAAAATGTTAAAAATGAAAAGACCACTTGGGGTGGCGTATAAAGTGGTGCTGGTGGGGGCTGCCCCAGTCCAAGGCAGAGGGGATGGTGAGAACATGGGATGGCTGGGCAGTGAGGGGACCACTGAGACCCATCACCCTCTTCTGTATCCCTCTTCCAAACACAAGAGCAGCAGACGCTTGGAATATTTAGCTCTACTGGCAGGTGTCCCTGACCATGCAGGGAGGTTGGAACTAGACAATCTTTAGGGTCCTTCAAAATAAACCATTCTATGATTCATCACCAACAACATCCAGTGCTGGTGGCATTTAGTGAGACATGCATCTCTCTCTCTCCAGCACAGCTGGAGGTTTATACACCTTTCCAGCATCACCACTGTGCTGGAGCTTCCCAAGGCTGACCATATCAGGAGGCAAAGCTGCTCCCTGGGCCTTGGTGCAAAGCAGTGAGGAGGGCTCAAAGTGTTATTACTAAAGAATAAGGCAGCCCCCACTGTCTAAAATTTGTGCCTCAAAAATAAAATATTCACAATTAGCTGGGACAGCTGTGACAGTTTAACAGAACAATAATAATGTGATGGATTTTAAGAACCTCACTGATTACTACACGTGTTACATATAATCACACATATCAATCCAATATAGAAAGCTGAAACTTCACATCAACACCCACCAATAAAATTGTACCGTAACATGCAAATGTATTTTTTCACTTAATGACAATATTAGTACAACACAACAGAAAGTCTGGGATTGCAGTTTAAAAAGATATCCTTCAACACTGTGTAGTGAATTCCTTTCTATTAATCTGTCGAGAATGGACCTGGAGGAGATTTTAATGGTTTTGATTCTTTTCAAGGCCCCTTCACAACAGTGGACAATGCAACACATGCATTTGAATGATCACGAAACCTTTTGATAGTGTTTTTGCTGATGCCCTAAGGGCCTGATGGAAGCAGCTGGGCAGGGTTCTCCCAGCAGCAGCCACCTGAAAGACCCCTGCCTGGTCTTCTCCAGCCCAGTCCTCTGCACCTCTGACACACGGGTGTGCAGAGCACCTCTGTCCTCTGGTATAAAAGTAACCCCCTCACACTCCTTAACAACAAGGGCCTGGAGGAGTTTTTTTAACCATGCATGGTGTTTAGAAGGACATACTAATTATGCACTGTGAAGGTTATAATTTTCAGACAGTTGGAAGACACTAAGTGAAAAAGAAGAGGGCCAGTGCTCTGAGAACCATGTGATAGTGGCAACCTAAAGTGTGCTGTTCCCAGTTCCCAGGGCTCTGCAGAGGTCCTGCTGTGCCTCCTGGCCAATGGTGGCTAGAGATGACTCCTCCTTGGGGAGATTTTCTGCATTTCCAAACGAATTCTCTACTTATCTCCAGCATTTGCTGCAACCCACAAAGCTTTTCAGGACTAGGGGTAAGGGAGACCTTTACACCGTGCAGATGGACACAGAAATGAAAACAAAAGGCCAAATAATCCTGCTAAAAATGGAAAAAAAAATTTCTATATTCCTTGATTTAGCTTAACTTTGTTATAACAAAACCCCGAATGCCAAACCAGTCTCTTCTGTAGCGTCAATCAATCTCAATTGCACAAAGCAATGAGACACGGGCAGTGACTGGAAAAATACATAACAGATACTTAGAGGCTGAAGCCTGCTGAGAAACAAATGCATTGCATCCACCTGGGACCAGGGTACAAAGACTCACACTCCTCCTCTGCCTGGAGATGCGATGCCTCAAGGGGAAAGGTCTCTATCCTGCATTTGGGACTTCCTCCCTCCCACCCCTCCTAATCTGGAGCCTGTGGAGGGCACTACCACGGGACATGATTTGGCTCTCTCAACCTTAACATGAAGGACAGTCTGCTAGAGCTTCTCTGACTGCAGTAATATGTAATATACATAATATATTATATAATATATTGAATATTATATAACATTATATACAGTATAATTTATATATTATATTACATATATATAATTTGCACTTAGATATCTCTAATATCTGAACCCTCCTATAACACACATGTATCAGGAGCTATGCAATAACTTACAGACAGATACAGTGCTACAAGGTAGGACACAATCCAGCTATTCCTCCCATACTTCTTCCAGCTCTGCAGAGCTAACAATAGGTGACACTTGTTTGCCCATAAAGTGGAAGACATGCAGAGAGCAGAAACTCCATAGGGTTTGATCTTTGAACCCACAAGAGACTAGATCTTTCCTGGTGTAGATCCCCTCTTTCAGAAAGGAGCCACATCCATGTAAGCAGCTGAGAACCTACTCTTGGCTTTCCTCTTGCCAAACCAACACTTAGAAAAGTGCTTCATCTCGAAATATTCCCCAGAATGTCCATGACTTTTTATTATTTTTAAAAATAAAAGGAAGAAAAAGAGCAAGTAGGCATGATTAAAATGTTTATATATATATATATATATATATATATATAAACCAAACTACATGTGTTTTGCTGGCCTCTCCAGCTTGTTGTTTGAAAGAGTGGCTAATGTTTCCGTTGGCATCAGTTACACAGATAAAAAAGAAAGAGAAACAGGTCTGAGCAATAAAAAAGAAACAGAAACAGGTCTGAGCAAAATGTTGTCATGTTAACTTTTGCTCTTGTAGAAAACGAGGGTGGAAAAAAACCCACAGGAAAAGACACTTTAGTTTTGATACAGCTGACATGGCACTACCAGCACAGGGGGGGCTGAAATAAAAACAAAAAGGGAAAGTGGTTCAGCCCACTCCTTTCACTCATGGTGGCCCAGTGAAAGAATTATTGTTCAAGACAAACCAGGTGGAAGATGGTTTCCCAGGAATCCAGCACTGTAAGAAAATCCTACACTCTTCATGTATCTGTCATGGCTGTTTAGTGTCACTCATTCCTGCTCCCACAGAGGATCAATGCTTCCTCTTTCAGATGCAATAATTTTGGGCTTTTGTACAGCACCAGAAGCTTTGAGCTTCCAGCGGAAGCTCCCCCAGTGCCTTTCCTGGCAGTGAGAAGAGACACTGGACTGGAGTGCTGGAGGGTTGTGACCGTTGGCAGCAAAGACACATTCTCAAACAAACACCTCTGATGGGTGCTGCTGAGGGCTGATGGAGAGCTCCTGCACTAGGAGCTGCCTTTTTGTGATACATTTTGTAGAAAGGATCACTTGCTCTGCAAAATGTTTATGACATTTGAGCCTGAG
This sequence comes from Apus apus, assembly GCF_020740795.1. NCBI lineage: Eukaryota > Metazoa > Chordata > Aves > Apodiformes > Apodidae > Apus > Apus apus. The sequence continues at coordinate 135,808,109 of NC_067283.1, forward strand.
TAATGCCATCAACAATGCAGTATTGTGTTGATTTTTCTTCCTTCTGAGATACGCAGTAGCTTCTCATCATCCTTTAAAACTTTTGTTTGCACCTGCCTCCTTACAGGAGCTGATCACTTTTGGGGCTGGTGCATCCCTCCTGCATCTGCTCCCCTATGCTGATGTCCTCACATCCTATCCTCTCTCTGCCTATTCTCCTGGATTTCCCTTGCAATACCCTCACACTTTACACTACTGGTGGGTTATACTGGAAAAGCATCTTAAGCCACAAGGTGAAACTCACTTTTCACCACCTTGCACTTCTTCCAGGACTGCATCTATTTTGGCAGCTAAAAGGAGCTGGGCCCCATTCCCTGGCCCACAGGCTTGGTGCGACAGCTCTGAGAGAGTGGCCTCTTCTCTTCCTACTTGTCAGGAAGGACCTCGACCCTGTGCTGCCCACCAAACCACAGCCTAGGAGAGTGAGAGAAGTGGAGGCTGCCCACCACATCAAACATTTGGTCTCTGGGCAGCAGCAAGTGTTCTGGATGAGAATCTCCTTTGCAGGGATCCCACCTCACTGGCACTGAAGCACCAGGAGATGAGCTCAAAAACTTAAGAGAGCAGATGAAAACTGAAATATTCTTAGCTAGAAAAACACCCTGTAATCTAATAATCACAATCAGTACCTCCTAAGGGACCATCCAGAAGACTTTGCTGCTGAATGTGGATGCTTTCTATTAATGGATGCACTTGAGTTGAGTGCACTTATTTGGGGGCCAAACTGAAAGAAAACAGAGAAAAGTCTTTTGGATCAAACAAGAATTGATTACTTGGCAACGTGCAGGGGAAAAATAAAACCCTTTTGAATCAAATAAAGCATTTTGGGCATTTTTAAAACAAGCCAAATATATTTGGAAAGGCAAGACTCCATCTGCTGTGGGACTTCAGGAAAGAGCCACATGGGCAGGAGGGGTCATGGCTACTTGCCCTATTGGTGGTCACCTCCCCCTCCTCCTGGGGCACTGCTCAGCCAGGAAGCACAGCCCACCCTTCCTCTCTCAAAATCTGTTTGCACGGTTTAACCTAACCTGGTTCATTTGGAGTGAATTTGTTGATTGCTTTGAATGCCTGAAACCAGCATTTTTCCAGAGAATAACTGATTTACCAGTTTTCCCCCCCACATCAAAATAATATTACAAGTAGCAAATTGTCCCCTGAGCCCTCTTGCCAGGATCTCTGTGGTCTCACAATAACATTTTCTAATCATCTGGCTCTTCTGTGTCTCCTTCTTGCTGTGTGAAAGTCACATCTGAGCTGCAGAGATATTAAGATCCTGACCCAAAGTCATCTAAGCACATGGATGACCTTACACAGGCTGGGATGTTACACGTGTGCTTAAGTATTTGCTGGATGAGATCCCAAGTGCCTGACAGCATTGTGGAAACCAGCAGTGCACACAGCGATAGCAAGTGCAGAAAAACAAAGGAAAAAGATAGAAACATCCTTTTGCTCCCAAATAAATCTTTCTTCAATAAGGAGAAAGGAATGGAAATTTGTAATAGGAATTCAGTCATCTGCAGTTTAGTCCCACCTATGTTAAAAAAAAAGTTTCCAACTTGAAAAAAAAAATCTTTGCAACATTTATTGCATTTGGCAAATTCCAAGTGTTTTTGTCATTTCTTAGTTTTCTTTTCCTGTGCTTCCACTCCGCAGTTTTCCTCCTCTTTTTCCTCCTCCCTTTCCTGAAGCTGCTGCCATCCACTTCTGTGTAGCTTATCTTATCTGAGTAGCTGTTACTATTTAATTTGTAATAACAAATCACCAGCCTGCATCCTTACATGGAAATACTCCATCACACTCCTGTTATACCAATGTGTAAATAGCCTGATTTATTGAAAGGCAAAATTCAGCACACCTTTGACATGGTGTCTTCCTGCCTGTGCTCAGGAATGAGAGCGTGATGTTATCCTTTCTTTATGGAGAGACCGTGGTCCCAGCACTTCTCCTGGCTCCAAGGTGCTAGGAGACATGTCAGCTCTTGGTGCTGGGGACCTGTTTTCCTCTGCAGAGGACACTGGTGTTTTGCAGCCTGCTCTGGGAGCCTGGCTGGTGCCTGTGTACACACCCCTGCAAACAGGGCTGCTTCCTGCACCCTGTCCCCTAAACAGCCCCAGAGAGGGGCTTGATACTGTGCTGGTGACTGCCTCTTCACCCAACCCCAGTTTGCCACCCAGCCTTTATCAGGCCACGGAGGAATATCTCACCTGGGCTGAATTCGGACAGAATAAACAACTGACTTAGCTTCATTTCTCTGCCACTCCTGATTAGTAAATTTCTGTGTCCCTCCCAATCACCCAGTGTCTCCCCAGAAGCTAATCTCAGCTCTGTGCTGTTAGATGGGTCAGGTGTAAATCACCAGGCTTTGCCTGGCTTTTTATCAGTGGTTGGGCAGGGTTCGGAGCAGAACCAAGAGGTCGGCTCAGAAGAAAGCCCTGGAGTTTTGCTCTTGGCAGGGGAACTCACTGTCCTTGCATGCATCATTATACAGTGTTCCCGGCAGTCACTCTATAAACTTCTTCCACAGATATTAGAGAAAGGTTTTCCAGTGTCAGTAGCTCTTGAAGAAATCGCAATGAAAGCATGTTTGGCATTTGTTTTCTGGCTTACACCAGCCATCTTTGCCCTTTCCTTGATAACACGCACTTTCCCCCTTTCTCCCTTTCATGCACAAGAGGTAAGTGGTGATAAATTTGTGATACCTTTCCTAAATGCAGGAGTAGGATCTGGCATTAATATCATGCTGGGGTGTAGAGGGTGCCTGCTACTTCAGCACCAGCTCTGCCCAAGCCCATGGGGAGGACCTGGCTGTGCCTAAGCACCAACTCCAGTAGCAGCAGCTGACCACATCCCTTTGACAACCCACTTCCCACTTCTGCCTTTTCCCACATCCATGGCTGCTACCTCTCTAGCCCCAGAAACACCTGCATGTGTCCCTGGCCTTGCTCTGAGAAGGACAGACATGTGGACGTGGGTTAGTCACGTACCTGTGGTGCCAGCCCACACCACTTGCACAAGGGCAAGCGTAGGGGTTGTTTTCACACCACAAGCTCTGCAGCCCCAGCACGGAGAGGTGGGCACAGAGCATCAGATCTGTTGCTGCACTTCCAGGCACCTGGGGCAGCAGCAAAACCCAAAAGCTTCACTCTCCAGAAAAAGGAGAGCAAAACAGTCCCTCTCTAGTCATCTCCCACTCCTTCCTCACAGGTGATGACAAATATGGAGTCTATTAGGACCTTGGACACTAAGCCAAATGTTTTAGACCTTTGCAGGCCCCAGATGGTGCTTTGTATCTCTCCTGAGTGCCCATCCCTGCAACCAGACCTGGTGTTGCAGTTTGTTCTCTCAGCACACTGGTTCATAAAAACAACACTGTAGGTAGGCACCTTCAGGGATGGATCCCACCACGAACGGGTAAGCTTGTGTTGGCTGTGCTCCCAGCCTGGCAGTGGTTTATGGGAACCTGCAGGTAAAGACAGACTCCCACAAATCCACCCAATCTCTCAGTCTTTCTGTTGACTTAGTTGGCTCTGGAGGTGGGCACACATGGTGTTTGGCAGGCAAGCATGAGCTCATTCTGCCCTGATTCAAATTGACTGGAAGTCACCTGGTTTACATGGGAAAAAAAACCACCAAAAACTATACAAAGAAGTTAACCACTCTCAGACAATGTTTTGTTGCTGTAGAGTGCAAGGAAGACAGAGCCAACAACTGCCTGCCAAAACCATGCAGAAATATCCCCAAAAAACAATGGAAACAAGCTAGGAACAGTGAAATGTTGTGATTACCGGTCTCTGCTACATTTACTGCTCTCATCTCTCTGTAATAGCAACTAGGAAACTATGTCATCCTACTGATGGGCCTCATTGTGTGAAGTACCTCTCTGTCCCTTGCTGAGATGACCCTATCCAGCCACAACAGATGTCCCCACTCTCCTCATAGCAAGTGAAAACGAAGGCTGTTTTCCCATGTTATCTCTGAGTGGGATAATGCAAGTGATCCAGCTGTGTTAAATGTCAGCAACCAAACTCTGCAAAACAGAACAAACCGGAGCAAACATGAAGCTGTCACTGTAACAAGAGGGACACGGCCTTGGCCAGCCAGATGACCAGCCACAGCCAGGTGCTGTGGATCTAGCCCTCACCTCCATTGCCTCATCAGTGTGGCAAAGAGCAACATTTTGCAACTGGTGTATCCATTAAATCATCCTGGCTCTTTTTCTCTTCAGGGAGTGAGTGTTGTTTGAGGATGGCTCCTAGGTTATAAACGCATTAACTTCTTAAGAAGATGCAAAGAGAAGACAAATATGGACAGATGCAAGAACTTCTGCTCCTGACCCACTGAGATTGGGCACTGCTGCCACCCAGTCCTGCTCAGCCACCTTCTCCCAGGTGGTTACAGACTCTGAGGGATGAGTGGCACCTGCTTGCTGCAGCCCAGCTAATTCCCTGCCCTGCTCCTTCCATGCTCCTTCCCTGCCCTGCTCCCTGAAGCCTCACCATGCAGCTGGAGAGCAGAGCTCTGCATTCCCTGCTCCAAGGTTGTGCAAGGTGTTGCAGCTGCATGTTTTATCTGCTTCAGGAAGATTCAAGTAGGAGAGTGATGTTTCATTAATGCTGAATTCGATGAACTGTTACCCAAAACCGGTGAACAAGACATTGAAAATTTTGAAGTGGGTTGAATCAGAGCTGCCTCAAAACAGTATTAACTTCAGAAACATAACTCACCCAAGCATTTAAGAGCTCTGAGCCAGCCCAACAAGATGAGAACAAAGAGAGACAGGAGTTATTAGGCAGATGGAGTAACATCCAAATTAAAGATGATCTAGGTAATATCCCAAAACAAATTTAATCCATCTCAGTTTGTGGTAAGAGAGGACAATGAATAGAGGGGCAAAGACAAGGTACATAATTAGACTAATAATCTGGGTATGAAAATTACCAAATCTGAAACAAAAGAGTTTTAATGTGCTTGAATCCAAAGACCAGATGATCTGTACCTAAGGATCACAGAACTATGAAAGAGCTGGCAAATGAAATGGTAAGTCTGGCAGTAAGTATTTCTAACAAATATTTCTTCTTCAAGTTAGTTCAGGTTGTCTCTAATAAAAGGATGATAAGTAATGCTCACAAATACAGTCCCTTAGATCTGGTCTACATAGCATACAAAGCATAAACCAAAACTTCAAGGGAAGAACAAACACAGAGGAGAATACAAGCCCATACCTTTATAAAACAGATGTGTCCAGCTTAGTCAATATCTATTTTTGATAAAAGAATTTTACTCACCAAAGAAAAAGACATTTACCCAGATGCTGATAAAACCACCCCACTTGGCATAATGCGGAAAATTCTTAGTTAAAATGGAAATGATGCAACTGGCTAGAAGAATTGTGAGGAAGAACTGGCCAGCAGGCATCAACTTGCTGAGCCTGGTGGGGGCTGGCGAGTGGGCACCAGCAGAGCTCCTTGAGAACCAGGCTTGGGAGTGCTCTGATTTACTCAGGCACAAAAAACAATAATGTGCTGGTGAAATCTAGTGGTGAAGATGTTGCCAACATGGAATATAGTAAGTGTCAGAGAGGAAAAGCTGGATGGACAGACAAACTTGAAGTAGGAAGGGAAGAAGATGCCTGGGGAATGGCAAGCCTACCTGCCTGGAGGAGACAAAGCCAGTTCTTAGCATCATTCCCTTCAGCTCCAGTCAGAGTGGTTGAGCTAAAAATGTCTTCCAAAAGGTACAAGGATATGGAGCAGTGACCATCACTGATCCCAAATACATCCTGCTTGTCCAACAGACGCTGTCCTGAGGATGCAAGGGAGGAGATGTCCTCCTGGGTCTAATCAACCCAGATGCTGCTGGGTTGGTTAGACTGGGACTCAAAACTTTCCTTTTCAAGATAAGTCTTTGGCAAAGAACATTAATTCCTTGAAAGTACAGTCCATGGTAAAGGGGAGAAACAGTTCAAGTATTTTGACTTCTCTTACCTGTCTGCATATTTGTGTCTTTTGAATTGTTTTACCAAAAGGTACTTCTGTGCTCAAAAGTGGCAGAAGTCATTCCTTAAAGGCAAAAGAAACAAGTTCCACCACACTGGTAATTAGTCACCATTTTAAACTGTTGTCATGAAACATTTCATAGCTAGGCAATACAAAAACAAAAACAATACAAAATGAGCCTGGATTCATCTCCTGGAAATTCTGTGTTGGAAAATGAATTGGATGAGGGAGATTTTTGTGTTGCCAAGGGGCAAATTTTATTGGATTTTAAGGTCTTTGGTGGGTCAGCAACAATAAAAGTATAGAACATAAAGCAGTTAAGCTGGAGGTACAGAGTAAATGTCATCTGCACAACAGAGAAAGTCATTGCCACCCTGACACTGACAGACAAGGACTAGATCGAGGTAGCTGATCAAAAGAAGGGGGGAGGCCAAAATTAAGGGGAAAAAGTAATTGCCTAGCCTTAAAATGATTACTGCCTTTTATTTTTAAAACAGTCAGCAAAGCAGATAAGCCATTAGAAATGCATCTCTAAAATTAAAACAATGTTAGTAGAGTCAACGGTGGAAGCTCTGAGGACGTGTAGGGACTGATTCCCACTACTGGTTGAAATAGACCCATTTTGGTACAAAGTGGGGCAAAGCAAGTGGAAAAAAAGATATTTCTTTTCCCCTCCCTACGATGCCAAACCAGACTCACTGTTCTGCAAAATTGTTTCCAAGAGCCAGGAGAGAATCACAGTTTCCTCTAGAGCTACATCTTATGGCCCCTTGTTCTGGTTTGGTTTGGTGGGTTTTTTGGTAGCAGGGGGAAGGGCCTCAGGGGTTACCCCAATAAGAAGCTGAGAAGCTCCCCCTGCTCCAAAAGCAGCCAAGGAGCCCTTAGAGGGACAATAGATACACCTCAGCGATTAACATAAGAAATAACTGAGATAACACCTGAGCAGAGGAGGAGGGGAAGAAAAACTGAGATGGGGGAGAAGAGCTGTGCTGGGGAAGGAGAGCAGTGCCAGTGGTTCGTGAGGAAGAAGGGGAAGAAGGTGCCACACAAGGTGTCAGAATTATGGAAACTGGCAAGTTGGCAAGAAAAATGCAAATCATCTTCTGGCAGGCTACAGCATTTTTAACAACAGGGTAATATAAGAAAGGCAAAGATTTTTAGAAGAGTCCTTTATATCCTGGAGCACTGTGCTCTTTGGGAAAGATGTTGGTCTAGTTTGCTCCTCTGTGCATAGTGACTCCAGAGCCCATTAATAACTGTCCTGGTGGAGTGACCTAACAAAGTTAACTCCATCACAGCCAGATACAGTGCAACCAGGCAGGAGCTACACATCCCCGAGCTGTCCTCTTGCACAAACCACAGTTGCAGGGCATACTTCAAGCCTGTCTCAGGCATACAGAACTATTTCTTATGTTATCTGGAGTACTCTTCAAGGGAAAACCCTGAAGTTTCAGGTGGTTTTGCTTGAAACAAGAGCTACAGCCCCTCAGGGTCTTGCATGAAATAGTTGTTCTTCCTTCTCCAAAGGATGCAAGAGGCAATGTAAATGGAAAGGTTGTTTGCCATTTTTACTGCTTTCCAGGATGATCTGCCTCATTTTGGTTATTGCTTTCACCTCCAGATCAATTCTGTCCTCTCCAGGGATTTGGGCAACGTGTGTGGGGAGCTTGTGCTGAGGTGCCAGATGGTGCTCAATCCTCTTAGTCTTGAAGTTAAAACTTGGCCATCCCTGCTACTTTCTCTCCAAATAACGTACAGCCAATATTATTGTGTCAGAGCACTGGCAGCAGACCTGCAAACCTGCTGAGATGGACCTCGCAGGTCTCTGTTCCCTGTGCATCCCCTACCCCAGCACTGTGAGCCAGTGGTCCTGGCTAGGAGCCCAACTAGACCAAGCCCAGTCTGGGGGTCTGGCAAGGAGGGCATCCTTGCCTGCCATGTGTGTGCTGAAATGAGCTCCTGCTGCATCCTATTGAACAGGAGGTCTACTGATACTCCAGGATTTAGGGCTTGCAGGATAAAACTGTGTCAGAAGTCTGGAAAAATCTTGTATTTCACTGTAATAAAGCTGTCTCCCTTTCTGGCTCTGTTACCCAGTCAGCTTTAAAAAAACAACAACAAAAAAAGTAAATATAGCAGCTGCAGTCCCATTCCTACTTACGTGGGTGTAAGCGAGGAGTAACTGCCCAGATCACTGAGGGTTCCCTGGAGTACCAAATACCAGCTGGATCCAGGATGGGCTCAAGTTACATCACATGGAGCCAGGGCTGAAGCGGACTAAAATCAGTGGAGTTTGGGCAGCCTGAAGGTCCCTGTTCCCTCGATAGCTTGATGGCACAAATGACTTTTACCATGGAACAGGGGAGAATGCACTCAGCATTAAATAGGGTAGTTATTTTCAGTAGTGGTACCATCAGAGATGCTGTGACAGAAATGCAATGTAATTGTAATGCAGCTCCTACATTCCACCAGAGCCTTCAACATGCAGATTTAATTCCTCCTCTTACCGGGTTTTCCTGCCCACTGGAGTTTGTGCAGATGTAATTGGTAGCAGGATGAAAGGGGGACAGAAATACAGCTGCTGCAGAGAGCACATTGCATATCTGAAGAGATTCATGGCAGTACCCAAAGCTGAGAAAAACCCTGAGAGAGCACCTCAGGAAACCTGAGGAAGATATTGCTCCGTCTGTTTACATCTGCAGGGGTTGAGGGTACAGAGTCAGACCCTGATTTCAATAAAGGAATTATATCAGAAGCTAGCAGTAAAGTCTCAGGGATATCTACGAGAAACTTCTTCATGTGGACAGTGTTTATGAACAACCTTGAAACATTTGGAAACAATTTGTTTTTATGGACATGTGCTACTTAGCTCACCACAGCTAGAAACAGACTTTGGACCAAGCAGGGTGGAAATGGATCCAGAATCAGATTGTTGAAGGTGTTTCAGCCCAGCTCCACTGTGCTGACATACTTAACCAGTTCAGGAGCATGTGTGTCCTGCACCGCAGGCATCACAGCAGACAGGTAGGTTTGACATCCCCCTCCCAGTGCTCTTACTCCCTACTGCAGGTTTACATACACTGCAAAATGTTGTGCATCTACATATTTCTGTTTCTAATAGTCCCACTTTGTCTTTTAACACCCTGCCTAGACAAAGCATTGCTATAATTTTGAGTACTAATCAGAAGTGAACCTGTATCCCTTCTGATGAGAAGCCACCCTTGAACAATATATCCTGAGAAGAAAAGCAGTTGTCACAGAAGCAGGAGGACAGGAAGAATGAGAAATAACCAGCACACTTGTAGCCCAGGGCAGCTGAGAACAAGGGCATGGCGCAGCTCATCACCCACTGTCATGGCAAACACAGTTATGGGGAATGAAGGCCTTTGTGGGCCCCCCAGCCCAGGACTCTGACCAGCTGGTCCCTTCACCTGGAAGCCAGAACCCAAGTGTGATGGATGACTTACTGCATCCCAGGGAGGTCCCACAGCCTGGATCAACCTCTCTGTAAAAGGGCTTCCTCACAGCCTCTCAGCTGCTTTGCAGAACAGCAAGTCCTCTTTAAACACAAAACATCAAGATTTCAACTACATTCTAGGAGCATTTTATAAATTATTATCAGCTTAATAACTATCAGGAGCAGGGATGCGCTGCCAGCATCAGCTGGCTCTGGGAACAGGGATGAAGAGCTGGGCTGTGGCTGAGTGCTGGGAGGTGAGACCCCCTGGATGAACAGCAAAAAGGAGAAGGAAGACGAGGATGCACGTTGTCTAAGGAAAGCCTTGCTTCGAGTGACATTAGAAGGAGTGCTCGGCTGGGGGTGGTTTTTAAAAGCTGGCTCAAGATCTGGCTGCAGTTTTCCCCTCACCCAACCTGTGTTGGCACAAAAAAGCACCCCTGGTAATTTCAGGCACTGAAATTTGAGAGCCCGGGTTAACACATTTTCAGCCCTTAAGAAGGCACATGCTGCTGCCTGCACCCGTTCCTGCCCCTGCCCGTGCTGCCAGTGCCGGCTCGGGAGAGCTGTCCTCAGCAGCCTCCCCTAATCTGCCGTCTGAGCACTTAATCACTCACTTACAGCAGTGTTTGGGAGGTGAGTGGCAGGAGCCTTTACAAAGGTTTTCCAGTCCCTGCCAGCTGCCCTGCAAGGTTTATTTTATATCATGTTGCTGGTGGGGAGCAGCCTCCGCTGGAGCACTGAGGATCAAGCATCTTAATTACTGTAAAGTGAGAAGCTGTGGAACTGGATGATAATGAGGAGGGTGGTGCCAGGGATTCCCCCAGCTGCCCCCCTCTTATACCAGGAGCTGGGGCACAACCAGCTCCACACCTCAGGATAAGGTGAGTAAGAGTGGCTTAAAAAATCTTGCAAGTGTCAGTGCTATTGCAGCCTAATGCTTAATCCAACCATCCCTGCAGCCAGTGTCAGCCTTTCCACTGACATTAAAAGTTGTTGGATAAGGGTCTGAGTGATTAACAAGCACAATATTTGAAACAGAGTCGTGGGACATATTTGAAGGAATATTAACACAATCCCCTCCTCCCCAATCTATCTCTCTTCTCTTTAAAATATGTCTGTTGTCACTAAGCTATTAGCAAACATGCTGCATCTGAAAGCAGGGAACCAAAACTGTCCCATATCCAAGCCAAATAAACCTATCTGAACACAGGTGAGGGATGCAGAGAGAAAGGAGTAAGTTTTTCTGCAAATGAATTCCCATAAAAAGAAATCAATTTATGTGAACACAGTAGAGGTTGCACAAAGTCAGAGAATGTGTAATGAGAAGTCCTATTAAAAATCCTGAGTTTGGCATCCCTTCAGTCTGGAAGCAGTGTTAAGTCAGGGTTTTTTTCATCATCTTTGAGTGTCAAGTGTCAAGGCTCACTAATGATGGTCTGAAATGAGTTTTAACTATGCCAGTGTATGAGTATATAGCTATATAGCTAGGACATGCACAATCATGACCCCTTAAGCCCACAGCCAAAGGCTAGGCATGATCCTATGCAAGGTGCCTCAGCCCCTGCTACAGTCACAGAGGGGAGAGAGGCACCTGCAGAGAGTGATTTGTCCCTTCCTAATGCAGTTAAAAGCATTTTGACATCATCTGCATCACATGTATATTACAAAACTCACAAAAAACCATACAAGGTTTCTAGGGTCTGCAGAGTGACCCCCTGTCCCCTTGCAATAACTGTGACCATCCATTTGCTGCTGAGAAGCAAACCGAGGCGTCTGGTGGTTGTGGGGAAGATGAGGACTGGGGCAAAGGAGGAGTCATCTCTGAATTGCTGGAGCCCAGCAGGATTCCTGAAACTCAGGGTCTCCCAGGAAACGAGATGGGGTATCCTCCAAACAGCCCTTGCACAGAGTGACAAAGAGGTGGTGGGGGCAGTGGGGGGAAAGCTGAGGGCTCCTGGGGGGGCTGTGGGGGTGAGGCCCTGGCAGAGGGACACCCACTCCAGCAGGATGCCACAGCAGCAAGCGAAGGAGCCACAGGCCACCAGTCATTAGCCTGGCTTTGCTCTGGTCTTGATGCTTCACAAAGAAATTGTAATTTTTCTAATCTGCATGTTTTCATAAAAGAACATAGAATATGGCTGCATTTTCAGCAGACCTTTATGACTGAGGAGACACCACATCTTTAGTATTCAAGAGCCCTCTGTGCTTTGTTTCTGCACTGATGCTACAGTCTGAAAATCAACTAGGGACCATTTTTGGGGCTCTGACTTACACCATGAGTGCTGCTACAGCATCAAGCTGTCAGCAGTGTCTTCGTCAGGCAGTGGAGACCTATGAACCCTTCATATATAAAATGAGACTATGACTCTGTGTAAAGCTGCATGAGCACATCAGGAATGAAAACTCAAGCTCTCATTTCCTAACTCCCATGTAGTTTTCAAATCCTGACCTTGCTACTCTCGTATTTCCTAGATGTTGGCTTCCCTGTACTTCATTCTTCTAAGCAGACAAAGACGGGAGGGAGATGAATGCAAATTTGCTTCTGTATTTTTCATGAATTCAGTGGCAAGATTAAACTAAGAATTTTAATGTGCTGGTCAACAATCAGACAGACCTTTTCATATAGCCAGTTATAAGGATTTCCACTACCCAGGAGTATTTAAAGATCAACTGGGTATAAAATAACAGCACTTAATATAACTTTTAGTAAATATATATTTTGTACAGATCCTGGGCTTGGTGCTCAGGATTCATAAGTGAAATCCCTGGACACCAGGTTTTCCCAGGCCCTTGAGCTGCTTTGCAGGGAGGAGAAAAGTTGTCCCCAGAGCCAGGAGCTCTCCATGCCCATGTTTTCTCAGAAGGAAAGGGACTGAACTGGACAGGCAGAAGAAAAAGTACCAGGAGTCCCACTTTCTACAGGCACTCAGCTGCAACCCAATTTGTTGGAGTGGCTCTAAGGACAAGAGCAGGGCTGAGGTCTTCCAGGAAGAAAAGCCTGTGCCATTGTCCTAAGGGTGGTCTGATCACCAGCGAGGTGCTGTGTAGGGGTCCACGGGCATCCATGAGGCCTCTGGCAATGCATAATCATCTGGGTTGCTAGACAATGTGCATGCAAAAATCTTGGATATTGGTGGACCTCAGGCATCTTCCAGACTGAGACAGTCCAATAATGGATTTGAGGACCTAAACTGTGGATTTGGGTGCCCACTTCCCAGCTTCAAGTTCCTAAGTCTTTCTGTGGCTTTGGACCTCAGTTGTAATAAGAGAAATTCAGCTCTAGAGAGAGTAAGGAAGCACATGCTAGTGAGGGAAGGACTGAGGCTGCTTGCTATATGGTCCAACACTCTTCAGGCCCCCAGGACCATTGATGGTCATCCAGCAATCCTCAGTTTGACACTCCTGCGTATCACTAAAGCACACAAAAACAAACCTTAACTTCATACTGTACATACTTCTATATCCAGAAAATCAGCCTTCTTCCCTCATCTGGATTCATCCCTCTCTCTTGCAGACAAGCAGTATTACAGCCACTCCACAGTGGTTCCTCACCTCTTGCTTTTCTGTGAGACTCCAGGATGCAACAGATACTAAAAGCCATGAGAAAAGGTGTCTCTGGAAGAGCTAAAGCAGAATGGATCCCTGTTATCTTCCCTAGTGACGCTTTAGAGGACAGAGACAACAGCTTTTACATTTGTTTTTCAGTATTACTCTGCCTGGGAACACAGTTCCCCTGCCTGGAGCTGTTCCTGTTGCATCAGGAGAACAGGAAGTGACTCTTAGGAGGTAGCTGATGTGCTCTGCCATCATTGGTGTGAAGAGCTGAGGTCTGAGACACTCTTCTGTCTGGCCAGAGGATGTTATATTCAGCATTCTCCCATCATATTTTCTTTTTTTGGTAATCAGCTGTGTTATAGAGGAGAGGAAGCAGGCTCAAGTGAGATTGACACCTTACTAGCCCAAGTGGTAGAAATACAGGCACACGTTGTGTTTGTAGAGCAGATGCATGTTCAGTCGAATGTCTTTTTGAATGCATGTATCCCATATACAGCTCTAACCCATGTAACTATATAAAAACACAAAACAGGCAACAAGTCACTAGCTTTACATTGTCACACCTCAAGATACACCTGTAAGATTCATAAAGGTGTGTTGGATTTTCTTCCAGAGGAATCACTGTGTATTCACTTGTTGTGCTGCACATTTCAAAAAGCCCTTCCTCAGCATCGCTCCAAGGATCTGCTCTGAAGAAGTCTGCAATGCCCCCAATGACCAGCTGGAATTCCCACCACTGGAGCTCTAGTGAATCTGAAAGAAACTGCTGTACAAGGGCAAGGGATGGTGGCACAGTGTCAGAGAGGGGCCACAGAACAAAGCTTGCACATTGGACAAGAGGTCAAGAACCCAAAACTTCCAAGAACAGAAACACAAAACAGCTGCCAGCAAAACCTTAGTACTGCTGACAACAGCCTGCTGTGAAAAGAAGTTGGAGAAAAGAAGTGAGCTAATCCACAAGTGAAAGCTGAGTGACTGTCATTACCCATTTCCTAGAAACTTCACCCATGGGTTTTGGTGGGAGAGAATATAAAGGAGAACACAGCTGACATATAGCACATCCTCCTTCTACGTTTTTTAGTAGGCAGTCTCATGTGCAAGATCTTCAGTGGCTTTCTTCCCTCTGAAGAGATAGTTAAGCTTCTCCTGCCTAACTTCACAGGCCGGACATGGAAGATCCGATTTATCTGCTTTTCCACTGCCTCAGCACAAACCAAAGGAAACACGGTGGCCAGGTTTGTGGTGTCACAGCTCGGGAAGGGGACCTGCTGAGCACAGTTCACTGCACCAGGAGGGAGAAAGGAGGGAGAGAAGAGGGAGGAAGGCCTTTTGCAGTGACATGAGTCAGATGATTTCCATGTGAAGAATGCCACATCTTTCCTCCTCTGGCATACCAGGAGGTGGAGAGGGTGCAGAGTGCTGATATCAGCTGCACTTCAAAACACTTTGCAGCGTGAACATGCTTTGTCTGAGCTGGCTGAGGAATGGGGCTGAGGGCTGGCAGGTGGGAGCCTGGGCTGAAAGCAAAAGGACCTTTCACTTGTCGGGTGGCTCAGCTGGAGTGAGGGCTGGGTGGAAGGGGAGGAGGAGGAATGTTAAGTCCCAGCAAAGCAAATATCACCATATGTGTGCTCCATGTAAAAACAGAAATGTAAACACAGCCCTTTCCAAAATAAACACCTGCAAAATAAACACAGAAGGGCAATATATTGAACAAAAATAAGCACTGAGGTACAAGGGAATGTTCCAGCAGCCAGCCACTGGCTCAAGGCTACCAGAAACCCCCATCTTACCCCTTCCTGCATCTTCTCCTATAAATAAAGCTGCTCTGGAAATCACATATCAAGTGACAAGTACCATGTCCCTGCGTGGTCATGCAGGCACCAACACTGTCCTGGGAGGAGGAGGGCCCTGGCTGAGGAGAGCAGCCACTGCTGGGGCTGCTGGCAGCAGGGTATGGTGAGAAAAACTTGCTGCAACAAGGAACAGAGGCCTTGCACTGGAAAGGACAAGTTGGACAGACTTGCAAGGTCCATCACCACCCTTGCCAAAGTTAATAAAACCAGAAGCTCTCTGCCCCGGGTGTCTTGTCGCCCCCACTGCCCTGCCTGCCCTGCCAGGGCTGCTGTGTGCCTTGGGGTGTGTTGGCACAGCCACCCCAGGCAGATGGAAAGTGTTCATCCCCTTCAGGATGGTCTGGGTCTGAATTCAGGCCACTGCAGAAGCATGCCAGGCCCAGGCAACAGCCCAGCTCCCACCACCTCTCCGTGTTGTGCAGAGACCAACAAACAGGGCTTTGTTATTTTTTTGTTCTCTAGCACAATGTTGGTCCTATTCTGCAGACTTTGCTTGAGCAATGATCCAAACCAGACCCCTTCTTCCTTTCTTTCAAGATTTTTTCCAGCATGTGCTTGGTTCTGCACTGGAGATGGACAGAGTCTGCCCTCCCCTATGATAGAGAGCAATGTGCAGCCTGCTCCCTCTGTGCCAACCCAGAGATACAGCTCATTCTCCCTCCCTTCCAGCTCCTTCAGAGACATGGTATGGGGTGAGAAATTCGCCCCCTGGTCCCTGACATAAAAGCCAGTATGCAAACCACAAGCCTAAAGGATGCCCTGGGACTGTGACCATGTTTGCTACAATGGTGGGATTTGTGTCTCCATTCTTGCTTTGAGTGCAAGAATAGACATCCTTTTCAGCTCAAACATCAGCCAGTGAATGGATGCTCCAGCCTCATTTATCTGCCAGTCTAGAGCCCACAGATGGGAATACCAGGCAATCAAGTCTGCAAGTTTAATTTACGGAGCTTCCATTAGCCCTAATTAATTCTCCACCATTTACCTCCTCAGTAGCATCCCCTTTAGATATATGATTGTGAATCCTGGCAATGAGCTTGCAGCAAGCCTGCTCCTGCAGCCCGTGCTGCAGGCAGCTCCTGTCACAGCCTCTGGGGCTGCAGTGATGGTCCCTGCCGTGCCCTCCTCTGGTCTTGCAGCCCCACAGCTGCCCATCCAGCCATGGCTGGCAGCCCACTGGGCCTGTCACTGCTGCGCTGAGCTGGCCATGTGCTCAGCCAAGGCCTGGGGGCACTCTGGGGCACAAAGCAGATGCATGAGTCACTAGTGTCCTGCTGCAGGATGCCAAGCCCTGGCCCAGCACCAGCCACACAATGCACACATCTCTCTGTTTACTGTTTCTTAGCAGACACCTATTACTTTTCTTCTCCCAAGTCTGTTACGCTCCTTGGAACAGAACAGTTCCATCCTGAGCACGTCTGACCAATGCCTGCCACAGGGGATCCTGTGGGCCAGAAGGGGTTGGCTTGCCTTGCAGCTGCCTCCCATAAGTGATGGGCAATTCAGTTCATGCTTCTCATGCATTTGGGGCTCCCTGATGAGGGACTAGGAGGTTAGTGGTGAAATACCCTGGACCTGAGGACCAGGAATGGCTGGCTTTCCTGCTTTCCACAAAATCAGCTAAGAATGAAGCACTGTAACCATTCCTATTTCTTGGGGTAAACCTCAAACTGCAGCCAATGACTGATAAAAAGGCTGTCTTGAATTATGGTTTATATTATAAATCTTATATTTTGGACAAAGTCTGTGTGAATACTTGTGAGACTACCACAGATACCAGGACTAGGAACTATGTCTGCAGTGGCTTTTAGAAAGCCAAGCTCTCTGTATCCCTTATCTGCTGCATATCTACTAGACGGACCTCTTTAAAAAGAAGCTTTACAGAAGTTGCTATTAAAAAAAGAGGAATTTACTTTATCATCATGGAAATACATATTAAATCTCAGTATTTCCTAACCCAGAAAGTATTTCTGGTTTATGCTTAGGCACTCACATTGTAAATCAATATGCAAGAAGTTTCCTTTTAATGGCAAGCTCTTCAATTCCATATTCATTTGGCATGAAAACAACAAGGGCCTGCCAACCTGCTTCTTCTTTTCATATCTCCTGTCTATTTAAAAACAGTAACTCATGTTAATGAGGTTGTACATTTGTTCATTCCCTTAAAAAGTAACACACAGCTCTTTCAGATAGGGCCCTCATCTCTCTGCAGATGCTTGAAAGTCCAGATGCAGAATGAATGAGCTGGTATAGACAGCTTTGTCACCTCTACAAGTGTGCTTGACTGTGGATGGCTTGGCTTCCTCTTTGCACCAGGAAAGAAAAAAACTTCTTCTCCTAAAAATAAATAAATCAATACCAACCAAGAAACACAAAAATAATAACAGCAGAAGGGGTCTGGGTTTGCTTATCATGGAAATACAAGGAGTGTCACCCTCTTGATGACTTGTTATGGCATATCCTTGACTAAAATCACTTCACACGAGGGTACTCACAAGGGACCAGTGCTGTTTAACATCTGTGTCAGTGACATGGACAGTGGCATTGAGTGCATCCTCAGCAAGTTTGCTGGGGACACCAACCTATGTGGTGTGGTCTACACACTGGAGGGAAGGGAGACCATTCAGGGGAACCTTGACAGGCTTGAGAGGTGGGCTTGTGCAAACTGCATGAAGTTTAACATGGCCCAAGAGCAAGGTCCTGCACCTGGGCTGGGGCAATCCCAAGCACAAACTCAGGCTGGGTAGAGAATGGATCGAAAACAGTCAAGAGGAGGATTTAGGGGTGATGATGGACAAGAAGCTCAAAATGAACTGTCAATGTGCACTTGCAGCCCAGAAAGCCAACCATGTTCTGGGCTGCATCAAAAGAAGTGTGGCCAGCAGGTATGGGGAGGTGATTCTCCCCCTTTACTCGGCTCTCCTAAGACCTCATCTGGAATGCTGAGTTCAGTTCTGGAGCCCCCAACACAAGAAGGACATGGACCTGTTGGAGTAAGTCCAGAGGAGGGTTATGAAGATGATCAGAGGGCTGGAGCTCCTCTCCTGTGAAGGAGACAGTTGGGGTAGTTCAACCTGGAGAAGAGAAGGCTCCAAGGAAAACTTATAGTGGCCCTCCAGTACCTGAAGAGGCTACAGGAAGTTGAGGAGGACTTTTTACATGGGCATGCAATGATAGGAAAAATGCAAACAGTTCCAAACTAGAAGAGGGGAGATTTAGATTACACATTAGGAGGAAATTATTTAGCATGAGGGTGGTGAGACACTGGAACAAGCTGCCCAGGTAAATTGTGGATGCCAGCTCCCTGGAAGTGTTCAAGGCCAAGGTGGATGGGGCTTTGAGCAACATGGTCTAGTGGAAGGTGTCCCTGACCACCTGATGCAGGGTGGTTGGAACTAGATGATCTTTAAGGTCACTTCTAACCCAAACCATTCTATGATTCTATGATATTTTAAAGTATACAAATACCAAATACTGTCTATTAGGAGGGGTTATTCCCCCATTACAAAATGGCATACGCTGCAACTCATGGCTGAGTTCAAAGTTGGTCTTTAAAGAGTCATAGAATTACAGAATCATTAAGGTTGGAAGGGACCTTAAAGATCAAGTTCCAACCCCCCTGCCATGAGCAGGGAACCCTACCACTAGACCAGGTTGCACAAAACCTTGTTCAACCTGGCCTTAAAAACCTCCAGGGATGAGGCATCAACAACCTCCCTGGGCAACCCATTCCAGTTCCTCACCATCCTGATAGTGAAGAATTTCTTCCTAATATCTGACCTAATTTTCCCCTCTCTCAGTTTAAAACCATTGCCCCTTGTCCTATCACTATCTTCTCTGGTGAAAACCCCCTCCCCAGCTTTCCTGTAGCCCCTTTCAAGTACTGGAAGGTGCTATAAGGTCTACCTGGAGCCTTCTCTTCTCTAGGCTCAACAGCCCCAACTCTCTCAGCCTGTCTTCACAGCAGAGGTGCTCCAAGGCCTTTGATCATCTTGGTGGCCCTTCTCTGGACCCTCTCCAACAGGTCCAACAGGTCCAACAGAGAATTCTTTAGCAACTATTCTGTATTGAGAAAAAAAAATCACATTAATATTAATTCAAAACTAATACTTAAAGTCTCTTCATTTGCTTAACTCTTTGTGTTATGGATCACTGAATTAGAGCTATTGCCAAAACTGGTTCCTTATTTAAGGTAATTTATATGCAGAAAATATTCTCCTGTTGCTCTGAGGCAGGTGAAGTTGACACAGCTTTATTTGCTGTTATCATGTTCTCAAGGCTTAAGATTAATTTGCTAAGTCAAACATTGCAATCAAATTCCCTGAGATGGCTCCCCACCTTGCAGTTTGCAGAAATCAATGCTTTGTATACCTGGAAATAAACGCCAAACTGTGCTTGCTGCTCCAGCCAGATGGAGTTATTGGCATTAACATGGTTGAATAAGCTTAGTGTAATAAAAATGAACATTTTGCCCAACCTACATTGCATACTGCGGGTGTACTACTCAATTTATTATGTAAAATTATTCAATTTACTTAAAGACAGCAGAGTGTGATGCAACAGTAACAACAGCTTCCCTGCAATTAAGCAAAAGGGATTCTTCCTTTCTGGAGCAAAAGCCACTCACCATGAGCTTGTCCTCAGCCATGAAATTGTTTTCTTTCCCAGCCACTGTCTGCTCTGAAGCTTCTTTCAGTGGCTGCTTTTAGCAGAGTTACCCTGCGTGTTTCACAAACCCCCAGGGACACCCACAGCCTGTTCCCCCTGAGGCAGGGCTGGGGCTACCACCCAGACCCCACAAACATGCAGGGACCCTGTGGCTAAAGCCAGGAGGTAGCATGGATTTGGAAACCTCCTCCTTTTATGAATTGTCCTCATTGTTTTTAAAGTGCAGACAAGATACCCTCTCAGGAAGAGGTTTTGTCTCACACTTTTAACAAAGAGGTTCACAGTTCACTGTGCAGAGGGTGGACAGGCCATCCTTCAGTTGGTGTGCAATGCCATCACCAGGCACTCTACGTTGGTCTTTCAAGAGAAACAAACAAAATATTTCAAAAAGATAAGAAGTAAAATGAAAGGCACAACCAGCACTGTACTTGAGTAAAAGCAGAAAAAAATCTCAAGTGCATACATTGAAGGGCACTCACCTGGGCAACTCAGTGCCCTGGGATGCCAGAGGGTGCCAGAGCCACACAGGATTCAAACAGGGCCAGGCACTGATGTGCGAACAGGGGCGTTTTCTCATTCCCCACTCAACCAAGTTTTGAAAAATGCAGAGTGTATTCCTCATGCTCCTCGTCACAAGCTGAGTTCCTCCAGTAAAGAGGAATTTTATTTAGGGGCTGGCTTTCCTATTATCATCCCTTACAGAAACCTTGCTTCTAATGCATCTGGAAATTGTCACTGTTGGTGACAAGTTTTGAGTTAAAAATGCTGAGAGTCTGAACCCATTGAGCAATGCCTGTCTGCCAACAGTGCTCGTGCCTATTCTAAATGCGTATAAGCTGTGTGTTATCTATAAATAATGGACAGAGTATAAAAGCATTGGAAGGAACCTAAATTCAGCATCTTTCATGTCTGTGGGTTTCTGCTGCAGAAAGTCTCTGGTTTTCATTTCCCTAGGGTTTTTGAACAGTAGTATCACATAATATGTCATCTGTTTACTGGAAGGGGAACCAAGTGTAAATACTGAGAAATCCAATAAACAATATTGTAAAGTCAGAGCTCAGCAAGTGGGCACCTGAAAGCACAGCCCATCAGCTATCCACTGCTCTTCAGGAAAGGTTAACATTCACCCATGGAAATTACAACATTCATACCTGGGTTTAATCTGACCACTCAACTTTATCAAGGGAGGAGAGGGGAGAAATAGCTTTTGTGTATGAACTGATGACTCGAATATTCTGTCAGGATATGGCTGAGCAGCTGCAGAAGAGACTGAAGCTGTTTAAATTCTTGTAGTGCCCTTTGGCCTGATGTGTTTGGGCTGTTTGAGTGTGTGTGTGACTGTAATGGGATAAAAATGTCTGTGTGAGCTTCTGGATAAACCTTCACTTGATCCTCTTTCCTGTTCACTTCAGTCTAAATTTAAGGGGCAGTGGGGAGTGGGTTTGGCTCTGCCACGTGATTTGCATCCCAGCAAGAGGTGCTTTAACATCACAATGACATTGGTGTGAACCTGAACATGCCCACTGGGCACCCAGTCAGCAAATCTGCAGTGCCACAGTGAGACTGGTGAGATCTCCCAAGCAGAGGAGCTCAGTGTCTTATTTATTCAGTGCATGCATTGAACTCTGCCTTTGAGAAGCAGGAGTTTTACACAGCTCTGATTTTGACTCTTTGTTCTTTCTCATCACCTGAAGGGCCACCTGTGCCTCTGCCCTCCAGTTCTCTGGTTTCCTGTGCTGAGAGTGCAGCTGTTTACAGTGTCTCACCTCTTTCCATATTACAGGGTTTGATTTTCAAAGCAGCTTATTTGCAAGTTCTTCTTCAATGCCAAGGATCTGCTGGATTGCCCAGTGTTCCTCAAGACTTGATACTGGGAAGCCCAGTGCAGGAACCAAATTATCCAGTTTACCCTTGCACTGTTGCCTTGCAGCTCTGCAGCACTGATCTTTAGGATAAGCTCTATCACAAGAAAGTGTTGTTATACTGATGACCTAAGTAATGAGGTGGTTATAAATACTTACATCAGAGAGAACTGCTGCTGAACAACATGACATCCCTGCTTTTTATTTTAGAGATAGGCTGGAAACATCTTGTAAACAAGGAAATTATTGCTAAGACTTCATCCACAGCACTTCTCATATACCAATCTGAGCAAACAGGGAGATTTGTCACTGTCACCAGTGGTGGGAGGCTGCAGTTAGAGCATCTCCCTCAGGCTGCAACACATGGGAAAACCAGGAGATGCTTCATCTCTCTCCTGAGTCCTGCACCAACAAGATGACCGTGGCAGCTGGCACACTGGGGACCCCAGAACTGGCATTTAAACTGGTACTGAAATACCAACTACAGCATCCCAAAGCACAAGGTCATCCTTCAACATCCACAGATAAGCAACAGTCAGAACAGCTGGGAAGTCTGCACTCAAGTTCCCATCACTGTTTACAGGGCTCTGTATCTGCTCTCTGGCAGAAAGGTGTCAGTGCTTCCCTGGTTTTTCCCTGACAGGTAAAGGCTCAGTGGCATGCTTGGGTGAAAGGTCTACTTGTCACAAACACAAAAGTGTCATATAGAAATGTGCCTTTAAGCCAAGGCCCTTTAATTACACTTCCCAAATGAAGAAAAGATGCTTCCTTCTGGGTATTTATTGGTGGATAACAGAATAATGAAAAATACTGTGCATGTCATGGGGCAGAAACGAAAAGCACTTCATGAAACAGGAACTGGGGTAAATAAAAGAGATTCCTTTTTCTAGCCAAGGGTCTTGAATTAGAGGACAGAAAGCAAGTCTTCCTTTTCCCTAATTAATTTGCCTGTGCTTTCGTTTCTACCCTGCTTAGCTGACAGGTGGTGACAGGCAGATGCACGTACTCCAAAGCATCTCACAAGAGCTTGCTGGGAGTGTGAGCTCCACCTTGGAGCCCTCGTACTGTAATGTTGTGATGTTTCCGTTATGGGAGCTGCAAGCTTCTGTTTTGGATAAACAGGCTTAAAAACATGAGCATTGAACATGCCAGCGATGGGGTAAAGAGTAAGCAGCCCCACCCATGGGGGAAATCATAAATATAGTTTCATAGGCTCAACCATGAGGTCCTTAGGGCAGAAAGCAGTATGTAGGGTCAAAAAAACATTACAGATGGGGCTCAGGATTTTTTATTTTTATCAGAAAAGCTGAAATTCATACAAATTAAACTTCATTATCTTTCTGATGCTATTCTGTTGAGCTGGTATTAATGATAGATCTGGAAACAAATTGTGTGTTCTTGAACAATGACAAATGCACTGTGGAAATTAACTGAAATACTGAAAGCAAAACAATAGCTGAAAAATATTCTGCTTTTTTGCTTTTGGTAGCTGAAAGCATGAACTACATTGCTTATGCAAATCTGAAGTCAGTTGCGGGCTAAAAGAATTATTCAGAATGCAAAGTAGTGTAATTCTGTCCTAATTCTATAAGAAAGTATCAAACACATGTTTAAATGTCATTCTCCAGTCATTAATTACCTCCACTTAGTAAATCCTTCACAATAAGCTGTATGATGAGGTGTCACTCGCTGAGATCACAGACTCATTCAGGTTGGAAAAGATCTTTAAGATCACCTAGTCCAAGATGCTGCATCCCAGGGGCCAGCAGCCACAGGCAGGTACTGGCCACAGTGCTGGGCAGCTATTTAGTTGCAGAGGAGCCATTTGGCAACCTGATCTGCTGAAACATCTGTGTTAAGGCCTTGCTTGGATGTCTGAATAACTATAAAGGAGATAGTTAAAAGATGAAGTCTGCTCTAAGGTGTGGAGGGAAAGGTTTTAGGCTTTTCTCTGACCATGTCTGCAGTGCTGATGGTGGCAGCTCCTGCCCTGAGAGTAACTCTGCAGTTAATCTCCACTTCTCCAGCTATGGTGGAGTGCAGGGAAGAGAAGACAATCAGCAGCTTGGGCTCAGTTGGTGAATGAAACCTGCTTTTTGCTTGCGAAACTCAACAGTATAGCAATGCCAGGGAATAGGCTAAGTTGGGCTGGTCTTCTCCAGGATTTGCAGATTCACAGGGTGCTGTTGGTGTCTTGCATGTGGCATGTGGAAGGCACTGGGTGGGGAGAGAAGCAGCCCCAGCTGTGACCAGCTCCAGGGGCTTGCTCAGAGCTCCACTGTCCCCCACGTTCCAACCTGTTTGAACAATCCTCAGGAGGAGACTGAGAGACTGACTTGTTGGCTGGGGCTTGGGAGGACAGAGAATCTGCCTTCAAGCCAACAGGGATGGCTGAGAGCCCATAAACACCTCTCTCTGCTTATTTGAAAGTAAATTACCCTACAAAAAAGAGATTGCCCTGAGCTGCTTTCATGCTCTCCCTGCTGATTTGCTATGCTTTAGGAGTGAAATGCTCTCCCATCTTGAAATTGAGCTTTTGATAACTACCAAAAATCTGTGAAGTGTTTGTTAAGGATCAGGTCAGCCTACCAGCAGTGCTGGGGCTGAATGCATTTGAAGATGAATGGAAAGAATCAGATCATGCCTTGCCTCAAAAGTGTTTTTTAAATGGCTATTTCAGAACAGTAAAGGGTTAGGGAACATGTGTTCTCTACTTTCAGAAGGCACTGCATTTGCCAATATATTTAGTGAACAGCAGTGGGAGATAAAATTTCCAGAGTATGCTCCAGAACAGTAAATGTCATCCCTAATGGTCATAGAAGTATTTTTTCTGTTTTCTAGTTAGCCAGGATTTATGTTATTAAATACACCACATTAAAACATTTATAGATTCTCAAAATTACATTGAATTTTTTACTCAGCTAAATGGGAGCCTCGTGTTGCATAAAAAAGATCTGAGCCATATTGGTTACAAAAAAGGAGGAAAGGTTTTATTAAAGAGATGAATGGGCTTTTTTTTAGTTTGCTTCAGTCTGGCAAACAGAGGAATTAAATTATTCCATTCCTACAGCACTTATCCAGCACAGCAGGTGGATTTCAACTCTCCCATCAATATGCTGAGAGGTTACCTGGCAGTTTAGCAGAGATGAAAAAGAGTACAGCTTGGATCTCTAAGTGGATGTAAATTGTCATTGTTGCACTGAAATCTGGCTTCACCTTCACAGTCAGGGTAGCTGTAGGGTTCCTGGTTCACTGGAGGTCATCTAAGCTTTCTTTTGGTGCTGGGGCAGTGTCAGGACCCTTCTCTGAGGATGTGTGGAGTGTGTGTGGGCAGCTCATGGCTCCACATTTCTGCCTGTAAGCATCAGCTAATGCCCTCGTGCAGGCAGGCGTGAGGACTATTTAGCTGCCTCCCCAGTGGATGAGATAGGGCTGTCAGCCATTGCAGTTCTTAACATCAAAAGTGGCTGTGGCTTTACACAGTGCACCCTGTCCCCAGGGAAGATCACATGCAAAATTATGAGATTTTAATGACCTGCCTTGTGAGGGATGAAATCACCCCTTAAGTACAAGACACTATAGTGGTGAAGCACCTCACACTTAAAATGACCCAGCTCATCCCCCTGGCCACCCAGATGTGGAGGGTTAAGTGGCAACAGAAGGAATCCAGGGTACCTGGGCCAGCTTTGAATCTAAGACTACGTATTTTCATTAATTAATTAATTTGTTGGCTGAAATCAGTAGAGAGTCCTGTGAGCAGCTCATGACACCACTGAGTGCTGGTAGAAGAGCTTTTCGTTCTTACATCAGGTCCTACATGTAAGGCTGTTGGGATCCCTGTGTACCTAGGACAGTTCCCAGCAAAGACTGGGGAGTCACTTTTGCTGATTCCAGTGAGCACCATCCTGTTCTTCCTGGCACCCACATGGTTGCCCAGGATCTTGGCAGCACAGGTTTCTCACTGGTTTGGAGTTTCTTTGTTATTAGGTAGGGAGAAGAGGAATGGTGGTAAGATGTGGGGTGATGGAGGAATGGGCTAGGGCTTTTGGTGGTCCTACTCACAACATTGTACCTGGTTCCAGCAGAGCTCTGGGTGTGTTTCTCATTTTATCTATCTCATTTGGCACATCCTCTGATCTGTAAATTGCAATTTCTGTTGGGCAGCTGTGATTTCTAAATGGATTCAGGCCAGGACCACGACATGCATGATGCTATAATCCCTTCTGCATGTGCTAAAGATAGCTCTCAAAGTCATCCATGGTATAATGCCACTCTGAAAGCTTTCCTACCACCATCCAAAGCAAGTGGAGATCAAAGACCTTTGGGATCTGAAGGTCTGTGCCTAACTTAGACGTCTGTAGCCATCCATAAGAGGGAGCTCAACCATGGTCATGTCAGGTCAGCTCTCAGCATGTCTCCCTGGGGTCCCCCTTTCCTCATCACGGCCAGAGGCACTTTCTTACCTGCCATCACAGCTGCAGTGAGGCTGGAGACAAGCAGGAAGCAACCAGCAGTCTGACACATCCTGAGCAGGAACCAACAAATAAAACCAACTCCCCGACACAGTGCATTAAACAGAATAACTACACACGAGAAAGCTGGCAGTTCCTCCAGGAAGGTTTTAATGTGCACAAGGAAGTAAAAAAGACAGGTCATATCTCTCCCTGCACTCAAGAAAAGGAAGAGAGCACAGACATCTACAGCCTGCTGCAATACCCTGGCTGTGGGGTGGGACATCAGCTCCCTGTGGCACAGCACAGTGCTGGCCCTTGCCACCTCCCTGGGGTCCCTATGCCAGAGAGCAGCCTTCCCATCACTGCCCACAGAGCTGTTCTGCCCAGGTCCACCAACACAACCCCCCCTGCAGCCTCTTAAAAACAATCTGGCCTTGTGTCGGGTGTTGCCAGGGCATCTTACACCACCTGTGAAAGAGATAAATGGAGAAAGAGAGAAGGAGAGAAAGGGAGAGAGAGAAAGAGAGAGAGAGGAAGGGAGAGAGAGAGGAAGGGAGTAAGGGAGGGAGAGGCCAAGAGGCTCAAGAGAAAGCTTAGGTTAATGAAGATGTTGCTTTTAAAGTTAGCAGCAATCAGATCAAGCTAAGATTGGGACGAGCCACACCAGGTGCTTTGCTTTTTCCTCCCCCAGCTGATGCATGCACCAGGTAACCTGCTCTCAGCCCCAGCCACCAGCCTGCTGCCCCCTCCCCTCCCCCCACCAATACCTTTGCCTTCCCACTTGAAGCCACAGCTTGTGATGAACAGCTCCTGCAACTGGGAATTCACAGAATTCAGAATCACAGAACTACCTTCGTTGGTAAAGACCTTGAAGCTCATTGAGTCCAACTGTTAACCTAACACTGACAAGACCTTACCTAAACCATATCCCTAAGTAGTATGTATATATGACTCTTAAATACCTCCAGGGATGATGATTCCACCACTGCCCTGGGCAGCCTGTTCCAATGACTTTCAGTGAATAAATTCTTCCTAACATCAAATCTAACCTCCCCTGGCACAACTTGAAGCTATTACCTCTTGTCCTACCACTTGTAACTTCATTGAACAGACTGATCCCAATCTCCTTATCATTCTCTGGCTTGGTGCAGCTCCATGCATTAAGGGCAAAATGCCTCTTCTGCACTGAGAGACTCCAGGAGGGGTGTCAGGCACCTGCACTGTGTCAGGCACCTGCACTGTGTCAGGCACAGGCAGCACAGGCAGCAGGGTCCCTCAGTCCCCCACCACACAAAGGCTCCTGCAGCAAAGAGTGTGTATCCTGCCCTCCACCCAGCAGCACTGCTTGGGCTGCAAATTCATAGCCAGTCATAACATATTAGAATGGAATGGAATGGAATAGGACAAGATAAAATAGAATTACCCAGTAACGACACTAAAAGAACTCTCTAAGAATTACAGAGCTATAAGGGTCAGGTCAAGACCCAGGCTATATACAGACATTTGAACCTGCAGTTAGGCAAGTGACAAACTGTCAATAGTCATTAGAGAAACTTATATCCTTCTCAGAGGCAGCCAGTCAGTGGCAGGGATAATTAAAAAAATCTCTTAAGTCTTCACTGTAACTCAGCAGCAGCTAAGGCTCTCTCTCCCCAGGAGGATCACCTTGCAGGGACGTTTAAGGAGAGGGCTGCTGAGGTTCTGGGGGAAGAGTTGGCTCTCCCCCACCCACCCTTCAGCAGCAGATTAAGGTGTCCTTCCTCCTGCTCCAAAGAGCTGAACTTCCCACTTGCAAATAAAACCCCAGGGCAGCCTGGACTTGAGCAGTAAAGAGCTCTTTTATTGCCCAGGCATACTTTGTAAAACTAAAATCCTGTAAAACCTATAAAATACTTAATTGATTATAAAAGTTCACTCACTAACTTGATGGGGTTGCCAAACTCTTCCCAGGGATGAAACACCCTTTGCCCCAGGGGCCAAGGGAGCAGCAGAGGTGCTGCAAGGAGCCCAGTTGCAACCCCACATTGACCTTTGTGGGGGAGATCCCCAAAACCCTTATCCTGGGTGAGACACTGCTGCAATCCCCCAGGAACACATCACATGGAGTGCAGCATAATGATAATGAGAAGCTCACTGCTAATTCATAGAATCACAGAATCACTTAGGTTGAAAAAGAACTTCAAGATCATCAATTCCAACTGTTAACCTTACTCTACCAAGTCCAGCACTAAGTCATATTCCCAAGCACCACATCTCAATGACTTTTAGACACATCCAGAGATGGTGACTCAACCACCTCCCTGGGCAGTATGTTCCAATGGCTGACAACCCTTTCAGTGAAAAGGTTCTTCCTCATGTCTAAACCTCCCCTGGTGCAGCTTGAGGCCATTCCCTCTTGTTCTGTCACCAGTTACTTGTGAGAAGAGACCAGCACCTACCTCTTTACAACGTCCTTTCACGTAGTTGTAGAGGAGGTTTAGATCTCCCCTCAGCCTCAAAATCCAGCTTTAAGCTATATAAAGCAATCTTTACATTAGTGTTAGGCTATGTTCTCTCTTTGTGTGTCAATTGCCAGAAAGCACAATATGACACTATCATTTATATAGCAATATATTCAAATCTCATGTGCCTGTTAGGACTGAGGGACGTCCAAAAATTCAGGACCAGCTTCTACTAGCTTCAGGCTGGAAGAGTGATTCATTCCAGGAGCAAATCTGTATTTTTATAATGTAAAAGAAGAACTCCCTCTTAAATTCATCAGTCCTGCCTGCTGAATGAAAACAGGAGGGTGATTTTAAAGCGTGTAGTCCCACACCAAAACTAAAGCCAAACCCAGTATCTAAATTATCATCTATTTGATGCATTTTGTTGTTTAATGTTACATAAACATCAACTGTCCCAAACTTTCATAAATAAAGCAGAATTATACAAGATATTTCTAAAATTGAAGTTTGGGGGTTTTTTAAAATTTTTGCTTTTCAAGTTCTTGTACCATTTTTTTCCCCTCCTGAATTTTGATAAGTTGTAGGAGACAGAAGAATCTGGCATCATAGGTATGGTGCCAAAGGGAATGAGATTTCACTAACATGAGTTTTTAAGCCAAATAGAACGGTGCCAGTGTGTGAGAGCAGATACACTGGGTCAGAGCAGAGGTCCCTCCAACCCACCATCCAGTCTCCAGAGTAACCAGAAGCAGGTGCTGGGAGTAAAAGTAAACAGTCCAGATAATCAGTGAGCCCTGGATCCCCTGGAAGAGCCCTCCAGCAGCCAGCAGCTCAGTTTTTCTGACCCATGGGTTTCATGTGGTGCGTTGTGTCAAATGACCACCTACGGATCTTTCCTGTGTGCATTTCTCTGAATTCCTGCTGAAGGTAGATCTATGGAAGGCCCTGTGGCACTGGGATCTTCGGGTTAAATGAGGGTATGAAAGAAAAGTATTTATGTTTGTTTTTAACTTGCTGCTGGTGAAAACGTGACTCAACAGTTTTAAGAGTGATCCCTCCCTACCCACTTTCTTCATGAGGTTTACCAGAGAATTGCATAGCGTCACATGCCCCCACCCTGTTGTCCCTTTTCCAAGCTGATGGTCCCAGGTCAGCTCAGCCCCTCCTCACAGAGACATCATTTCATGCCCCCAACATCAGTACCTCTGAGTCCACATATTCCTGATGCAAAGTCCTTTGTGGTGCAGAGGGTTCAGGGCGTATTCAGTGTGAAAGCAGGCCCTTACACCTCCTCCCCTGCCATCTGATCCAGAGCCATCTGCACTACCAGGCACTGCAGGATAAACTGGATTATGCTCATGGTTGGGACTAATCAAGGCAATTAAGCCACTTACATTATTAGTGTACATTTTGCTAACCATAATTTCTTCTTTTTCTTGTGGAGCTTTTAAGGAGCACTGCAGGACTCCACAGAGAGACAATGTCTTAGCTGGGGTGAGCAGGCCAGCACTGAACTCTCAGGGTCAGGGCTTAGGAGGTCTGGGGTTTGGAATACTGCTCAGCCATGAGACTCATGACTGTGAGGAGCTGGGCTTGCTACTTTGGTTCAAGGATGTCACCCTCCCTGCCAGCCCTGAAAGCAGGCACTGCTCATACCTGGACAAACAGTTGCTTTAGAACAGTTACTGCGAAAAATGGAGCGGAGTGCTCAGCAGAGGTCTGTCTGGGGGTTCACATGGACCTTCAGAGCGGTAGCAAAGCATGATGGTGGCTGGTGCTTGAGTGGGCTTGCAATGACTGAGTAATGACCCAGATGCAATAATATACTATTGAGCTATGCAGACATAAACAAATGAAGTGTTTCAAAAAGTTTTTGAAAGGAAGTCTTACAATACCATGCACTTAGAAGAATTTTTTTCAAGCATCCAACTCTTGGCCATTTATTTATACATACTATTAACATTAACAAACATTACATTTGAGAAGGTTGAATTTTTTAAAAGAAAGGAGACTTATTTCTCCATCTAGTCATTCTTCTTCTTTTTTTTTTTTTAGTATTTTCACAGATAAAGTACTGTCATGGTTTAATCCTACATGGCAACCAGGCCCCACAGCTGCTTGCTCATTCCCCCCGCAATTGGGATGGGAAATAATTGGAAGGGTAAAAGTGAGAAAACTTTTGGGTTAAGATAAAGACAGTTGAATAGGTAAAGCAAAAACCACTTGAGCCAGCAGAGCAAACCAAGGAATTAATTTACTACTTCCCCTCAGCAGGTAGGTGTTTAAGCACTCCCAGGACAACAGGTCTCCATCATGTATAATGGATACTTAGGAAGACAAATGCCCCAACTCTGAACTTCTCCCCATTCCTTCTTCTTCCCTGAGCTTCATGTGATGACCATGATGTCATATGGTACAGAATATCCCTTTGGTCAGTTGAGGTCAACTGCCTCAGCTGTGTCCCCTCCCAACTTCTTGTGCATGCCCAGCCTACTTGCTGGTGGGGTGGGGTGAGGAGCAGAAAAGGCCTTGATGCTGTAAGCCCTGCTCAGCAATAATGAAAACAACTGCATTATCAACATTGTTTTCAGCACAAATCCAAAACATGGCCCATACCAGCTTCTGAAAAGATAATTAACTCTACTCCAGCCAAAACCAGCACAAGTACTTCAGAAAGTGTTTAGTTCATAAACAGCAAAGCTCCTCTAACCAACTGTGACAGGTGCAAGACGTGTGTTTTTAACAAGACCCAACACTGTAATAGCCCCTGTTGTGCAAGGCTGGGGGAGCCATGGATGAGCCAGGGAGCTGGAAGAGGGCTGGTCGATCATGGAGCACGTTTGGTTTGGGGCTGCAGTCCCACTGCCCCATGTGGGACAAGAGGACATGCTATGGTCAGTGCTAACAGAGGAGCGGAGGGGCAGCTGCCTTGCAGCTTGTGCACACACGCCTCTCCCTCCCACTGCCCACTGCATCTACACTGAGCTGCTATATCTGGAGCAGGAAGCAGCCAAAATTCTGCCTGAAGGCTTTCTGAGCCAGAGGATGCTGCCTCACAGAGCAGGCTGCTGTGGGGAGGAGGCCAGCCTGCTGCTGAGGGCTGGAGGGAAGCAACAGGGAGTTCTCAAAGTGCATCAGGGGAGGGGTGCCTCTGGAGACCTCTTTGCTGTCCTGTGCTTAGGAGAACTAACCACTGCTTTAGGTAACCTACTGACACAAAAGCCTGGACCATATGGTCCAACATGTGCCATTAAATATAAAAATGGTAGATGCAGAGAAGCAACCCAAATGTGTTGCTTGACAAATTCAACCTCCTCTCCACATCCCAGTCACTTTCCTGTCCTACGCTGGTTACAGGTGTCAGCATGAAAGATATTGCTCAGAGAGGTTTCAAGGATGAGAAAGAAGCATTCTGGATGCTTGCAAGGAACTTCTTCCAGCACAAGCAGCACATAACTGCTAGTAACAAAATCAAACATGTGAGTGATGGTGGGAGAGAGGGTGGGAGGCAATCCTGCTGGGGCAGGCACTGGTATTTTGACAGTAAGTGAGAAAAGATGCCTGGGAAAGGAATGGAATATCACTGTAAGAGAGAAGGGAAACTGATGGCAGGGTGGATAGAAAGAGCTGGCATGTTCAAAACAGCAAGGTAGGAAAAAGAGCTTCATAGAAGGATCTGGGTGAATATCAGCAGGGAAATAACCTTGCAATTATCAAGACATTTGAAAATCTGGATAACAGCCTTAGGAGAGTGAATAAACAGACAGAAATGTGGACAAGTTGCACCAAAAGTATCTGCAAGCCATGGGCATCACCTGGATATGAGGACCTACAGAGACATCCAACCTGAGGATGACACCCAGGCTGAAATTGCAAGGATGAAGGTGTTTGCCCAATACCCAAGGAAGATGCAGCCTAGGGAGAAGACCAAGATAACTGCTTTAGGTTCCTGTGTTTGTCTTGGTGGCTAGAAGAGAGATACTACTATTAGAGCAAGCAGATTTGAAACGAAGGTACAGGTCTGTATGTATCATCCAGGGAAAAACTTTCCCAGGCCACATTCATAGAAGAGGAGATGCCAGTCAGTACTGGTGCCTGGACTCATTGTATCTCTACCAGCTATGCAGGAAAAAGGCCAGTTTCAAAACCAGACTTACCCTGGCAAGCTGCAACCAGGTGGATCCTTCATACCCAAACACATTGTGTCAAAGGTGGCAATCTGCACCAGTCATATGTCAGGAGCAAGGACAAAACAATTCTGTCATTTCCAGGGCCCTTCCTCCAAACAGAGTTTGTGAATCAGGGGAGAGAAAAGCTCAAGGAGCCAAATTTTGAGGTTACATAACCACCAGCAGGAAGAAAGTTCCTTTTCCAAGAAACTGAAGGCTCTTTTCCACATCTACAGAGAAGAAAGGGAAATGGAAGTTGGATTAGACTGTACAGCTAACTCAGAAGATACTGATGTGGGGAAACACTACAGCAGGATCAGAGAGAATCAAAATTCTCAGAGCCTGCACTGAAATACGACTTTTCTGCACTCTCTTCATTTCCTGTTAAGGTGGCAGATGCATTTACTTCTAGACTAGCTCTGGCTTAATTTTTGATTCACATAGTGTGGTACAGATTGTGCATGCATTATTTCTTGGGGCTGCAGGAATGTAATTGTCCCCAGTGTACCACAAACAAGAAGAGGATTTTTTGGGAACCTTCCAACCACAATCTCCAATACTCTCTCACTAACTAATGAAACTAGCCCTGGTAACACACTCTGATTTACCAATAAATGACTTACTGGGACTTACTGGTCTGGCTTGGTCATAACTGCAGGATTAGTTGTTCTCCAGTAATACCTACAAGGCAAGACAACTTCCTGCCCTCCTCAGTCAATATGTAAACTCAACACAGATGCATTCTTCTCTCCCAGGGCAGGCAAGGGAGTACAGGAGATTCAATAAATGAACCTGCCCAATCTCATTCAGATAATTGTACATCAAAAAGGTTTGAGGAGTGGGCTAGAAGAAGGAAGGATGGAAATCCCTATACAGGTAAGGTTTTCTCCCTTTCTGTCTTCCAAATTCAGTCAGTGTGAGATACAACGTCCAGCCTTGATTGGTATAAGTCTGTTTGTGAAGGCAAAATATTGATACAGCCCTGAACTGATGGCTGGTTTTGCACAGAAACATTCACATTTGGTACTTGTAACAGGAACCACCTGCTTTCAAACCTGCCAAAGAATTATTACTTTTCTCTGTATTTTATATTCTCATATACACAAACATTCAAATGGTTTCCTAGAAGATGAACCTTCCCCCCCTCCATGCATTTTCAGGACTACTTTTATTTCAAAGAAGCCAGATAAAATGTACTAAAACCAAGAGCATAAGTGCATTTGGTGACTAAGTACATTTTAGTGACTACATCAGTGGACAGGGGAAGAGCTATGGATGTCATTTCTCTGGACTTCTGTAAGGCCCTTGACATGGTCCTGCATAACATCCTTCCCAATAAAACTGGAGAGATATGGATTGGATGGATGGACTGTTCAGTGGATGAGGAATTCGTTGGAATATAAGAAATTATTTTAAAAAATCATTACAATGGTTACATCTGGAGGGTAGTAGTAAAATGCTCAATGTCCATCTGGAGATCAGTGATGAGTCATGTCCTTCAGGTGTCTGTATTGAGACCAGTACTGTTTAGTATCTTCATCAGTGACTTAGATAGTAGGGAACTGGTGCACCCTCAGCAAGTTTGCACTTGAGACCAACTGAGTGGTGTGGGTGACAAGTGTAAGAGACATGATGTCACCCAGAGGGACCGGGACAAGCTTGAGAAATGCACCCAGGTGAACCTCGTCAGGTTCAACAAGGCCAAATGCAAGGTCCTGCACATGGATCAGGGCAATCCCAAGCATAAATACAGGTTGGGGGAGGAAGGGATTGAGAGAGCAGCCCTGCAGAGACCAACTTGGGGGTACTGGTGGTTGAAGACCTAGACATGGTCTGGCAATGTGCACTCACAGCCCAGAAAGTCAAGTGTATCCTGGGCTGCACGGCCAGCAAGTCAAGGCAGGTGTTTCTTCCCCTCTACTCTGCTCTCTGCTCTCATGAGACCTCATCTGGAGTATTGTATTCAGTTCTGGAACCCCCAACATAAGAAGGACATGGACCTGTTGGAGCATGTCCAGAGGAGGGTTATGAAGATGAGCAGAGAGCAGGAACACCTCTCATACAAGGAAAATATGAGACAGTTGGGGTTATTCAGCCTTAAGAAGTGAAGGCTCCAGGGAGGCCTTATTGTGGCCTTTCCAGTAATTAAAGGTGTCCTAAAGGAAAGATGGAGACAGACTTTTTAATAGGGCCCATTGCAACGGTGTTGAAACACTGGAATAAGTTTCCCAGAGAGGTGGTAGATTCCCCATTCCTGGAAACATTCAAGGCCAGGTCCGATGGGACCCTGCATAACCTGATCTAGTTGAAAATGTTCCTGCTCATTGTAGCGTCATTGGACTAGATGTGACTTGTGAAGCTAAAAAACCTTATTTGTGTAGGCACAAATAATTCAGAGCAACAACTTAAATGTTTCAGTATCACTTGTGAAAAGACAAATGCAGTCTACTCTATTTCCATAAAAGCTCATCAAAAGAGCAGAGTAGCATATCATCCAAAATCATTAACCCAGTAAGCAGAAATTCTTAAACCTTGCTTCAAAACCTGGGTTGCAAGAGTTAGCCTTCAAAACAAGGCAATCTGCAGTATGTTTTGTCTATCTGCTGCCTGGCTTCCTGATACATTACAACTTCTATTTACTATGAGATTTGCATGATCATTCTAGAAAAATATAAATGTATAGCACAACACATAAGAAATTATTTTAAAAAATCATTACAATGGGTCATTTAGCAGAGCTCAAACTGATAGGAACCTTGGCTGATGTCTTTTGGCTGAGGATATTTTAGTACATCTGAGCTTCCCATAGCACTGTTTATCTTCATCTATTCTGCATTTTGATAACTAAATAAGATACATAGAAATGTCTGTAGGACAGATATTAATACCAAAAATGTCTTCAGAAGACTCAAATACTGCAGGGCTGTTTCAGCATATCCCTATAGCAGTGGTGGCTGTGCATGCATTGCTGGGATTGCTTTCTGAATACATACTACATTTCAAAAGAATTCTGCATTTCCAGACCTATTCTAGCCCAGCAGACCTGGCAGCCAACTGGAAAGGGCAAAGTGATCAGGGGTTCTCCTCTGCCCTGGAAGAATGCACAGGTTGTAGAAATGCAATTGATTTTTAACTGCATCTTTTTCAAACCTCTTTAACTGTTCCAGTTCCCCCAGTCACATCCATTGCCCCTGCCATGCCCTTATATACACCTTGCCCACTACTCCCAACCTATCCAATGATAAATGATAAAGAAAATACTTTACTGATGAATTTTGGGTTGGATCTTACATACATATTTTTAAAGTGCTCCCACACAGAGTCCGTTATCTTCTCAACAACGTTTTATCTGGCACAGGAAATTCAGATAAATGTTTTGGAGGCATCAAGGAGCCACCATAGCTGAAGCTGGAATAAGAATGTTATAATTGAGCAGAAAATCCTCTTGTATCACTTCACATGCCTAACTCAGCTCAAACATTCACAAGTGACTTCCCTTTTCCAAATAATCATATATTTTATCAGTCTTCACCATGACTGCACAGTTATCTACATATTGAAGAATTATTTTGGAGTCACAGCATATTTTCAACTATTTATACATATTCATGAGGCTCTTCCTAATCCACGGTTAGGCTGAAGCTGACATCCAATCTCTCTGACAGGTTGCCCAAGTACAATTGATATTGTTATCACTGCCCATAATTCTCATTATGACGTGCCACAGTGAGATGTACAGGAGACTGACAGCTTGTGTCCATTTGAGCTGCAGATTCCCACTCCAGCTGTTACAGGCTGGATGCTTCTTATTTTCTTGAGGGAAAGTAAACCCAGGCTGCTTGTGCTATTTTGACAAAAACAAGTCTATGAAAAAAACTGGATTTCAACATCAGAATTTCTGGTAAAATTCCCTGTAAGGCTCTCACCTTTCCTGCACTTCTGGCTGGATATGTGAACCATCTGGGGATACCAGCACCAATCCCACCAACTCTGGGCTGCTTCCCACCCATGCAGAACTGCAAACCTTTCCTGGCTGAAAAACCACACTTGCATGTCCTTAGGAAAAGCTGCAAGGTCTCAACAGCTAAAGCTTTCCCAGGCACCTGTCCTAGCTGGGTGGACACCTGCTGCTGGCTGCTCCTTTCCTACCAGACACGCACATTGGTGACCTATCTGGGAGTACTTCCACCTGCCCCGAGGAAACCAGGCACACTGAGAACAGCCAGGCTCTCTTGGGAGTTTTTCTCAAAATTTGAAACAGGGAGTAATTTTGCCACAAGTTTTCAGTGATCCCATTGTTCCTGGAGGAGAGACCTGTCTGGGTGCAGCTGTGGAAGAGTGAGTGAAAGGGCTGGTGGGCGAGGGCCAGGTGGAGGGTAGGCACCCACAAGGTGACAGAAGAGGCGAGTGACCTGTTCCCACAGGGATTGAAAGAAGCTTGTGCAGCACCTAGGTAGAGAGATGCAGGGAAGTGGCTGAAGGCGGGGACAGCAAAGGAGTTGAGCAGGCTGGCAAGGAAGCCTGAGGACCAGGGAAGGGTGGAAGGAAAGGCAGATCAAGCAAGGAGGTCTGCCATGGGGCAAGCAGGCTTGGATGCAAGAGTGGAGTGAGGTGGGAAGCAGAGGGTAGACATGGTCTGAGACACACTCTAGATCCCACACAGCCTGGTGGAAAGATTCCCATTGGCTTCAACAGGCTTTGGAAGGGGTCCGAAGAGCAGCAAAGGAGCACGTGGTGTGAGAAAGGAATGCAAAATCCTGAGAACAATGAAGGACATGCAGGAATTCTATCAAAAGCCATTTCTACTGACAAAGAATTGAAATAATCATCCAAATATGTGGATATCCAAATACAAGAGAAGGAAATACAGGCATCAAAGCTCCTGAAATATGAGTGCTGCTTCTTTGTGCCCAGGTGATACTACCACATTTTGCAGTTCCCATTGACCACAAAGACAGCTCTGGCAGCGTGTGTCGCCGGTTCAATGAGGAGAGACTGGTGGAGTGACAAAACATTTTAGCCTAATGGCAGCAGTAATCCTGCCTGTTAGTACCCAGAAAAGGTCAACAGAAGAGTTTAAAAGTATCAGGAAATTCAACCCTCAAAGTCCACCAGTGCTTTGGAGAACACTGTGTCTTTGAGAATCTCCTTGGATGTAATACTTGTGACAGTCTTTCTGCTCAGGACCACAACTAAGGTACACATGCCCAGGACACATTTTGGGCTGTAGGGCTGACTGGTCTATACCCTTTACCTGCAGACTTCCATCGTGAACCAGAAGGTCCAGTTTCTAAGAGACTCACACTAGAGAGAAAACAGGCCACTGCCTTTCCTTGTGTTGGTAACAGAAAAATTTCCCTGCCAGGCAGAGGGCACTGATTATGCTGATCCACTCCTCATCCATCTTGCCAAGAGATAAGAAGCTACTGTTTGAGAAAACAAGAAAAGGAGTTTTGCAAGCATCACTGCAGATGTACCAAGGAAAAAGTAATGGAGGGAGGGTGATGGGAAGGTGGCAAATGCCCTGACACAGGCAGGAGGTCAGAACTAGTAGCCAGCCAGGCAGAACTCCCGACCAGCCCTGATGCTGCCTGCTCCCTACAGGAGACCCCTCAGTGATTCAGAGCTTCAGCTGTAGGCAGGATTCCAACCCTGGACTGACATAACACACCCTTAGCTAACTCCAGAGCAGGAGAAACTCCTGACAAAGATAGCCCTTTCCTGGTCACCAGTGTCAAATGTTCATAAGACTCAAGCCTCCCCAAATCCAGGCTTAAATAGGTCCAGTGCCAAAGAAGTTGTTTGGCCTAACAGACCACCACACACATTGTGTTGTGCATGGGAAAACTGCACAGCTGTACATGTCAATGGGAACCATGCTCCTCATCATTTTATCCTGGAATCCTGCTTCCTTCCACAGTGCCCGTTCAAAACTGAGTGAGTGTTGGAAGTTTCAAACATGAAGAAGTTAAAATGATTATTTTTAAAGTGCTTTCTGAGAACCCAATGCAGTTCCTTCGTGCTTGGCTTATCGACACTCAGCTACAGTTTGTTAAACTGTATTTGAATGTTGAAATAGAGTTATTTGATAAATTAACATGAACATCTGGCTCATGTTAACTTGTCTCCAAGCTTGTGCTTTCTGCTGGTGAGAGGAGGGGTGGTATTACATTCTCTGAAATATCTCAGGTCTGATTTTATTTCCCAGTCTCCCCATACTCCTCTGAATGATCTCTGTGCCTTGCATCTCCACCTGATGTGATGTTATGTGTCCTTTCCCACCAGCTTTTTCACTGAGAATTCCTAAAATGTCAAACCTCCTCTCATGATGCCTTTCCCTCAGTCACTTGTTATCCCTCATCTCTGATGGCCATGTAACACCTTTTTACATTTCCCATATGCTGAACAATTTCCTCAGGGTTACAGCTTTCTTTAAGCAATGGTAGGAAAAATCTTATTAATCACGTCGGTGGCAATCAAATTCTAGTCAGGGAAAGTGAAATGTAATTATTCATTTTCATCAGGCAAGCTGCTGCTCTGCACCTGAGTTTATTAATCGGCCAGCATATCTGATCTGGGGATGGAAATGAAATGCTACCAGATGTCAAAGGTGAGAAAGAGAAAAATGTGCCCAGCTGGCCCACAGCTTTCTAAAACCTTCCCCTGTCTCTGCTTAGCCTCTCACAACTTATTTAACACATGCTGTCCTGAAGGGCTATGTGAGATGCAGGCTGCTTGTGCCACAGGACACGTATTTTAAACAATTAAACACACTTAAAAAACAATTAATTTTTCTGGCCTCAGAAGGGGCTCACAGTGCAATGCTGCTCACCAGGCAAGGTCGAGGCCCCCAGTGCAGGCAGAGCAGTGGAGAAGAAGCCTGATTTGGGGTACCACAGGACACTGAAAGCTGCATGCAGCCCTGCATTTAACATCCTCCTCATCCATCATGGTTTAGGAATTAAGAAGAAAAATGAGGCAATAAATGCAGGGAAAAAACCTGACCATTTAGGTCAGTATTTTTTCTCAGGTACATGCTTAGCTCTTTCCTTTTCCCTTTTTAAAAGAGACAAATCTGATCCCTGATAAATATTCATATTTTCTTCATTACTAGAAAGGTTCCTGAGGCTCAAACTGTGCATTTTATTAGCTGAAGCTATTAGCCTTAGTAAGGTTCATAACCCTAACTAGGCTAATGGAACATGTAGCTAAAATAGTTATTGCTTTCTCTTGGCACTGAGAAGGCCGTTTTGGAAGTGTAAGTGGCTTTGGATTTATTAGGAAGGCTTCTTGGAGCTTTTTCCCTTGCCAGAATAATGGCAGGAGGTGGCTGTGGAAGAAGGACTTTAACAGCACATGCAATGGTATCTTGATGTCAGAATCCAGATTAATGAAAGAGAATAACCAGAAAAATTGTCTGCCAAATATATTTAAGACGGCTGGCACACTTTTATGAACTTATAGGAAAAGCATCAGATCTTAATAGAACTCAAGGACACCTCAGCAAGACAGAAACAGTCTTGGAGGCTCAGATGTTCAGCCACACAGCTGCTACCTCATCTGAATGACAGTGAGGATATCTGGATTTCTATATTATATTTTGTTAATACTATTCTGATTTAATTACCCAATAAAATTAACTTATCTGAGGCTTTTGGTTATCAGGCATTCACAGAGCAATTTTCTTCAAGAGGAACGACTGGTCAAGCAATGCTGGAGATAAAGAGCATATCTAATCAAAAAATGAAGCACAGAAAAAAAAAGTCAGTAACAAAAGCCTTTCTACCTGACTTTATGAAAAACCTGGGTGCTAAGATTTTGTTTAGAAGCACAACTGGCTAGTTGCAGATGGGTTTGGTAACGTATACATTATTCACATTATCACGCACAGAATGAGAATTTTAAAAAAAACACTGCTAAATGAATTTTCTTCCCAAGAGGAAATGAGCAGTTGCTCAGGGGACCAGGTGATGCACAGAATTATCAGCACTTTGAAAGAAGGAGGAAACACTGCTCTAGTAGGGAAGCAGAAATGCCAAACAGGTCAAAGAATTCATCAGCTACCTTAATTTAAGTGTGAAACCAAAGGGCCGTGATAGCAGGCACGCAAAGCATTGCACAGGCCTCATGGGTGTCCAGCACTAGGAGAGCAGTACCTGGTAGGGAAGGGTTCCTCTGTACAGATTTGGGTTTGGTCTATCACGTGTCTCACCAGAGCAGTAGCTCGAGCTGGTGTTGAAAGGACATGGAAGATGAGCAGACAGTAGCTGGGGGACCTTATGTTTAAGTTTCATTCCTCTTTACATTCCCTCATGCTACTGCCCACAGTGAGCCATGTGGAGGGGATTGCCTCCAGCCCCCAGGATGTGTCCCCATCCCACGAGGCTTGTGTCCATCCCACAGGTGCTCCTGGGTGCACTGGAAGACCTGCCTGTTTAGTCACAGATGGTGTCTTTTACCAGACTTGTAAGAGTCAAATGGTTGTTAAGTCCATGGTGGTTTTGGGCCAGTGGCAAGGCAAGAAGTGTCCTCATTCTCCTTCTTTCCCATCTTATATCGAGCCAAAGGATTTGTCCCAGGAAAAAGTAAAAATCTCCTTATGCTGATGGAATCTCTCAGGGAAGCTGTTTTTTCTTTGGATGGGGCTGCTCTCAAGTAGGAGAAGCCATTCATACAAAACACAAAATAAGACTTCAGCCTTAACCATGTGGAGCAGCCCTTTACCAGCACACCTCTTTGAAGCAATAATACATGTAAGAACAAAGCAATGGTCCTTTGTAAGCACAAGCATATCCTTGCTGTGTGTGCCCACCAAGAGTCTGTGTCACCTCTTGCCCTCTTGTTTGACCACAAATGGTTTGGAGACAAGATGCATTGTTTAATCTTAGGCAGTTCCTGGTGGTATCAAACACAACCACAGAGAAGCTGGGGAACCTCCACCCCGAAGCCAGGCAGCTCACAATTTCCTTTCACACACACCATGGCTATGGTATTTATATTCTGTATTTATATTTTCCTGGATGTTGCTGGGGTAGGTAACGCACTTGCCCTCAGGGGAATTTGAAATCCCATTTGACCTTCAGTGCAGGACAGGTTCCCAGCCATTGCAGTGCTTCCTTGTGTACCCCAGATGGGAATCCCATTTCCAAAGCACTCCTGCTTAGTGCTTGCCTGGAGGCAAAGCCTGTGAGAAGCTGGCTCAGTGGGAGTGCCAGAGCTTTCTGGGGGAGCAGGACCTGCTCTTTTGTCTGTCAAGCAAGCTGAGAACAAAGGCAGTGAAGGATGAGGCCAACATTTGCAATTAGAAAATGGGAGGAAGGAAAGGATCAGCTTTCCCATCGTATTGATTTCCCAAGGGCAGGGCAAGCTGAACTAACTTTCTCCTAGATTTTTGGCATCTCTACCCCACTCTGTGGCTTTCAGTCTGCAACACAGGCTCTGTGCTTCATGTGAAAAAGAGGAAACTAGTCACAAACAAGGGAGCAGAGGGAATGGTATTTAAAAAGTTAAAGCAGGTTTCCTTGCATCGAAGACACTACAAAGCATTCCTATATATGTATCCACCCCTAATCATTTTTCTTTCCCCTGCTTCTCTGCTCCTCTCTTGGGTATTTATTTCTGTCGAGAAGACTGGCAGCTTTTGAAGGAAGAGCCAATTGGCTCAGACACATGTGGATGCTGCATCAGGAAGGGCACTCATCTCTGCTCTATCAGATGAAAACACTTCTGCTATATGTTGCATAATATACAAAATCAATCATAAAAGGGACATGAGAGCATGAGCATCTCAGGAGCTTGCCACAGTCACAAAGACTAAATACTTCAATTGATTTGCTGCTTGTGCAAGAGTTGAGCACAAAGCCCATCCCCACCCGCCCGAGAAGCAACGCACCGAGCTGCCCTGCCGACACCAGACGACAAGAGGCACCGAGACCTGCCCAGCTGCCACCCATGGCTCAGGGTGACCCCGCTTCCTCCCAGCCATAGAAGCAAATGAGGGATATGCTTTTACAAGGAAAAATTCAGAAGGGTTTAAAAATTATCAAAATATGGTTTTGAACACCAGCCACACAGCCTTGGTATTTTTGTAATTCTTAGGGTAAGAGCCACAGAACACTATGAACCGAGTTTATATTTTCTGAGGCATCTTCCTTCATGTCCTGAAGTGCTGAGGGCCCTTTACTGAGGTGTTATTTGCTTCAAAATGTGTTTAAGATGTTCTTTCAGGGGGTAAAAGCCATCCTGCAAATGTACCACTGAACTCCACAAAAACTTGCACTTTTCCATTAGAAAACATCCTCAGCTGCTGTTGCTGGAGAGCTGGGGTGAGAAAATCCAGGGCTGGTCCCAGCTGGCCTTTGGCTTAAGCCTGCAGCCCTGCACTCAGCCTTCTGCTGCTCTGCAAACACCAGGCCCTCCATTCGCTGCCACTGAAGTCAGATAAATCAGTTCAGCTTCCTCAAAAAAGAGCACAACACCATTTTTGAAGTTTGGAATTCTAAGATAAAGGAAAGAAAAAAAAAAAATAAAAAAAACGGGCTCCAGCCACTACACACACCCGAGTTTCACGTTGTCTGGAAACAATACAAAATTCACATGTAAAGCAAAAGGAGGACACAAAGGGCCCTGTCAAACCCTACACACTTGCCACAGAGAGGTTCCCTCTGAGCCTGTATAAACACCATATGCACTATGGGGTTTGAGAAATCCTAGGGATGACTACAGCTGGATAAGAACCACTGGGCCAGAAGATAATCCAAGAGAGAGCGAGACGAGCCAACACGTAAGACAAAGGCCAGCACAGTCCTT
Source organism: Apus apus (assembly GCF_020740795.1). Lineage (NCBI taxonomy): Eukaryota > Metazoa > Chordata > Aves > Apodiformes > Apodidae > Apus > Apus apus. Next base: position 135,851,424 of record NC_067283.1, read on the forward strand.
GCAACAATTCATGCCCCGGTGCAGCATGCGGTGAGGGGCTGTGCTCAGCTGCTGAAGGCAAGACGTGGACAAAAGATTAATTGAGCCCTGAATCTCTGCCATGAAGAGCAGCCCACCACAGCCTGTCAGATCCCCTGACAGGTGCCAGTGATGCCCAATACACAGGAGGCCAGCAGGATTTGCCAGCCTTTTGGAGAAAAAAAAAATAGGTATTTACGCAGTGTGGTTTAAAAGGTAAATACTCAAACAAGAGAGGGTGTCTGAGATTTGCACTGATACCTGAGTACACATTGTACTCACCTGACAACAGCAGAGTCTGAAGCTAAAGCAAGCTACCCTGAACCTCTGATGTGGTCCCTGTTAGGTTTTGATTTGTCGAGACACTGTGGAAGGTCTGGAGAAGGTGGAGTAACTGCCTCTCCCTACGGAAAGCATGCCCTGTGCTTAACATCCCGTAACTCACAGGCTGCAAGGGTAGACATAGCAGGTTTTTACTACCACAGAGACATTATTTCAGACCTCTCCATGGGTCTGACACTTCATCTTGAAGAACTACTCAACACTGATACCAAGACTGTGATCTAACTTCTGGATGCTGAAATAGCAGGACTAGACTGTGGCATGGGCAAGCAGGAACGAAACCACTAAGGAAAGGCTGGACTGCTGCTGCTATTCAGAAGTAAACAAATTGTTGCTAACTGCTCATACTACATGAATCCAGAGATGCTTGGGGGGCGTGTTGCCCACAGGGAATGGTGGCCATGCTCTGGTTTGGTTGCTGACCCCTCTTTGTCACCCTGAGTCACTGGGAAAGTATAACATCTTCAAATGGGACATCCCAACAAGTGGCTCAACTTACCAGATGAGATACATATCAAAAGAACCATAGCCAGCTGGTTGAGAGAGGTGATTCTCCCCCTGTACTCTGCTCTGGTGAGACCCCATCTGGAGTACTGTGTCCAATTCTGGGGTCCCCAACATAAGAAGGACATAGAACTCCTTGAGCATGTCCAGAGGAAAGCCATGAAGATGATCAGAGGGCTGGAGCACCTCCCCTATGAAGACAGGCTGAGGAAGTTGGGGTTGTTCAGCCTGAAGAAGAGAAGACTCTGGGGGGACCTTATAGCAACTTTCCAATATCTGAAGGTGGCCTACAGGAAAGCTGGGGTAGGGCTTTTTACATGGATGTATAGTGAGAAGACAAGAGGCATTGGTTGAAGAGATCCAGGTTGGACATTAGGAAAAAGTTCTTTCCTGTGAGTGTGGTGAGATGCTGGAGCAGGTTGTGCAGGGAGGTTGTGGATGCCCCCTCCCTGGAGGTCTGCAAGACCAGGTTGGATGGGGCCTTGAGCAACCTGATCTAGTGGCAGGTGTCCCTGTCCATGCAGAGGGATTGGAACTAGATGATCTGTAAGGTCCCTTCCAACCCAAACCTTTCTCTGATTCTATGATTCCATGACATATACGGTCTCTCACCTTGGCTCTACAAGGCTTCTTACCATGCCTGCTACACACAGCATAGTTCTCATGGACAAGCAATTGGAAGTGTAATATGCAGGGGTGCACTATCTCCCACATCTTGGACTGCACCTACATGTTACAGCCATGCTCTAGCTCTCCATGCTACCAGATGAGATGTAAATCCCAGAGATGGTGGGGACTGCTTCTCAGAGACGAGCTATGGGCTGGCTAGCTGTGGTGTGCAGGGCACTGGTCCTGAGAGACTAAAAGTGGACTGCTGGAACAGATCAGTTTTGTAAATGAGACAACACTAGAGTAGAAAATCCTTTAGATAAGAAACTCCACTCTCCTTGAGACCTACAGCAAATGAAACCCAGAGCTGCAGTGCTCAGCATGTAGGCCTGGAGTGAACAGTTGCAACAGCTGGAGAGCTTTGCATATCATGGGGCCCAGCAGTCCACAGGTTGGAGAAAGGCACAGATGCTGCTGCCTCCAGACAGCTAGGTTTGTTGCTACAGAAAAGGCTGTAAACCCCTGGGACTCTGGAGAATAGTGATGGCTTCATGGGTGTGGGCTTTCCCCAGGCACATGAAGATGATGCACATTCTCCCTCCTCCTCTTCCACATGGTTACCTAATTTTCTGAGGACAGAGGTCAACCAGAGGACTTCAGAGATCACAGGATAACAAGAAAATCATACAAATCAAGGCAGACTCATCTAGGAAGTTACGAGACTTATTGTTGAGAATTATTCCTGCTTTCACTTATAGCTTATCAAAATCTTCTGAAGCAGCTGAAGAGCCACAGCTGAAAATAGCTTTGGACAACTGAAGGCTAAATTGCTTATGGTCCTGAGCTTCAGAACTCATAAATAGGCTTTAAAATGGTAAAATGTGTGGAAAATATGGAAAAGAGTTGGAGACAAGGTCTCTCTAAGTTTAAAACTTCTTGTAATTCTTGCACTAACAACAGGACATTGGTCCTCCAGTTCTTCAAAGATAAGCCATGCTCAAAGCTGCACAAAGGACAAGGACACAATGAGTTTTTGCCACTGGGGGATGGAGTGTTCAGTAGTCATGGTGAAACAGAAGGCATCAAAACTACTTGATCCATGAGTCAAAAACAAGGTTAAGCTGAGAGGTCCCTGTTGATGTGGCTCCTGTCACTCACAAGCCAGTATCCTGACAAAACAGTCACTGTCCAGTCGCAGAATTAAAGATTAAAGTTGTTTTAAACTCACCTCAGTCCTGGGATCCTCTGGATGTGAAAACCTCCACCAACCCCATGTGAGATGTTGCTCCCTCTGCTACACTTGGAATAGTTCTCTGTAGCATCTTCTACCCAAATCCTACATGTGTGTTGTGAGACACAGAATGAGCACAAGGGTAACTTGCAAAACTAATTCATGCTTATCCTGCCTTTCCAGACACATTTGCCATTTCCTCCATCTGAATTTGCAAGCTTTTCCAAGAGCATGTCCCAGCCTGTATGGGTCAGTGGAGCTGCAGTGCTATGCCTGTGGGTCACAGCCCCTCACTCCCCCAGACCCTCCCATTCCAGCTAGTGCTGCCAGAAGCACAAGATTTACACTTTGCTAGGGACCTGCTGTGTTTACAAGTTCCAGGTGGCTTATAGGTTTATGGCAGGTTACCAGGAACCTCAAGTGAAGGAGAGATTTAAGAGCTAAAGGTCACCAGCAGCAGAAAGCACTTCAAAATCAATCCATGCTGACCAACACCTTCCCTCTGAAGATTATACACCTGCTTCTGGTGTGGGTCTAATGCAAAGCATTAGGCTGCCAGCCTCATAAACTCAGAGTTTTGAAAGTCTTAAACTACTTGTACAAACCTAGCTTGCTTTTCAAATCACACCAAGATCAACAAGGTAAAGCTTTTGAACCTTACATCAGTACTTTTGTTGCTAAAAAAAATGCTGCTTTGTTTTGTTACTTTAAAGTACTCAGACGATTTTAATGACACTTACTAAATCATTCATCATGAGCTTAACATAAAAAACAATTCCAAGGTATGGATTTTGAGGGGATACCCTTGTTCTTTTTAAAAATTACTGGTGTCACTACAGAATTAAAGTCCATAATCCTGAGATGTTTTCCACTCAAACTATCAAGAGATTGTAGTGACAGAATTCCCTGAATTTGAGGACATCTTTTTCTGAGATTGTACTGAGAAAACACGACTGAGAGTAGACCTACAAAGGAGGAGGATACAGCCATGTGAAAATGAGAGCCCAGAGACTTTTATAGTGCCTTTTCCGTAAATCTGAGTCAGAATGAGAAAACCTCTAACAGTGCTGGCTTTAAAGTACTTTTTTACTGAAAAAAAAAATAAATAAAAAATCTGTGTGCCTCATCCTATGATGAATTATTCAGCTCCTCCAGAAAAAAAGAGGGGGAAAGAGAAAAGAAGAAGACAGCCAGGAAGCACATAGACATTGCTGACAAAATGCAAGAATAAATCTAATAACTTTTGGAATTTCTGTGGAAATAAATCTTAAAGTAGTTTTCAACACAGGAAGTGTGGCCTCAGTTCACATGAAATGACTGTGCACTAAAAGAATACCAAAGGTGCCCGTGCAGCTGTGGTGCAGTGAGCCATCCCTCATGCAGTTGCTGGCCAAGAGGAACTGCCCATTTATCTAATTGGGTGCAGGGTTGTTCAGTTGTCACGTGCAACTCCAGTAGTCATTTCCGCAGTTGTGACCATAGTTTGTATACATATTTCTGTAATTGGACCTCCAGTCTTCATTCCTCTGATCTGCTCTCTCTGGACAAAGCAGTGTAGCCATGATCTCAAAATTGAAAAGGCACAGTTCATCTTGTGCACTAGCAGAGGGAAAAAACTTCTAAAATTGTATTAGATCCCCTGAAGTTAAATAGCTTTCATTTTCAATAGTTTCTAAACAAGACAGAGACATTTATATTTTACTGTGTTGATATGGGTGGCTTGGATGCTTTCCCCTCAATTAGAATGTCCCAGATAGTTCTTTTTAATGATCATCACTTTAAAGTGCGGTATTATACAGCTCCCTTGGTACCAATTGATTTTATAGAGACGTTCATGCTCTTTGCACTATTATGACCACATTTAATTCCAATGTATTTAGAACAGAGCAGGAAAATTTACTACTTCAAAATTCAACTCCCACTGCAGAAGAACAAGATAAGAAGTTCAGCTTATTTTTTTATTAAACAGATCAGAAAGAGCAGGCAGTATATGAGCATTAATATGCATGAACCGCAATAGCATTTCTTTAGACAAAAGCTGTATTCTGTTCATGGGGCATTGCTGGATGGAAGTATTTTGGAATTGGTGTAAGCAAACCCACCATGGCTGTGAGGACACAGTTGGTTCTGCCTCTTCCAGCAGTTCTGCTCTGGAGCAGCTGCCCTGGCAAGAGAAATGAGTTTTGTACTGGGTTAAGATCCCACCTACCCCAATTGCTGCCTTACCCCTTCCTCCTGTATCCCTCTGCTCACATCTGTCATGTTCTGAGCTCCCAAGGGCAGAGGGCTTCTGCCCTTCTGGGCTGTAGAGTGCTTAGCACCATCATGTGCCTGCCACGTTCAACTCATCTGTTCATTTCCAGCTTAAAATATTTAAATTTGCTTAGACCTGAAATCAAAATTTTAGTGGTTTCAGAAACAATATTTTTTGTCAGAACTGCTTGTCCCAGAGGAAAATCCACAAAAAGACCCCACAGTGATTCTTGGGGTGACACAGCAGGAGTTAATCATCATATAATCATAGAATGGTTTGGGTTGGAATGGACCTTGTTGGTTGGATCATCTAAATCCTACCCCCCTGCATTGGCAACCACTAGATCAGGTTTCTCAGAACCCCATGCAAGCTGACCTTGAACACTTCCAGGGAGGGAGCATCCACAAGATGGAAAGGAGTCTCTCAGGTGCTGCCAAAAGCTGGCCTGACCTCTGAAACTCTGGACTGAAAACAGAGTAAGAGGCCAAATGATACCTTGTGAAAACATGCATGTCTTCAGAAGATGAGATGAATAACCTTTTATAACAGATCCAGAAACACAGCTTCCCTGGAGAGATGGTGAGGAGGGTCCTGGTTTTGAAGGGTGTGGTATAAAAGATAACTTCTTGGAGGTCCATTTCAGACACATCAATGAGTGCCAAATAAATTTAGCTTCAGAGGCAGTTGCTGTACTCGAGCCCATCAGATTGGCAGTGGAAACCCTGCGTGGCCTCCCTTCCATCCTCTCAGAGCTGATGTTTACAACGAACAAAATACATAATTAGGCAAGCAGTTGGCAAAAACCATGATTTATCATATTAAACAATTAAGCAGCCTTGGACTGATTTGGCTGCAGCTCTGAAAAATCTGCATAATGAAACAGTGCCACTTGACATTCCAGATGAACTTTCCCCAGCTCTAATTTCAGCCACCATTCATGGAGAGACCAAATTTATGGGACAGATCAAGATGAGAACTTGGTGCAAGCAGATGCAGAGCATTGCTGTTCATCCCTGCCAGCTGCCCTGGCTGAGGCAGGGATGTGCCAGCACAATGAGTGTCTGGGCACTGACACAAGCTGTGAGCAGGGCAAAGCAGCACAGTTCCATGCTGTGTTTGAGGGCCTGAGGAGGTCCCTGTGCACTCATGGGTTCCCTGAAATGGGGGATGTCCCTTTCCAGGGCTGCTGATGCAGGTGCACATCCTTGCTGCCCTCCTTGGCACAAGCAGCACTGGGGCAGGTGCTCAGGTGGGTTGGTGCAGGGGAGAGGGGAGGGAAGGCCCATGGGCTCTCCTGGACTGGCAGATGTGGCTTGGTGGATTAGCTCTGGCTGAGCACCAGCCACCCCAAACCTGCAAAGCCACCCCTGGTATGCAGCCATCACGTTAACCTGCAGAGGCAAGATAGATTCCACCTTAAACTGGGCCTGAAAGCATCTTCTCCTTGTTTAGGGAAAGAGAAAAACATTAGCTATGATGATGAAGCACCCAAGCTATCATAGCAGTGCGCTTGCTGTTTGCTTTATTTCTTTGTTCCATTAGTGAACACCAGCATTTAACTGTAATGGAGTAATTTTACCTCCTTGTGATCCTTTATGATTTCAGAGCAGAGAGAAAGAAATCAAAGTAAAACCACAAAACTGCATACCCATCATGCATACACTTAACAAGTGCTGCCAGCAATTTCTGCGTTAAAAGAATCCAGCTTTGATGTCTAACATCCTCTAGTTAAAAATTGATACATTAATGTAACTTTTTTCCTCATTTATGCTGTTTAATTCCAGCCAGCTAAGAAAACTGAAGTACTTTAGTTAGTTTTGCCCTCTGCTTCCCCATGCTAACACAACAATGCTTTGTTTGTAGTCTCCAGCACTGCAAGCAAAATGTTCAGATGTTCTATTCATGTCTGAAATCACTAATGTTTGAGAAGCCTTCTCTACACAAGAGAGCTTGCAAATCTTTATAAAAACAAAAGGTACCATTATTTTAATCAATAACTGCTGGTAATGGCAAGAATTTTTTAAAGTTACTGTTTATTTCCAGGGTTTTACTTGAGAGGCTCTAAGGGGTGTTGAATTACAGGAACTGTATCATCATTTTGGCAAGGGGGTTCCATGGGAGCACTTTGTATTAGGTTTCACTCCACCATCACTCTTTGCATTCCCTGGTCATTACTCTTCAGATGAAACACTGAGGAGATGGAGGATCCCCTGTGTTTTGCCTGCAGCAAGTACCCACTGTCAATACTGCTATTATCCCTACCTACACAGACAGAAGAGATTTTTTGTGCTGTCAGCAATCTGCACATCAAAACATGCTCAGTGCAGAATGAGAGATAATGAGCTGCCACCTTTGTGCAGTTTTATCTGAGATCAACAGACCCGGGTATATGAAAGGCCTCTATGTAACTAAAGGCAGCAATGGAAAATTTTGGATTATGTGAAATATCATTAAAGGAATGCTTTTTAAGCAACACTTCCGCTGTATGGGTTTTTCTCTTTCAGCCCTTTCAGGTTTCTGAGGCAACACAACAGGCATTTTGCTACTTAGCCAACATAAAATCTATATTTTTATCTCCATATTTATTTTGTTATCCTAAAAAAAAGAGTAAGATGAAGGCCGCTCCAGAAAAACACACCCAGCAGTTTATTTGCCTTCAAACTCCTTCTCAAAGCTCACCTTGCTGCAATGCTTCCAAAACATGCCATGCCTAGTCACAGATATACCCAAAGTAAACTTGTTATTTGTCCTTCCTATTGTTTTTTTTTCCCCATGTTATCACCACTATTTCCAGGTTAGACATAGCTCTGCTGTCCAACACACTATGTGTCTGATCAACAGGCTGGTTCTTAGGACAGAAGTGCCATGGGATATAGAAATGCAGTGTGGGTTAACTGCACTGCTTAAACCACATCTTAAAATTACATCTTGCCTTGATTTGCTCCTTTATTCACCTGGGTATTCTTCCCACATGCTCCTTTTCTTGGGTGCCCAATGACAAAGAGCAGCAGGATAGACAGAAGGGGGATATGTTAGAGGTTCTTGTTCACCTAACAATGCTGGGTGCTCAGCAGCGTTCACGGGAGCAAAGAGCCCTCAAAGTTGTGTTCATGTTCCCCATACACCTAGCAAGCTATGGGGGAAAAGGTGCAGAAAACCAGGAAAGGGAGAAACATGTCCCACAGGAGTCTCAAACTTCAAACTGATTTTGATGCAGCAAATGTTAAAAAGTGCCTTCTTAAAATAAGAAAAACTGAATCATGATTCTGCAGTATTTATATAACTCTGAGATGGCTCAAAAGCTCTTCTCAAAACAAAGTTAATGCTGTGCTGATGAAAATGCTAATTTATAGCCTAAAAGGTGACATCATCAAGTTCAGAGCACTCAGACCTCTGTGCATGCATTTATTCCATGAAGTAGGAGCCAAGGCTCAACCTGACGAGAAAAACAGTCATGTCTCCATACTACTTGATCATACAAGACTCAAAAATCCTCTCTTCTTTGGAAGGATGTGACCTAATTTTGTTCCTTCTGCCTTACAGAACGATTCCTCCTTAGAGCAGGTGTGGAAGCTGATGAACACCATTTTCTTGTACCTACAAGAAACCTTTTCCTCCACGTGTCTCATCGCAGTAGGCAAATCTGCTGCCTGAGATGCAAGACTAAATAAAAGCTCCAGGCTGGTGCCACTGCAAGGATGGGCAGTTTACAGCATGGATGTTTTGCTATGACTTTCAGAGCCAGCTTCTGGGGTATAAGATGCACCAACGGGAGGAATTTTTCAGCTGGCAGTTGGCCAAAAAGTAGGCACAAAGCCTTCAGCCACTCTGACAACTTGCCTGCATCTAGTCTATTTGTATATATATATACACTTACATGCATATGTTATCCCCTGAGCAGATGTAACTCTGCAGGCAAAACCATAGCATGCATCTGGCCAAAGGATGAGGTTATTGTCTGCAAACCCATGTTCAAGAGCACACTCAGAGCTCTTGTCTCTCTGAGACACTCAGGCAAACATTTACTGCTTGCAAGTTGAAGTTATTTTCCTTGGGACCATCCCTGCAAACTCAACTCTGAAATAAAAAAAAACAACTTCTCCTTCAAAAAATGCCTCCAAGGCCCAGATAGATCTTTCACACACACCAGTGTGACTCCATGGATTTATGTAGTGTAAAGCCACAGGTATGAATAAGTTCTCCTCCTTCTCACCAAGCTCTGACTGAACCACCTTTCATTGCACACACAGCTGATGTTTTTGCTCCTCTATGCTGTTAAATCTAGAGTTACTGGAATTATCATGACCCTCAGATTACAAAACCCTGCAGCTCCGCAGTTCTGGACCAGGATCCACTCCAGCCTGGCCTTCATAATCTCCCCCGCTCTGCACACTCTTTCCACCCCCTCTTTTTGCCTTGACATAACAGTTGCTCCTCATTCACTGCTTCTTAAAAGATTGCCGTCCTTTCCAATAAAGCCCAGCAGGCTTTCTGCTCTAACCAATCTGAATGTCACCACAGCCTTCCCTCCCATCCCAGTGTATGCTATGGATGTGTTTTAGGGAACTTCTTTGGGAAAACACTGACCTGAACCTGTGCATCAATCCCACACTCATGGAGGTCCCCTTTCATTCTAATGCATCAGCATTACAAAGAGTTAATTATGATCAATATGTATCTAAAAAATGGAAGCCTCAGAGCACCATACTTTAACTGCAGAATAATGGGGGGTGTATGTGTCCCTTATTTCGGTTCCCAGCCATGCTCCTTGTCCTTTTGCAATTATCTGGCTCTGTGTTTCCCACGTGTTAGTGATCAGCATTGTTGCTACACCCAAGCTAACAATTTTGCTGTTAAGGCTGAGATCTTGTGGGTTCAAGTAGTGAATTGGGATGCACTAGTAAATGTATTTGTTAAACAAGCCTTCTTAGCCATTTGTTTAAAACCAGAAAATGATGTAATGAAGTAGTTAATTACAATTTTAAACATATTGTTACGTCCATCTGGCCTGAGGATTAGCCAATATGCGAGGTCTTGCCAGGTTGTTTCCACTACAATAGAATGGTTTATAGGAGTTAAGCATTTCCTTGGTGCAGTGAATTTATTTATCATACCAAACATACAGACTCTTGTTTCCCTGAACACAGAGAGCAAACAAACAGGAGCAGGTTCCTTGCTTGGCAACCCAAGTCTGCCTTTTCAGGGAGCACTGTGCCCAGAAGAAGCTCTGTCTGTCTCTTGGCTTGCTCCTAGTAGCTGCTTACTCCTTCGTCTCTTACTACAGCTTTTCAGTGACTCCATAACAAATACATTCCTCTGGCAAGTTGGAGAGTTATTTTTAAACTCCCTCACACACAGCTGTAATCAATCCATCACCCAACCCTACATTCACCAGGGCCTCTGGGGAAACCCTCCACCCACACTGCTTGGCTTCTGCTCAAGCCTCATAGGCATGGCCAGGTGCTGTGCTGCAATTACACAGAGGTACATTAATTGCAGCTCCCACTTAGCCAACATGAATACTGAGCTACTGTTTGCCTGGGTTTCCAGCAGAGCACAAATGAAGGGTGCTCATTATGGTGGTGATGGACACCTGGCAGTATGAGGTGCAGACTGGGTACCAGCTGTGACTCCTTCAAGTGGACCTGTCCTTCTGCAAGGATCATGCGAGGGGAGCTCAGGCTTTTTCAGATTATCTCCTCCTAAGTATCTATCCATATTCAGATCTATTGCACCCAGGCCATCCTGCCAGTGGCCCAGCAGCCACAGCCCTGATTTCTGCCCCACTGTGGAAGCAAGCAGCCTGCCTCAGCCCAGTCCAGAGCCAACCGGAGCACACTTGTGCGCGTTCACAGGGCTACAGCAGTGTGGGAGAGAGGAAACTTGGCTGGTGATGAGGAGGGAAGCCACCATCCCCTGGCTGCACAGCTTTAATAAACAATGGCCAAATAAAAAAATAAAAATAAAAATAAGGCAAATTCTGTTCCTTGAAACTTCAGGAGGATTGAAATCATACTGTCTCTCCACCAGCTTCCCTGAGGGAACTCTGAGCTCCTCCTCCCCTCCCAGAAGCCCTGCTGTCCCCCATCCCTGCAATGGGAGCTGTGGAGGGGCTACCAGAGGAAAGGCAGCTTGTACCCATTCCTGGAGGTGCTCTAACTCCCTTTCCAAGTAAAAATGCCCCTGATAGGCAGAGGATTGGCTGCTTACTGGGTTATTCCTCGAGTGAGCATTTTCAGCCCCAAAATGCACATGGTGCCTTTAGAGAGTGAGAGGAGGGTGGTGGGGTCTCCCCTGCCCTGCAATGAGGCAGGCTCCACTTCCCCCCACTCTCCTCAGCACCAGCTCCATTCCAGAAGGCTATTAATGCATTTTATAGATCTTTAAAGTTTGTTATGGAGCAGAACATTATTTTCAGGGAAAAGCAAAGACACCCTGTGCTTTCCCACCAATTAAAGCTGATGAGCCATCGAGGTTCTGCCAAGATAGAGCAATACAATGAAAACAAGTCAAAACATTTCAAACTGGAAGTGGTCAGACCAAAAAAAAAATAACAGAAGAAAAATAATTTAATTAAATACTGCTCTTTAGAGCATTAGAAGGAAGTTAATGGCTGAAGATGGAGGGGAGGTGTCAATGTTATACAAATTCACAAGCAACCGCTTTGCAACAGAGTATCCAGGTCTAAGACATCACTCACAAAGTCAGCAGGCAGACAACTGATCCCTTCTCCACAGTAAAGATCACGACAAGGCAATTGCCAAAAATAACCAAACTCTATATTTTACTACTGAACAGGTATGCCCAGAGCCGATGGGAATTTCTGTAGTGTGGCAACCAACATCCACACACAGAAGAACAATTATTGTCTGTGCTAGCAGGCAGCTTCATAAAGAATTATGTACGTAAAATTGTGCAAACCTACAGCCAGAGGAAAACATCAGTGGAAAAATACCAGTGCAAGAGACCCCAGACTATGTAACTTCATGACAAGTGCAAGAGAAGCATCAAGTTATATAACTGAGTGATTCAAAGTCAAAAGTACTCCTTAAGACAGGTCCTAGGGGCAAAGTGATGTGTGATGATCTTGCTGGGTCTCAGACAGGAACTGAAATATCACCGGAGGTAAGGCTGAGCTATGTAATGTTCAGCATTAGAATAACCCATGATTTCCAGTCAGAGTTGCTGAAGCCCCAAAGAGGAGGACATTTCCACCACTGTGTGCTGGAGTGTTTCACAGTCCTCACTCTGATTTTGCTCAGATGGAAACTGGAGTGAAGCCAGGACAGATGCAGCAGCAGGGGAAGAAAGAGCATCTCCCCCATTGCCACCAACCAGAATTGCTGCTTTTTCTGATGTTCAACTTCTTCCAATGCAAAATGAAATGCAAATCTTTTCTAGCTCAGGATACAGCAAGGAATAAAGAGTACAAGCAGTCAGAATTAAGGATGGAAATCTGCCCCTAAAAATGCAAGTATTCAAATTATCTTATTTTGGGCTGCCACCCAGGAAAAATCAATCAGAGTCTGCTGCAGAACAGCTGTTTGTGCTTTGAGATCCAAAGGCCAGAGCATGCAGGAGGGAAGAGAATGATGCCTCTGGCTTTTGGGTGCTCTGAGCCTGTACTGTTCTGTCACCTCCAGCTTTAGGGAGCACTGGACTGGGCACGGCAGCTCACATCCAGCCTGATGTCCTCTACAGCCATGGAGAGAATGGATTGCAAGGATGCTTTTGAAAAGAAGGAGTTGGTGCATTTCAAATGTGGCGTTTTGCAGCAGCAGCACAAGATTCCTTAGCTCTCATTGGTGGCCTCATCAGCCTTGGCCTGGTGCTTTGGAAAACCACAGCAAACTGGAGCTGGCATTCAGCATGATGAACATCTGGAGATTAAAGACCAACCACAAGGAAATGCAATCCCAGAGAATCTCTGCAAGGAAAACTTAAGAATATTAACTTTATTGATTTTTTTATTATGTGGCATTCCTAGAGATGTGACTGATCCTGGCTCAGCAAGTTAAAGAGATTATTGGCAGGTGATTCAGCCACCAAACCCACAAGCCTCTAATGCCTCCCATGCAGACTATGCTTTTAAACATTCAGTCTTCGGTTTCTCACCAACATTTACACCAATAACAAAATAAGAAAAACACAAAGTGCTACTTCTCTGTAACCCTTGTATTTTCCTCTGCTGGAGAAGACAAACAAGCCCTGTTCTTCCAGCTAGGAGAAGAAAGCAGATAAGGATGAGGAGCAGCTGGACACCACCCTGAATGTCAGTGGTGCAAGTTCCGGGAGGGAGGTACAGCATTGGAAGTGGCTGATTCAGCCCAGCTGCCTGCAGCACTGTCTTCAGACACTGCTTCAGGTGCAGGCAGGGTGGCAGCCCTCAGCTCTTTACCCATCCACCTCAGTGGCTGCAAGGATGCTGTCGGGGTGGTCCACAAGTACCTGCTAGCCCAAGTCACAAGAGGTTTGCTAAAATCCATATTGATTTGCAAGTGACTGTGTGTGAATGGTCTTAGAGAGCCAACAGGCCATACCTGAAACTCCTGCACATAACACTGCTGAAGAGAAAATCCATCTTTTAATTAAAAATTAAAAATCTAGAGTATTGATTACTGCACCAAATCCCCTAAATCTCATTTACTGACTTCTAGTGCTTAGAAAATAATGAGTAAGGCCCAAGAGACCATTTATCGTTTTCCTTTTCCATTCTGGGGATTGTTCTGCTGAACTGTTCTCCACCAGCTTTTAATTTTTTTTAGGTATATTGAATCATTTTACAGTACAGAAGTCATTTTGGTACAGATGCTTTGCCTCCTACCACTGTGAGCCCATCACGCTGCTCTGTGACCACTGCAAGGAAACAACCCTCAGCAGCATCTCAGTGGAGCAGCATTCGGAAGCGTTTAAGGAGCAGCAGCGCCTGCGGCAGAGCAGCCTTTCCTACTGCCATTGACAGATGGAGGTGGAACAGGCTTCCTTGGTCTCTTTTTAGAGAACAGATGCATTGGCAGCAACAATCCACAGACCAAATCCCAAGTGTCTCGCAGCTTCTGCTCCAGCTCACATCAGGCAGACTGCTCCCAAAGGAGGATCCCGGTCCAGCCACAGCCACCCTTGTGCCGGCACCCTGCAGAGACTCGTTTGCTGCCCTCCTTAACATCTGCCTCATTACCCATAAGGGTTTGGTCTCTTCTTCAAGTCATTTTGTCCTGGCAATCCTGGCCAGCCCATTTCCCAAAGCAGCTTTAGGGCAGTTGTGGGGGTGGCACTTCATCCCTGCCAAATGTCTCCCCTCAGAATGTCAGCTTTTCCTCCATCTGAAAGGCTTCTCAGTCTTCTCTTGTGTGGAAGCCTTGAAAACAAAAACCAGAGAAGGCAACCAATGTGGCACAGTCATGGCCTGTACAAAGGAAGTGACTTTTTCTTCTCCTTTGCAAACAAAGTTGGAGATACTGTCAAGAGTAACAGAAGACATTTCAGGCAGAAATAGGATTTGTTAAAATCTACTAACATCTCTAACATGTGCCCTTTCATACACGCTAACGGTTCATCTTTCTTGCAGCCTTACTATACCCTTGATCTTTGCTGTATCTGTGGGCTAATCCTCTGCTGGTTGAGTAAAATGTCTTTGTCAGCTATGAATCTATAAGCTTGCAGACTCCCAGAGTATCTCCTTGCATTCCAATACAAGGTGAACAGAATCTTCTTTACATATATATATAGTATACAATTATTATTATTTTATATATGTTTATTATACTTTATTTTATATATATCATCGAATTATAGAATGGTTTGGGCTGGAAGAGACCTTAGAGGTCACCATCTTCTAACACCCCTGCATGAGGAACTTGATTATATTATATATATAATATAAAATTGGTTTTATAATTTTCTTTTTTACTGCTCCCTTTTGTAAGAGAAAAGCTTAACAGTCCCCTTGGGCTCATTGCTACATATCTCCTATTTGCATCCTTTTCAGGAATGGCTGAGAAGCCTTGAGCACAGCCAGGAAGCTGCAGCACACTTTCAGGTGAGTGCCCACAGTCCTTCTCTGTTTCTCTTTCTGCAAACATACAAGTCTCCTTTTGGATTGCTGCTGCAGCAGCAAAGCAAAGCCTATCCTGAGCCATGCAGAGGGGTGGCCAGATATTTCTCCTCTCCAGCACCCCTCTCCCTAGCAGCACCTATAAGTTAGACTCTGGAAGTGGATGCAAGTATTTCACATTTATTCCCTAAATAGGGCAAGCAGGGATTGTCTGTCCTTTCTTCAACTCAGCAGTAAGCCACTTTAGTACATTTACAGACAGCTAAAAATAGACTGCCTATGCCCTGGCTTCCTCTCCTGAGTCACCAGCAGTTTCCTGACCGATCGACAGTTGCTCAGCAGATGGCCAGGCTCTGGTTCAGAAGGTGCAGGAAGTTCAGCTCCAAGCACTGGCACACTCACAGGCCTCGCCCATCGCCTTACAAGGCTGCACTTCTCGGAAAATGATGGGCAGCAGTCCTACTATGGGGGACACCAACACAGGCTTTGCATTACCTGCCGGGCAGGTAAAAGCAACTCTTCTGGCCTTTGGGATTTCTATGCGGAATCAGAGCCTAAAGGTGCAAAAGTCTGTGCAGACCTGAGGAAGGGGGATCTCCTGGGCAGCGGAGCCGGCACATCCCAGGCTCAGCCCGTGGGCTCCCGCTGGAGTGCAGCCAGCTTTGGCACAAGGCAGCTTTAAGCAAACACAGCCAGAACTCTCAAAAGAACTAAGCAAACAGGAAGACCTCCACTACTGTGGCAGGACTTTGTCCTGGTTCTGTTGAGAAGACAAAGTGAGCCAGAAATGTACCTATAGTCCCTGCAGCCCAGGGGCCGGGTCTCGCGCAGGCAGCGCTCTGCTTTCTTTGGAACAGCTGACAAACCAAACGGGCGTCCTCTCCCTGTCCAGGGCTGCACCATGGGCTGTCTTCCCAGCACCTCACTGGAGGAAGAGGCTGGGACCTGTCCTGGGTGGGCAGGAGGGTCCTGGACCTGCACCAGGCTGACCTGCTGCCATGCTCACATCTAGCAACCCGCTTTTAAACAAAAAACTAATTAGATTTCTCTGTTAAGGCAGCATGTTTTACTAGCTGGAACAGGAGACAAGACTTCTGGCTTCCTTTTCAGGATCACCCAAAATGAGTCATTTTCCCAGCTTTCTCTCAGCTTGAGAATGCTTATTTATGTATTTGTTTATTTAAAGTCTGTTCAGATTTTTTTTTTCTATTTTAATTAAAAGAGAATGAGTATAATTTCACTGAAAAAAAAAAAAATCCCATTTAAGATACTTCAGGCTGATCTCAGCTTGACAGCAAGAGGTGGGTGTGGGGATGTTAGGAAAAATATTTACATCGGTTAACTTTGTTGCTAGATGTTTCTGCTAGGCTGTCCAATAAATCAGCTGGCCATAGGCTGCTATTTTTGGATGGCGTTACTCTACCGAAAAAAAAAAAAGGTCTGAGTTTAGATAACTGAAACCTGGGCTGGCATACACTGTGACTTCCCTGGTCCCTCTGGTCCCAGCTCTGATGGACCAACATCTCTGTCCATAGGTGGGTGTTACAGGAGAGAAGTGCCCAGTGTGGGGATGCTTTTCATGGCAGACATCAGGACAGTAGTCAGAATAAGCATAAAGGACTAAAAGGCACCTAGGACCCTCTCTTTCTTTACAGGGTGTTTGGGCAACCAACGCTCTGTTGAAATCCCAACTAAGTGACCTGGAAAGCTGGCACCATGGCAGACAGACAAGGCTCAGTTTTCAGCTGGGACCACCAGTAGAGTGGAGAAAAGAGACACACCTGGGGCTTCATGCTGGATCTGTAGCTCTGATGGAGCAATGTTTCATGGTCAGGGTTTCAAAAACACAGCCCTAGCAGCAGGCAGCTGCAGGAAGAAGTTGTGTAGCTATTGCTTTAGTCCAGGGAACTAACACACCGCGGGAACCAATGTTTGACCTGTTAGAGCTGTGGTGATGACCCTGCTGGCCTGGCCTTAGGAGTCATGAAGGCAGGAAGACATCTGACACACACTGGTTTGGGGGCTGGAGCAGCACGCCCCGTGCCAGGCACCTGCAGGGGTGGCAGGAAAGGCCTATGCTGCACCTGAAGGCTGCAGGGCTGGAGTCCTTCCACCCCAGCTGCCCCACCTGCCATAAATCTCAGCTGCCCTGTGGCACCCAGGGGTTAGGAACACCTCAGGGTTACTGGCATGGAAGAAGGGAGGAAACTTACAGTGGGTTCAACACATTCCTGCAGGCTGGAGTGGGGATGCTGCACTGTGTCCCAGTACATAATGGAGGATATTTGCCTCACACTGGTGTCCCACCCCTAGGTGACCAGCAAGATCCCCAGTTTCTCTGTGGTACAAATGGATCACTTGTCAGGGCCATGGCATGAGTGGAGCATGGGGAAAACCCTGTCCTTGGGGCAGAAAGCATACGAGGTAACTACTCGCTGCTGCAAAATCCTGGCTGTTACCCAAAAGACTTTCTTCCAGAGACCAGATCAGGGAGCTCAGACTCATAGTCTTGCTCCAGCCTGTGCAAGAGATCTGATCCCCCCCGCAGTCATTTTGATTTTTTCCACCACCTGCAGCGTGGCAGCAAGAAGCAGATGTTGAGAATATGCAGGATTTAAGAAGGAAAATTTGTTTCCCATGCGTTTACCTCTTCTCCCGACTGGTTCTGCTTGTCCTTTCAGCAGCCAGCAGCAGTCACTGTGTGCGCAGGACACTCCCTCATTTCCCAGTCGTACCGGGAGCAGCCGCAGTAGGAGGTTCAAGTAATTGTTTTCACAAGAGCCGCTTTCCGCAGAGCCTTTTGAAGGTCGCGCTGATTGTTTCCTCCTGAGCAAGCAAAGTGCCATGTAATTATTGCAAATGTCACTTGGTGAAAAATCAGTTCTAGTCAATCATGTCAGCCTGGAGATAACTCCTGCAGATCTTTGCTGCTGTGACAAGTCGAACAGAAGTGATGAAGGTTCTTCCATCTCTCCCATCAAGACTCTTAACATTGCTTCAAATGCGATAAACTGGTTAAATAACATTCACAAGAGGCCAGTCCATAGGCACACTCAGCAGGATCTGCGCACTGGTGTACCGTGCAGGAGCCTCCTTCCACTGTGGATGTTCACAGCAGGCAAGGCAGAGCAGGTTGTATTTTTTTAATTTGAAGTGCAGATGAAGCCTATAGACTTACTGCTTCTCAGCAGCTGCAGATCAGGTGACTCAGTGACACGGCACAAATTCAGCTCCACAGGAGGATCAGGCACAGGAAGGTGACCAGCCCCAGCCAGGCAGCCCTGGCAGCACACCCCTGCTTTGCATTATTAGAGTCCTGAAGCAAAAACAGGTAATATTTGGCATTAATGATATTTATGGCACTTCACAGTTTTTGTTATAGAACTCTGATTCTATTTAATCATAATTTGTGATTTGCCCCTTTGGGGCAAAAGGTTTCACACTTAGTTAACGCTTGAGGAAGATACGTTTGCTCTTTTTAGAAGATTAACCAGGCTTAAGAGCAAAGACAATTCAGTGACATCACCTGCAATGAATGTATTTGATTAACTGGGGGAACCCAGACATAACAGGGAAAAAGATCATTTAACGAAGTCAAGTTAACTGTTCCAAGTATTGTATTTTAAACAATCAAAGTTGTGATTATAAAATAAATGTTATTGGAAATGAGCACATAGCATAGCATAACGCTGAGCTACAATATAAAACATCTCAACAGCAAAACAGGTTCCAAGGGTGAGTGAATGTGACTGAGATGTGGTACCAGCCTCACTTGTAGCACAGGGCCCAGGAGACCCTGCTTCCATACATCCAAAACTGTCAAGCATCCTTCAGGGCTGAAATGCACAGCAGGAATACATAAAGCAAATTTACCTGCTTACATGTGTGGCTTGTCAGAAGCATTGGCAGAAGCAAAAAGGGCACACCTGAATAGAAAAAAAATATATATTAGTGGCAACTTAACCAATCAAAAGCTTGGAAAAAAACCACTTTGAGGGCTTCACAGCCCTCTAAGAGCCCTCATAGAAGAAAGAGCATCAGCACTGCATTATGCTGTTCAGCTGAAGGCTTGCACCCCAAAATGGGTTGCTGTCATAATTTGTAGGCACCAAGTTATCATATGCAACCAGTATTTATGGTGTTGTTTTGTTTTGTTTTAATTCCAACATCAGTAGCTGCCATCTAAAGAGTAATAATGAAGTTCTCTCTTGTCAGCACTTTGACTGGAGCTGACACAAGGAGAGAGGATCCTGCAGCAGCAGTGCTGGAGAAAAATTACTTTGTATAGATTTTCTCTCCCTAAGTCTATGCAATGTTCTGGTCTACTTACTGAAGATGTCAAGAAAAACAACATTCATGGATGCTGGAAAATACAGTCCCAAGCACCTGTCCCAAGCACAACAGAATGGCATCAGAAATAAGTGCCCTGGCACTCACATGCTGACTCATAGCTGGGCTTTGCAAAGTGCTTTAATGCAAACTTCGATCATCATCAACCATTTTAACAGTGATATGAGAAAAAAATCAGCTAAAAAAAAAAAGCTATCCAGAAGATGGCCATGGAAATCTCCTCAAAGCATAACATACAGTTGAAATCAATTCAGATTTTTCACCTATAGGGGAAAAAAAAAGAAGCAGGGCTTATGGACCAGCTGCTGAGAGGTTACAGGATCAGTGACCTCATCTATTACTGGGTCCAATGAATCTGTCACAACATATGTAGTAACCAAAAAAGTCATTAATGAAATTCTCTGATATTTTCTAGCTTGCAAAGATAAACCAATGGAATAAGGTTTCAGCATAGAGTTAAATCCAGCCTAGCCCAGAAGTTTACAATCAATGTGTACATTACTTGGCAATGGCACAGGTTTCATGTACTGGATTCCTAATGGTGGAGCTGAAATACAGTAGGAGACCTTGCTCTGGCTCAAGGTGTACGTCAACATTGTTTCTCATGTTCTGTGTTACCTTTTGCTGGTTCCTTTTCCTCACAGCCCAAGTGGGGACAGAGAGATGTCTGTGGGATCAGCCATCACCTGGCTGGCATCTGGGCACTCCCATGGGGGATGATATGGGACCTTCCTGGCGAGAAGGATCATCCTCATCCCTATCCTCACCAGAAAATAAATTCAGATTGCTTTCTACATTTCTGTTCCAACCCTAGTCCTCTTTTGGGAAGTAACTGCCCGGCTTACCTGCTTGTTAGGCAGGAGGTGGGTTCCCCTTCCCCCCAGCACTGCCCTGTTCCCCCTCCACAGAGAGCTGCTGCAGGGAGATGCAGTAGCTGTGGTGGTGCCGGGACCCCAGCTGGGCTATTTTTAGATCAAAGGCAGGCAGAGTGCTGAGCCTTATCAGATTGAAGGCACCTTCAGCCTTGCAGGATGCAAGTTCAGTGTTTAAAAGAGTTTAACAGGGCCCCTGAGAATTTCAGTTTCAGAGAGCTTAAGGTCCCTTGACAATTTCAGCCTTTGTCTGAAAAGTATTTGCTAGTCTTGAACCAACAACAAAACTCTCTCATTGTAGCCCAAAGCTCTGATGAGATACACCTTTAGCCCAAATTCCTTATTTTTAGACCAGCACCCAGTCACATTAACCTGTGCTATATTTGCAATCTCTGCTTTACAATGGAGACTACTGCTTCACCTGTTTTGTTTTCTTCAAAAAACAGCTTTTCCAAAACGAGATCCTGATACTGATCTTTATGCTGAACCAGGGAGCATGCTCTGGATGCTAAATTGCCCAAAACAAAATAATCCCTGATAAATTACATGTTTTCAAATAATCTCTCAACAATAGCTAAGCTAGTTTAAAGTGTTTGCTTTTGACTTGGTAGCATTTTGTCTCTGTTAACAATTTGATGACTGTGTAACTAAAAAAATATTCCACTGAAGGCCACAGGCACATAAAGCCTCAGCAGAAACTCCATTGTACATTAATCTGGCAGATGTAATAAATCTCATTTAAGAGCTTCAGAGCTGACAATGCTTTATAATGGCCAGGAGTGAAGCACCAGTTGCTATTGCATTCATTAGTCTCTTCTCTCCTGAAAAAGACAGAAGGCTAAAAATGTCATCAAACATGAAATCTGATTTTCATCCCAGCCTTTATCTGGCCTCCTTATATATGCTCTTGCTTCAGATGAGTTTTTTTCTAAGTGTCATTTTTTGGTCTATGAGATTCAGTTCCTACAGCTGCAAATTCTCACTGTCACCCACACATCAGACCAGGCTAAATTCTGCCCACAATTATTTTCAACTCTGTGTTATAAAATACTGGTTCCTAAATGAATATATGATTTTTGAGAATATAATTTGCCCCAGAGAATTTCAGATTTAGTTTTTTAAGCTGACTTATTTGCTCTGAGGAGACAGGCATAAAGACTTCACCTAGCCAGCAACCAGCTCTTCAATTATATGCTTTAAATTTCTTTTCAAATAGAAGTGAGCAGTCTGCAAGATGGAAATGAAAGGTACTCACTGTGGGCAACTGGAGAAACCAAAACCCCAAAAGGTCATGTTCCCCTTTGCCCTCTTGTTTACATCACACCACAGGTTACACTTCCTCTAGACTGTGAATAAGCAGATGGTCCATCTCCCTGCTTCCTCCCTTTGTCACTCCAAGGATGTTCCCTCTGCAAACATGAGTGTTGGGGTGCACTGAGTAAGAGATCTGATGAAGGATCACTGAGAAATCTCACTGGGACTTGTCTCTTACACTCATTTAAGATCTGGAGATATCCAGCATCTGCCTAGACAACTCTGGGCTTGAATGTGCTTCCAGAAAAACAGTCCTACTGGTGGTAGAAATCATTGAGTACCTGTTCCAGCTCCCAGGCTGCAAATTTTTCAGCAATACAGTGCCAAACTTCCCAAGCTATGAGACTTGTAAAATGTCTCTAGGGTCAGAAGAGAGCAGTGTAAAAAGTCCGCAACCTGAGTTCGGAAGGCAGCAGAGCCCCAGATGTGTTCCAGTCTTTGGCTACTAACAGAAGAGCTTCCAGCCCCGAGGAAAACGCTATAGAAGACCTGGATTTTGTCAATCCCAATATGCCAATGATATGAGGGGCACAGATGAAGCAGGTCTCTGTGGACCATTTCAAAGGAGCTTTGGATGCACCTCTGCCCGGAGCTGCTGCATCTGCAGTGTCCCAGTGGGACTGCCCCTCTCACACTCCGGGAATGCGGGGTTTCCTCCAGAGAAGGCACCAGGGGAAGAGCGCTTGGGTGCAGGGTTTGGCCATCACAGGACTGGTGGTGAAGAGCAAGTCAGAAGCAGAAGGACAGGAATAAGCCCCAGGGAAGGAGCTGCAGCCCCTTTGGTTTATCACTTTGCTTTACCTTGCACCTCTTCAGCCTTTTTGTCCTTATACTAACAGGGTGGTGATTGAAACCTCCTTCAGCCTCAGGCAGTCCTGAGACACAAAAGTGAAACAATTTAGAAGCTGATTAAAAGCAAAGGTTGCTGCAACCGTTTCAATTCCAGAGTCGGCAAGGCATGACGCTGCACCAGCCTGCCAGCAGCGGGACCAATACACAGGAGCTAAATTGTGTTTGGAAAGTGATTTCAGCTCTGGTGATCAGCGCTGCCATTGAAGAGCAGTCAAGGAATTTATGAGCTGCTTGATTTTTACCATCCCCTAACAGCTTTTGCACCCCAAGCTGAGGATCATGAAGGTGCTCAGAGTAAGTGAGAGGGAGCACTGAGGCAGGTGGGTGTTACATGTGGGGGAGATGCCTAAAGGCTGTGATCAGCACTAGGAAAAAATGGCAGGACTGTACCAGGAAATCTCTGGGGTCTCTCTAAAAGGATGAATTGATCAAGATCTATGCCTGAGAGTTACTCTGCAAGAGTAGAAACAAGTTAGAAAGTGTAAGCAACTCAGCCCCTAGAGAAAGAAAAAAAATTATGAACATGTGTTAATTAATACAACTTACTCTCCCTAAATATATAGTTTTTCCAGTAAGTACCCCCTCCCACCCACTCTTACTTACACGGAATGTTCTGTAATTTACTGTACAGATTTAGGGAACACTTCAGACAATCTACATTTGCCATGCAACAGAGCTTGTTACATTTTTTCCCTTTTGCTAGCCACAGATACAGGCACACTCTTCTGGCATTTGCTCTTAGCAGCAGGTGGAAAAGCAGCAATTGCACTCCTCACTGCCAGAAATACAATAATTCAATAAACTAGGAACGGGTGAATGAGCAAGGCTGGTGTGAGAGCACAGCCTAAGAAGCTGATGAGGAATCAAAAAGAAACAGAAAGGAAGGTGAGAACACACACAGTGCTGAAAACAAGCCCTTGGGCAATCTAATGATCCCTTCTTCTGGGGAAAAGTCCTGCTTTTTCCCCAGCTGGGTTTAATATAGCATTGAGCATCCTTACACACAGTGGAAGAAGTCAGTAGCCTCCTGGTTTTCAGTGCTGTGTCTTCTCAGCATCCTCTGAGGCAATCTGCACCTTCACCACTTGCTGGCAGTGAGCATTTGGCTCGACCCCTCAATAGCAGCCCAAAGCTGCCCTGGCTGTGCCTGCCTTCGTTTCCACCTTCATGCAAAACTGAAGTTTTCCAAAAGCCAACACACAGAATTGCAGCTGGGATATAGTCATGGGGAAACAGGAAAGGAAAAAAGAACAGCAAAAAAAAGGTTATTGCTAAGCTACTGTCCATGCTGGCAGACTTTCCAGTCTGATTCAATAGCGGCATTTTTAATCTATATTAGGAAATACATCTCCTCTCCTCCATAAGACTAGAGCTCCTCTGGGTAATTGCAGGCACTGGCTGAGCCCACGTGAAGCAGTTACTGCAGGTCTGGTGCATGGGCAGGGGGCAGTGATTGCCTGTTCACAGTATGGCAGCACAGAAGAAGGTGTGAAGGTGGCTGGGTGTTTCCTTTGGTGCTTCCTGGGTCTGATGGATCAAAGCTGTCACCTTTCTGTCACTTGAATACAGTTATCTACCTCCTTCAGCATACTGGGAAGCAGGAAGTCAAGGACTGGTGTGAAGAATGAAGCAAGACATGGGCTTGATGCTGCTGGTGGGACAGGACCTAGCAGCAGACCAAACTCTGCACCTCCTGTTTTCTTCTTTGAAGGGCACAGCACACACTGCCCTGGCTGGGAAGGACAGGATCGGAACCGTAGTGTTTTTTCTTGCAGTACTGGAAGATAAAGTGCCCTGGTCTGACCCCCTTCTTGCCATCTCCTGCCCCTCCTCCAGGATCAGCACCTTCCTTCTGGCACCACATTGTGGCTGTGATGGAAAGGGAAAAGCAGCTTCTCCTTGATTTCAGGAAACTGAGGTGCCCAGGGCAGCACATCTTCAGTCACTGCCTGGCCTCAGAGTTAGGCAGGTGTCTGCCATGCCTGGGAAATCCCAGCTGCTTCAGCTTCTGGGACAGGATTTTCTACATGGACTTGCCCTTGTTTGAGTCCTTGTCCCTGGGGCAGACAGAGAGCTGCTCCCTGACACATAATGGGATGGCAGAGATGGAGACCTTGCCCTTAGACCCAGAATCTCATCCAAGGTTGCTCTGATCAGCAGCTCACCTGAATGCTCCTGTTACCTCATCCCTGCAAATGAACTCATGCTTTTGGCTGAAATTTTCCACATTTTGTCAGCCTGAGGCAGACACCTGGTATGCAAAATTTTGGCCCCAACAGTTGAAAACTGGCAAAATCAAAAGAAAGAGAAACTGTGATGTTCTAATGGAAAGTGTTAGGCAATTTTAACACCACATGGCAGTTCCAGCTGTACAGCACTCTGGTTTGGGTTGTGAACCCACAGGTCAAGCCAGCATTTAGGTGTGTTTCTAAACAGCCACAGAGATTACTGATATGATATGAAGTTGTCAGTTTTGCCCTAAGACTGGGGTATGTTGTTCTGCAGTGTATGTGTGGTTGGATTTACAAGGAGGAATACAATTATAGAGATCTTATCCAGCTCATTTTTTGGCAAGGCTTTTTGTCTCATAAAGACTTCAGGATGGAAAGTTTTCTGTTCACTGGGTCACTGCTCTATCCATTGAACCCACAGGTAAAAGACAGGTGTTTTTAAATTAACCTGGTTTTCCCCAGTGAGCTTAACCAGAGCTCAGCTCCACCTACCCAAAGAACAGGAAAAAAAACTCAGAAAGGAGAGGTGCCTATCTCTCTAACATGGACACTCCCAGGTCAGTGTGGACACCTCCAGGTGCACACCCCAAGGACCAAAGGATGATGCAGGGAAGGGTTTGCAGAAGGGAGAGCAGGAGGTGGGTTCACTCTTTGCAGATGAGGTGCCAAGTCTCAGCCACACCAGGGTTTAAGTCTGCTGGATCCTATCCATAAGCATCTGAAGCATCACGTGCTCAGACCTCTCATCTGATCTGGGACCTTTCTGGTGGATGCAGCAGTGCAAGCCCTTGTTTGGTGCAAGTGGGTACCAGGTCTGCAGTAGTCACTCAGGTTATTGACACACATTGGAGGCTGAAGCAAATGCTGCTAAGTCAGCTTAAAAAATCAGATTTAAGCTTCTGTCAGTCAACCCTGCAGCAGGTTCCCAGCAACACAGACCTTGCTGGGCTCCAGCAGCCCCACTGCACAGCAGGCAGGGGCAAGACATGGCCCCCAATGTCTGGAACAGAACCCAAGTGTAACCATGCAGTTTACAACACCCATCCGCTGGGAAATGTCCCAGTGAAGAAGAAACTTGCTCTGGGCTTCTGGACCTCACTGTGGGATAATGAACTTAACCCCAGGCCCACAGAGACAGTGAGAAGTGAGGCACTTGGTATGGTGGCAGAAGAGTCCCGAAGAAGGGCTCATTCAAATAATGAAACAAAATTTGTCAGTGGGGATGATGCACCCAAGAACAAACGCTCCTACACACAGAGTGTCCATCACAGTAAAGCTCCCTCTTTCCATAGCAAATGTCCTCAGAAACAACATGCCTTGTGCTCACTCACATGGATGTTTCACGTGCTCCAGAGGGGGAAAGTAGAGCTCTGGCTTCTGCAAGTGTGCGTTGCAAAGAAAAATACATTGGTAGATCATGTGGAGCTTGTAAGCCTGAGTTTGCATTCCTGAAATGCTTCAGTTTTAATAACACTTTGGAGTACAACTGAATTTAACTCCTTGCAGCAAAGACATACCAACTATCCCCTTGAGGTTTCAAATTTGTGAAGCCACGTCCTTTTGAATTAGATTACTAACAAAAAGAAGGTCAAGAATCATCTTAGAAGACCATTTCACAAGATAAAATGTAAACAAATTCTGCAATACAATATGAATGAATATTAGTGTCCAGGCACTGCCAATATTTCACTCCCTATGTAAAAAGTAGTGGGCTGATATTATCTGCAAAGGAAGAAAAGTGAGCTGATATAAATTAAGGCTTCTTAAAGACACAGGAAGCTTACCATCATATCTACACTTACGGTCTAGACTAAGTCAAATCTTTTAACCACTTAGGATCCTGGCAATAAATATTGGGAGAATTTTAAGTTGTTATATAAACACTTAAACAACAGTAGTTCCAATACAGTGAAATAATGCTCTCACAACTAAGAATACACAAATGTTAAAAACAAACTTATTGTCTACTCTCTTTGACCAGGCTGTCTTTATTCTGCAGTGGATGCCTGGGGTCTTACTAGGGCCATTATACAGCAGCCAGCATGATTCAGTTCTAATGTCATCAGTCATTCAATATCTAATCAAATAGTTATCAAATAATTATTACATCAATTATTCAGTTCCAAAAACTATCCTGCAATGTTCTGAGGATCTTAAGCTCAGTTTCAGAGTAACTGAGAGCTCAGCCTCCTGCACTGCCACATTCTGGAAGGAGGAAACCCTCTCATGGATAACATCCTGTCTCACACAAATGCCACCAAACACTGTGATTGTCACTTTTGTTTGCCATTGCACACACATGGCATAGGTGACTTTGCAGAGACACATAAGAGGAAGGCAAAGCACTTAAAAGTCCAGGGCCAGGCTACAGCAATAGCTGGCTGTGGCACAGTGTCATGTGGGACACTCCCAGACTCCACAAATCATGCAGAGCACAGAGCTCTGTAGCAGAAGCATTAATTAGCCACATAGAAGGAAAACCCAAGTCTGCTATGCTCAGTTGTATCTACTTCTATCTTGCTGTGATTACACACAATAAAACCTGTATAGAGCATAAGAAAACATTCAAAGGCACAGCCTTGGACTCTGGATCTGACGGTTGCCCAGATACTGCTGAAGGGCTGAAAGAGCTGCAGGCCCTCTGCCAGCTCAATTCAGGGCAGTACACTCCTCAGTCACTCACGATCAGATGCTTTTGCAGCATCCCCATAAGCAGGGTGCTTTGCCTTAATATCCTGGCTGTGTTTGGCTCTCACATGTTAAGGATTCTAATACAGCTGATGCTAATGAAAGAGGCATCACCCTGCCAAAGAAATCTCTGTCTGTCAACTGCTCTCAAAAAGTCAGAAGAGGAGCACATGCTCTCCTAACTTGACGTAAATCTATACATGTAATATAGAACCTCCATCCAAAATGTAGTCCCCAGCTCCATCCTCTGTAGTTCTCCCAATTAGCTCCAGCACCCAGAGCTCAGGGCACCATCACCCAGGCCACGAGGCAGGGCAAGGAGGGTCAGGCATGCTGGTATGGCATGTCAAACACTCATGTGTGCAGGATGTCCCCTGGCAAGGAGCAGGAACAGAAGGTTCTGGTCATGGCCATGCCTGTGAGCTGCACAGTGCAGGGGGCTTGGGCTTCTCACCACCAATGTCCCCCTTGTCCCTGGGGCACACAGGAGGAGCAGCAGGCTGGCAGGGTGCATGGGCACAGGGGTTCTCAACTCCCTGCAGCCCCATGCTGAGGTGCAGCACTGCCTGGGCCACAGGCACAACCTCTGCACAGTGAGTTGGCCTCTGGACAGATGTGCAAGGGCTCGACCACCAAAATGGTAAGCTGCCATGGGGGGTGTCCCACCAGCCATTCATCTAGCAGGAAGGCCAAGGACTCCATCCCTGGAGTACACAGGAAACAGGCCAACAGCCTCAAATTGATGGTTTTCTGTGCAAAGAGTTGCTCAGAGATGTACAGATTTTTCTTGCCAATAAATGTTTCAGCATTTTAGGCTCTGGCAGTGAGTTCAATGTTAGATAAAATTTCATTTAATAGCTCTTCTAATCACTCTTGATAAGCTATATATCAGTATTAAGTGCTGCTTAGCTCAAGGTCTGCTGCCCTGGGCAGCTGCAGGCACAGGTAAATAACCTGGCTGTGGTGCAAAACAGTCTGGAGAACTTCTGTGAGCCACCCTTCCATGAGGGACAAACAGATGGACAGATGGGCGAGTTATAGTTTCAGTACAGATATCTGTCGCAGCTTAACTTTTGGCCAATGTGCTTTATTTTGCTTAGAAAAATTGCATCTTGCCCAGCAAAAAAACAACCCAACAAAACCAGACTGCAGAGATTCTCCTTCAGTGGTTTGAGCTTTCTGTACCTTCTTCTTGCTCAGGTTTGTCACCAGAAATGCATTCAAACTGTAGGTCTGGCTCTAACAAGCCACCCCTATTTATGGGGGTGAGGCTAGAGGGCTTGACATCTGCAGCCATGCTGGCACTTTGCATCTCAGCCTTGTCCCCACTGGCCTCCTCATCATACATGCCACTGCTGGGCCCTGGCAGGAGCTCTGTGCCTGCTCTTCAACCCTCCGCTCCAGCTGCAGAGGGGTTTATTTCCATTAACTCATCATTTCAAGGAGCAGTTTCGAAGCTGGCACGCAAGACAGCCAATGAGGACTGTTGAGACTCTGATATTTGTATATAAATAGTGTTCATGGACTTTTGGAAAGCAGTTGGCCATATGTAGTCTCAGGCCATGTGGAAGGAACTGCAAACACTTGATCTGGGAACCTGTACGTTTGTTTTCTCCATCTCTCTCATTCTTCCTTTCCTCTCACTCCCAATTTTAGCAAAGCCAGTGTAACTTGGTGCAACTGCATCCCTTGTAAGCAAAGTCAAAATGTGTGTCAGAGACTTTAAGCACCATTGCATAGATGTAATAATGTTATTTTGTCACCACACTTCAGTCAAACGGGAGGAATCTGTGCATTACACAAACCCTCAATTTTAAATGTTATTTGAAGGATGAACAAGAGAAGCTTTTTTGGAACTGTAAATACTTTTATTAATTAATGCCACTCCTATAAATGTATTAGAATTCTGTGCACATCACTGAGCTAAGAAAATAATATTGCATCTCTATGGCAACCTGCAATGAATAGCATATTGACCATCTCCAAAGACACAGGGAATTGCATTATTCTTGCATTGCAATTGTTCCTACATAGACCATGCCTTATGCTTACATTTCTTTAGGATTTAAAAAAAAAAAAAAGTGTAAAAATTGTGAATCATAAACCTTCCAGCCAAATGTTCAATCAGGAGGCATTAAATTTAGCTCCTGTAGTTCCTGCTTTACACAGAAAAACTGTAAATTCATTCTTACTGTTCACATTTCTCTACACAATTCTCCAGGAAAATACAAAGTCAAAGATGTTAGAGACATTCTTGATGAAAGCATGAAAATAAGGCAAATTGCTGCTTTTCCCCTTTCATTTTTGATCATTTACACTGTTCACGTCTCCTCCGCTGTTACAACACTGCACCATCACATCAGATGTTCCTTTTTTTCCTTGGGATTTAGTTGAATGAAAGGGAGACAGTATGCATTTTAAAAAGGACATGAGTCTGGTATAAACTAGAAAAAACACACAGGACATGGTAAAGAAAAAAAGTCACAGAGTGTGAGGGAGGCACAAAGATGGAGTGTGGAGAAACTTGCCTGCTCTGCCTGGGGAAGGGCAAAGAGAAGAAATGAGAGCAGGCAGAGAGCAACATGCTGGGAGAGACAGACACCAATCACACCGCAGTGGAAATCCATCTCCAAAGTCCATTAAATGCTTTTCAGAAGCTTCTCAGCAGGCTCACAGTGGAGAAGTGCTCACTGATTCACTAATAAAAATGTCTTTCAATATTATTTGGACTCCTTGGCCAGACATGATGACATTGTGCTCACTCTGCCTGGTTGTAAAATTGAAGCCCTGTCAAAGGCAGCATAATTTTCTCCAGCTTTTTGCACATACATCTCAATAAAGCTTCAAGCTTTAGGGCGTAAGCCCCCACGAAGTAATGGCAGCTAGAAAGACTCATTCTGGTGAACAGGTTATTCCACTTCTGACTATTTAATGGTGCATTTTTTCCATTTCTCAGAGGTGTATCAATTGAGGAGAGACAGTACAAGGATAGAAGGTCTGTGATTCATGTGCATGGCATATTCCTTCCCCTTTCTTATTCCCATTTCTGCATAGGATAATTCAGTGTCTTCTGGCCACATTTAAAATAAGCTATACTACAGAATGCTTCACAGCAACATTTAGAAGCAAGGAGCATAAAAAGGTATGAAAGTGATTAAATATCATGATCTTGTTACCAAAACATTTGACAATGTTAAAAAATGGTAATATGGACCATAACTATCCACCTTCAAATCTGGACCAGTGGTTCAGCCCTTGCTGGTAGGCCAAGTTACCAGGTTACTGAAGCCACTGGAGCTGCCTGCAGCAGGCAGAGCAGAGCAGGACTGGCAGCACTTGCAGCAGAGTGCTGGGACAAGCAAAAGGAGAAGCCTTTTGTATTAAAATGCAGGGAAACTTATGCTTTCTATCAGTTTTATTTGATAGTTGATTCAACCTTCTTGGTTTTGCACATCCAGCACTCAGTGGCTGAATTTTTTATTTCATGTTCTCAGACAACAGATGACCTACTTTTCTTTCATTATTATGCCTCGTATAAGCTTGGCTCCCTGGGGTGGAGGAGGAGAGCTGGTGGTGTTTATGGAGGATATACAGCTGGGAATTGGTTGGTGAATGATTTGGAGAGGAAAGGGGTAGAGCTTTCAGTATGGTTTCAGGGGAAGTGAAAATGTATTCAGCCTGTGATGATCAGTCTCTGTACCCTGCCTCAGGAAAACCTGTTTATGGAGGGATTTAAAACAAAAATGAGTGATATCAAACAGCAGAAGAATAAGAAGAATATAAACTGGTGACCCGACTGCTGGATGAGGGAAAGGCTGTGGATATTGTCTATCTGGACCTCCAAAAAGCATTTGACATGGTTCCCCATAGAACTCTCATAAAGAAACTGGCTGCTCATGGCCTGGGTGAGCACATGATCTGTTGGATCAAGCACTGGCTGGACAGTTGTGCCCAAAGAGTCAAATCCAGCTGGGGCCAGTCACAAGTGGTGTTCCTCAGGGCTCCGTGTTGGGACCGTTTCTGTTTAACATCTTTATTGATGATCTTGATAAAGACATAGAGTATATCATCAGTAAGTTTGCAGATGACACCAAGCTAGGCAGGAGTGCTGATCTACATGAGGACAGGGAGGGTCTACAGAGAGACTTGGATAGATTGGATTGTTGGGCTAATGTTAACGGTCTGGGCTTCAACAAGGCCAAGTGCCAGGTCCTGCACTTGGGCCACAACAACCCCAGGCAATGCTACAGGCTTGGGGAAGTGTGGCTGGAAAGTGTCTGGCAGAAAAGGACCTGGGGGTTCTAACTGACAAGCGGCTGAATATGAGCCAGCAGTGTGCCCAGGTGGCCAAGAGAGCCAATGGTATCCTGGCTTGTCTTAGAAAGAGTGTGAGCAGCAGAAGTAGAGAGATGATTGTCCCCCTGTCCTCAGCACTGGTGAGGCCACACCTGGAGTATTGTGTCCAGTTTTGGGCACCTCAGTTCAAGAGAGATATCGAGGTGCTGGAGCGAGTACAGAGGAGGGCAACAAAGCTGGTGAAGGGCCTAGAGATAAAATCTTATGAAGAACACTTGAAGGAGCTGGGAATGTTTAGTTCGAGGAAGAGGAGGCTGAGGGGAGACCTCGTCAGTCTCTACAATTACCTGAAAGGTCATTGTAGAGAGGCTGGTGCTGGTCTCTTCTCACAGGTAATTAGCAACAGAACAAGAGGGAATGGCTTCAAGCTGCAACAGGGGAGATTTAGACTGGGCATTAGGAAAAAAAAATTCACAGAAAGAGTGTTTAGACACTGGAATAGGCTGCCCAGGGAGGTGGTTGAGTCACCATCCCTGGGTGTGTTCAAGGGTCATTTGGATGTGGTGTTGGTGGATATGGTTTAGGGGAGAACTTTGTAGTGTAGGGATGATGGTTGGACTCGGTGATCCCAAGGGTCTTTTCCAACCTGAATTGTTCTATGATTCTTTGATTCTATGATAAGTAAACTGTCCAGCAGAAATGTGTGTGAAGGTTGGGAGGAGTGGGGTAATGGGCACCCAGTGGGGAGGGCAGTTTAAGAGTGGGTGGCCAAGAGGAAGGTACGTGGGTTGAGGGAGACCTTTGAGAACTTCTGGCTGCTTCCTAGGGGTGCCTGTGCAGTGAGATGCTATATTTGGAGAAAGGTTGGAGTGAAGCATGTCAGCAAATTAGTTAAGTGCATTGAGAAAAGAAGAGAAGAAGAAACAAAAGGACAATATACCTGAAAAACTGTTTTTGCCAGAGTAGGCAGTTGGATAACTCAAATTCATGCTTCCATTGGGTGAACATGACTCTAAATGAGACCTGTGCTTGCAGACATGTTATGGATGAGACCTTGCAAGGTGAGAGTAAGTCTTCATCACAGCTGAATGTGACATGTAGTCAAAAGAATCTTGTGGGTTCCAATAATTAAAGTAAGGAACCCCCCCCAAAAAAACAGGTCATATACAGTTAGGTGATAAATGCCCTAGGTAAAGTGAGGAGAACAGGCAGAAGAAGACTTGGGAACATACCTCAGAGACAAAACAAAGAAGGCTTCAGGCTGAGGAGCTGTCTTGGGGGAGTAGGACCTGCAAGCAGGAAAAATAAAACCGACCTCTGTTTCAGCATTTATTCCTACTTCATTTGGAAAAAAACAGCCTATGTGTACATTCTTTGTAAGTAACAGAGTTCACATCAAATGCTTAAATCCATAATTTCAATTGCCTGGCAGAGCAAAGTCCAAATAACAGCTAACTTCACTGACAAAAACAAACAATAAGGTACTCTTTCTTTCTTAATGCATCTGCAAAACCTTCCTCCACAGCCCTTTGGGCAGGGAAAGGCTTTTGCTGCTGCTGGAACTGAAGCAAGATGCTTGCAGCCTGCCCTGGAGTCGGGCAGTTAAAAGGCAAAGGAAGGGATGGTCTTTTCTTCCAGTTGGAAAAACCTATGACCTGCAGGGAGCCACATGTGCCCTGATGGCCACCAGCTCCTTTCCTGCATTTTGCACATTTGCACATTAAAATGTACAAGCATTAACAAGATCTGAAAAAAAATAATTTCATTTAATACGACATCTGGTAATAATGAAACACCTCCCTGTAAAGGTCTGGTTTGAAATTCCAGAATCATGTTCTCTGATACAACTAGACAAAGGGAGCAAAACGTTATATTAGCAATAATCATTGAAAGCTCCTTAATCTAACCCTTTCTTCTAATACCGACTTCTCAGGCCATAAGCAGGTCAGCAGGCCCTGACACAAAACAGTACTTAAATATGTCACATATTACCTCGCATATTTTGTGTGCAATTTCTGAGCAATATGAGAGTTGATTACAGCCATTAGAAAAATACACAATAATGATGCACCTGCTAATGGCAAAAACAAATGTGAACATTTTTCCTTCACTTAGAAATGGCTTTTCTAGTTCTCAAAGCAAGAAATCAAATTACATTATTGCTGCAGAACAGGGAGAGAGAATACCTGTAGCAAGAAGAAGGGTAAATGACCATTTGTTTCCATGTCATCCACTGAGCAGGTGGAAGACCCAAAATGTCCTGTCATTGAAGTAGAAAGGCAAGAGATACGATGTGTCTCTACTTTGTAACTTAAATTATTTCACACTAATCAGCCCCAGATGACCAACACTGAAGACATTACACAAGGAAATTAGTAATTTATGACCCTGGGGAGGCATTGGCACTGCTCTCTGGAAAGTTCCCCTCAAGTTGCAGTCCCCAGAGACCAATAAACACTCTGGCAAAATTTAAGATCACAAGACATTTCACATAATTAAAAGGCAGAGAAAATGTCACCATCTTCTCACCTACCCAGAAACTTGTCACAAACAGTCAGTTTCATGTCTTGATTTACTGAAGAGGGGTCCAAAATGTATGAAGGGATGCCGTGTTTCTGCCCACTACAGGGAAACTGCCCTGTGAGAAACCAGAGGACAGCATCTTTAGCCCAGCCACAACTGTAAAGGAAACTTAGGCTTTGCACAGCGGTCAAAGTGGTTGCTTTCTATTTATCATCCTGCAAGGAATTGATGTCTGTTGCCCTGAGCTACAATAAAAGGCCAATGAGAATTAAATTAACATCAAAAGAAGCAAAGCCTTCATCAAAGGAGTGAGAGGGATGTGTAATTGTATGCTTAAAATGTGTTGGGCTCTACTCACTCACCCCAGCCCTACGGTGGCTGGATGGGGTGCTCTCTGCTCATGTGTCCAGCCCAGAAGTGGCCAGCACAGGGGGCTTCTAGAACCCTAGAACCACTAGAACTCTTGTCATTACTATATTTGCCCCCCAAAAGAAACAAAACAACCCTTGTGGCATCTGCAGTCATTTGCTGCTCGCCTTCCTCATGGTTCCTTATTAGCAGGAATAATTAGCTTGAACACTGAAAGCTCCTCTGTGGGAATAAAGGGACAATCCCGGAACAGAAGCTCATTAGCTTGCATGAATTCCCAATAAAATGTGAACACATATACTGCGTATGGCCAAATTATGTTTTTCTCCCCAAAGAAGTAGCAAAAAAGTATGTTTTTGTTGATCATTTTCCAGTATAAACTTGATCAGGAGTAGGAACAGGTTTTTTTAATGAACTGTGTGTTCTGCATCTGTGCTTCACACGTTAAACAGAATATTCCGTCACTACAGTGTAATTGTTTTATTTACACCAGTTTAACCAGAAAATAAACGGCTACAACAATCTTCTTCTGAGTAAGAAATTATGCAGTTCACATCAGGAGGGTAATCAGCAGTGAAAAAAGTAGTATTTTCCTGACAAAGCTGGAAATTCATGAATGCTGCTGTGATGGGCAAGAAGCTAAATATTAAATTAACTCCAACCTATCTCACATGACAAAATAACACTGTTTTATTCACCCTCTTTTTTTGTCTTTTCTCTTTTAACAGTTGTAGGCCGGGCAATTAACTTGTACTCAAAAGCCTGGTCCCAGAAACAGAAGGTCCTTCCCTCTGACTCAGCTCAGCATTTGGAGACCTCAGGGATGCATGTCATGTCTTTGGTTTGAAGTAGCAAAATCGGTGAAGAAGCTTGATGAGAGGGAACTTGAAGGTCAGTTGTATCTCCTATAAAAGGAATGAGATAAGAGAAGGGTGATTGGACACCAGATCATGGCATCTTATCTAATGAACATGCTCTGCAGGAGGCAAGCCTGGCCAGAGCCCAGGGCTCTGGGGCTAACACTGTGACTGTCAGTCCACAAACCAGGTGCTAGCTGGGATCAGCTGAAGCCCAGGCAGGGAGGATGCTGGAGTTCAGTAGCATGGATGGTTGCATCTCAGTGCAGCCAGAGGAGCCTTCTGCCATCAGAGCAGTTGTCAACACTGAAGAAATGGGGCTACACACTTAGGGTGTAGACTGAGGAGAACAACATTGAGCCCCCAGGAGGTACCAAGGGCAGGATCAGTTCAGGTCCAGGCTGACAAGTGTTGCCTTTGAAGCACACACAATGTTTGCACAAGGTAAGCATGGTGATGCTGCTCCCACTTAGGGGAGGGAGCAGCTCTCAACCTATGCAGGTGCAGCACAAAGCTGAATCTCCTCCTGGTGTACCTAAAGGCATCCAAGGCACCACAGTGTCCCTCTTAAAGCCCAGAGCACACCACAGCTCTGAAGCCGGTGTGTCATCAGCCCATCTGCTGCATAAATGAATGTTTGGCTTCATGGAGAGGAATGGGAAGTATTCTCTTCTGAGTCTTTTTTCTAGAAAAAATGTTAGCTGCCTAGGAAGGAGCTGTGCAATGAGACAGGTTAACTAAAATAACCCAGTGACAAGTTTAGCAATGCATCCTCCCAGCATGAGTCTCCTTTTGTTGAAGGCAAGGATATGGTTCCGATAGAGGAGAAAGTCAGGAACCTGCAGCTGCCCACAGGGATGGAGGAAATGGCAAAAAAAGGACACTGTGACCTCTTGTGGCACTGGGGCTGGATGCAAGATGACACTTCTTTGAAAGCAGCAGCTGTCCAAGTGCTGCTGCTGAGGCTCCAGCACAAGATCAGCATCATCCCATGGATGGGAAGATGCAATGGCCAGGCCGGAAAAGAGGTACCAACACAACGTGGGCATGTACATGATTCCTGAGCACTGGTGTCTTCCAGTGCCTTTCCTGGGGAGTTCTAATGGCTTTGCCTTACTTTCATCTTCCAAATAATAGTTCCTAATTAAAAGCAAGAGAGATTGGTACAAGTTTCTCAATGGTACCTCTGGAGAAGCTGTAAAACTAATTCAGCCATATTTGGACCTTGATAATCCATCTTCTCTGAAGTGGGATGGGTTAGATCTAACACTTCAGTGACTTTGGACATTTCCTTAGTACAGCAGAGAGCAGTACTGCAGAGCAGAGCTAGCTAAGGGCTGTGCATGCTGCCAGTGCCTTGTCAGCTATAAAAAGGTTTCCATCTGCTTTGTTAAAATAAGGTTGTTTACTCAAAATGCCTTTGAAGCAGAGAAGACGAGTAGTACAAAATGAGCTAGGAAAGGAGCACCTCTATTTATAATAAATCTCGACAGAAATAAAGGTGAAGATAAATGCTGGTAGTTACAAGGGAACCATGCAGATAGGTGGGGTCATGATGGTTTTGATGTCCCTGCAAAGACCAGCTTTCAGGCCACGATTTGCTTTTCCCTACAGTGCCAGCACAGACTTCAGTGTCCACCCCACCCAGCAGAGCATCGCTTATTTGAAGACACATTTTGTGTCTTGCGGGGAATTAAGATACTTAATGTAAGTAAAAGTAACAAACTGGTCAGCTGCCAAAAATCACAGCTGAGAGGAGCTCTCTGGTAAAAGCTTCTGGTTTTGACACCAAGGATGCTGGACTAAAAGCTGCTATGCTGCAGCTCAGTGCTTCTCAAAATCAGATCCTCAGCAGACACCCTGCTCCTCAGAGCAGGTCATGTAGTTGTGAAATGGTTTGCATTGGAAGGGACCTCAAAGATCATCCAGTTACAGCCCCCCTGCATGGGCAGGGACACCTCCTACTAGATCAGGTTGCTCTGAGCCCCATCCAACCTGGCTTTGAACACTTTCAGGGAAGGGACATCCACAGCTTCTCTGGGTAACCTCTTCCAGTGTCTCACCACCCTCACACTAAACAATTTCTTCCTAGTGTCTGATCTAAATCTACCCTCTTTCAGTTTGAAACCATTCCCCGTTGTCCTATAACTCCATGCTTTTGTAAATAGTCCCTCCCCAGCTGTAGGCCCCTTCATGTACTGGAAGGCTGCTAGAAGATCTCTCCAGAACCTCCTTTTCTGGAGGCTGAACCACCCCAGCTCTCTCAGAATACACCAGGGTTGTTACTCCTGTAGCTATGGGAGAGCGGCAATTTTTACCTTTGCAGGGACCTATATTTAAAAAATGAGGTGCTCTGTTTAAGTGTATCACAGGCAAAGCACACACCTTCAGTTTCACAAAGACTTCTCTCTGCTGAGAGCTTCACTCCCCTCAGCAATATCTACATCATCATCACCAAACTTGGCCTCAGGCTGTGCCCAGCACAGTGACACAGCCCCAGCACAGTCCATCACATCCTAGCACAGTGACACAGCCCCAGCACAGTTCCAGCAGATCCCCTGCACATCCCCTGCACACTTCAGCACTCCCCAGCACATTCCAGCACAGCCCCACCATGCCACTGTTCTGCAACACCTGCACAACATGTAAATGAGACTCCAAAATACTGTGGCTGCCCAGAGTGGTTCAAAGGACAGATGAGCAAGAGACACCCAGTAAGAGGCAACCACAGACCCTAGAATAACCCTAAGACTCTTTTTTATTATTCAATAGTACTATATCGAAATTATGCCCTACAAAACACCTGGAAGGAAAGAAAACAGTAGGTGTGGGAGCTACAGTTGCACATGGACATGTTGTCTACAGAGACAGCCTAAGTCAAGGTGCAGCCCAGATTTCCATCCCTAATCAATCAGTCTGTGTTTTCAAGGCTATCTCTGCCATTAAAATTGATAAACATTGCTTTTCCTCAAGATGATAGATCTTCCCAAAACAGAGGAACCCTCCTAGACTGGAATCCTGCTCCCCACAGAAGTCCTGGATGAAAGACTAGATTGGGTCAACAGATGAAGGGTCAGTTATATGGTCCAAGCTGCCAAAACATGCAATGTCAAAGAGAATGAGCTCCAGTGTGTGGCCATACAGCAGCCCTGCTCCCACTGCCTGGGGCTGAATGTGGAAAAGAAGGTGCTGTCAGCTAAAGGTTTGGGCAGGCACTGAGTGAACCTCTCAAGAGTACCACCACTTGCTAGTCCCCACCTAAGTGAGATGTGCAGGAACTTACTGCAGTTTTCACATCCTATATATAAACACCAAATTGTTTTGCTGTTGTTTTTTTTTTTTAATTTGGCCCGTGACCAAGCTGCAATTGATATCCTGGTCAGTGAGATAGCAAAGCAATGCAGACAGTCCCCAGGGCCCTGCATGGCTCTCAGAGAGGAGGCAGGACTGCAGCATCTATCGGAAGGTGCAAGATCACCAAATTTGCAAAGCCAGCATCCTGCCCTTGGGAAAACTTGTACAAAAGGCTTTTAAGCAAAATCCAGGAAAATATCTGAGAGAAAAAAAAACAAAACAAACCTCAAAAATATTCTGAAATATCTTTGCTGTTTCAGTCCTACGTTTGCTGTCCTACATA
This sequence comes from Apus apus, assembly GCF_020740795.1. NCBI lineage: Eukaryota > Metazoa > Chordata > Aves > Apodiformes > Apodidae > Apus > Apus apus. The sequence goes on from NC_067283.1 coordinate 135,890,425, forward strand.
TTAAACCTGTTTCATGCTTAGGTAAAATAAATAAATCAGTAGGGCTGCAAAGAAAACTTTGGTAATTGAAAGATAAATACACTCCAGAGAAACCTTCTCCAGGAAAGAGCTGACAAAATAGGAAATAGCAGGATAGGAGTAACTCAAAGAATAAAAAAGAATAAAAACTCATCACTCAAAGAATAAAAATAATAAAAACATCAACAGTGTTGTAACAAAAACAAATATATCCAAACATTAAGTGAACCACACAACCATTCAGAAGTAATAATTTTTTTTTCATTTATTTAGGAAAAAAACAAGTAAGTACTCAGTACCTACCTGCAGGGAAACAAACTCAGTTCTATCTTAACTTTAACAAACGAGCATGATACATATCCCATTTCAGATCTGCAACAGTTAAATCAAGGAAAAACTGAATTAGTGGCAGTTACATAAAGTGAAGGATTCACTGCAAAGTTATTTTTCCACTTCCTTTCTTCCTTGGTCTCCTCCAAACAGGAAGATACCAGTTTACCTTCATTTTTTCCAGACATTGACACTTTCAATTTTAATCTTTCAATCCTGTTAGTGAGTTTTTGCATACAGCTTATTAGGTAACAGACCTGTTCACAGAGACTAAAGATATTATTAATAGCTTACTGACTGAGGATTATTACAGAATCACAGAATTGTTTTGTTCGGAAAATACCTTTAAGATCAACAAATCCAACTGTTAACCTAGCACACTGCAAAATCCACTGCTGAACCATGTCCCTAGCACCACATCTATACATCTTTTAAGTACCTCCAGGGGTGGTGGCTCGACTGTTTCCCTGGGCAGCCTGTTCCTGGCAGTGCTTGACAACCCTTTTGGTGAAGAAATTTTTCACAATACCCCAACTACACCTCCACTTAAGGCCTTTTCCTCTTGTTCTACGGCTTGTTACTTGGGAGAAGAGACCAATACTCATCTCACTCCAGCCTCCTTCCAGGTAGCTGTGGAGAGTGATAAGGTCTCCCCTCAGCCTTCTTTTCTCCAGACTAAACAATCCCGGTTCCCTCAGCTGCTCTAGACCCTTCATCAACTTCATTGTCCCTCTTTGGACACACTCCACCATCTCAATGTCCTTCTTATAGTGAGAGGGGCCTTCTTGTTATCCAGGGTCAGTGGGGCAAATCACTCAGCTTCCTCCCTCCATGCTTTCTGTGGCAGCAGACAAGAACACATTGGCCTTCTTAGGGCAGGAACTGCTCAGAACAGCCAGGACACCTTCAGACCTACAATGTTTTCTTTGCACAATGTTTAAACTGCACGAGAGAACCTGTGATTCCTTACAAAGCTCTCAGAAGGATCAGGTATTCTTGTTATGACAGTAGTCAGAGAGGGGGTTTCAAGAGGTATGGTTTCAAACAGTATCTTAAAGAACATACGACAAGCATCCAACCCACCACATTTTTCACCAGTCAGCTAAAAAGGAGATGAGCCAGAGTAGGGTTCACTGCCAATTTTTTTATTTCCAGCACCTGCTACAGAAACAGAAGGATTGTTCATAAAACATCTGTGAGAGAAAACTCAACCTGGAGTCAGAGCAGTCTTCTTTCCTCACCTGCACTTCTGTAACTATGGCTATACTCAGACCTCAGAAGGAGCACCCATTCATGCAACAGGAGGAAGCATGCAAATAAAATAAAAATTAATTAAAAACAAAAAGAGATTGGATGAGGAAATGAGAGTGAGCCATTTGACTAATGACTGATGTCATAATGTGCAAAACCACAGTACTCAGCAGCACTTGCCAGTGTGTACTGTTTAAAAGTCACGCAGGATGTGGCCACCTCTCCTTGTACTCAGATACAGAGTGTTACAAAAAATAATTATCATGGTTACAAGAAAAGATCTGCTCAATGAAGCAGATATGGAGTCAAACCCGAGATGTTAATTATAAACATGTAAATATTTTCAGTTGCAGTATCCTTAATTTCTCTTCCTCTCTTCACACACAGATGCATATATCCATACACACATCAACATGTAGCGCAGGGCAAGGGATGTATTCACATACTGTATGGTGGTACATGCACAATTAGTGTGTAGCTGTACTAATTACTTGAAATTTAGAAATATAAACTGTATGACTGATAGGGACCAAGTCAGCAAGTCTACTTCCTTGCATTACAGCTGAGGCTATCATGGGATCCTTGCAGAAACACTTATTGCATCTTACAACTTGCTGTAATACTTATCAATGTCCCTCTAAACCATAGTCTGCTTCATTTACAGCAGCTTATACACAGGTGCTCTTGGGCCAGCCCTCTCCCTTCCCAAGTAACTGGTGTTCACTGTCCTCCCTGACCTGTTAATGGACAGTGTCAACATTCCTACTACCCCCTAGACTCAGTGTGGCTGAGTATCTGATCTGGTCCCCTCCACCCTCACTCTTTCTGCAGCTCTTGCTTGAGCTACAGGATGGGAACAGCCCCTTGTGTTTCAGACCAGCTTTCAAAGGGCTCAACACACCAGCATTAATATGCCCATTTCTACTGAAGATGTGAAGGCTCACTTTTGCTATTTAGTGGTCAGTTCACCCTGTTGCTCATCTCAGTCTGGGGGAGCCAGGACATCTTAATCTTTGTCATCTGGGTGCTTATCCATCTGCTCTGTATGTGCTCACAGGATGTGCACCCACCTCCCACGTAGTGCAGGAGCAGATTTGCATTGGATTTTGTGCAAGGTCATTGTGTATTTGAGCCAACATTTCACCTTTTACACAACAGTTTGAGAGCTGGGGCTGCAGATGGGGGCTGCCCACCTCCATTACGTCCCACCCATTAGTTTTCTCCAGCTTCATGGGTTTGGTGAAGAAGGCATCCCTGCACCTCTGCATTCATCGAGGACCTCCATGGCAAGTCAACAGCAGCTCCCCTCACTTCACTGTTTCAGACAGGAACCTGATGCCTCTGGCAAGACAAAGCCAAAGGTCCCAGAAAGGAGTGCAGAGGTCATATATCCAAATCAAAGCGCTCAGTCTCATTTTAAATTAAATTTTAAATTAACAAGTCAGGCAAGGTATTGTTGTTTTGGGAGCAATGATTTTAGCATGGATCAGTAACCAAAATGGGATCTTTCCCCCTGCATCCCTTAAGCCCTTGCACAGCTCAGTGCTCAGGAACAAGGGTCCCTCCCACGTCAGGCATGCCACCACTTCATGTTTCCACCACCAGAGAAATCTCAGCCCTTGCTTGTTGAGCAGCCTTGTTACATTTGTTGAAACGATTATTTAGTCACTTGCTTTTCTGTTTCTGAGACAGAAAACTATTTCCTCTGTGGAAAATTCAGAACTAAGGGTGAGCTTTACCCCTGTCATCAAGCACTGTCCATGGCCTTGTACCCTCAAGCTTCCCTGAAGTTTTAAAATTGCATCCCCCACCCACCTGACCAGGGCCATGCAGATAGCAGAAAAAAGTCCCTTCCAGACTGAGAACAGAAACATCCTCCATTTATTATTCATAGTTACAATAAAAAGAGGTCCTAAGCAGAGAGATCTCCCAAATAAAAACATTTTTTTAAATATTGTTAACAACATCACCTAGTAGCTATATTGCAGATCTACATGTACATCAGGGATGCAGACAACAAGTTTTGGTTAACATCTATGCTGAAACATTCACTTTTATAATAAAATTATAATTATTCTGCCTGTTTGTACACTGGCTAACTAGTAAATACCCTCTTTGTTTCCTTCTGTCTGTTATGTGCTGATAGTTTTGTTAGCCTCCTTAATCTCTTGGCTTTTAAAACGAATAAAAAGAAAATAGCCAATTCAGGAGTGAGGGAAAATCCTGCTTTGAGAAAATAATTACTTGAATTTGACTTTGTGGAAAACAGCTAAAGAGGAGATGTGAGGAAGCTCGATGGGGTTCTACGAAGGGCTGCTTTGATGCTTCTGAAAATTACTGCAAACAAAGAAAAATTAGGCTCTTGAGTTTTATAAACACTTCTAGACTTCATCTTTTCCTATCAAGAATGCTTCTAAAAACTAAAGCAGATGATGTGCAATCCCCCAGCAGCACTGAGGTGGAAATGATTTCCACTCGCTGCAGCCACCTACCACACCAACAGCTGCCACTGGGCTGAGAACCCACTTCCTTTGCCCCCCCTGGGAGCTCACTCCCTCACTGCAGGCTGTTGGATCAGAAAGCACATGTTGCTCTGTTAGCATTGTCTGAGAAAGACATCCAGCCCGTGGGGACCTGAGGTGGGTGAGAGCAATCCCATGCTGGAGGCTGCATCGCTGCCAGATGCACGTCGCCAGCATCTCACTGCCAGCTGAGAAGGGAGGTCTGCATCCCAGCTGGAGATGTGCTCACTGCAGTCAGTGAAATCCATCTGACACATCCTTCCCATGCAGCGAAGAGGCACCATTTTTTATATAAAAGATCTAATTTATCCTGCTGTTCTCTCTGGGCTCAGCCTAGCTTCCAGTACAGTCAGTGGAGCTGTGCTCTTATGCCTAGGGGTGGGGTGCTCTGCAGTGTCGTACAACCATTTGGCTATGCTGGCACCATGCTGCTCAGAAGATATTTGCAGAGACAGAACAGGTATACAAATGTACAGAGGGCTACAAGTAGATGTCTGGTTTATCAAAAGCTACAGCCCTCAGACTGCAGTTCTTTCCTGCTGGGTGCTGCCCACTATAAAAGAAAAATTGATGCCGTTTCTTCAGGTATGAAGAAGGTAAAAATTCAGGCTTGCAGCTCTTTTCATCAGCAGGTCTCCAGCACACCCTTAGGAGTGACCACACGCTGTCTCTTGTTTTTAAAGCACTACATGTAAGAGCTTCTCCTTTCCCTCACCAGCTCCTGGCAAGAGATTTCCATCTGCTCTCCATCTTCTGATTTACAGCATAGTCTCAGAGAACTATGGGTTTACTGGCCTATTTTGACAAGACAAATTTGTCATTCCCTCAGTCATTCTGCATTTCTGCAAATCATTTGGCAGATCTTTGGATAGACAGACCCCAGGGTAAACACCCAGGCAGGCCACAGCCTTCATAACCCTCCTGCAATGGCAAGAACTGAACTGCAAACACCAGAGCCAGAGTGCAGCCTCCAGCTTTGTGCTCTGTCCCTCTCTCTGCTTTGTGTGATTCCATCTTCAGTTGTCCTCTTCAGAAACAAGGTCAAAATCAGCACAACAACTTGAGAGCTACCAGCAGACCCAAGTACATTTTTTCCTTACCCTTACCACCTATTCATTTCATGCCTCTTCTCAAATGGCACTTGAAGGTTTGTTGTTTTTTTTAAGTTATTTTCAGGCTGTTTTCTTTAGAAAAGGTTCTCTACAAATAATAAAAAAAAAAAGATAGGAAGAAAACTATTATGTCTTTGTGTTGTTAAAGTATCACATCTTTAAAAAACAGCTTTAAATCTCCCAGGTTATCTTCTTTCTGACTTTTCTCAGTCAATAGGTAGAAAATAATTTTCTATTTGACTTAGGAACTTATTTTTACTTACAGAACAGAAACCCAGTTGCATATTGGCAGTGGCAGTGAGGTACTGAATAGGTCTTAAACTAAGACTGACAAAAATAATTAAATTCTACAAATCCTAAAAGCCTTGCTTAGTTTTCTATAACACATCATGGTAACAGTTTGAATAATGTTAATGGCCTGGGCTTCAACAAGGCCAAGTGCCAGGTCCTGCACTTGGGCCACAACAACCCCAGGCAACGCTACAGGCTTGGGGAAGTGTGGCTGGAAAGTGTCTGGCAGAAAAGGACCTGGGGGTTCTAACTGACAAGCGGCTGAATATGAGCCAGCAGTGTGCCCAGGTGGCCAAGAAAGCCAATGGCATCCTGGCTTGTCTTAGAAAGAGTGTGAGCAGCAGAAGTAGAGAGATGATTGTCCCCCGGTCCTCAGCACTGGTGAGGCCACACCTGGAGGATTGTGTCCAGTTTTGGGCACCTCAGTTCAAGAGAGATCTTGAGGTGCTGGAGCGAATACAGAGGAGGGCAAGGAAGCTGGTGAAGGGCCTAGAGAATAAATCTTATGAAGAACACTTGAAGGAGCTGGGAATGTTTAGTTTGAGGAAGAGGCGGCTGAGGGGAGACCTTATCAGTCTCTACCACCACCTGAAAGGTCATTGTAGAGAGGCTGGTGCTGGTCTCTTCTCACAGGTAATTAGCAACAGAACAAGAGGGAATGGCTTCAAGCTGCAACAGGGGAGGTTTAGACTAGACATTAGGAAAAAATTGTTCACAGAAAGAGTGTTTAGACACTGGAATAGGCTGCCCAGGGAGGTGGTTGAGTCACCATCCCTGGGTGTGTTTAAGGGTCATTTGGATGTGGTGTTGGTGGATATGGTTTAGGGGAGAACTTTGTAGAGTAGGGATGATGGTTGGACTCGGTGATCCCAAGGGTCTTTTCCAACCTGAATAGTTCTATGATTCTATGATACCAAACTGGAAGGATTCGCTGATTCACCTGAAGGCTGCACAGCCATTCAGCAAGATTTGAACAGACTGGAGAGTTGGGCAAAGAGGAACCTACTGAGGTTCAACAAGAGTAAGTGTAGAGTCCTGAACCTGAGAAAGAACAGTAACATGCACCAGTACAGATTAAGAGCCAATCTGCTAGAAGGCAGCTCTGTGGAGAAAGACCTTAGGATCCTGGTGGACAACACATTATCCAATGGACAGCAATATGTCCTTGTGGCCAAGAAAGCCAATGGTATCCTGGGGTGCATTAAGAAGAGTGTGTCCAGCAGGTTGAGGGAGGTTCTCCTCACCCTCTGCTCTGCCCTAATGAGACCACATCTGTAGTATTGTGTCCAGTTCCAGGCTCCCCAGTTCAAAAGGGTTTGCTTGAGAGAGTTCAACAGTGAGCTATGAGGATGACTAGGGAACTGGAACACCTGTCTTATGAGGAAAGGCTGAGATACCTGTGGCTTTTCAGTCTAGAGAAGAGAAGACTGAGAGGGGATCTTATTAATGTATATAAGTATCTGAAGGGTGGGTGTTAAGAAGGAAGGGCCAATCTCATTTCAGTCACGCCCCATTACGGGATGAGGGGCGATGGATGGAAATCAGAGCACAGGAAGTTCCACCTCAACATGAGGGAAAATTTCTTTACTTTGAGGGTTACAGAGCACTGGAACAGGCTGCCCAGAGAGGCTGTGGAGTATCCTTCCCTGGAGACTTTCAAGACTTGTCTGGGTGTGTTTCTGAGTGACCTACCCTAGATTTGCAGTGGTCCTGCTCTGGCAGCAGGGTTGGACTCAGTGATCTTGAGGTCCCTTCCAACCCCAACATTCTGCGATTCTGCAGTTCTGTGATTTCTGATATGTAGGTATACATTCAGCATCTTGTGTACAGGCAGAGAAATCTTTGTCTAGCAGAATAAATTACAATATTGTTTAATTGCCCTAGTAGCAATAACAGTGTACAGCTGCCCAGGAAGCCCAAATACAGAGCAAAGTAAAATTGCCTGAAAACATTCAGGATCTGTTGGTGTCACAGCATACAAAATGCCATTTCACTTGGTGCACTACAGTCTACAGCACTAATTATTGAGCTCTGCTTGGGAAAAGTCTTGTAAAGAATATAAATATATATATATATTTTTTATTATTATTTTTTCCCCCCTACCATGAGAAACAAATAACCCTTATCAAAGATCATTCATTCCCTGTCACTCAGCTACGGTGACTGCTAACACAAAAATAGTAACCAAAATCAAACAATGGAAACCAAGAAAGAATAAATTAGAAGATGTCATGAGCCTTTCCAAGGGAGCTTTTAGCCAAGTCCGGGATTGCTCCTATTATGTGTGCTAGGTCAAGAGCATCTAAGCTTGACGATACCTCAGCAAAGGCATCTGTAGAGGTTTCCCATCACAGACACGTTGGGGTCTCGGGTCAGTCCCCGTCCTGCAGGGGAGCTACGGTGGGGGCAGGCAGGGAACCAGGGCTGGGGCTGCCTGCACAGGCACAGAGGGCCAGGGGAGGGGTGAGAAAAGCCCTCTCTGGAGACTTGAAGCACCACAACTGCATTTCTGAAATTCTCTAAGCCACACACTGCATTTTAATAAAAATCGCTTATTTCCTTAAACAAAAGCAAGCACAGCGATCTGCTGCATCATTCACACTGACAGTTTCCTCCTCGTTTCTGGAGACGCATGCTGGTGTAAACTTAGGGGTTTTTTTCTCTTAAACTGCAGATATTTCATCTCAAAATAGGAGTTATGCAATAGCATTTTGTACCCTTGCTCAGGACCAACCGCTAGACTGACTCCTGCATTACACAGGAAGAAGATGTTCTGTCAAAATTATTAATACCAAATCTTTCAGGAAAAAGGTGGACTGTTTTGGCAACAAAGACTCATTTCCAGTGGAGAACAGTCCAAAAGGAAGTCAAAGATCCGGACTCCAAAAGCAAAACAAGGAGCACTTGTAAACAATCAAGACATATTTCCATGTTATGGTGGGTCAACCTGAGGCATTTTTAAAGCTTTTTCTTCCTTCTTCATGTATAATCTTCTAAACACAGTCAATTAAAAGCTTAAAACAAACAATGTAAGGCTTTTTGAAAAATGTTCTGTAGTTAACAATAGCCAAGAGCTGGGTCTTTCACAAGCAAAATGAGCTGCGTTGCAGCTGTCTGCAGACACTGAGGCTGCTCCTGCTTCTCCTGGGAAGCTGGGACCCTCCTGCCACCCAGGAGGACCAGTGTCTGACTCTGCTGCACCAGCAAACCCGCACAGATCTGCACCAGCTGCTCTCACCAGTCTCTGACTCTCAAACCAGAAATTTCTCAGGAGCTGAGATGGAGCTGGAAGTATGGTGGGAAAAGTGACACTGGCTGAGGTAACAAACCACAAAGATTTTTCAAATAATTTTAAGGCTCCATCATTCTTTAGACATCTAGACTGTGGAGTGAATTGAACAGGCTTTTTCAGCGGTGGCACCAGCACCCACCTGAGCTATGACAGCTAATTTCTCCTGGGCTGGGAGAAGTGCAGTGTCCTTCTTGGTGAAAGGCAGTCCAAGCTGAAGAACTCTTCATAGACAACACTTAGACTTTGTTTTCTACTTTTTAGAGGGGAGAGGGCTGCAGGATAACATGGTATTTGAACACAACAGCAGACTCAACCAGAGTTCAGTTTGGGGCATGAGCTGTAAGAAAGCACGGCCAGGCCCCCCTGCAGCCAGCCCCCAGCCATGTCCCCTGTCCCAGCAGGTGCTCATCTCTCCAAGGGGTCTTTCAGTCCATAAGCACATCACAGCTGGCAGAGCATTTGCAAAATGGTGAGGTGCTCCTCACTAACTCTAAATGTTCACTTATGCATCACAACAACCAAGCACCCTCACCACCACAACATACCTTCCTTAATTTCCAAAGTATAGCCACCCACCAGAAAAAGTTAACTCGATAACTCTGAAAAGCACAAGGTCACAAAATAGCTCATTGAAGTCATTCTGTACTTTCTATTGCCTTACTTCAAATTTGCACCACTGCCTTTAAAAACAGGGAATTTCCTACTGGTTAAAAACATCTCTATCTTGTGTAATTTAAATGAGGCTTTGACCTTCCTTGCAGAGAAACTGAAGGAAGGTTTTTTTCTTTTTCTTTTATTTTAACCAAAAAAAGACATCCAACTGGAACAAATGCTTTTTTATTTTAACAAGTTAGGACAGTGGAATGCAACATCATTTCACGTTGCCCCTGTTACACATTTTGATTTCCTCATCAAATTATTGCTGTGCTATGATAATCTGGAGTCCATGAGCCATGTAGATGTGTGAATTCCCATGCAGGTTCACAGCCCAGGCTGCAGCCCTGCTGGGCAATTCAGGCATGCCTGTTGCCCCACAGTCCTGCCAGGAGGGCCTCACTACGTGTAGTGTATGAGCAGCCAATGGTACCACTTTGGTAGTTTATTTTTGGATGGTACAACAGAACTGCGTTCTTATCAGGTCCTGGATGCTATGATAATGTTATCAACATTCATATATCATTAGCTGCAGTGATAGGAAAGTGAAAAGGGGAAAGAAGGGATGCAAGAAAGCAGCTTATTAATCTGAACGGACTTCACCCAAGAAAGTATAGCATCATGGGGAAACACAGTCACAAACACGCTGCTGCTACCATGTCTTATGCAGCCTGGTTCATGGAGCAGAAGGTTATTGCAGACATCCAACAAAAGGTTATGAAACAAACCTGATAGGGTAAAACAGCAGTCTGTCATGTCACTTCAGGGATACAGGAGGAGGCTTTGGGCTGTCCCTCAAGTAAGAAGCCCATCAGTGGCAGGCACAGCACCGCCCTCTCCTGTCCTCTGGCACAGATTACAGAGTCCAGTTGGGGGCAGAGGCTCAGCAGAAATGGAACTCAGAGGAGAGAAATTTGGTACTTCTCCTTTCCCAGGAAGAAAGTCATGACCTAGACCCAGAGATTTGTTATTCTGATCAGGGACAGTCTGGCTTTATCTTGACAAAGCAAGTACCATTAGCCAATTTTTCAGTGGAACAGGTAAACTGGAAGTGGGAACAGGTAAACTGGAAATGCCTGACACAGAGGCCACATGGAGAAAGAGAAGTTGGGACAGTGCAGTATGTTTTTATACCTGATGATATCCTCATATCATCTGGTGCATGCTACAGGTATACCCTGAATTCTGGCTTTGCAACCAAGGAAGAGAGCCTGCTTGCTTGTGCTGATTTGAGTACAGCACATTTTTAGCTCTCTCACTTCCAGCTGATACCCTGCGTGGTGCTTTTCCATGGTGCCGTGCCCTGCGCGTGGCCAGGACACCGCAGGGAGACCGGCCGCAAACGTGCATGCTCCACCAACATCATATCTCAGCGTCCTTCCACAAGCAGGAGACCTCATGTATTCATTAGACCTGAAAACATGAATTCCACTGCATGAGTATCACAGGCTTTCAAAAAATGAATCTTCTTAGATCTCATTACTTAGCAAATGCTTCTCCCTAGTTGGCTATCTCTTCATCAAACAAAAGGTCTGTTCATGCTGTTGACAATCATAATATTTAGTGACAGAGAAGAGAGTTGTAACTAATCAAGTCTCTTTCCATGGGTGGGTGCAAAAGCAATTTAATTCATTTCGGAAGTCACAGAACCACAGCACTAAAGCTCATTTTATAATGTTTATATAATTGTGTTGTTTGGTACTTAAGAAGCTCTTCTATTTCTGTCTCCATAGCATTTCCCATTCCATCCCATCTTCCAGCCTTGCCTCACCAGCTGTCAAAGCCTGCAACAATTCTCCTCTCTTACCTTCCCTGGCTCTCTGACTTAGCTGCAGCCAGTCATCCCTCCATCTCCCTGTTCCAATCTCCCTCCTGCTCCCCACCCTCTTCTTTACCTCCACAAACCCCTCCCAGCTCCTTACCTCCTTTGTCAGTGGAATTCTCCAGTGCCCTGAGTACCTCTATAATGTCTGTCTTCTCAACACTTTCATGGTCTGGTCACTCCATTCTGCAGATGAGGGAGAGAAATAAGAGGCATCAAGGGTGACAGTCATGGCTGGGGACAGATTCAGCAACAGGGAGCAGAAGAGTGCAAGAGAGCAGGAATGGCATTTGGAGATAAAATATCTGGAATCAGCAGCAGTCACAGAAGTTGCTGTTGAAGAGGATGCTGGCAACCTCCCACACCTACCTCTCATGCTGCTATGTCACGGCAAAATCCAAGGGACCACGGCCAACTCCTGCACTCAACAATAAAACTGCACTGCAAGGCAGATGCTAGGCATGCATGTGTTGACACCAGGGTATCTTGTCCATGTTTTGAGTCAGGAAATGTCTTTTCTTACATGGCCTGCTGTACCTGCCTCCTTTGCCCTCAGCAGTAAGCAACAGGAACTTCCTTGCTGGATAACCACTGGCATTTCACATCATGCCTTACACTGCTGCATGGAAGGTGTTTGCACATGGCAGTGGATTTCCATCCATTGCAATGACAAGGGAAGTTAGAGACCAATTCATGCTGAGGAGGGGGGAAGAAAAAGAGGCGGATACTGGGTGTGTGAAGCCTGTTCTGCAGTACCACATTAAGTCGCAAACCCAGTACCAGATGTCTAGAGAAAATGCAGGCACTGAAATCACGAAGCAGCATGATTTGGAGGACAAGCTTCCACCCACTCCCAGCAGCCACTGTTAGGAATGAGCATTTGGATTTCTCCCACCTTTGCCCTTTAATTTCCATTTTAATTTTTACCTTTCACAAGTCATTCTTCAAATGAATGTATTCAGGATTGTGCAACGGGGTGTCACAGTTTACCTGTGGCTGGGGAGGCACAGGCTGGATGGCAGAAAATATGCCAGGAAATGCTGGCTTACCCAGTGAGCAGCATAACCCTGCTGCAGCCCTCAGTCGTGTAGCACACAGGTTTTCCTGCTCCAGTCCAAGCTGTCTTCTCCTCAGCTGGGAAAAAACATCCAGGTAAAAGATATTGGCATCACAGACTTAAGCTTTAATACAACACACCCAGCAAATACAAAGCAAACCTGCATTATCAGTTATTGCACCCTTTCACTGTGCTCTGGACACACCACAACAGAAAATCAGGAAAAGTGGTTATTACAGAATCACAGATAATCATAATGGTTGGCAAAGACCTCTAAGATCACCAAATCCAACCGTAAACCCAGAAAATAAATAACCCCACCATGCCAACTAGAGCATGCCCTGAAGTGCCACGTCTACCATGTTTTTTAATACCTTTAGGGATGGTGACTCCACCACCTCCCTGGGCAGCATGTTCCGGTGCCTGACCACCCTTTCAGTGAAGAAATTCTTCCTCATATGTAGTCTAAACCTTCTCTAGCATAACTGCAGGCCATTTCCTCTAGTCCTATTGTTATTTTACTTGAGAGAAGAGGCCAACACCCACCACACTACAACCTCTTCTCAAGTACTTGTAGAGAACAACTGGATACACAGGAACACAGCTTGGAACCACACAAGCCTTTAAAACCACGGACCTATACATGTTTCTCATTCAACATTCGGTCTTCTACAGAGGTGCTTTTGTGGCTCCTATGTTGTGCCTTTGGTGCAGTGAGCTTGTGCAGAGCCCACGCTCAGGTCCATCTCCACCATCTATGCTTTGGATTGGGGAACGTGAGGAATTAAAGCCCGGCACAAAAAGTGACATGCTGCAGAGTTTGTTTCTTTGGGTGCTGGCAGGAGAGTAAACATACACTGACATCTCTTCCTTCCTCTCCAGCCAGAGAACTGGGACTAACTCCCATCCCTGAACATTCCACTAAAGTCAGTGGTCAAAGAGAAACTTTAGTCATTCTAGAGAAACCAGGTGTTTTGCAGCCACCCCTGAATCCTAGAATGACTGATGCTGGTGGGCACCTCTGGAGTTCTCGACTCCATTCCCCCACTCAAGCAGATTCAACAGGAACAGGTCACCTAGGACCATGTCCAGCTGGGCTTTGGATTTTCCAAAGATGGAGACTCCACATCCTCCCTGGGCAGCCAGTGCTTGACCACCCTCACAGCAAAAATCCCCCACCAGCTTATCTGCACCTCCTAAGTATGAGGTGTTCACAACCAAATGGTGGTTCCTCTGGGAGCCCAATAATGTGGGGTTTTATCCAATCCATAAAATGCCTTTTTTTTTTTAACCAGAGGTGATTTAGGCAAAGATATCCCAGGACTTGTCTTAATTTTATCTGATGTTTATCAAACCAAAGGTTCTGAGAGTGAAATAATTCATATTCAACTAGCCAGTAGTTTCCAAAGAAGGTCTGATACTCAAGGTATGGCCCATTGATCTGCCCTTGCACAAAAGGCCTCTCACAGCTCTGCAGAGAAAGTGCATTTGTTTCCACAGGGGTAGGTGTGTGTGTATGTATAAGTCTAAAATCATGCTGGAATTTTGTCAGCATTAGTTTGCAGACTCCTGTTGCCCCTGCAAGGGGATGTTTGATGAATGATTCATTTCTAAGTCTCCTCCCTCTCACAGAATTAGCATCTCAAACTGTTTTCCCCAGGTGACAGATTGCTGTTTTCAGATGTGAATCCTGTTTAATTTTTGGCCCATTTTTCATCTGTTTACTATTCTATTAGTAGGGGAATGCATTTCCTAGTAACTATCGTGTGGAAATTTATAATCCCTGAAATGTTTGGTTTTAATTACAATTAAAGATGCAGAGGAAGATGAAACTCCGGTCCCTTTGGCCGTTCCTCGTGGCTTGATTCACTGCTGTTAATCACTACAGATTGTTTACAATTTCCCAGCCAGTTTTCAATCAACAAGAAACTGCAAACTGCTCATATAAAAGCCAGTCTGAATTACTTCTTCAAGTGAGATTTCCTCAGAAGCCCAGCCAAGCTCAGCTCTTGTACAACCCAGCCGAGGCTGCTGGATCTATCCTAAGGATGAACTTTAGCAAATGAGTCAAATTCCAGAGACTGACAAATCCCTGCAGCTCGGCATCGCCGGGCAGGGGATGGGCTGCTGGGGCTGGGCAGCACACACACACGTGCAGGCAGCTGCCTGTGCTGCCTGTGCCTGCTGGCTGTGCCGAACAGGCTCTGCTCCTGCTTTTGGTGCCACTCGGTGTGATGGGGCAGCTGCAGCTGCTGCCCTAGGCCCACCCAGAGCCCCCCGTGCTGCCTGTGGTGAGGAAGAGGAGGGCAGCCCCACTTCTCTCTGTGCTCAGACTGCCAGTCACCATCCTCAGGCTGCCAAAAACACCCAGCCCCTTGCCTGTGGTAGAATCCGCTCTGAGAAAGCTAGTCCGGATTCTGCTGCTGCTCACAGTTTCTCCCTGGTCTCCCCATTGCCTATGCCAGTATTTAACTTGCTAAGGAGAGCAGGGATACCACATCAACATGACTTTCCAAGATCATTATTCTTTATCTTGGAAGATAAAGGTTTATGGAATCATGGAAGATGAGGCTGTAGTTTATAAGTGTTGTCCATGTGGGGTGGATGATACCAGCCATATCTTGATGGCTGTCCTTTCCAGGACTGTTTTTTTTCCTGGCTAATTTTACAGAGTCTTTGTTCTGCCCCAGTCTCTCTTGCCCTCCCAAATAAAGTAACACACCAACTCCAATTGCACATTTATAGACCTGTTCATGAACAGGCCAACTGGATCAGTATCACCCTGGCCACTCTAAAGCAGCCTTTAAGAAAGGTATCCACCTCCTTGAGGCTTGCACTATTTGTTTTTCCACGGGTCCAATTTTAATTGCAGCAATTTTAATTCCTAAATGCCTTAAAATAGTGTCTGCTGGTCTGTCTCATCCTTCCCCATCACCATTTCTGGCTCACCTTTATCCACACATTTTTGGGAAGGTCTCAGTAACATGATGGTTTACATCTGGAAGATGTGATAAATTTACCACAATGAATTCACATAATTTCTGGTCACCATTATCCTAGCTCACATCTTCAGATATTTTCTAAAATGAGTTTATAGGTGGGAAGCAGATAACTTCATAATGCATATAGCAATATTTAGGAGCCATTCATGAATTAAGACTAAGGATTTCAAGTGCTCAGCTCAGCTTCCCTAGAAACCAACTTCCTCGAAAAGGAAGCCCTAAGATTTCTTGAAGTCAATAGTGAGTTGGGCAGAGCTGACCATAACCCCTTTTCCTCTGCACACTTGAGTCTACTTACAAAGTGGTTAATCCACTTCTAGAGCATTTTTTCAAAGCAGGTAAATATTACCTCTGTCGCAGAGATTATAGAGTCTAGTGAAATGTCTCTTGAGCACAAAGGGAATATGTGGGACACAGAGAGAGTAAGTAATTAACTTGAGATCATTAAACTCATGAGGCCTTTTATTCAACTATAAACCCATTCTTTTCTGTTAATAAATGATCAAGTCTAGTTTGGATGGATTACTAATTTTGTTAATGAAAAAAATCTCCTAGTGAGTCCTAGAATCTTCCACCATCTCTCTTCATGTTTTGGGGTGTTTTATTTTGTTTTCCTGTTTCTGTATACAGCACCAAAGTATTATCCTACTGCTAAATTCTCTTTTCCTTTACTTCAAAAATAATTGCTATGGTCCTCTGCTACTGCTTGATGGACTTTTACATTAATAGCATCACTTGAATCTGATTTTTTCTCTTTGTCTGGAACAGAGAGACCAAAGCACCATTTTAAATGCAAAAATTTTAATCTCATGTAAGCAACACAAATACAGAGATAACTACCCAGTATGGTCATCAAACAAGAATCCAATTTGTCCAATTTTAGGCATTCCAGCTGTTTTGTCCTGTGTAGTCTGTAACAAATGAGAAACAAAAATCGCATTGTCATATGACATTTTTAAAACTCTCCTACTTGGGCACTCAAAGGACTTATGTGCTACAGTGCAGTTAAAGCATGTAGAAAGATGTCAATAAGTACAACTGAAAAGGGAATTAAGGATAGGACAGAAAAACAAAACAACAAAACAAACCAAGAAACAGTCACCTCAAAAGGCTGAGCATCAGAACAGTTAATTTCAGCATTTCTAGGATGTAATATCTCATTTTGTCAATTACAAAGCCAACCTGTCTTGGTTCAAAATAGCAACTTCCACTTTAAAATTATTTCTAAATTATGGGAAGGGGTAAGTTAATTCAAAATGGAAACAAAGAGTTTAATTTTGGATCGACTGATGTAGTCCATATCAGCCCAAAGTGATCTTTCAGGCTTTCCTTCTGCTGAAAAATAGGGAGAAAAAAAAAAAAAAATCTCTATACATTGGAAAGGAATTACATTTTCCAAGTGGTAGTTAATTGTTTTTCTTTGGGGTGACATGGAATGCCGCAGCTCCAAAATAATAAATCCATTATTCACCAAAATGTTCAGGTCTCAAAACACCTTGTGCATCTTTCTTTTGTTTTAGGAAGGCCCTTCGTGCTGCCTGATGACAAACTATGTCTCTCTCACCTTTTTGCAAAAACGGATGCCCTCAGCCCGGCTGCAGCAGCAGCCCCTGGTGCAGCATCAATACCCTGGAACAGCACAACCACCAAATGGCAGCCCAGTGTGCCCATCAAATTAGTGGTTCATCTCCTCCAGAAGCATGTCCCTCGGGTCTAGGATCCAGCCACAAATCATTCACTGCTTCTGTTTGAAGACAACACAAGTGGGAAGAGACCAGACCCACCTAGACCTCCCTCCTCCCAGCACCATCCCTCACCATCTCAATGTTCAGGGAGCTTAAGGCAAATCCTCCAAGTAGGCACTGCCTTCTCCCTTGGCAGTCAATTTATTTCCACCTTACTGCTCATGGTTTTTCCTCTGTTCTTTCTCCCTCTCAATCCAGATCTTTCCATCCTACAAAATCCAGCTACATTCAGGCCTACCCTTCATCCTTTCCAACAGGGCATCTACCAGATGACTCTCCCCAAAGCTCAGATTTTACTTTAGTTTTGCTTTCTCAGTTTGCCTACAGCTAGAGGCATCTTTTCCCATCTCTTTTCTCCCCTCTCACTTCTCCGGGAGGGGTGCAAGGAGGAAGGGATGGCCAGCATTCACATGAGCAGAGCATGAGGGTTTAAAGGCCTGAGAGTGCAAGAGTGTCTGCTGACACCACATGCAACTTTCAGCTCTTACATAAGCAAAACCAGAGACATGTCAGGGCTCTGTGGCCATGTCCACTCCCCTCAACGGGTTTTGGCCGCCTGTGCTCACAGGCAGCTCTGATGTGGTGCAGCAGTAACCTGGGATCAGCCTTTGGGAAAGAGCTGTGGAAGAAGGGGCTGCAATGAGCCTTCCTGGGGCCTCCCTCCTTCTCCTTGGAGCTGCTTTTCAGCCTTGCTCAGCCTTGCTCCCTGCCTAAGCTGTGCTGCTGCCCATCCCAGTCCCTTGCTGACCCAGGTCCATAGGCTCAGTATCCCACCTATTTTGGCCTCAGCCAGGCCCTCAGCCCTGCCTGCACCCAGGCAAGCCTTTATAAATCCTAAAATTCATACAGTAATCATGCCAAATTAAGACTCATAGAAAAGTCTCCATGGTAACTGTATATAAACCATTTATTAGAGCTACCTCTAGCCATGCTTCTATATCTAGAAGCAGCAGCTTGCTTCACTCAGGTTTGTTTAATCCAATCACTAGCATATTCATAATAAGCAAAAGAAAGAAACATTTCACTGAAAAGGTGGTATATGCAAACATCCTCCAGGAAAAAATAGCATGTGGGGAGGAACCACATCACTGGTGTGTTCTTTTATAAAAATATACAAGCTTGGAGCAAGTCTTATACCCGTGTATTTTTTTAAAAGATGCACTCATTACATACCATTACACAACTCACAATCAGAAGAAAAGTGCTTCCAAAGTCTAACTCCTTCCTTGCATAAGTGACCTATTTCAATCAGTTTATTTACTTGTCGAAAAAGTGCCTGTCATCTTAGTACATTTCCTATTGCTCTCCTCTTGTAGGAGGCTAAGGATCACACATGTTTTTTCTAAATTAACTTGCTGTAATCTGATAGCTTCTTAAAAATTCATATTAGGCTTTATTAGATAAGAAATCTGTCTTCCTGCCAATGAACATCAAGGGACTGTAGCATCCCTGACACGCGATAATAAATCAGGGTTAGACATAAGGCAAGTGATATTCCACAGAAACTGCATTAGGAAGCACCAGGAGCACCTCACTGCTCAGATCAGACACAGCCCAAGATACTGGGTTATAATGTCCTGGTTAAAGACAACTTAGGACCACAGTACCTATTTCCATTTAGTGGTACCCAATAACAAGACCCATGAGAAAGAGACGCTGTAAGAAGAGATAAATAACCTTCCTGTACGCTACAGCAATTGCTTTGAGTTGGCAATTAAATGATTTCCTACACATTGTGGCAGAATGTTTTTGAAAAGAACAGCAAATAACTCCATTGTTGCTGTTGTCATTGTTCTTGAGGCACTTTCTCTCATGAATTATGGGGAGGCAGAGAACAAACATTAACAAATAAAACTGCAACAGAAACCCACAGCAGGTTGTGGTACAGGGGAAGCAGCAGAAGAAAGGTTAAGATTATTTCTGATGGGTTTGGGATTTTGGTGTGGATTTTTTTTTATTAGACAGCTGTAATTCAGGAAATCAATCTTAAAAGACAGATATTAAGCTCCAAGGCTCTGAAACCTGTTCACAGCTCTGTCTTCAGCTGGATTTCAGTTCCACAGCCGCTCCAGATTTCATGCCTACTCTTGACACTACAAATCACAGGCATGGAGGATCTGCATTTCTGAAAAGTTAGCTCACATTGTCTTACAGCCAGTAGCTGGAATTCAGGGGTAATTTTGAAAAGTCAACCGTAGTCAACCTGCAAAAGATCATACAAGAACACAGCAGCAGGAGCCCTGGGTGACAGGCCATTCTCACAGTCCATTTTCCATGGCCCATGGCATGAAAATTCAGACACACAAGTGTGTGATGGGAATATGACTGCAGAGGATCTCCCACACAAACACAGAGTGTGTGCTTCCACTTACCCACAAATGCCTTTTTAAAATCACCCTAGTGAACAAGATAAAGGATTGGGAACATGCACTGATGCTAACACCTGTTGGTGCATTTGCAAACACAAATTAGTGCTTGAAAAATACCTTGTTTACACTTTGAAGAGCATTGCCTTAACAAAGCACTTTCTTAATATTTATCCATGTGCTGATACTTTAAGCTTTCTTATTTCCTTGCTTTAATTACTTTCTCTTATGGAGCCTTGCTTGCACAAATTATATTGGAGCCCTTGACTAAATTAGTAAACTCGAAGTCTGTGGTTCATAGCTACACTTTCTCTGGGTATTGAAGCAGCATATAGCATCACTGCTGTTGCAGCCACAGACACACGTCACAACCTCTACAGTGGTAGAAATCTTTTTTCTATCTTCTTATCTCAGCTCCTCTTTTCCATTCTGCTCCCCTGCCCTCCCCTTCAGTGCACTGCTCTACTGCTCAGCTGCTAAAGCATCTCTCTACAGATCTCTGCTTTTCATGAAAACAGGAGAGCAACAAGGCTGGTGAAAGGACTAGAGGGAAAATTTTACAGGGATAGGCTGAGGGAGCTGGTTTTGTTTAGCCTGGAGAAAAGGAGACTCAGGGGGGACCTTATCACTCTCTTCAACTACCTGAAGGAAGGTTGTAGTCAGGTGGGGGCTGGGCTCTTTTTCCAGGCAACTAGCAACAAGACAAGAGGGCATGGCCTCAAGCTGCTCCAGAGGAGGTTTAGGTTGGATATTAGGAAGTATTTCCTCACAAAGAGGGTGATTAGACCTTGAGATGGATTTCCCAGGGAAGTGGTGGAGGCACCATCCCTGGAAGTTTTCAAGGAAAGGCTGGATGTGGCACTTAGTGCCATGGTCTAGCTGATGTGGTGGTGTTGGTCATAGGCTGGTCTTGATGATCTTAAAGGTATTTTCCACCCTTGGTAATTCTGTGATTCTGTGTGATTCTGTAATTCTTCCTGGTAGCATCTTACAAGTCTGTCTCTAAGTCAGGCACTTCTGTGGAGTGTCGTGTAAGATGCAGTGAGAAAAGCAGCAATATAAATAATCTGAAAGATTTCTCTAATTCCTTCACTGCTCGCATAACTATGAGCTGTCTGCTGCAGCATTATGCACTTGCATTTCTGAAAACTCAGCTCTGTGTGTGTGCCTGCAAAACCTAACCTGTGCCATCCTCCTTCACAGCCTTCGGTGTGGGAATTAATGGCAGGGTGTATGAGAGGAACCATGGCAAACCCCAGACTCCGTGGGGATGTGATGCCAAAGTGTACCAAAACTGTGAGCACTGCTGCTCCTGCAGTATCAGTGCCTTCAGCCAAAAGCCTGCACCACCTCCCCCCTTCCTGCACTTTTTTATTCTGCTGCAAAGAGCACAGCCTCATTCATGTTGGCAGTGGGGAAGCAGAAGATCTCAAGAGGTACTCCTGCTCTCCTGACTCTGTAGCAGCAAAGAGGTCATTCCAGCATCTCCAACACCATCTTGCATTGCATCTTCCATCCCAGAGAAAGGCAGAAGCACATAACAGCAAGAAACAGGCTGGGAGTGGGGAGAGAAGGGAGAACAGAAAAGATCCTTGTCACTTTTCCACACATACCTGCCACCCTATTAAACCTCTTGATCCAAAAGCTTTCATCTAATTAAAGAACTTGTTGGTATAAGAGTACCTTTCTCCTTTTCTCCTGTTTCTTTTTTCCTCCGTCTCCTCACATCACTGTCATTAAGGACCTGAAGGCTTTCCAGCTCTTCCACCACTTGGCACAACCTATGCACTGTCCCCAACCGGCGAATTTCAGCTGCTGCATCTTTTCACAAAGGTGTCTTTTCTGAGATGCCTTTCACATACATGGCATCTCACTGTTCTGTACATACCACTGTGACAGCCATTTCAAAAGAAAAATAGGAGGGAAAAGGCTGCAATGTAATTACTGAAAGAGGTACCATCTACCAAGGAGCACTGATAATAGTGCAGAGTGGTTATATCAGACTCAGATTATGACCCTCACTCA
Source organism: Apus apus (assembly GCF_020740795.1). Lineage (NCBI taxonomy): Eukaryota > Metazoa > Chordata > Aves > Apodiformes > Apodidae > Apus > Apus apus. The sequence continues at coordinate 135,911,912 of NC_067283.1, forward strand.
GCAGGAGAGCTGATTTATTTTTCCTTTTGATCTAATTCAACAAGTTAAACTGTTTCCTCTCTGCAAAATTAAAAAAAAAACTAATAAAATTAAAATATCCTTATCAAAGTGTTACTTGATGTGGCAAAAGGATTTTTAAATCTAAATAAAACCAGCAGTTCAGTGGAGAACTATTATCTCTAGCATTGATTCTCCTATTAGTGCTATCACCAAGCACAAATACAGGCAGGTGTATAAGAAGAAACTGGCTCCCATTTTATGATGGGACAACAGTCATGAATTAATTATGTTAATTAATTTTAATGCACAAAATGTGCAGGCTTCTGTTTCACTAGCTAAAATTCCACACAGCTGTAACTAATATATTCCAGCTGTAAAAATGTATAACAAACTCACATAAAATCTGGACAGAGTGTTTGTCTTCTTATCAGTAGTTAATTAAATGTAAGTCAAGCTGTTATAAAACTGCCAGCCCATTCTACCCTGGCCATGTTCTGTTTCTTTTTAAGTGTTTGAAAGGCAACATTCTTCTTGAAAGACTTTTTTTATTTTTAAAAATGAAAGTCAAACTCTAATTTCTTAGCTGTCTTGACATGGTGATAACAGCTCCATAAACTTGTGTATTTATAGAAAATTGAGTTCTGATGTTTGTTCCTGAATGCACAAAATAATCCTGAACAGCAAAGAAATATTACAGAACAATTTTTAAAGCCCACTTGCAGTGGCTGGTGGACACGTATTTATCATGCTGTTGCTTCACAAGCTACCAAAGATCAAACCTGAGAACATTCCCTGGGCTGTTGTTCAGAGGGGTACTTCAGCCCACCCTCTCATTGCATGAGCCTGGGGGCTGCCCACACACACACAAGCCACTGCATGTGGAAACCCTCCCTGACAAATCTGGGTTTACAGCCCATACACTTCCAAGGACGTTAGCAAACAGGCTGGTGCTGCAACCCAGGGTAATGGCAGGAGAAGTGCCCATCTGCTTGGCTGGGTAACCCAGCTGGATGCATCCCTGTAAGCACAGGCAAGTACATAAAATGTGAGTTGATCTCCAATTTGGGAAAACCTCTGTTTTGATCAAAATGAAATTCATATGAATAATTTACTGCTCGAGAGATGTATAAACTGATAACACTTTTTCCTCATAATGTTTAAGAAAATCTAGTTTCTTTCAACATAAGAAATCAGGGAGTTAATTCAACCAATCCTTCATCCCACAGTGAAAGTTATAACAGATCTTAGTGTTAAATAAATCTGCTGAGAATTGCCAATCTTTGATTTTGGACAGCTTTCCTCTTGTAATTAAATTCTGTCCTGATGTTATCAGATTACTTTTTCCTCTTACTGATATTTTAAGGACAACAAACACCCCTTCAGTAGCAGGATGGCCATGCTGGATCCATTTCACTCACAGAATTAGGCAAAATCCTGTTCTGGCTCACAGTGATGGAGTGCCTAGCCCCACCTCCTCATGCTGAGGGCACTGCCAGGGCTGAGCCTGCTGCTGCCCAGTGCTGGTGGGCAGCACTGCTGAGGCCAGTGGTGTCTCGGGCCTTCATCTTGAGAGGCTGGAGAAACTAATTTCCACCCAACTCTCCTTCAGAAGCACCTTCTGAAAAATACGTGCGCAGCGTGCAGCGTTGAGGAGAGGGAACAGAGGAGAGCCACTGCAGTGCCAAAATGTTACAAACTGCCCTACTAAGCGGGTGTGAAAGATCCCTGCCAGGAGATCTGGATCTTTAAAGACTAATCTAAAATGAATTTGAGAGCACTTTCTGCAGCACTTTAATACTAAAGGGATTTACGCTTCTATTTAAAAAAATCCTTCTGCATGAAAATTCCCTGGTGCCTTAGGGACTGCATGTCAAGAAACCATCCTCCAGCTCCTAGGTCTTAGTCTCATTGCTGAGAAAGTTTTGCAGGAATCCGGAGTCAATAATCCCAGCACAAAATAGGATTGTTCTCCTTTTTTTCTGTGGGAACAACTGGAGAAAGAATAAATATTTGAGGAAGAGAGGAGGACTGCTGGAAGGCAACAATAGATGCCATTTTAAGCAGAATTCAAAGGAATAAATAAACACGAAGTAGATTACCTGTGTTGGTGGAAGGAGATGAAGGATGTTTGTAGAAACAGAAAATGGAAAATGCCATCATACAAATGCTTTTTCCTCAGATGTTAAAAACAGTGACTATAAGTAAGTACAGTCTTTTCACAACAACAGTAACTGCACATGCTCAGTGATCCTGATAATCCAACAGACATCCAGAATCCTGAACCAACATAGATCCTTTCCATTATACTTTTCCCCTCCATCTGCCCTTCCTTACTCACCCATAAATATTTGGTGAGGTATTGTGTGGCATAGAAAATAGCCCAAACTGCCCCCTAGCAGAGACCATGCTTTTGGAATGAACCCTTCCTTTGGCTTCAACTCATGGTCCCCATCCCCAGTGCTGCCAAATTCTGCATTGCTACCACAGTTTGCAAATGGAGGGAGGGGCTCCTGGGGGCCATAATCACCACAGCCATTTGATATTAAATCCTGAATATTTAGTGCCTGCAGAGCATCTCTCAAACCCTGCAACTAAATAATCACACTCCTACAGAATGCAATGGCTTCTGAATTACTCAGCAGGCTCCCAGGGCAAAAGCCCTCACCCTGGGTTGCAGGAGCACTGCCACGCTCCATGCTGTGTTTATGGCACTGCTGGGGTGAGACAGGAGGCTCCTCATCAACAGTGCCATGACAGGTATCACTGCTCTAAAACACCACTGATCAAGCAAGGATGTACTCATATTTTTTAGCTAAAAGGTACATGAATCTTTTGCTTCACTGCTTATGGTGATTCCTATTTCTCAGCTAGTCATGCCTTCTTCCTGAGCTTCATCACATTTAGCTTCCTTCTGTCATCTATTTCTCAGGTCATCACTGTGTCAGCCATGGCCAGTCCAGGCTTGGGACTGAGTGTACTACTTCTCTACAGACACAGTTCACGTGAATATTTCTAAATGGCATCAGGGATGCCATAGAAATCAACAAGATCTCTGCTTCAACACAGATTTCCTGTTTCAATAGAAATTGAACAAAACATTCTTCTTTCAGAGGTCAGTAGCAGACACAACAGTAAAAAAAATCTCCCTTTTTTGAGGAAGAAAAGTCACCAGCCCAGACCTGCACCCCTGGAAGAAGTATCAGGCACAAAGATCAACTGCTGTATGATTGTGGCAAGCCCAGTGTCTCCTTCAAAACTGTGTTTTACATTAAGAGGTAAAAGAAATACAGTATGTTATGAAGGGACAAGGGAAAGAAAAACAAGCTGTTAAAATAAGGTTTACAGATGAAGAGAAGAAGGTGGCATCTTCTGTTGTCAGTTCCAAGCTTCCCCATAAGACTATTCTTACCTACCTTATGTAAAAGACATCTGTAAGAGTTCAAAAATTTCCACAAAGATCTCTAGAAATCCAGTTCTTGCCTAGCTATAGTTTAAAGCTTCTTTCAGTATGTTCACTTCCATGAACTGGATCCAGATTAAAAGCAATCCCTCCAAGGAAGAAGAAAACCCATGCACCTATTAAAACTATTCCCTCAGATGAATCTCATATCAGGTGTCCTCAGCTTCTCTAATCCTCGTACTTCAGCCTGCCATTCAATATTTTTTCTTAAATGGTGTCTTCCTAAGAGATTAAATGAAGATTTATCCTTTGGCCTTTGCAGAAATGGTAAGTTTCTGATGCTTTCTTCAGGGCGAATGGAGGTCAAAGCAGTCGTAACTGATCCTGTTGTACATTTAACACATACAAAGACTCTAATATTTGTTGACTGTGCACACTGATACTCTGTGTAAGTCATCAGAAGAAAAGCCACTCAATGCTTTAAAACTACTGAACGAGGCAGCCCTGTCTCCCTGCTTAAGATGGTTCCAGGGACAAGCAGAGCAGCAGCTGCAGGGACCCAGGGTCACAGGTCCCCTCCTCAGGGACCAGCCTGGCAGACCTACCACCCTAGCTCTTGATAAGCACCTGGCAATAATGTATCTTCCTGTAAAAACTCCTCAACTCATTCCACAGTGGCATTTTTACCTAATTTTTTTGGCTAACCTAAAAAAATGGCCATTGAGGAACTGGTAATAACTTGGAACAGCTGTTTAACTGCAAACATTGTAGAAACTAAACCATTTACACCCCTTTAAAAACTCCCAGTTCTTCTATGCTAAATATTCTTATATTTATTATTCCTACCAGTGAATGTGATGCTTGATTCTTTGAAATCTCCTGGACAAGACTAATGTCAAAATAGTTAATCTCAATGCTCATATTCAAATAATATTTCAGTATTTGCCACTTCATTCACCCAGTGGATCCAGGGGACTGTAAACAACTAATTATTTTTAAAAGCTGCACAATTGCTATTATTTTGCCTCATCATTCCTCATACCAATTAATTCAATTGTCCCTCTCCCAAGCAGCAAGCTTTAAAAACTTGGGCTGCTGCATACTCAAAAATATAGAGATTTTTTTAATTAGCCGTGACATCCCCAGCAGTGTCTGTCTGCTGGCATGCAGGAAGCTGCCTAGCAACAATGCAAAAAAATCCTCCAATAAGCCCCAGTGGATCACAAAGAGTCTGTTAAAAATGGTAATGTCCCTCATAGAAAAGTAGGTATGGTTTCAATTAAGGACAGTAATTCTCAACTTGTTATTTATATGCAGTGAACTAAAATAACATTCATAAAGTATAAATACTATGTGAAAAGACCGTGCATAATTACTTGAAGCTTTAATTTGCAGTATGCAATTTGCCATTCACATCTATAAGCCTTTTGTTTTGCTTCATGGCAAAAACATTCCATCTAGGTCAGACCTACATTGGAGTTTATACAATGTAGAAATCCCAGCAAAAAAGGCTGGAAGAGGCTCAAGGAGTCATTTAGCCCATCCCTAAGCACCGAGTCAGGCTAAATTTTGTATAAAACTTCCCTGATCAATAACAATTTACTTCCCTGTTTCCTAAAACCTCCAAACAATAAGCAGTAGAAAATTTGTCTTGGCACTCAGCTCAGCTGCCTGGCCCTTCCCAGCCATTACAAAACACTGGGAAATCTCTCACCAAAAGCTGCCCTGCACCAATCCTTCTTGCAGTAATGGAGCAGACATAAAGAACAATACACACTTTTTTAGCCATTTCTGATGTACTTGAAAACATCTATCACATAGTTTCTGTTGAGTAAACAAAGCAGCTTTTCTCAGGCTTTCCTTAAATAGCTGATATGTCTTTACTGAATTGTTTCCTATTTCTTATACTCCCTCTGGTTTTGCTTGCTTTGCATCCCCTGTTCAGGCAGTGAAATGTGCCCCAGCCAGCAGCATTGTGGCCAGCTTCACAATGCTCTGCCCACCTTATCCTCTGGGTAATGGGCACCCCTTCTGCACTCCTGGGGACCAGGTGGAACATGTCCCTACTGCATCAGCATGACATGAAGTATCTGGAGACCATGACAGACCCCATCCACCCTCAGTGGTGATGGCTGCAGGCAAGAGCACCCAAAAGCTCAATTGGCTCATGTTAATCATAAGGGAAAACGCACCATTTCTCTTTCAAATTAATTTTGTTTTCTCCAAAGGATTAAATCATTAAAGAATCACAATTAAATGCCTTTAGGGAACGCATCTTGGCAAAACAGTCCTTTCTCAGGAGCAATGAAGTACTTTTTTTTTATTAAACAATGAAATTACTCAGAGTCATCCAGTGGAGCAGCATAAACATTTATCCTAACCTGGCAGAGCTACAAGCAACGAGGAAAAGAGTCCAAGAAAGAATGAAATAATAGATAACCTCAGTACCTGGGGTCAAAACACTGGGAAAATATTCCTTGCATTACACAAGCTGTGAAATCCAGTCTTTTGAAATATACACTTCCAAATTCAGACTGAAATGCCAAAGGAATAACTTCAATGCTGTTAACCAGGTGTTTGAATTTTGTTGATATTTATAACAATCACCTGACAACAGTTAATTCACTGTCTTGACAAGGGGTCTCACTATGTAAAGTCTTGCTGTTGGTATAATTACAAATGGACTTTGCTGTTGAATTTGGTAAATCAGGATCCTTCTACCTCAGCTTGTGCAGAGCTGCTCCACAGCTGCAAAGTCTGCATTATCGCGTGAGAAATTCACTTTCTTACGTATATCCTAATCTCTTAGGGGTTGTTCCAAAATATGCAGAATACATAAATATATGGTTTTGGTCCTGCTAAGTAGTCAGTTTTCACCCAAAAAAAAAAAAATCCACTAGAATTTTTATTTCTCATCAGTTTTCCTTTTTTGTTATTAATGTGTTTGATTTCTTACCTTACTGTTTTTTATTCCTCTGTTCTTAGTGCTGGGAGTGCAAGGAAAAAAAGCAATCATTTTCAAAAGTCTCACTCTCACACTAATCAATGTCTGCAGCTCACACTAATCAGTCAAGTCCAAACCTTTATATTTGACTACAAAAAGCAAAAATTTCCTACCTGTCCCTCTCATTTCTCCTCTTCAGATGACTATGTCTTGGTGTGTTAACTTACAGCCTGTTTCTGCTAGCTCCTTTGTATTAACTAAAGTGGGTATTTGGGGTTTTTTAAGATAGCTTAGGCAAGGGTTGCAGACACAGTTCTTGTGTCTGTATATTTATTAAGGCAAAGGGAAGCTGTATACTCGGGGGCATTCATTTTGTTGCTGGCACCATAACATTTGCTTAATTGTGTTTTATTAATGTTAATATACCCAGAGGCTCAGACTCTGCCTGCACATTTTTGTAAATTGAATTAAAGGAAAAATGAATCAGAGTTAAAAGACAGCTGATTAATTTTATTCACTTGCTTAAGGGGGTTTAAGCCAAATGGTTTCCACATCTATTTTTCTTTAGAGAACAGAGTTTATAGCTACAGGGCTAAGAGAAAGTTGTCACTAAGCCATTTTCATTGCCATGTGTCAAGGAGAGTTATTTTAAGCATTAAAAGGAGTGGACATTCGGGCTCACCCCCCACTCTGTACACATGGCAAGGTTACACAGACACAGCCTCTCCTGCCTGCTGCTGAGATCAGAGGGTTTTCATAAAGCATTTTCTAATGAAGCTTTCAGAACACCCCCCAGAGCCTGCTGCTCCAGACAGGCAAGGACACAGGCACAGCACAAACCCACTAAAAAGGCACATTTCAATCCACAGAAAATTCACCTCATTAGCAGGTCTCCCTCAACACATACTGCAATTTAAAGGCCATTATTGCACTTTTTAATAGGCTTTCAGCGAGTCACAGCAGAAATCAGTTCCTGAGACAGATTTAGTCATTTGGAAATAAACATAATTCGTTACAGAAGCCTCCACTGGATGTATATTTATACAAAACCTCGGCTGAAGTATCAGCATGAATGCAGGGCTGTTCAGTAGGAAACCCACTATATTTACCAGTTATTCAGAAAGGCCTGGTCTGAAGACACTGTATTAATGTGAGGCATTTATGGCAACCCTCCTTTGAATTGTTTCTTCGCTACTTCTTACTCACTTCATCACTTCTTATTCACTTATTCACTTACTAACTGGAAAGTCAGAAAAGATAGCAAAGCAAACAAGGAAAGGATGTTTAAAATGTATGCAAAAGGGGATGGCTCAAGCTCCTCCACGTACGTGGAAGGCACAGCAGAAATTCCTTATCGTGGCTGGGATGTCATGTTAGGATTAGGATCTGAACTTTTTTTCCATCTGTTTTGTCAGCTAGAGAGTTTGGAAGGAAAAAGCTTAATCCGTAAGGGAAGGATTTCCACTCTGACAGGGCCCATTGATGTGGGATGGGCTGGAGACAACTCCCAGTCAGCATTGATCATCTCCACCCACAGAGATGACCGTACTTTCTCTGTAAGTATCACTCAGGTCACCTTGCACTTCCCCTCCTGGTTAATCCTGGCACCTCCAAATGGCTTCCCACAGCTCATGAAAAGTGGATAATGAAAATGACCCAGAAGGGAGAAATCTAGAATTTCTGAGAATGAAGGAAATTATTATTAGGCTCTCCAAATAACTTGTGAGCCTTTTTGCAGGCTTTTTCATGTCCTGTGTTCCAAGCAAAAAAGACATGTACCACTAGGTCTTGCACACTGCATGCACTTGGCAAATGCTATGTTGCATCCCAGCCCATGAGATACCTTCATGTGCCACAGGCATAATGAGCAAAGCTGTCCACCAGGTTGAAAGGTGGAGAATTTGTGGCACAGCTCTACAGCTAATGGTGGCAAGATCCTTCTTTTTGGTCTCCTTTGTGCATGAGTCACCATCCTGCTGGACTTTTTCACACTGCTTGGAGATTCATGGTGTCTACCAAGCCCCCAGATAAGGTCACTGGCCACTAGTAGGATGTGGGCTCTCACACTATTTTGGACATACACACCATACCATGAGACTCTCACACATCCTCAAGTATGTTATGGTAGCCAACTTGCAGCCTAGGGAACTTAATTTTGGGACACCCCCTCCTCCCCTCCAAGCTTTGCCTTTCAATTTTGTAGTTCTATTGCAAAGACAACTTCAATTTTAAGTTGCTAGATGAGAGTGATCTCCACCAGCACAAGCAGGGGTTGGGATTATTTGACAAAACTGTTTTTTTTTTACAGGGGTGCTCTGTCATTTCATCAGAGCTTTGTTTTCCTTTCATTTTGCAGAAAGCAGATTAAAATGTAGAAATAACAGACTCTAAATGAAAAAAAAATCCAGCTGTCATTCACGTTCGTCTTCTTGCAGGACGGAAAACCCTCTGGGCCCATCTCTGCTGGGTGGGGAGCAGCCCTCTTCCCACCTGCTCCCAGCCGGCTGCACCTATCAGCAAGCAGCTTGTATTTAGAGAGCATGCAGGGTTCTGAATCCCCTCAGAAACATGTGGCATTTTGGGGTGGCTGGTGCACCCACATGCTTCTCCCAGGAGGCACAAATGCTTTTCAATATGATTCTGTGCTCCAGGCTGGGGGAGGCAGGGATGGGAGGGGAGAAGGAGCGCTCTGCAGAGGTCTCCTCCTTTTAGCAATTTACTTTAAGCCCATTGTCTCCTCCACAGTTGTTTTCCTCTGTAATATACAACACAGAATAAAGACTTGTGTTTTCAAAACTAGAGCAGAGGCAGCCACTATTTAGAGAGCTCTCTGCACTGCAAAAAAGTCAGCGCTGGGAGAGCCAGGTTACCCACCAGGGCTTGTAGCTTGTGGGCCACCTGGAGCCAGGCTGAAAGTAGACACTGCTCTTTTGATCTCAGTGAGGCAGGCTCTTCCTCACCCTCCAGCTGAGCTTGGCCTGTATGTCTGAAGCTGGGCAGAAGCCCACCAAGCATCCTGAGAGAACTTCCCAGGCCCTGCTGGAGACCCTTGAGGACATGTTCACGGAAGGGGCTTCACTTCTGAACTTGGCCTGTCAGAAAGAGAGAAATAGCTGTCATTTAAAAATAGAAATAAAGTTTCTATAATGCGGGGCATGCATCTCCTGTTTGCTTGTTTAAATTACTTCCAGATGAAGAAGCAGTACTCCCAAACAGCTCTTGAGTGATAGGAGCAGGTCATGTGAGCTTTGGCACTGTTCAAACAGATATTCTAAAACCAACTGAGATTTGATCTCTCAAAGGAACAGCCTGAGGCACTCACTTTGCAAAGGGAAAAACTTGTCATGATGCAGCTACTGAGCACACTTACAATACTTATGCTGCTCAAAGAAAGCACAAAACACACACATGCACATGAGGACTCCCACTCGTCTGCCAAGCACTGCCGTCCTCTCCAACAGATCACACCAGAGCAGCCAGTCACAGTCTTCAGAAGGGACTGTCCCATCAGTAGGGACACTGCTTACAGCAAAAGCTGACAAAATCAAAACCATAAGTGTAACAGCTGTGTCTCTAAATTTACATTGACTGAACTTGATAGTGAGTTTTCCAGTCTCCCAAGACCACACTGCAGTTGAGAGCTGTGGAGCTCTGATTCAGAGATACCTTGCTCACCCAGTATCTTCAGTCCAAGATGTTGTTGCACCATTAGACCAACATGAGAAATAGTGCAAGATCCAGCTTTAGATGTGCATGTCTGTGTAACACACTAGCTACAACTCTGTCCTTACTAAAACTTGAAGAATGGGTCCTTGAAGCCTACAAGAACTACAAAAGGAGTACAGCTTTCCTTCAGCTAAAGTATCAAGGTGTTCACATGAACTGGGAGATTATCTATACTGTGGCCTTCATCCACACATCCTGTTAATAATCCACCATGACATGTGATCTCATAATTCCTTGGGAAAAACATTCAGTCTTCACTAGAAAGTGCCTCATCCGCTTTTGACTTTCTAAGACAATAGCTTTCTGGAGTTTTATTTTACACAGTTAAAGACTAAGTCTCAAAACTTATATTTTACTTGCATCAACAAACTCTAGTCTCCAGTAAAATATTATCACCCAAAGCAAGTAACTCTGTGCATACATATTTTAACAGGTCAGTGATGCCAGTTACGAAAATGAAATATGACTATAATTACTGTCAAAACATATCTAGATTTTCAGAATTTTGCAGACTCAAGAGAACTTAATGCTGTCATGAATAAACCCTTGATTTTACTGACTACAGAATATTTTGATGGCTTTCAATCACAAAGTGGTGAGGAGGAGTTTCAGAGGTCAGGAGCTGTTCTCTTTGTTTGCTAGTGTCAGACAGAGTCAGAGAGAGTCTAGTTCACACTTGTCACTGGAAAACATCTCTTCTACACATTATTAGCTCCCACACTGACCCATACTGGTTGTTAGAAGAAAACCCTTCTCACTCTGAAATATTCTTGACCTTGTACAAGAGTGGTGTCAATATGAAACTAGACCAGTTCTTCTCCTTATACTTTACCACTCTCTTGGTTACAAAATCCTATGTTGTAACCTTCCCTGAAGAATCACTCTTAGCAGTAGATTATTGTATGATGAAGTAGATAATTAATTTACCTACATCAGTCTAAACACTGACAAAATATTTTCTAGTGTTAGACACACGTACTCAGCTCCAGGATTTCATCCATGTTTTCCCCAAAATATACATAGCTTTAGACAAGACCCTCATCTTGGAGTGATCATGGCTTTAGGACATATCCTGACATACCAGTTTTCTCCCTGGGTTTCTGGCTAGGTTCAAGACTTTCCCATTCACCCAAGAATTTTCTGCAATGCAACAGCAAGTCAGCTCACCATCAGAATTATGATTTTAAATTCTTCTTTCCAGAGTTATTAATAGCCTCCAGTATCTTCAAATACTATTATCTCTTTGGCATGCCAAGACAGAGCCACTGCTTGGCCAAAAAATAAACATTTCTAATAATTGCTCCGATACTTCATTTTACACACGTTGTCCATCCATTGCAAGGAAACACTCTCTGCCCTCTAGCACCGTGGGATTCAGAATGGTGTGCATGCTTGTTTTAGCCCTGCTACATTTCACTCAGTTGTCACAGTTCACTCACAGACATGCAGAAGAATGATGCAATTGGTTAGTTACTAGTAAAAGAAAGAGCCCTGCCAGGCCTGCTGACAGCCCCTACTCCTGCTGCTGGGGGCTGTGCAGGTGAACCTCAACATCTGTGTCTCATGGGGGCATGCACAAAGAAAGGTTCTTACCCCAAATTTACACAGCTCAGGTAGGGTACAGTAGGGAACAGAGTCTGGACTTCTTGGCAATGCCTTACCTATGCTACCAGCCTATTTCACATCCTAGACTAGCCAAGTACTTATACTTTCTGCACTTACTGGCCCACCATATGCTTTGGCACTCAAAAAGGGAACAACACATCAACAGTGTGAAGATAAAACTTCATTATGTATCTGCCAGTCATAAAGATCAATCTTGTGAAAAGCTGAGAATCTGTAGTTTGCCCTGTATTCAACTGGATCCATGGAAGTTCAACATCCCTATAAGGATGAAGGATGTAATAAACCATGAAAGGAATACCTGGACAAATCCAATTTGTTAGTTGGTGTCCCAGCTGGTGGTGTCCCACCTACCCCAGCTGACATTCTGAGTATATTGCCCTGTTCTAGCTCTGTGATGCTAATCTGCTGCAGAATACTCCATTTGAAAGTGGGAACTGAGGCCTTTAATCAAACCAGATTGCTTTTCCCAGACATTGTCTGAAAAGCTCTGATTCTACTGTAAGGATGGGAACTGCAGGAAGAAAGCATTTTCATCAATGACTTGTTTAGGGGTAGGGTTTTCTCCATGAGCTGCACTCAGGCAAAAAAAGAAAACCTTGTTCCATGTAACTATTGTGTAAAAAACAGGGTTTCTCAAGTGGATTCTTAGATAGGTATAAAAGCACAGCTGGAGACAACTAACACCACAGCACTGTGACATGAAGCCATTCACCCCAGCAGGGCACTGGGTGCTGCCGAGAGTCATCATCGTTAACCATTTTGTTAATGGTCACAGGAGGGAAGACAACAGGATCGAGGTATCGTTTTGATGTTAAAAACAGATGATGTTTGGGAGAGAGAAACTTAGTGTATTACCAGATGCTTGGAGCTGAAAATCCAGAAAGGAGACACAGATGTGGAGAGCATGTGAGTCAGAGGAAGGGTAATGTTTTCCACACACCCCCAGATCTGTCCCACAGTAGTTGGCAGTAGAGGCTGGGCCTGTTCCACCAGCACGTAGTTACCCAGAGGAGGGTTCTCAAACTTACTACATCAGAGAACAGCAAAACCAGTCCTGGGAAGAGGTTTGAGTTCCATAAGAAACAACAACCACTGCTATACACCTGCATGCCAACATGGAAGTGCAGATGGTGATGGCATATCATCATTTATGTAGACAAGGCCATAGAGAGGTGGCCTGTCACACCAGGGGTTTAATCCAGCCCAGTTGGTGAGGGTGGAACACACATTGGACAGACTGTGAGGAGTCCAGCGCTATTCATGCTCCAATATGTTGAACTGCAAACAGCATCCTGAGTGAGGGGAATTTGAGAAAGTGCTTCTGCTCCTTTTCACAGCCAAAGTCACTTCTGTATATGCCATTGCAGGGTACACGTGCCACCATTGCCACTTCCAGCAGAGTTAAAATCTGGACCACAAAAGAGAAAGGTTATTTCTCTTTAGGTTATCTGAAAAGAGGTAATTTCCCACTACACACTAAATTTCTGCAGTTAAAAGCTTATGAGACAATTTATAGGTGTTTGGCTCCAAGTACATCTGCAGATTTGATATATACAAACCCTTCCTGATTGCAGCTCTCAGATTCCTGTCAACTCGTGCTCATCGTTAAGGAACAAAAAGCCCCTATACTACAGTTTTCAAAAGTCTTCATTGATTTAATAGGGGAAATAAATGGCTTTGGTAAGTGCCTTAGGAAGCAGAGTTGAATGACAGAGTGATATTTATGTGGGTTAATGAGAAAGTTCCCCAGAGGAGAAGTGCAATAAGCTCTGGAATGTGTTGCCATTCACTCCTTCCCACCATCTTCAGGTTCTGATAAAGTGTCACACAGAGGAGAGCACCCTGAACATTCATAATTTAAATCTGATTTTTCAGTCCATGCATCAAGTTGATTCTGTTGTGCAGAAGCAAAAGGGACATCAGCCAGGCAGGCTTCATGCTGGGGTACAAATGGAGCTCAGCTGCAGCCTGGTTTGTCTTGGTGTCACAGGGCAAATGGAGAGGCAGCACATCACCTCTCCATACAGAGATTCCCCCGATCCCTGCTCTGTGAGTAGCCCTGACAGTCAGACAAGATGCTCTGCTCTTCCCAAAGACATTTTTCACATATCTTCCCAGATGAACACCATGTCGTATGAAGTGGCTGTACAGAACAAACTAGGTATTACCTGTAAATTCTTTGGCTGCTTAAAAATAACACATATCCAGGCAGACACATACTCTGCTCTTTGGCTCCCTGCCATGTAATCTTCTTCTGCTTGAACTGTGTATTCAGACAGGTGAATTCTGATCAGGTTCTCAGTTTTAGGTAAGATATTAATCAGGGTCCTTCTTCATTTCCTTTTCTTATGCTTAAGTGAGGCACTGTGACTTGAGCCTTTTCCAATACTGTGTCTATTTGTCACCATTTGACTCAGGTCCAACAACAATGCCCTCGATCCCATCCCCCTCCCACCCAGGTAGGGAAGGAGAGAGAGAAGAAGAGAGAGATTTGGCTGGATTGAAAACTAAACTACACAGCTTTAATTAAACACTAATGATAAAAGAAAATATATACAATTATATACAGATATGTTCAGGTATGTGCAAAAGCCTCTCATCTGCCCCCACCCCCAGCAACTCCCACAGCATCTCCTGAGCTACAAACAGTCCCAAAAAATCCTGGAGCTGCTGCTGGAGAAAGCAGAGAGTGATGAGGGTCAGGAGAGCTCGAGCCTGGGGCTCGATGGTGATGGATGGACGGAGTCCTCCCTGGACGCCGGCCATGGACGGAAGAGAAGGGAAGGAGAAGCAGGAAGGAAGTTGTCTTCTGTGATCTCTGACCTTCCTCTGAGCTCACGTAGATACATGAAATGGAATATCTCTGGCCAATTTTGCTGTCTGTCTAATTCAGCCTCCTGTGGGGGGGTCATAGATCTCCCTGTAGTGTCTGAGCCGGCAGAGGGAAGGTGCGACCTTGAAGACCCAGCAGTTAGAAAAACATTCCTCTCTTATCAACCTTAGTTATAACACACTGTGACTAGTTAAAAGAAAGTTTGCTGAATAAAATAAATAAATAAATAAATCAGTAAAAGGAAAATTGCCTTCATCCTGGCTTAAACCAGGACACTATTAGTAATATTTTCCTCCCAACTTGTCTACTCCATGATCATCTACACACGCTTTACAAAAGCCTAGTAGCAGGGAGTCTTTAATCTCTACTATGAGGGCACACTACCAAACACCAAAAGGAAGCTTTCCCTTGCATTTCTTCTTCTGCACTAGAATCCTTAAAAACTAATCCATCAATATTTTTTTCCTTTTTTCCTTTGTGTTCAGCAGTGTCAAAATAACCACTATATGTATGGGGCAGTGAAGCTCTGTGACAGCAAATAGGCAGAAAATAATATTTTGGACCCCTACATTGAAAGCCCAATCCCCATCAGTACTAAAGGTTAAACTGCTTTGAGAGTCACTTGGCAGCTACTGTAGCTTAAAACACTCCGTATAGGACGATGTTAACTAATTTTTCAAAAAAGACACTACCTTGCAGGCACTGCTTTGTTATTATCAACTAAGGAGGGCTCCCTGCCTGGCCCTGGGGACTGCAAGCAAGGAAGGAAGCTGCCAGCAAGTTCAAAGGGGTGCCTGAGTGAAGGTGAAGAGCCAGGTGCCACAGGTCCCCACAGCCAGAGCACACCCCATCCCATTGCTTCATCCCAGTGTGCCACGCTGGGAGCCATCAGGGCAGAGATAGAACCACTGGATGATTCCGAATCCACTGGTCTTGTGATGTGGGAAAAGCAGGAGGGAGTTGGAGACAGGAAAAACCTGGGAAGGAGGAAAGAAGCACCGATGACTGAATTTCTCCCCTTTCCAGATTCGTTCTGTAAAAACAGGAGTGGGGAAGCAAAAGTGCAACAGGAGCAGACACCTTAGAGACCTCAGTGCTGGGTGAGGTTAAATTGTTAAGAAAAAGGGAAATGAGGAAAACTAGGTGAGTGGGAAGGTGTGGCTGGGAACAGAAGGAAAGAGGGAGCCGTTTGGTGTGGAGGCAGAGGGGTTTGTGGGGCTGAGCACTGCCTGTCCCACTGCTGTTCCCCTCCAGCTCCTGTGACACCCGGGGGTGTAGATGCACTTGGCACCAGAGCAGATGCTGCAAGAGACAGACTTTGTTGGTTTGTTTAGTATTTAGCATAGGGGAGGGCTGGCCTCTTTTTTTTTTTTTTAAGATTTATGTTCCTCCACCACAGGAAAACAATTTATTGGAGATCTGGGTCAGCAAGTGAATAGCTGTGCTTTGCTGTTAGCTCTGCTTTACATATCCCTGCTGTCGTGGTTTGTACCCAACATGACAACAAAGGACCAGCCCCATGGCCCCTCACTCAACTCCCCACACACACACACAAGCACGCTGGGATGAGGAGGACAAAGCTCCTGGGTCGAGACAAAGGACAAGGAGGGTTCTTCACTGATTACGGTCTTGGGTAAAACAGACTCAACTTGGGCAAAAAATTCATGTCACACTAATCAAATACATACAGGACACAGACAACACAAAGAGCAGGGCTTGCATATGTTACCCCACCCCTCCCTTCTTCCCAGGTCCAAATCACTTTGTTCCTGGTTTCTCTCCCTCCTTCCCCCCAGCGGCACAGGGGGACAGGGGATGGGGTTTAGAGTCAGTTCACAGGCTGGTGGTTCCTGCTGCTCCTTCCTCCTCAGGAAGAAGGATTCCTTACAGTCCTTCCCTGCTTCCCCACAGGGTCCCTCCCATGGGAGAGTCTTCCATGAACCTCTCCTTCATGAGTCCTTCCCACGAGGTCTGGAGCTGTTCCAGCCTGGGCTTCCCACAGAGTCACGGGCTCAGTCAGGAACAAACTCCCCTGGCATCAGGGTTTTCCAAAGCTGCGCAATCAGAGTCCACAGGCAGCAAATCCTCTGGCCACAAAATCCAAGTCCAGTGGCCAAGCTCACCCCTCCTGGCACCTTCAGGGAACGTTCCACCACATTCCTCCACGAGTGCAGGGGGACAGCTGCCATCTCACCATGGGTTGCAGGGAAACTTCTTCTTGGGCACCTTCTTCCCCTTCTTCCAACCACCAGCACCCTCTCCTTCCCCAGCACAGCTCTTCTTTTTCTTTTAGTGCCTGCTCTGCTCAGGTGTTATCTCAGTTCTTTCATATGTTAATCTCTGAGGCGCATCTATTGAACCTCTAAGGGCTCCTTGGCTGGGTTTGGAGCAGGGGGATCTTCTCAGCTTCTTACCGGAACCACCACTGGGGCCCTTCCCACACCCCCCCCTACCCCCTCGCTACCAAAAACCCCACCAAACCAAATCAGAACACCTGCCTAGAGCTGTGAATACTAGGCTGTGATTACATGATTCATACATTGTCAGGTGCACAGACTCAACATGGAAATACAGAAGCAGGAAAGAAAAAATATTATTCAAAGTGGCTTCAAAAATATTTTTATTTATAATTTTTGTACAGAACCTTTCTCACCATTGGAAAGAAAGAAAGAATCACACTTTGGACAAGAGTAAGTTATAGTTCAGAAACCCATACACAGATACTTAGATAATTTGAAACATAATTTATTTTATAACCCATCCAATATCTACTCCAGGAAAAAAAACAGCTGAATACAAAAGTCATGTGTGACTGGATACAATCACTACCTATAGCAGCTGTTGATATTTTTAGTAGTAACTACTGGAAGTCTACCCTTGATGCCTTGCACAGAACAGTCTCCTACCTACCCTCAGAGGCACGAGGGCCACAGCTGTCAGGATGCTGCCAAGGCTATTTGCTTGATGCAGAGTGAATGTTCCACGCCTGCATGCACAAGCACAAGCACAAGCACACACACACAGAAGAGCTTGTTGTGAGCCCCAGCATGGCTGCAGTTAGAAAAAAAAAGGAGAAATTTGCTTGAAATATATTTATTTTGAATAAAGGCTTTCAGTTTGATCATATCTCCACTCCTTTTTTTTATTATTTTGTTTATTTATTTATTTATTTATTTTTAATTGCATCATCACACAGATCCTGCTGCTGGTCCATTTACTCCATTAGCCTTTCTCCAGCAAGAGGTCAACATCAGACATGATCTCTCCAAAGGGCAGTTAGGGATACCCTGCCAAAAGGAACACTCCCAGTGCTGCAGAGCCTGGATGAGGACAAAACACACCAGAGTTTAGAACTAATGGCATACAGGCGCATTCATGCACACGTGTAAAAATAACAGTTATTCAAGAAAATAATTCAAGCTTCACTTAAGAAGAAAACAAGAGAGCAAAGAGATATACTGGGACTTTACTCCTCCTTCCCACTTCTCTCCCCTCCCTCTCTATAGTCCACACTCTTTGGCCAGTGTATATGAACCTACACAAAGCCAACAATGCAATGCTAGCAATACATCAAGTTTGGGATCTGTATTTCTCATAATTTTTTGGATATATTATTTTCTGTCACATTCCTTTTCATGAAGCTTAGACACAGTTTGTCTCTCTCTGTGGCCCATTCTTCTACGTACCCTTACTATGCCCTTCTTGTGCAACTCACATTTGAAAAGTCCCATTTTTTCCACATAAATTTCTCCAGCCTTTGAAATAATTTTCACAAGCTCCATTGCAAGCATCTGAATTTTTTTGTAAGGGTTTGGATTTTTTTAGGACTCCTAGAACTGAATGTAGTATTCCAGATAAAGGTCTCCCATGAACGTATGGGAGGGTATGATGTTCTGGAGGGGGTTTTCCACTCATTAACCTGGCATTTTTTCTTATGTTTTTAACCTTTGTTTCTCATTAAGAGCTAAATCAGATTCAGTCCTATTAGTGGGAGTATTTATAAACTACAGAAGTGACTTGATAATTCCTACTGATGTGCAGTCCTATGTATGTGCTTGCCCACCTCATGGTTGGTGACCTTTGGGGCAGCAGTATTTCACCTATCCAAAGCCTAAGCTGGCACACCATTGCCTGCCCTTCATGATTATTGTTTTTGAGATGGAATGAAGATAAAAAAGTAATCCTTTTGGGACAGTCAGACTGTCAGATGGTCTTTCCTCCCAGGAGGAGTCGTATATGCTGACATGTATTGGTCCTACCTTCTCTCAGCAGAACACCATGATCAGCCATGACCACTCAAAACCTGGATACAAAAATGGTCAGCTCAGCAGCACAAATGATTAACAGCCAGTTTCTGCTCCCTTCAAAACAGAAGTCAAGCCACATTTGGAGAACAGCTTCTGTCACTGCCTCATGCAGCTGCTTCTGCTTAAGAAATGATGTGAGGAAACACACTCCTTGTCTGACTTTATCATCCCATTTTATGGTGGTAAGATACTACAGTGATGGCCACCTCAGAAATAACCCAAAAAATATTATTTCAGAGTAAGGAATTATTGAAAGACTCTTAAACCAACTGCTGAACGTGCAGCATGACAGAGACATTTCTGCTAAGATTAACACTTGTTTTCTGCACTGCTGTTCATGTGCACTCTGCAGGGAGAAGGTTCTTGTTGAAAGACATGGCAAATTTATCATGATAAGAACCCCGAAATGAAGTTTCTTTGAAACTTATCCTTTTTTTTAAAACCTAAGTAACAAAGGTTTTTGAGCAATTGAAAAGATACACGAAAAGTGCATTTTAACCCTGCTTTATAATCATACCAGAAGTGTATTTTTCTCTCTTCATCTGTTAAAATGTTGCTAGAAAGTGAAAATCAAAGCAACCTTCAAATACTTTATTTTTGGATTTGCTAGATTTTAGAATACAAAGTATCATAATCACATAAAAATCTTTGAAGATATTTCTCTTTAATAATATTTTGCCTAAATGATCTTTTGATGGGATTTGCAGATAATTTTTGGTGCTGTGAAGTGGCCATTTATTTCCAGGGGCCTAAGCCTGCTCTGGAATAATCAGTGAGATTCAGAGAGGAAGACTTAGTATCCCATTTGTGTATGTCAGAAACTAATTCCATGCATCTGGGAGTTTGGAAGCCTGTGTGAGTGGCTCTCTGCAACAACTTCTGGAAGAGGGTGGCTGACAGAGATAGAAGCCTCATAGAAACCCTACAGTGCTTCACCTTCCTTGAGAGACTATACTTGAAAAATCTAAGCTGCAAAGGTAAAGTTTGAAACTTCTCCTACATTTAAATTGAGGCAGACAGGACTTACAGCATCAGGAATATTGAAATGTCAGGATTCAAGTGCAAATTAACAGGCTCCAGGCATTTTTGTTTGGAAATCACTGGAAGGCATTATTATAGTTTTATGAAAACTTTGAGTAAAATGGTATATTAATCTTGCAAAAGTGATGAATGCCTTGAAATCTAGTTAAATTATGGAATTCTAGACTTCTCAGCATGACTCAGGACCACTTCATACTTTAGCCTGGAAACACAAAGCAGTTTTTATAAAAAACATTTGGATCAACACCAACAAGGGTTCCTGTGTTGATTATAATGGTTCAATCAAAGAATTAATGAAAAACAGTGGGAACAGGTAAAATATCATATTAAAATCTTCCATTATTTTCTCAGAACAAGTAGTTCTAAAAACTTAGTATCAAGTAGCAGATAGATATCATAATAATAAAAGAATTATCTTAAAACAACCTGCCTCTGCTAAGATGTTAAAAAATCAGAGGCATATCAGTCTGGATTAGCCACACACTGCAAGGGACTGGGTTGAAATGCTAGTGAAGACAATATCCCCTGGCTTTGATTTAGGTGACCATTTCAACTTTAACCCGTCTATTAAAAGGTTTATTAAGAGATGCTACCACATGCCAAAAATACCAGTTTCTTGTCTTCACCTTTGCCAGTCACCTCCACTGCAGTGCAGTGCCCATTTCAGTGGCAGGCCAAATTCCTGAGCAGATCGAAACCTTCCAGCAGATCCTGGTTCTAGATTTGTCAGAACATTTTCCAGTGAGCTCTACAGTTCTCTACTAGCGCTTAAATTCTACTGAAATTCCCACTGAAGGAAATAAGTCCCCATATTTTTACTCCCTTTGAAAAAACAAGCAGAAGGGAAAACACAACAAGGCACTTGCATGGGCTTATATGAAGCAGCATTTCGTCTCTAACAAACAGGATATGGTACAAGGAAGAGCTGCAAAGGATACAGGTCAAGATAAGTAGGGAAACAGTCAACAAAAGCACTGTTGGCCAGGAACAGGAGGAAGAAGCTAACCTGCTGACCAGTTTGCAGGTGTCTTCCTTGGGGGAACACAACTCCAAGGCAAACTTCATGAGCCCCTAACTATGCTGCTGTATATTTCTTCACATCTCCACTAGAAATATCTTGTCCCTTGACTTCCCACTCTGAAGGTATCAAACATGCTGCCTGGTAAAACTGCCCCTTACTGGCTTTTTTATATATATAAAAAAAAAAACAAACATGACAGATAAGCTTTGGGTTTTTTTCTGTTTGTCTGAAGTAAGAGTCTGGAGCATCTCATGCTCTCCTGCAGGCAGGACACCCCGGGCCATCCTTCACCATCCTTCTCCCCTGCATCCTGCATTCACCTCCCCCAGCCCCTTCTCCCCCTTCAGTCTGTCTCTTGGCAATAAACCCTTCACTATGCCAACCTATGAAGCTGCCTTGCGAAGAGTGAGCAGAGATGGCAGTCCTGTCATGCTGCAAAGTGCTAATTAGAGCCATTGCCTCCTGCAGACAGCAGTGGAGATGCTGGAAGAAGGGGTGCTGCTGTGCACTGGCTGGGGCACTGTTAGATGTGGTGCCCCAAGCAGCCTCTGCAGTGAGAGAACTGAGCAATCACCCACAAGCTACCACTCTGCACAGCCAGACCTTTTGCTATACCAGAAGGTCTCTATAATACCAGTGGTCAATGGCCAGTTCCTTAAAATGCACCAGAGGAGATGCACACAGGAACCGGTTAGCAAGGGTGGCAGGGCCAGCCAGCAACAGACCACTCAGTGTGGGAAAAACAGAAGACAGTGACAACCCAAAAAATGGAACAAGCAGGTGAAGGAAAGAGAACACCAAGAAGATGAGTGAAGTGAAAGAGAGCAAGGTAAATAAGATTAGTATTAATTTACTAGAGGAAGATAAGGAGAGAAAGTATACACAACTGGAAGAGGAGGTTGGCAGCACAAATTGCCAGGGAAAAACAACAAAGAGTTGAAATATATCACACTTGAAGATAAGGAGCAAGGAAGAATGTAGGAGAAAGTAATAAGTGGGTGTATATATGTGGTGGAAAGAGAAAATAGCCCAAACACAGTAGATAAAGGCCAGAACAATGTGAGAACTGGTGCTCCAGCTGAGATAATCTCAGCTCTCTGGGAGACCAGAGAAGTTGTCATGTATGGGGGAGGGAGGCTGGGGAGAAAAACATGTGCAATAGGAACAAGTCAGTCTTACTCTATCTCATGGCACAGTAGCCTCAAGAAGCATTTCAAAGCAAAAATTGTGTGGTGTGTCAGAGAGGAATACCTTACATTTACAAAATCATGGCACATGCTGTGACTCAGGCAGTACAATAAACATCTTATCTGAGCAGACATCAGCCTGTTTAACATCTGATCTGGTACTTCACATCCCAATGAGAACAGGACTGAGTCCACACTGGCCACCATGCTACAGAAATGCTCTGCCTTCGTTAACTGCTGTTTTTTCTAGTTCCCCAGCAGCACTGAGCCTCCAGCAAGCATCATCTTTTCCAGAGAAAATGCAGAGGAAATGCACCAACTGAACAGAAGTTACAACCCAGATCTCCTGAATCTGGGGACTGATCCAGCAGTTCAGTCACAGCATTTGGCAGCTCCTCAAAACAACTAAGTTTAGTATCTCTTCCATGGCATGAAAATCTCTCACAGAAGAAGGGTTTTGTGGACACAAGAAAAACCTGAATCACGTTGACACTAAATATTAGACCAAGCACAATTGCATAATGAGATGAAGAGTGAGGACCTTGAAGCTGACCAGCAGGCTGGCCTGTTCAAAGATCAACATTATAGGCAGAGGTCTTTGCCATCACTCTCCACATGGGTCCATGCCACACTTGTTCGTCACCATCAAACAAGTGGTGAATGGAAGGAGTTCTTGGCTGCACAACCATGTGGTAGGTGAGAAGATGAGGCTTGGTAGTAAGGCCAGGTAGCTACAGGGGCAGGAAGGACTGGGCAGCTGGAAGGAGGACATCAGGGAATGGTCTGTGGGGCAGTGGCAAACATCTGGCCATGGTGCTGCACCATCAGAGCCTGGTACCTCACACACAGAGGGCTTTCCAAATACATAAGTCTCTGGCTGAGGATGGTTTTGTCTTGCTTGATCTTCACAGCTCTCCCTTTGGAGCAGGGCACACTGGGCCACTGTACAAGAGCAGAGCACTATAATGCAGAGCCTTATAATGCTAACAGGGGTTCTGGCATTTGTGTTGGTGTCAGTCTGGATATTGCTCTGTGACAGACTCCTGCTATAGCAGTTCCAGGCCCAGAAAGTCTACCTGTGCTGCTGAGCCCCAGAGGGAGATATGCTAAAGCCTCCCTGTATTAGGAGCTGTATGTTCAGAGTTCTGGGTCTCCCAGACAGATGAGACAGGTCTGCACATCTTGTTTGCTTATCCAAGTGCATTACCAAAGAGTTGCTCATCGGGGTGTGGATTTCAGATAATTTTTTTTGCAAGATCAAATGGCTCCAAGATATTTACGTGAAGTTCTGCTTGTGTCAGCTATACTGTGTCTTTTTTAGTTCTTTTCCCTATCCAGTCCTTGAGATGGATATATGTGCCTCAGAGCAGCGACTAAGGCTGTTTTTTTCCCACAGCACTCATGTTGTTACATGCACAACCAGGTCCAATGTGAATAGAGAGCTCTAGCAGACATACCTTAAATTAAGCTCTCTTCAATCTACAGCAGCTCAGGTAGTAAGCAGCTGATGATCAGTTCAGCCAGCCATATCGAAGAAGAAGAGTTCAAACAGGAAGAGGCACCAGAAAAGGGCTGCCAGAGTTGTCAGGGGGGATTAGGAGAGATGTTCTTGCTCAGTCTAACTGAGCAAAAGCTGAAAGGCAACAGGGTAGCTTTTCACAAATATCCCCAGAGGAAGGGGAATACCAAGGAGTGAAAAGAGTTATTCAAAATAGAAGACATCTTTGGCACAAGAACAAATGGTTATAAATTTGCCACAAAGAGATCTAGGATGGAAATTAGTTTTTTAACCACTGGAGCCATGAGGTTCTTGGGATCAGCAAGACTGTGAGCAGTGGACTGAGTCAAAGCACCTAGTCTCACTGCCTGCATGGTCAGGAATACCCCTTCTGTCCTTAATTCATTCTGACAATTTAAATTCAAGAAAATGGTGAGAGGGAAGATGAAAGTCTCCTCCTAAGTCAGACAGGGAAAAAAACAACAACCAAGAATCTTCAAACAATATTAAACTAATCTCTGACAAATGGCATGCACTGGCAACTGCTCTGTCACAAGGCAGAACAGAAGGAGGCTGTGACCATTTGCTCTTCATGGCCATGGAATCATGAAGAGGCTTGAGATGCAGACATTCCCCCAGTGGGCACTGCTATACAAAAAACCCAGCCTGAGCCACATGAGGTAGCTGAGCACCTTCCGCTCACATCCAGAGCAAAACAGAAACAGATCTGAAAAATCTGCATGAGAAGCACAAAGCAGGTAACTTTCACTCCCTTTACTCATGGAGCAAAGTCTTTGAAACAGAAAACAGCTGTGAGACACCCACAGTAAGTCTGGCAGACACGGCTGTCGTTTGCCAGATGGCAGGTGGGTTATCAGGGCATGGTCACATCACTGCAATGGGCCTGTGAGTTGGCCAGAGCCTCTGGACACACCTGCCTCACCTGTGTTTTAAAACAGGCACACCAAAATGTCTCTGACATCTGGGCAGATGACCCATCACGAGGCAAAACCGTAAGAACCGGGCAAGCAATTGCTGTCTGTAAATAAAACAACAACAAACAACACCCCTCCCCGAATTACTGGAATCAAAATGTTGAATAAGACCAGAAAAGAAATCTCTTCTGGCCCATTCCAGCCTTGTGGAGGAAGTATTTACTTTTCTGTCCATCAGCTTTTTAGTCCACATAGTCCCCTGACAAGGTCCCCTCCTTCCCATCATTTCAGAGGCCAAACTGTGGGTCTACTCCTCCCTGAAGTCCCCTGGCCCACCCACACTCTGTGGGTTCCCTGCTCGCTGGCTCTCCCTGCTCCTCCCTGCCCTGTTCTCATCTCCCCTCGCTTCTCCCAGCTGAACCACTTCTTCCCATTGCCAGCCATGGAAACATGACCTATTCAGCCAGGCTGAGTTAAACAGGCACCCCTCACTGCTGCCTTGCCATACATTTTTAAATAAAATATGTAGTACAGGGTGTCCACAGACAGGCGTGAACATTCCTAACCTGTTTGTCACTCACATTTACTAACACAAGGACTTCTCCCTCAGGCACATTATCTTCCTAAATCAAAGAAACTATTGAATAATATGACTACAGATCCAGAACTTGTTTGGTATCTGTTGTGTTTAAATATTTTTTTTTCTTCCAAATTACATTCCTAATTTCAGAACTAACTATCTCACAAAGTCTTTTTTTCACCCTAAGAATAATAAGCTTAAATGAAGATACTCATTATTGCTTCCAATCCTTCTGCCAACTGCTCTTGAATTTGCCTTCATTCTTTGTAAATATTTGAAGGGCAGTTATCTCTTTGTAAACAAAGCACTAGGCTTTCCCTGTTTGCGTTGGCTAGGATAACTGTGTTTATGAATGTAGCTAAACTTCTGCTTTATGACTATAAAATACCCTCAATATTCTTCTATCTGCTGATAAACACATTTTTGTGCTGGGAAGGACAACAGAAAGACAGTGCCAAAAAACCACCCCACTCCAAAGTAGCATCTTTTACAATACTCTTTAAGTTTTTTACAACTTTTGCATTATTTCCATTCATTCCTATGCCAAAAAGCAACTCCATGTAATTCTGAAGTTGGCAGGGACTGTGCCTGAAAGGTCACAATATGTCTTCCCAAACGAGATGATGAATCTTGATTTGCAGTCCCCCATCCACATTCCAGAGAGGCTTGCACAGCAGGGAATCTGTCTTAAAAGGGGAATTTGAAAGCTTATCTGTGCTCTTCCTTCATTCCCCGGACCCTGACCATACTCTGGCTGCTCCAGCAGCTGTTGTGGTTGATCAGAAATGTGAATGCTACTTGCCACATTGCTGTGCAGTGACCACTGCCTACAGACAACTAACAAAATCAGGAAACCTACATCAGGCTTGACCTTTTTCATCAAACTGCCCTAGATCCAACTGTGAGTGGAAACCATGGCTTTGCCCCAGTTACCCTGTTGCTCTGCAGAAGGGTCTGAGTATCATGGAACTGTGTCTGAGTGAAGTCCCCATGCAGACGAGGCTCATGGTTTTGCTCTGCTCTCTGCTGTGATGGGGAGGAACATGGAATCATACAACAGTTCAGGTTAGAATGATCTTTAAAGGTCATGTAGTCCGACCTCCCTGCAGTGAGCAGGGACATCTTCAACTGGATCAGGTTGCTCAGAGCCCTGTCCAACCTGATCTTGAGTCCTTCCATGAGAGACCCAGATGGTTTGCCATTTTTAGGTTTTCATAGGAGGAAAGTTCCTGGTTTCAGGCTGGTGCATCCCAAATGGTGGACTCAGCTCCCTGCCCATGTGGCCACCCTGTGCTCCTCCAGCTGCTCTCACTTGGGCTGTGTAGACAACCTGGTGTCTGAAAAGGATTAGAAGTTGTGTGAAACATCCTTGAATACTGTAGGGTGTCCACTGTTTCATCTGCTCAGCCTCCACATCTACCACAGTTCAGAGCCCTTGAGAAAAATGTTCCATCATGCTGGCATGTGTCTTCTCTGTAGAGAACCTCTGGGATACCTCTCTGCTGCTCTTTGTAGTAAAGATACTGAAT
The DNA here is from genome assembly GCF_020740795.1 of Apus apus. NCBI lineage: Eukaryota > Metazoa > Chordata > Aves > Apodiformes > Apodidae > Apus > Apus apus. Next base: position 135,938,539 of record NC_067283.1, read on the forward strand.
GTTAAAAGCTTGATTGTATTAATTCTGGATGTTTTTATGGTCTTGGCAAACAAAATTCAGTGCCCCATTTTCTGTAAAAAATATAACTAAAATGCATGAAATTACAATAGTTCAAAATTATTGGACAGGCACTTCACAAATATTTTTTAAAGATGCCTCTTTGTGCATCTGTGTGTATGCATGGACAAGATCATAACAAGAGCATCAGTGAAGGATTCATGTTTGTTCACATGAGCACTTGCCAGCCTCTGAAGAGTGAAAACTAGTGCAGCTACATAAAGGGTCCTCCTCATTAAAACCTGGCTGACTTTTAAGATGAGCAACATGCCCTACAGAGAGGGGAGCCCAGTTTACCTCCAGATGCTTACTCAGTAAGATGTGCTGCATCTGCACATTATTTATAAGTTCAACAGCTGAATATTCCAGGGCTGTTGTGTGGGTATGTGATAACCTTAGGAAGAACCTCAAGCTCACTAAACAAAGCATGGAAAGGAGTCATTCAAACGTACATTTGGATCTCTGTGCTTTTCTTGGTACATGCTTGATTTCCCCACGCATCTGGGAGCAATCCTTTTCCTGCAGAGTCTCCAGGCCAGGGACATCAGCTCTGAATTTGCCCCCAGGCCAGAGCACTTCCATTAGTTCCTGAATGGAGATGTGACTTTATGAGTTGTGACTTTATGAGGTTTTCTCATAGCTTATTGTACTGAGTGAGACAAGAAAGGCTTCCTTGGAAACCACCATCAAATTATTAACACAATCAGCTGGGAAATTTTTTTAGGGCATTTCTGTCACTTTTAACAGTGTTCTCTGGACTTGGATGGTCTGATCAGAGGCTACAAAACATTAGTGTTTCAAATGGACCTGCCATTTTCAGCCATTAGTCTTTGCATTTATTCTGCCTTCCACTTTCAGCAAATTCAGTAGCTTCTGCAGTCAATACCCCCTGGATTCTGCAACCACTTCCTGAGCAGTGTTGCTCTGAAAATGCTGAATGTAAAATGTCCATGTCAATATTTTAAAAGGGAAAAGGTAGAGTCTGTGCAAAGGGAGATGTGGAGCAATTAGGTTGGGGTTCTTTCACGTAAACACTATAATTATAATTAATTTTCAAGTGCACAGAACAGTCAACATTAGGAGCTAGTTTTGTATGGAAAGACCTTTCATCAACAGTTTTGGATTTACTTTTCCAAATTCCACTCCATCTTTTCTAGCAGCCAAATGCATATGAGATAAAGAAAAAACAGATCCCACACAGTACAGCTGTTAAATTTTATTGTGGTAGTTTTGGGTCGTTACCATCCAGTGAAGGGGAGATGCTTGATGTAAGTACTGAAATTAATTTGTTTTATATTATCCTTCAAACTGTAAAACTACTTTGGAATAGCAAGATTTTTATCACATTCCCAGAGCACATATAAATGTCACTTTCTGAAAGTCAAAGTTGGAACTGTAAACCGCAAAAATCCAGTATTGCTACCACAACTTTTATTACAGCCACATATCTTTATATCCCAGCTATTACTGTTACACTATTAGTTTGTTACTTCCTAAACATCTGCTGTGTGTTCAAGATACAAAACAAGATGAGGTGGCTGCCTGGGGGGGGAGCTATATATTTAGACAGATAATAAATCATACTGGGAATAGAAAGGAAGTGTATTTAAGTCTCGTGATGAGGGAAAAGGCTGCCCTGCTGTAACTTAGCTGTTCTATTATAACCCACTGGTAGAAACACTATTTTGGAATAAAAGGTAACAGAGAGAGTTATTCCAGAATGCCTTTGAGAAATGGTTATTCTTAAATAGGCAGCATGTCTGTTCACTTCTGCAAGCTGTTTCTCCATGTCTATCAATGCATATATGAAAGGAGAATGAGGCTTCTTGATTGACCCAGGACATCCAGAAAGAAAAGGAACTGAAACTGGGAGCACAAAAACTCAAAAGGCCACTAACGCTCTCGTGTTCTTTAGCTGAAAGCTGGTACATAAATATTTTTAATTCCTGTACCAAATACCAAGGCTCATATGTGTTGATGGGGTTTTGAGCTTGAAGCATGGGTATGTCACAAGGGTTTTAAACAGCTCTGCTCCTCATTGTGGGACAGGTAACAGTTAAATGTTTTTCTCGTGTAGTGATCAAGACTTCTCTCTGTCACCCACCTTTATGTAATCTTACCACTAGGCAGTGGTGGGCTGCAAGCACAGAGCACTCATCATCATTGCCACAATGCTGGGAGAGTGGATCTGAAGTGTGTGGGAAGAAATGCTATGGGAAGTGTATCACATAGACAGGCCGAAGAAGGCAGCACTGGGAGGTAGAGATGGGCTAATGCCACCAGTGCTCCAGGACCCCAGAATGTGCTTCTGAAATCCCATCCCAGCTTCTGCAGTGTGGGAAGGAGCTGACAGTGCTGGAAAGGGCATGTCTTCATTGTTAAGGTCTGCTTTTAATAACAGCTACTTTGTGAAGCCAAAAGGAAAGTAAATTCTAATTAATTTGCATGAGGCTGGAGTTAGGAGGAAACTTTCACCTATCCACGCAGAGTTATGCAAGGCTTAGTTTTTTTTCAGATCAGTTACCTGCTCCAGAAAATAAATTACATTTACAAAGGTCTTATTGGCCCTCACTATTAAGTTGAAGGATTCAGATCACAGGACCACAGTGCTACACCACCCATGCATCTCCTAAGAGTGCTGCTCAAGCCCCCATCCTCCAAATTAGTGGAATAGAATGGGAAGGGATGACTGTTCCAGCTACTTCAGTTGGCACATGCTTTAGTTGTCCAACAGCCCCTGCACAGGTCCCCTAGATGCTTCGTTTCTCTCACTTAGCTGCAGGGCCTCTGATCTGCCTTGCAGCAAAGGTTCCCTCCTGTTTCCAACCCAAACCATTCTATGATTCTGTGATCAGAGAGGTTTGCAGTGTCACATTTGCTGTGAGGAGGAAGGAGGTCCACCTGCACTTGCTCATGTCCATGCCCACATCCTTTCCCAGCTCTGCTGCACTGTTGTTTCAGGCTATAGAAGGGAAAGGCTTCACCTGTAAGGGTGTTGTTATCATAGCACTGGAACATTTTTGAGCTAGCAGAGTAGCTGTATAGTAGTCCTCACTTCCCACTTTTCTAAGCATTCTCCCTCAGTTTTTCTTTCTACTTTAGAGCCAAGGTATGGCTGACTTCTCATTCAGACCCTGTGAGGAGGGAAGCCACAGCCAAGGCAAGTAGGTCTGCCCCATTCCTGGTATAAGTTCTGGTGAGATAGGCGTGGTCCACAACCCATGTGTCTGTACCAACACCACATGCATGGACACCCTCACTCCCCTCAGTGATCTGCCACAGGCAGACCTATTGCTCTGCTCCTTCTGTTCCTGCATGTAACTCATGCGAGGCAGCTTTCCAGAGGGGCTGGAGAGACCTGCCAGCAGTGCTGCAGAGTGATGTGACCAAGGACTGCTTTAAATCTGGAGCCAAAGCTGACTTCTAAAGGCTTTTTTTTTGCTGTGTATGATGTATTCAGCAGACTTCAAACCACCATGGGAACTTCTGTGGCTGTTTGTCATGCCTGCTTCTCATGCTGGCTTGTTGAAGGTCAGATAAGACCATAGATTGAAAGGAAATTGCATTTCTTACAATGCTATGGCATAAGATTTAAATACTGTTAACATTTCCTCTATTAAACTATAGATTTTATATGTGTCTCTAAGCATTTGGAAATCTGATTCTGACCAGTGTCAGGAAGCTCTTACTATGGAAATTGGAGTGCCTGTCCATATGGGATGTCTCTGCCAGGAACAACGGCAGGTCCAAGAACACAGCAGGTGCTTATTGAAGGTAGATCACCTTGGGGAAAATCAAGCTGGAAGAAGGGAGGGAACAGAAGGCAAGAAGAAAACTTCTGGGATCAAAATGAAGAGGTTCAAGGACAGGGTGAGAGTAGGAGAGGAAAGTAGAGAGGCTGAGGGAGAGGTTTGTAGCACAGAGAAGAGAGAGGAGAGGAGGCAAATCGTGATCAGGTTGTGTACATACCCAGAGACAGAGGGACTTCCAAGGAAAGGGCAAGTTGTACCTGCAGGGCACTGCCCTGGGGAGGGTGTTGTGCTCTGAGTGCGCAATGGGATCTCTCTCCCCAGGAAAGCAACCTCCAGAGAGATTCAGAAGCTCTGCACAAAGCTGCTTCATCTGCTTTCAATTAGTCTGACTCCAAGATCTCTTTGAGTGGGGTTTTGTCTTTCTTTGTTACCCTTTTCCTCCTTCTAGGACTGAGCTACCAGGAGAGGAGGACACCGGGCTAACAATAAAGGGTCATTAATCTTGACAATATCCCTCCCATGACGTTAGGGGAAAACTCTCCCTTAGGTCTGTTCCCTCTGTGTTAATTATAACTGGAGCTACTCATTTATCTGCTAAGCCTCAAGTTACACTTCAAGACATAAAGGATTGTAGGTGAACAGATAAAATAATTGACAAGTCCAGGAGCTACAGAATATGCAACCTTTTTTCATAATATGGTATGAGCCACGTGTGGGCAGGTCACACAGTTGCAGCAGAAGCAGCCAAACCGTGCACGAAAGGGAAAATGAAAAATTGCATGTTTTTTGAGAACACAAGAGAGAAGAGGCCTGCACTTTTTTTGGGTGGAGCCCTGTTTTCTCCCCATTCCTCCCCTGAGGGGTGTGCTTTGGTTTAAAGGACAGAGGAGCTGGTGGCACTGCAGCACTGCACCACCCGTGCTGCCCTTCAGGCTCTGTCCCTGCTGTGCCACCATCGGTCCCTCAGCAAGGAGGATGCTGGAAAGCAGACAGTGATTGTGGATACAGAGAACTAACAGTACAGGAAAATCCTGGAAAGCATGAGGTAAATACTTGATGCAAAGCACAGAGCTGCCTCCCACTCTCAGAGACTGTATCTCACGTTGTATTGTCTTTAATCATTGCTATGACATGCAGTAATCTACTTCTTCAGCTTCATTTAGGATTTACATGACAGAGTCTTATCAAAATAGAACTATCAGGACTGCAAAACAAACACTTCATTAAAGCTGAGTGTTTCTAATTAAATCCAGTAGGATGAACACATTGCAATGAATGTCATTTCCAATAGTGTCCCTAGAAATGACAAAACAAAGCGACTGTGAGGGATACACCCCATGGAGCACCACCACACATGTTCACGTGTTGCTTTTCCTGCAAAACAACTCCAGAAGCTGCTGGCAAACCTGGTGCAGGATTTAGGTAAAAGCAGCTAGGGTTACCTGAGCATCCTTGTTTATCAGTCAGGCTTTGCTTTCTGAAATGTTGACCTTCTAGACTATACTTCAGGGCCACACTAAGTGCACAAGATTATTTTGCATGAAAACTTAAGGCAAGGACAAGGAAATTATTTGCCCTTACAGAAATTACATTAACTTTTCTGAGCTGTTTCATGACTCATTTGAATATCTCTAGCACACTGATTTCCTTAGGATCTAAGAGTAAGGTTTTAAAAATCAAGAAGCAAGCTATTGTGAATGCTGTTAAAAATCTAGTTGCCTCAAAATAAACAATAATATAAGAATAGTCCCAAAACTTGCTTTCAAGTTGTGATTCTTGCTGCCAAACCAGTCCAGAGATTGGTCCCCAACAGCTGGTACATGACTGTGGCAGCCCCACACACCAGGACTGTATAACACTGTCTACAACAACCACTTCCCAGGTTGAGTAAATTAAATGTCTGCAGCCTGTGTTAAGGAAGAATGCAAAAGCTTGAGTTCAAAAAGCTTATTTTAGTGCACTGAGCTGAAATGATATACACTTTGTTCTGAGAGAATGGGAGGTGTTCAGAGGATAAAAGAGGTGATAAGCTGAAGAAATGGGAACAAAGGAAGGCCTTTGGGGGATTCCTTCAGAAATCATTCCAGAAAAATACCTGAAATTCTGTTTGTGTTTTTTGTAAAAATTTTATTCTGTTTGTAAGGAGCTGGTGGCTGACCCAGTTTTAGGAGGAATGAGTTAGTGTTGAGTAACTGATAGCAGCAGAGTGGTAATTTCTGTCTGAAACAGCCTAAATGCTCTCAGCCCCCAAACAGGATCTCAACAAAGGGCACTGGAAGCTGCCTCCCTTCCTCAGCAAAACACAGATTTTGGAGAACACCAGCCCAAGGTGCCAGGTGCTGGTGCCTAACACCAGCCCTGCTGTTAGGACACTTATAATTACGGTCTGGACATTTTTAATTTCAGATGCTTTTTGTCCTCTTTCCCTTTTGAATTCTTGTCTTTTTCATTGTTTTGGGGGGAAATGCCCCATTCTTTTCTCCTGTGCCAAAGCTTCTTCTGGTGGTGGCTGACAGAGCTTAGGTCTCAACTGCCGTGGCTGGAGGACATGGTGCAGAGCACTGTCAGTGCTGATGGCAGGAGCCAGCTGCCTTGGGCAATGCCTTCTCCAATATTTATCTCTTGTCAGGTAGTGACAGGCATGGCTGGAGGGCTGCAAAGGACTGCTGAGGCACAGAGATTTTCCAGCACAACCTGTGGGAAAGGCAAGAGCACCAAAGCTGGTCAGCTTATTCAGAATATTCTTCAAATGTAAAAAACACAGTGGCAATGAGTTAACTTCTTAAAATGTTTTGCTTTGTTTTGTTTTGTTTTGATTCCTGGTGAGGGTAAAGTTGAGGGATTTTAAAAAGATAAGAAAGAAGGCTTGCACTTAGACCAGTTCATGGTGAGGCACCAAACTTCACTGCCTGGGGTGACAGCGGGATCCAGCACTAGAGGCTGGATTATCCCATCAGTAACAGGCTTGGCTCTCCTGCCAGGTTTAACAGAAGTATGATTCATCCTGCCTTGTCCAACAGGAATGATGGGGTGGTCTCCTGAGGCTCCTAGCAGTCCTATTCTTCCTTGCCTCACAATTGTTATTTCCTTCTGCCCTTTTTGCCCAAGAAAAATAATGACCATCCTGCTCATGCTGTATCTGAATGGCACCAAAATCAACCCTCTGCTGCTGACAAATTTGCCAGCATACCAGTGGCACTTGACAATTCCACACTCGCTTATGCTGTATTTGTACTGCAGAAAAGACTTGCAGCAAGATACTTATAGAAAGTCCATATGTAGGAGAATATTGTTATGCACTAGCAACAGATTGCAGTCCAGAGAAACACAAAACATGGAGAAATAGTCTTTATTCACATATCCTATGGCATAATCACCCACAAGGCTGCCAAAGAGGCCAAACCTTTTTTAGTTTTTGGCCATCAGTGGGCAGCAACACCACACATCCTGAGCAGGAAGCATCTGACAGCATCTGACCCACGACGGGTCAGCATGGGTTGAGCCTGATGAGAACAGGGCTACTTTCAACAGTTTCCATTATCCTCTCCCCAAAACATGTTGATCCATTGCCTTCATCAGCCATGGCAAATCTTGGGGAGTATTAATGCATTTTGGCATCCCCCTCCCACGTGCCCTCACCAACTCAGAATGGTTGGGAAGGGATCTCTGAAGGTCATCTGGTCCAAGCCCCCTGCTCAACCAGGGCCACCCAGCCAAGGCTGCTCTGCACCATGTCCAACTGAGCTCTTGTTTCTAATTTCTTTCTTGATAAAACAATTTTTTGTTAAGTCAGAGTAAGGTGCTAAACCAATCAAAACATCTGAGGAAGATGTGTCGCGATGAAGATTTAATAAGATTGAAGAGAATGCCATTCTTCTTATTCCAGTCATATTGAAGACAGCAGAAAACATCCAGTAGGCTGCAAATAAAATAATACAGGCATAAACACATGCAAAGACATAAAATACAGGGGACTGGAGCAGGAATCTCTTAAATAACATCAAAACTGATGCAGGTCCAGGGCTGCCCCATGCCACTTGATCTTGGAGCAGATGAGAGCCATGGGCATGTTTAATTTACTAGAGCAGATGTGGCCTGAAAGTCTAAGCTGGAGTGGGTGAGATTCACAAAGACAACAGAACTTCCACAGCAACACAGTGAAAAATGGTAATCACAGGGACAAGTAAGGTGGGAATTTCTGTGTTTATTTATCCTGAGTAGTTAATCACAGCATGTTTCTAGAAAATCACATATGGCTTTCAAGACAAAAGAGTTCATGCAATAAGCAGGTTTTGTGAGACATCACATAAAGCAAAACTTAAAGGCTTCAAATGTTCTTTACACTACGAAGAGCTGGTGTGCAAATTATTCACTTTGTGCTGATGCATTTGAAGAGCTTCCCAGTAGCTGCTGGGGAGGGCTGTCACCAGACTATGGGTAGCAGCAAACCTTGGCTCAAGGTAAATATCTCCAGCTTCACACGGCCACCCTTCAGCATCAATAGGCCAGTGCTACATGCACACAAGCTGGCGATGGAGCCAGAACCAAAATTTGACTCACTGTGTAATTTCTTTCAGGAGGTACAAATCTGCTATTAATTAAAATGTAACATTCTGTGACTCACAACCCCATTAAGTTTATAGAAATCTTGGTGGTGGTGACATTTATTAGCAAAGTAACAGGTACAACCTCGGTTATTTAGACCCAGCTAGAATTATCTTAATGAGTCTCCTTGGTTATTTAGAGCCAGTTAGAATTATCTTAATGAGTCCTCTTGTTAGGACTTCTTGAATAATCTTATCTTCTCTATACAACAAGAGCAGTTCACACTTACAGAACAAAATAAGTCTCAATCAACCCACAGATTCCAATTATAGACTTTATGGGTTTGGATGTTGCTTTGAGACTAAGCTATTGCATATCTTATTAGCAAATTGCAGTGAAAATCCTGCAACTGTATTCAAAATCATTTCCTTTTATGTATTTCTTTCCCATCATGTTATTTCCTTCAAAATACAAGATGTAATTTTCTTTCCTGTTTCAAAGTATATTATTCTTGTCCAAGACTGTTTATCTTTCCTTGGTCTATTTGCACCTCAGAAGATTGATGAAAACAAAACTGATTTTTTTGCCAGGTACTAATTGACAAAGTTTTAATTTAATACAACCATAGGATTATTAGTTTGGGGAAAGACAGCATTAGCAATGACATGTTCTTATCCAGTAGGGTCATTACAGACCCAGGGGAAACTTGACAAAAACATGGAAATTCAGATTTAATCCCATGAAATTGTGTCTAAGACCCTCATTATTTAACTTCTTGAAATTTCCTGCAGGAGACTCGTGGTCAGACCAACACTAAACTGTTGAATTGTATTTCTGGACACTTCTAACGAATGTGGATATTTTTGCCATATTTTACCCTAGAGGTTACATTTCAACTAACACCATTTTACTTTAAAATACTTTTTTTTTTAGTCTGTTAGTAAGATATTTCAGAAAAAACTTCAGTGAAAGGAATGATATAAGCAAACATTTTTGCTCAGGTTAACTAAAAGGTTTTCCTTTTGGCATATGTTCTTTTACAAATAAATAACAATTCTGTGGCTTCTCAAGAAAGGTGCTGCAGGGAATTACTTCATACTTTGCTTGTCCCATGGTTTGTGCAATATGTTTTTACACTAACCTCAAAAAGAAGGAGCTCTTGGAAGATGAACCATTACAATTCTGAAATTTGTTTCACATGAGTAGAAAATTTATTTGAAGTCAAATGAGAAATTAAATTATGGATGTTAATGCAATTCCATCTTGTTAACCAGTACACACAGTTCTTCAAAACTTAATTAAATAAGTTTTTAAAAATGGATGTTATTTATTAACAGATGTATTGAGAATTTGCTTTAACTTACAGTGACTTTGCTGTCTTAAAACCCACCATGAAAAGAACTACATCTCTTTGATGCACTTTCATTTTTTTTTACCATAATGTATTTTCACATGGCTTGGTCTGTGTAAATGGCAATAAGGATGACCCTAAAAGCAGAAATAAACTGTCTTGTCCCCAGCCCAAAGGCAGTGAGGAAATTACACTCCTCTGTTGGTCAACAGCTTCCATTTACAGAATCACAGAATCCTAGGGCTTGGAAGGGACCTCGAAAGATCACCCAGTCCGACCCCCCCTGCCAGAGCAGGATCACCTAGAGCACATCACACAGGAACTTGTCCAGGCAGGTTTTGAATTTCTCCAGCAAAGGAGACTCCACAACCTCTCTGAGCAGCCTGTCCCAGTGCTCTGTCACTCTCACAGGAAAGAAGTTTTCCTCATATTTACATGGAACCTCCTATGCTCCAGTTTGCACCTGTTGCCCCTTGTCCTATCACTGGACATCACTGAGAAGAGCCTGGGTCCATCCTCCAAACATTCACCCTTACATATTCATAAACATTGATGAGGTCGCCCCTCAGCCTCCCCTTCTCCAGGCTACAAAGACCCAGCTCCCTCAGCCTTTCCTCATCAGGGAGATGTTCCACCCCCTTCATCATCTTTGTGGCTCTGCGCTGGACTCTTTCAAGCAGTTCCCTGTCCTTCTGGAACTGAGGGGCCCAGAACTGGACACAATACTCCAGATGTGGCCCTTGTGGAATTTCATCAAGTTCCTCCCCACCCAACTCTCCAGCCTGTCCAGGTCTCGCTGAATGGCAGCACAGCCTTCTGGTGTGTCAGCCACTCCTCCCAGTTTAGTGTCATCAGCAAACTTGCTGAGGGCACACTCTGTTCCCTCATACAGGTTGCTGATTATATTGAATAGTGCTGGTCCCAGTACCAACCCCTGAGGGACTCCCATTAGATACAGGCCTCCAACTAGACTCTGTCCCACTGACCAAAACTCTCTGACTTCTTTCCTTCAACCAGTTCATAATCCACTTCACTACCCAATCATCCAGGCCACACTTCCTCAGTTTAGCTATGAGGATGCTGTGGGAGAAGTTGAGACCGTGTCAAATGCTTTAATGAAATCAAGATAAACCACAGCCACTCATTACCTGAGACCCTTTTCAATTCACCATATTAAATACTCTCCTGCAAACACCCCAACAATGTCAGAACCTCTGTGCATACCCATGGTGTTCTCCCAGTGCTTGCTTTATCAGGTAGCAATATTAGGAGGAGGGAGTGGGACTGGGAAGGAAAAGGAACATGCAAAGATAAGAAGCACATTGTTTGGAAAATGGGTATTTTGGAGAAAAAGAAGGCACACTGAGACTGTCGTAACAACCCTCTGAGAAGTCAAACATGTAAATACATTATATTGTTTTTAAACAACCCTGTAGTAATGTATGTGATCTTTTAAAAAAGCCTTGGATTGAATTTTGATAATTGAATGGAAACTCCACATGGAAGAAATAAAGCCCTTCCAGTAACATCCCCAGCATCCATGGCCTTCTGCCCTAGCTTACACGGGTGCAGTGGGAGGTAGTTAGATGCTAGCTGATTTCCCTTATATGCATTTTATTCTCCTTCTATAGCATATTATCTCCAGCTTCCAAGGGGGCAGGAGAACCTGGAGCTTTTTCCTTAGCTGGACATGACTGTTTGATCACTAACGCATCACATGCAGAGGCTGTTCCAGCTTCCCTCCCAGTCCCAAAAAAGCAAACTGAAGCCTCTGTGCTAAAATGTAGGGAAGAAGATCAAGAGGAGCTGTTCCAACACCACAGTGTGATACACACCCAGCACGTGGAAAAATCAGATACACAGTGGCCTTCTTGGTGCTCAAATCTATGAAACCTAAAAATAAGTTTCCTGAGCACTTTTCACTGTGCAGAAGCAAGTCCTTCCCAGGCAGTGGGTCTAACAGACCAGACAAGGCAGATATGACAGAGTGAATGTATCAAGATGTGCAGCAGCTAACTGGAGAGAGAGGCATAGCCTTGAATGACCCAGGTTAGGGTTGTACAGCAAAAAGATATTTCATGCTGCTTTTTTTTTTCTTTCTTTCTTTCTTTCTTGAAAAGCATCCTTTGCTTTGCCTGGCAGAGAGGGCAAAGCCGTATTGTGAGGAATCACCTACTTCCCAAGCAAAGTCATGAGATACATACAATAGAAAGAGACTTCCTCCAGGTATGAGTCCCTGAGAAACATGAGACTGCATTCAAGATCTGCTGTGCCCTCAGAAGTGATCTGCAACTATCAGGTAGTTGTTGAAAGCTCAATTGTCACAGTGTTGGAATCATCATCATGAACCATTTCTGCTTATGGAGGTTCTTCATCATGAACTGATACATGCTAACACCAGATGTTCATCACCTGCTCTGATTTCCAGTGTGACTTAGGACCAAAACTGTACCCAGCAGGTACAGTCAAGGTCTGAATTCCAGTATCTTGTAGTTAAACCTAAGTTGTTCCTTAGAAGCCACCTTCACAGGTTTAAAGACAAGATTTGGCACTGAGGCAATGCCAGCCATATGGGATGTGCATCCCTATGTGTATAGGACATGAAACAACTTCAAGCACTGTCTTGTAGTGACCTGAGGTGTTTAACCACCAGCATGCTCCTCAGCATGGACACGGCCCCTGCAAGCCACACCAGCCCCTTCCCAGCTGGAGATCTTGCAGAGCCCAGGGACCAGCACCAAACAGAGCCTGCTCTCAGTAGACACACAAACTCTACCACCACAACTGGAGGGAGTAAAGGAGAAAAGACTGTAGCCATGTGGGCAGAAGTCATGTTGCCTCATGTCCACTGAAGAACACCAGGAAAATGAACATGCTAAACAAACAGTGGCAATGCAGTGGCTACACAGCAACCATGATTGTAGTCACCTTTTATACTTGATACCTACAGCTCCTACTCGACAGTGCTCTTGGGAAACCTTTCATTATTCACTTCTGGAGGTTTTAACAAGTTAATGACTGAACTGCTCCCTCATGCCATTCAGGAATGGCAAAATTCCACCCAGGGGACCCCAAGGACTGAAATACCCAAAATGCAACAATTTCTACTTTCCTCTGACTTCAGTGTTGAATAACACAGGTCTTTCAGCAAAACCAGAAGATTTATAGGGTCAGACTTGCTGTGCATCCACCTGTGTCTCAGATTTCATCATGGTTTTGTTTGGAGGACTCCTTAGCTTGGTGCTGGAGTCCTGCACACTTATCATTTGAGGCTGCAGGCTGGAAGTTACCAGGAGAAGGATATTATGTATCCCAAGAGAAGATAAGTTAATGAAGTGCAGTCTTCCCCGTATTTTTTCACATTGCAAGTTCCATGAATTTTGTTCATTAATGGATATAATTTGCAGCAAAACTCCTGTGGCTGACACTCTGTGGGTCTGGAGGAGAGCTGCACAAATGTGAGGAAAGTGTAAATTAAAGTGGGTCACATCAAGCTTATTCTAATTTACCTCTTCTGGTGCTTGTAGAGTTGGTCTCCACTGCAGCTTCTGCCTCAAGCACCCCAGCCCCTAACTTAGACTAATTAGTCTCCTAATGCAAGATTCATGTTAACATGTAGGTAGGAACTCAAATGCAGTTGGAGTGCACTACTGTGTGACTGCCCATCAGAGATGGTCCATACTGCCTTATAGCCCAGCACCCCTGCAAAGCAAAACGCAGTGTGAAGTGCCCCAGACCAACAGCTCCAGCACTCACCTGCTTCCTCAGAGGCTGCCTCCAGGCAGAAAGAGCGTGTTTTTCTTCAAAGGAATAATTCAGAGGCCCCGAAGCAAGATGGAGATGGTCAGTGCCCACCCCAGGGGCCATCAGGACGAGGGGATGGTTTCCATCCAGGGCAGGAGCAGGAAGCCCTGCTCAAGGGGGTGAAGGGAGGGGAAAGAGACACCATTTTTTCTGGCGGCATTTCCCTGGCGTGGGCACAACTCATGGCTGGCTGTGCCAGCCCCTGAGCAGGAGGAGCCGCCGGCACCCAGAGCAGCTGGCAGCCACCTCAGCGTGGGAAGGCGCGCATCGTGCGGGCTGGCATCCCTGGGGAAAATAACCTGTCAATCACTGACGGAGAGTCACAGGAGATGCTCCTACTATGTAGGAGGAGATGCCAAAGAACAGCTGAGCAGGGGGCTGGGGTTTATTTTTAATTTTATAAAGTAAGTTTGCCTTCTGTGTGATCCTCTCATTCTTCCTCTCACAGCACATGTAAATAGAAAGACAGCAAAAGGCACAAGCAGGTCCCAGCAGAGGAAGCCACAGCACAGAGCTGCTGCACATCTCAGTGCTTGCTCTAGTGGCCTCAGACACGCCTGCGCTTTCCTTTTCTTTACACTCCCCTAGAAACAGGCCAGGGGGAGCACAAGAAGCAGACCCACTGCGTAATCCTGCAGCCAGTTTCCAGCCTGTGCTGGGTGCCATTATTTACAGATCCATGCAGGCAACCGTGCTCACTTAGCAGTGCCCTGTTAATAGAACACACAGTCCCAGACCACTGAGGGAAACCTCTGGATGCAAAAATCCTTCTCACATGGAATCATGTTTCACTCCTGGAAGGTTTATTGGCTAATCTACAAGAATTCTCCAATTCTGTTTATGAGTCTGCAAATGCTCCCTTGCCACACAATGGCCCCAGGAGGCAAGAACAATGTGTGTGAGATTTACCACAAGCCTTTTAACTGAAGGAGCTGGGCTATAGTACAGGCTACTCCAAGGTGGGCTGCAGGGAAGGGTATTTGCAAGGCATGGAGGCTGAGCTCATTCCTACGAACATCCCCAGCTGCTCACAGCCCAAACCTGCCACTGTCACTCTCAGGCCAGAGGAGCTGGTGGCTGGCAGAGATGGACACAGCCCTGGAGACATTTGCTGCCCCTGAGCCAAAATCTCTCACTCTCACAGTCTTATGTTCTTGCCTTTCATTGCAAGAACCAGGCAGTTGTAATAAAATAAGGATAGCTGCTGCTGCTGACAATTAATTAGCTCCAAAGAAGGTCTCCAGGGTGGCCAATGGGAAATAAATCCATGCTGTTTAAGCTAGCAGTGTAAAGACCCCCAGCAACCTCTGCCAGCTCTTGCCCTGCCAGCAGGTACCAGGCTCTACAGGAAGGGGTGCTCCAGGCACTGCTGGCAGCACTGGATCCCCACCAGCCCAGCAGGGGCTGGGACGCTGTGCCAATGGACAGTGACTTCACAAGTTCTGTTCTACTGTTTGTTTTTTTTAAATGGGTGTTTGTTCTGAAACACTGCTGGTCCTCAGGAAAGGTAAATACCTGCCCAGCATCCAAACTTACTCTCCCTCTCACCTGTGTGTAGGTATTACTTTATGCAGAAAGAGTGAAGAAGGAGCCTTCACAGCTGCTTATCACACCAAAGCCACATTTCCAGCCTCACATCCATCAGGCACTGACTGAATCAAATGCTTCCAGTGGCTCTGCATGATACTCACCACTATCCTGGCTGAGGATCTTTGTGGTCTATGGAAAGTGCTTCACACCTCAGCCACATCCACCCATCTGCACAAGCAGCATTTATCTTGAACAGAAATGATGCACATGCAGGGGTGGTCAACTTCAGTTTTTCAGCCCCACAAGCAAGAGTACATGTCTGGAAAAAAATTGTTCTCTCCTACTCCCGGGCCAAAACTGTCCTTTTTGTGTGCCTGATGTGAGAATAACCAGACCCTGCTCATTCAGACCTACACTCAGCAGCAACGGGGAAATAAATTAGCAGCCATGACACAAAGAAAGCAGAAGTAGCAGCTCTTGCTCTCTGTTTTACGGGTTTCAGGTAAGACCATTTGAGCTTAAAATACAATCAGCACGTGCTAATGCTGCCACTTACATCTAATGGATGTGGGAGAGAGATTTGCTTACGCAGGCATCACACCACAAAGTACAGCAGCAGCAGCAGCAAGAGTACATGTAGATTAATATTATAAGTGACAGAAGAGCTTTAACACACCTGTCAAGAACTTCATCTTTTTAAAGCACAGAAACCTAATGGGCCCAAGGTGAATAAAACCAGACAGCCAGAAAAAAAGAAATTAAAAAAAAATATATTAAAAATTGAAAAAAAATCAAGACAGAGTTAAAAGTACAATTATTTTTTAATCATACAGAGGAATTCCTACCCAGCACTGTTCTGCTGCAGACATTGCAAAAGGCCATATCCTAATGTGAAAACGTCTCTGTTTAACTCAGCAGCTGCCTGCATTTCCTCATGAGTTTTGTCTGGCCTCAGCAGCCTATTGGGAGCCATGAAACATCCCACCTGTGCCAGATGCAGGATGTGCATCCCATAAATGTGACTGCTGCCTTGGAGCTCAAGAGGACTGGGGAGACAAGGAGGGAGGCTCAGCAGCTCACACCTCTGCCTGGCCACAGGGCTTGTGGCAGTGGCCAGCTGCTGTCCTTTCAAAGGTGGTTCCAAAGGCAGGAGGGCATCCCCCCTTCAAGCTCAAACCCTGCTCAGCAAGGGAGAAGCTGGGAAAACATCTTTGGGCCCTACACCCTGCTCAGCTAATAAGAGGAATTAGGCTGGTACAACTGCTTGGAAGGGGCTTTTAACAACAGGAATCTTGGAGAAACAAACTAAGAAATGCTTTTTCCAAGGTGTTTATCCAAAAACATGGCACATGCAGTAGTGGCTGTAGGATGGAGTATCTGCAGGCCCCCTCCACACATGGTCCCAGATGGAGGGTACCACAGGCTCTGCCAGCCCTTATCGGAACATGCATCTCTGATGCAGGCAATTACATGTGCTATGAATGAAGTAATTCAATAAACACCTTCAGTTCTCCAGCCAGCCCATTAGGCTGTAATTTAACACTATTTCCCTTCAAACTGAAAGAAAAAATAAATCAATAACTGATAGCCAAGCCCCTTCACAGGTGGCATAAATGCTCGCTATTACAGCTCTAAACCAACACTCCCTTGCACCATGGGTTTCATCACACCATCCTGTCCCGAGACTCTGCAACAGCCTTTACTCACTAACCTGGCTGAAATTCCTTAAGGGAAACTCTTCTCCATAGCTAGCTGGACAGAAGGAACTCACCAGCTGACATATTTCAAATAAACCCCCCTGCTTTCCTGGAGTCTCATTTAAAGCCCATTCTACCCCACAGCCCTGGCAACCCACACTTCCTCCCATCTGCAGAGCTGAGGTGTGCAAGAGAGAGGCAGCCACAGGGGGGGGTTTCCATGCATTGAAAGCTGGTTGAAATGTCCCTGGAACCAGCTCTGGTCTGGAGGAGTTGCCCCACATCTGCCACTCTCCCAAGTTCTGCTCCTTGTCATGAGAAACAGGACACTTCAAAGCAAGTCAATGGTTGGAAGAAGTTAACCTAGCAGCAAATATACCCATAAAGTTCCAGATAAATGCTTTTAAATGCTAGAGACCTAGTAATGAAACATTCAATTTTGGAGAGAATCATATTTTTCCCAAAGCTGTAAATAAACTCAGCAACAGGATCTAAAAGCCTTCTGTGTCCTGTGTCCACCCAGGCTTGCCCACATGCATTGCCCTGCTTTGGGGAATAAGGGTCTCTCCACTGAGGGACTGGCTCAGAGCAGAGGGATCTTGGTCCACCATTATTGCTGCTGCCAACTTCTGAGTTGAAAGTCTCAGGGCTCAGGCCTCCCCAGTGTCTGCTCTGGTTTCACAGGATTTCACAGCAGCAGTAAATTTTCCCACCACTAATGATTTTCCAGGTCCCCAAAGCTGTTGCTTCCATTCCTTCCATCTGAGCAGATGGTAGCACTAGTACTGTTATTGAATAATTATTAGTCAAGATTTGTGCTGTCCACCATCACGTTTGGTTCCCCACAGTCAGGGTGATGGAGTCACCAGGAAAGCCAGTGCAGGACATAAGTGACCACGAGTCTGTGTATGATGAACATTTTTGTTGCAAAACTGCTGGCGTCTAAGCAGTGAGGAGTGAACCAGCTGTCACCCCCACTGTCACCAGCACATCCTTTGTCTGTCATACTCTTCTGACCCAAGACATGTGACTATCTTCAGAAGCCTCCAGCCCTTTCCTGGGTAGTCCCACTCTGCTAGAAGGTGGCTGATGTGCCACCTCAGTCTGCCTCCAATTAATTGTTCAAAACTGCCTCTGCAAGAAGCAAAACAGCCTGTCCCACTTTGGAGATCCCACCACCATTAGCATGCAGTGGGCCCTGGACAGGTTGTTTGGTAACAGACCTGCAGACATGGCACGGGTGGAGAGCCTGAACAACCTTCTGCAACTGTAAGGTCCCCAGCTGTGGAAAGGGTTATTACATTTCCTCACAAAACAACCTGAGTATAATCTCTTCTGAACCACATCATTGGGCTAAGAAACAGCGACAGGCGGCCAAACTTTTCTTACAGCTCTCGCATTCAAGCTAGCTTGGGGTGCCAGAGGCTTTCATCAGATGAGTAAAAACTATTTGCACATTGAGACTTGTTCTTAACACTTCTCCTGGATCTGCCAACTGACAAGAAAAAAAAAAAAAATCCTACCAACTAGCCTGCAATTCATCCAGAGCCTTCTCTTCTGGGATATCCTCACTAAAGCAAGTAATTTATGGATGACCTGAGACAAGACCTGGTTTAGAAGGCTTGAAAAAAAGGCCCCAAACCCACAGCAGCCACATGAGTGCACAGCCTGCTCTTAGTCCAAGCTGGGGGAAGCAAGAATGGTTCTCGTCAGCATCTGTCCCTAGTTTGTCAGCCCTTCACTTCACCACAGACCTTTCATCTGGTGCTGGCACTGTGCACAAGGCTCCCAGCAGGGCTCAGTGGGAGGAGAGTCCAAGCCAGGCAGGACTTCAGCCTGAGCCACAGCTGAAAGGTCACCACATGACCACGCCAGTTGTCACACAAAGCAGGCAGAGAAGCCACCACACAGAGCTGCTTGCAGCATCCCAGCAGCTGAGTTTATTTGTGTAGCTACCAAGTAAAGCTGTGGCGTGACATTTAGGAGGGGCTTGCAGGGACAAGCTTTGAGCAGATCACATAGCAAGCCATCCAGTAGTCACTGTGCCCAGCACAGATTTTTTCTGACATTCACTGGGCACCAGAGGGACAGGAAACAAAGTCAGTTCCTGCTGGAGAAGTCACAGAAGCATCCAAAATACCTTATTTTCATCAATCCAGTGATGCCTTATCATGTGTCGGTGATGACCTTCTCCTTCCTCTGTAGTGAGAGGCACTCACTAAAGGAATAGGCACCACAAAGGCCATAAGGTGCCCTGTCCCCATGGTAGGAGCCAACATCTCCATCAACAAAGCCATCCAGAGGGTCCTTAGCAAGCTGGAGAGGTGGGCCAATGTCAACCTCATCAAGTTCAACAAGGCCAAGTGCAAGGTCTGGCATCTGGGTTGGGGCAACTCCAAGCACAAATACAGGCTGGGGGAAGAATGGCTGAAAAGCAGCCCTTAGGAGAAGGACTTGGGAGTGGTAGGTGATGAGAAGCTCAACATGAGCTGCCAGTGTGTGCTGGAGCCCAGAAAGCAACTGCATCCTGGGCTGCATCAAAAGAAGTGTGGCCAGCAGGGCCAGAGAGGGGATTCTGCCCCTCTGCTCTGGTGAGACCCCACCTAGAATACTGTGTACAGTTCTGGAGCCCTCAGCACAAGAAAGATACAGACCTGTTGGAGAGGCTCCAGAGAAGGGCCACCAAGATGATCAAAGGGCTGGAGCACCTCTGCTATGAAGACAGGCTGAGACTGTTGAGGCTGTTCAGCCTAGAGAAGAGAAAGCTCCAGGGAGACCTTATAGCACCTTCCAGTATTTGAAGGGGCTACAGGAAAGCTGGGGCGGGGGCTTTTCATCAGATAGGGCAGTGACAGGACAAGGGGTAATGGTTTTAAACTGAGAGAGGGGAGATTTAGGTCAGATATTAGGAAGAAATTCCTCACCATGAGGATGCTGGAATAGGTTGCCTAGGGAGGTTGTGGAAGCCCCCTCCCTGGAGGTGTCCTTGGGACGACAGGCTGGATGAGGCTCTGTGCAGCCTGGTCTAGTGTGAGGTGTCCCTGCTCATAGCAGGTCCCTTCCAACTTTAGCCATTCTATGATTTTATCTCACCCTCAATGCCAGGTTAGTCCATGTAGTTTGCTGTGGCAGCTCTTCTCATACTATGAGCTTACTAGAGAGTAACATCAACCAAACTGTGTACTACAGTCAAAAAAAAAAGGTGATATATGATACAAATTTGTCCCTGTGATCCCACCAGAAGCCACTCTAGAGCCAATGCAGTGATGAATGATGCAAGCAAAGTAACAGCAATGCTGGGGGAAGGACTGTTCCCAGGTAAGCCCTTCAAGAAGAAATGGGAAAAGGGATCTGCAGTGCAGGAGCCCCTGGTCAGCACAGCTCCAGAAGAAGCTGCAATCATGTCAGCACCACTGATTGTCATAAAAATTTCATGTCTGTCACTCACAAGCCCTCTTTATTTCATCAGAAGGGTCAAAATGCAACTGGGAATTCCCAAGCCCATCTGTGTAGTTACAGTCAACCAGCCAAAGACTAGAATCATTGTTCTTCAAAGCTGGCTGTCGTGCTCCAACACTGGACAAACACAGCCATTCCTGAAATTTACCTGTATTTTAAGCTGAAAAAACCTGCGCTTAAGATTGTGGTTAGCAGAGCACAGCTCTAGCATCACTGCTGGGACAGCTTTGGCTCCCAGAGCCAAATTACGAATGAGGGAATGAAAGACACTTTTTGGCTGTGCCACCACTGTCATCTGTGCCCAGGCAGGGAGGAGAGGGACAGGCAGCTGCTGCAAGCCAGGAACAGCATCTCTTCACAGCTGCATTACAGTGTCCCTCATACCCTTCTGCTGCAGCGGGCGGGTCTGCTAAAACTCAGCAGCTTCTCCCCTGAACTCTGCTTTTGCATGTGTGGAGCACACAAGCCTGTGTGTGAGCACCAGACGGGTACACCAGCACGTGCACACCTAGCTACAGACACACCCAGGTGCTTCTGCAGAGCACAGCACCGTCCCCAGTCGCACCAGCACCCTCCTGGCAAACACATACTCAGCTACACAGAATATTCACACATCAGCATCTGTGGTGACTGTTTCTCTCCCAGAAGGAGCTCTAGAGAATCTTGAGACAGAAATACAAGTATTGACTGACTCAAGGGCTCCACCAGCAGGAAAACTAGCCCGGATGGTCCCATCAGAAGGGCTAGACAGAAGGCACTCCCAGGGCAGGTGGGGAGTGACAAGCAGGGAGGCCAAACTTGCTGCTTAGCCATGTTCACAGGCAAGGATGAGAAACGTGGCAGAGTTGGATTAGCGCAGTGTCAGCTGGCCAGGGACTGACCAGGGCTCTGGGTGAGCTGCCACACACGTGGCCTCCTCACCTACTGCAAAAATCTTACCAGCCCAGCAACATGGCCTCCAGGCTGTCAAGAAACACCAAGAGCAAACTTGCTAATTGCTCTGTCTTCACCCACCTTTTTGTTCCCAGCAAGGGATGGGCATAGTCACTGCCCTGCTGCACTCTGCAGTGGGTTCATGACCAGAGAGCAGGGCTGGGAGCAGGCTGCCCACTTGTGCCTATTGCTAATCAAGTAATGGATTTTGCTAGGACTCATGTGTCTGCTTGAAGGTGAACAGCGGGAGCTGCAGAGGCCATTTTGGATGTTAAAAGGTGGGATTCTACCTGTGAGCCTCAACTCCCTTTGCAGCACCAAGAGACAGGTTTCTGCTCACCAGACCACTGCAGACATGTCCTTTACCATGAGAAGGACTCCTCTAGAAGGACCTTCTCTGTCCCACTGCCTATGATGGGAGTCATGCCCCAGCCTTGGACTCCAACCCCAGAGCACACAGACTATATGTTAAAGGTATGCATTACAGCTTCTCTCCCCCCCACACACCCCCCTGAGAGTGCAGATGCCATCAGGTGTGGACCTTGCCAGCTCAGCCCCGGGTGCTCAGCTGCAGGCAGGCCGGGCAGGCCTCAGCTCAGGGGCCGAGCCCCACGCTGCTGTGCCCAGGCAACAGGCAGGGCACCCACACAGAGGGGGAGATGCCCTTGAGGTATCAGATATCACTCACTGAAATTACATTTCTACAGTATTTCTTCTCTGAATCTCAGGGATGCCTAAGAGATTTCTCCTTGAGCCAGAAAACTCCAGAAAAAAAATATTTGTTTGTTCCCTAGATGGCAAACCCCATTCCTGGGAACAAGGAACAGCAAGTTGAGAGCTCACAAAGCGCATGACAGAGTATGGAGCACTTGTCACTTCCTCCCCAACCCAAAAGCTGCGAATGCTGTCTTACTCTGGCACAGCCCAATTTCATCACTTAGGATTTCACAAGAAAGCACGTAACTAGCAAAGGAAGGCATGCTCCTCGCCACCTTCAAGTTTTATTGAAACTAACACATAACACACAAATGGAGTGGGAGCTGTTCTACCGCACTTCGCTATCTCATATACGTTTACAGAACCTGAGCATGTAGCAATTTTATACTCAAATATTCTGTGTACTCTCATCTTAATTCATAACACTCAAAACAAATACTTTCTTGTACTTTTAGTGACATAAGAATAGGTTCCATCCATCCAAAACCAGACTCATTTGCAACATTTTCTCCTTCTCTCCCATCAACACAGTATTTCCAAAAGGCGTTGATTTTCTGAGTGCACAGTTCTCTTGCAGCTGCAGGACATTAATGAGGGACACAAGCTCTAGGTTTTCTCTGTATTCTCCAGATTCCCTTCTGCTCTCCCCAAGTACCTTATGTCACATGATTCAGGCTCTTCTCTAGGAAAAAAAAGCTCTCTTGTTTCCATGCTCATTATTTACTCATAATCTTTTACTGGCACCAAACAAAGAGAGTCAGTTTTACTGCTAATTTTTACACCAGGGACAATTATTCACTACAAACTACGTTAAGGCAGTGGACCTACTTCATGGAACTCAGGTACCCAGGGCTATGACTGATCTGGGCTGGCAAGAAAACCTCAACGATAACCCTGGGCTGCCAGCTCATCTCCTGCCAGGCATCTCAAAAGCAGCACAAGATGTCTGCAACAAGAAGACAGACTTATAAAAGCTCATACACAAATTGCTGAACACTGAAATAAAATGCTGGGTATAATTAAGCAGAACACTTTGTCTAACTCATGTACACAGACCTCACCTCTGGAAAAAATAAGCATACCTATTTGCCAATAATCCACTTACAGCTGAGTGGTATCCTTTCCATCCCAAGTACCACTGCAGTATGTTAGCCATTCTTCAATTGCTCTGTTCTCTGCATGTGACATTAAGACATTGAAACAAGTTTTCAGGCACTCACTGGAACACCCCAAAAAACAAACAGCAGTCCTTTGTAAGGTGCTGCTCATCCACACTGCTTTAAGATTTGTTTTTGGAAGGGTCAATACCTTCCTCCAGCAGCTGTTCTGTGACAAGGGTTTCAATGGTTCACATTAAACATGCAACTTGAAGTACCTTCATACATTATTGGTGCTTCCTTATAACCCAAACAGTATGTTTGTAGCACCTCAGGGGATAAGCCCTTGGACTGACATGTCTTCTCACCCCATCAATGCACAAGTGAAACCAAGAAGGGGAGAATATGAAATCACCCAGCACAATAGAGGGAAGACAGACAACACCCAGAGCTGGCTGTTTCAGTGTCAGGTGCCGATTGCAACTCAGCTCAACTACAGACTGCTTAATAAGGCACTTGTTCAGAGAAGCAGGGAAAATCAGGTAGCACAAGCCAAAGAACTACAGGATGTGGTTTTTCTCCACTAGTAACAGGCTTGTCTTTTCTAGGACCATTCAGAGTCAAGTGACCTGCTGAGTAACAGCTGTAAGACAAAAATCATATGTATTTGATTTAAACTCCAACCAACGGGAACCAGGTTTCCAACCAAAGAAAGATATTTTCAGATAAAACCCACATTAATGGGGAGATCAAACTGTATCCCTGGGTTTAAGATTTTATACTTCATACCTTATTAATGTCTTCCCACATTCACTTATTACTCTATTTGCAGCAGGACAAAAGGGAAGAGCTTTTACTCTAGACTAAATCTATAAACATGAAAATAAAAACCATGAAAATAATGTATAGCAACATATATACAGAGTGATACCTCATCTAGTTTTCAGATTAAAATAGCATAAAATGAGGACACAGTTTCCATTCTTAAAACACTACCAAAGTCTTAAAAAAGTGGTATCCAGGTAATTTTTAAAGATAGTAATCACAGTAGATGAGTCAAGGGAATCTTAAAAAGGCCATCCTTTTTAAAAGCCATATAAATTTTTTTATAAAGGACCCCCCCCTTTTTTTTTTTAATTATACATATTGAAATATATTTACTCCTTGAACAAACAACATGAAAACCCAGGAAAAAAATCCCAGTAGACTCCGATTCCAGGAGAAAAAATGAGGACAACTTAATGGCAGAAAGTGAGATGGGGAGAGGGAAACAGTCACCATTTGTTTGCCGAGTTATCAAAAATCTGCATCCAGAGTGAAGACATTGTCCACTGTTTCTGCCATAACAGCAAAACGTTGATATTCCGAAACCCGTTTCTCAAAGAAATTTGTTTTTCCTTCCAGAGAAATATTCTCCATGAAATCAAAAGGATTTTCTGCATGAAAGACCTGGGGAAGGGAAACATGATCATATGGGTGATTCTGACAGGGTAACAATGCTTTAAAAAAACCCCAACAAACAAAGCAGTCAAAACCTTTCAAACTAGATCATCCCCTGCTGCAATATGCTGTAGAATCAATGGACACCCCTCTAAGCAAATTCAGCACTGTCGCTCCCCAGAAGTTTGGTCCGTGGTGAAGTTCACCTGCTCAAGGTGCTTATTATCCTTTGAGGACTGCAGCACTTGGGCACAGCCCAAGTTTCCAATTACAAACCTGCAGAGCAGATGAAGGGAAACAATGGCCTAAATTGTTCTCGCTTTCTGAAATAGTAAAGCATATATATCAATGCTGTGGTTTCAGCTGTCACTCACAGAAAGTGCAAATGCTAAATATGACCTGCTCTCAGGCACATTAGGAGAGTGATTTTCGCTGACAGCTTTCCTGGGCTGTCCTGGCAGGCCAGCATTTTGGGCAACTGCACCTCTTACCTTTGAGAACCCGAGCTCCATTAGTAACCGGTCTGCGACAAATTCAATGTATCGTTTCATCAAAGTGCAATTCATTCCAATCAGACCCACAGGTAATGCCTCTGTTAGAAACTCCTAAAAGTTAAATACAGATGACATTTAGAGAAATGAAATTTAAGAAGGGGAAAGGAGAGAAGACACCTGTGTTTCACAGTAACACAATTTTGTGATACTCCAGGCTGCCAAGGCAGTTGTCTGAATAAATAACTTGTATCACTAAACTCAGGAAGGGTCTTCTGTTTTCAGTAGTTGTTTCTATCTTCCTTTATTTTTATCATGCTTTTCTGGAAAGCACAAGAATTTCTATTGCTGCCCCTCTTATCTGCCTTTCCCACTATAAGATCCCAAGCTTCAGTGTAAGCTTGAACTCCAAATTCAATAAAACCCACAGCCCATACTAGTGGGAACAGGAATAGGTCCATAAATCTTTTTTCCCTTGGCTTCCAGCCATTACAGAATGACAGATCAGAGAGCACAGGGATACATATGAGTGTTGGACTCAGCTATGTATATGTTTAGGCACCAATGCAATACCTGCCAGTGTTGTGAGGCAAAGCTGGGACTTTCACCACCATCACAGTAGTTAGATGACAATAGAAAAGTTGTAAACTACAATCCTGCCAAACAGAAGTGCAGAAACTTGTAGTTGCTGATGGGTAGCACTTCATGTCAAAGAACCTGACAGCAACCTCAGAAAAAGCCAGAGCCCAGCATGGTACACATGGCCAGAACAGACCCTGTCTTCTCCTGAGGACAAGCAGGGGTGTGTATACAGCTGGGAGAGACAAAGATCCTGAGGGAAATAAGTAAATAAACTCTTCTCTAACAGACAGTTGCAGTTGGACTAGATGACTGTTATGGGTCCTTTCCAATTGGAAGTATTCTATTTAATAGTAAATATACAGCCTATCCTCCTTTCTATCATTAAGCTGCCAGCTTCAGCTTCTCCCAGTTCCTTGACAATTGAATCAGAAAGTTTCTGACTCTTATTGTCATCATTAAGGAAGATTAAAAGGATGGTACACTGCATTAGGGATCCAGGCCTGAGCCACATATCAAATACAGAATCGCAAAAGTTAGAAGTGAATTAGTTTATTTTTGCACCTAAGGCTGGTCCTCTGCTGCCCCTGATGCTGTCACAGCCAGGCATACCTGCTCAATTTCAACAGCATTAGTGATGATCTCACGGACCCGCTCTTCTGATGGTCTGTTCACTAAATAATGGAACATTAGACAAGCAAAATCACAGTGTAGACCCTGAAGCAAAAGAGAACAATGAAAAAAAACAGTCAGTTTTTCCCTCCTCCACATAGTTTGCTCTTACTTTGAGGCAGCCTCATTCAGGTTGAAGCTTCCAAGTCTCCTGCTTCTTTGACAGTCTTAATGTTACTACGTGTAGTGGACACTTTTAGTTTACAGACCAGTTAGTAACATCTGAAGTCCAACACATGCCACCTATGCTAAAATAACACTCAGCACACATTGTTCTCCAGTAAATATTTTTGAGAGCTGCTCTACTGTGAGGGATGCTACACAGAGTGCTGCTGGCTGTGTCCTACCCTCCCATCAGAGATGCTTTTGCAGAAAGACTTCTACATCAAGAACTGCAAAACTACCTGCCAGTCAACACAGACTTTTTACGTGCTCTCTGCTTCAAGATAAGTGTACAGAAATACGTGGTTTAAGTTCTTTGCTTCTCCTCACACCACTTTCAGAAAGGATGATTCAGATTAGTCACCAAACCCAAGATTAACAAGTGCAGTTACTATGAGGAATTTGCTATGGCTACTGTGCCCCAAGTCAACCCACCTTCACATTTCACCCAGCTATCCCACACAGAGCCAAATAAATCATGTTAATTCCCCAGATTTTCAGAAAAGCCTCCAGCAAGGATAAGAACACTTCAGGAGATGAGCAATTCATCACAGTCTGAGGAGGGTTAACAGGCAGCTGATTCAAGGGGTGCCTCAGTTTCTGTTTCAACTTGCCTGGCTACAGCTTGAGCCCCTGGCTTCAGCCATACCCACCACTGCTAGACGAGAGCACTGTGGTACCATCTCTCCTCTCAACAGCAAGGTGATTAGAGGCTATTAGCATCATGAGGGCAAATCTGGAGTGAAACCAGTCAGAAGCATTTGGCAGACTATGGTCTACCAGACAATCCAGTGCTTTTGTTAACAAGGCTCAAAACAAAACCAAGTAGTAAAAAATTTTTCAGAAAGGCTACAAAATCCTTGTGCTTCAGCTCATGAAACAGCCCTGAAACAACATCATTTGGGAAATAACTCTCCCTTTAGGGACAGCAATAGCTGCCTGCTGCAGGGCTGCCCATGGTCTTGTCCAGGGCATGATCACCAGCAGGATGCAGAATGTGTCTGGCTTCCCACCTGAACCAGTGTGCTCCACTGACTGGTGCTTTTAGCAGCTTTGCACCTTTAAGAATCATAGATGCACCAGCTCCAAGAAGAGCCTGGGAACAAAGGCTGCAGCTCAAAAAAACATGTTGAGCATTAACCATTTATCTGTTCAGGTGCATCAGAAAAACAGTTTGTGTAGTTTTCCATTGTGGATTTTTTTTTACTGCCACTGCTTTTGTAACAGCATTTCCTGGTTTACAATGCAGGTGCTGTGTGCACCCAGCCTTAACCCTTCCTAACAGCTCTGCAGTTGGAATTATGCCAACAGAGCTCAAGACAAACTCAGTCTTTTGCTGCTCAACTCTGCAGAGAAGTACAGTTACATTGCTGTGTAGAGGAACTTACATCTCATTCACCTGACAGTCATCCTTTTAACAAACAAATACTTCCTCACTCAAATGGATCAGTTTGCGATGACTCACAGAAACGGAAGACAAAAGAAAGGCTGGAGAACTGTTTGGTTTTACTTACTGGTTATATCACTTTCTTCAAAAGTGTCTTTTAAATTAAAGGCATCTTGTAAGATTCCTCCTATCAAATCGGTTTATCTAATCCATGGAAATTACTTCCATTATGATAAAGCTCTTCATTGTTTTGGACCAACTCTGGGAAGTCAAAACCACTAGCATGTTTATACTGCATACAAAACTGGTCTTTCTGCTTTTTCAGTGCTGACAGTGCCCTAAGTTGTGCAGTGCCTTAAAGACAGGTCCCAACCGTCAGCAACTGCTGCCAACTGGCAGGCAGTGGTGCAGGAAGCAGTGAAAAGAAAGGGCACTGGTCAGCACCTGGCCTGCCACCTGTTCAGTGTGCTGACATGCAGCCCCTCAGACACATCACATCCTAATCTAAGCAGCACTCCCCTCTAATGCAGACATGTAGCTGCCTCCTCCCAGGAGATCCTCAGGCTGTGAAGTAACACAAGAACATGGAGAGGAATGATACCAGGCCACAGATGGAGCAAGCTGTCTGCAAGCTATGGGACCCACAGCTAGGGGCAAATGGGGAGTGGTACAAGGAGGCTGCTTGAGCCTGACTGAAGCAGTTAAGGCAGAGCAAGGCCAGGAGTCACATCCTGTCCCAAGTAAGCTTCCAATGCAGCTGAGGGCCATGCAATTCCACACCAGTCCTTGAGCAGCCAGGCCTCTGCCTCCCTTCACAGCACAGGAAAACAAAGAAACCCTTCAATCCAAAAAGTCCACCTTTTTGATCATACAGTGCATTGAGTTATTGCGAATATTTATGTTTACTCCCTTTGAAAACAGGTATTTCTGCTGAGGGACATAGCAGCACCTAGGCTTTAAATTAATTAGTAACTCCTAGCTAGAGGTTTGCTTCTTTTCCCTTTTAAAAATATTCTGGGAATAGCCTGCTCCTTAGCAGGACTCCAGTCTTCCTACATGCCAGCAGTTGCAGCTCCTCTGCCAGGCTGCAGAAGCAGGGCCGGGCACTTGCTCTAGGGAAATGAAGTCTCTTGTCTGTGCTGCCTAGGAGGTGAGGCTAGAGCAGGTGCAGGCAGGTAACTGCAGGAGAAGCTCTAGGGAGCAGGGCTGCAGTTACCTGGCAGGTATCCAGGACCTACCAGGACCTTTCCTGAAAAGCCCTGCTGCTGGCTAACAGAGAATATACTCAGTCTTCCACCACCTCCTTGGTCTCCAGTACTATCAGCATTAAAAAGGCTCCATCTCAGGAACAGCCTGTTCTAGTGGGAGGTGTCCCTGTCCATGCAGGGAAGTTGGAACTTGATGATCTTTAAGGTCCCTTACAACTCCAAACATTCTGTGATTCTGTGATATGCAGAAATGCAGCCCCTATTCATTACTGGATTCTGTTTCCCTGGTTCCCACCCAAACACTGCCTTCTGCTCTCTTCATACTCCCTTCAGCCTGCCCTGTGAAAAGAGGTGGGCTGCTCTGGTAAGACTATGGGATCTTTATGAATATGATTCTTCCTTTCCCCATGAAAGTCCCTTTTCTTCCCAGACAGTATGTAGGACATGATACATTACCTCATCTCTGCTAATAAGCTCATTGGAGAAAGTCAGTCCAGGCATCAGGCCCCTCTTCTTCAACCAAAATATAGCAGCAAAAGAACCCGAAAAGAAGATGCCTTCAACAGCAGCAAAGGCAACCACTCTCTCACCTGTTTAACATTAACACATTTTCAGTTAGACACAAAATAGTGTATTGTTTGACAGCAAGATACACCATGTGCATCAGACAGAGGCTGAAGTGGAGCAATTCCATTTGCAGCACCAGGTGCTGTCTCTGACCACATCTTTCAGCAGATCCCAAAGCATACAGGGTCTACACATGCAGCAGCACTTAACCACAGGCAACCCCAGCAGAACTGAAGAACCAGGGCACCCACTGAAACTGTCACAGGCCAGAAGGGAAAGAACATAATTGTCCAAAGGGACCAAGACCTAAGCACTCCTTCATCTCTTACTGCTAAAAGGCAGGAAAATGGTTGTGTAACTAAGAGAAAAAAAAAAAAAAACTGAGAGAAGAGCTGAGCTCCTATAAATTAAGAAAAAAACACTACACCTTAATTTCTGTTTGTTGAGAATCTACATAAACCCACATTCTTACAAGAAGAACACAGAACATAAATTCATCAAGACACAAATAACTATTTCTATTAGCCCACGTGTCATTGCACTTTTCATCCAAGGAAAGAACAACATTGCTGGTCCCAGTTCTCCCTGCTCCCTACAGGAATGTTTTTCTTCAGACTATAAAACCATCTGACTGCTTGGTGAAGACATGTCATTCAATGTACTCTATTTTAAAAACCTTCACAAGATCCTTGGGTATATTCTAACATGAATAGCTTCTGGATTAAGTGCTGGTGCCTTTTCCCAGTGAGAACTGCACAGGATTTTGTTTAAAAAATAAAATAACCCCAAAACAGCCAATGTCCCACTTCTGCGAGATGCAAATGCCATCTGCTGGCTCATCTGAAGAAATTCAAGTCAGGAAAATAGCATGAAGAGCAACACAGACTTAAAAGTATCACAGAACTTACTAAGGAAAATAATTTGTCTAGTAACACTAAAAATCTCCTAGGTTACTTCTAGAAGGGAGTGGAGGCCTGCTGCTCCTACAATGTAGCTTGAATGAAGCACAAGACCAACTATCAGTATCTTTTTTACCACATTCCACCTGACTAGCTATCAAACACGTGAGTTCAACTGAAACAAAAATTGCCCACCAGCAACACCCCATAACATGATCACAGGTTGTCCACAGAACAGACACAGCATAAGAAATCAACCAAAGCTGCAGAGATGTGGTTGCAGGGCAGGTCCCCAATCTTGGAAGAAACACCAAGCAAAAAAACCAGCCACTTTCATATACTGTATCTCATAATCCCTAAACTGTAAAGATCTGGGCCTTCCAAATGTTCTAAACTTGGGAAGTTTTCTCAATAAGATGAAAAAGTAGAAGAGTAGAAATGTACTTTACAAAAATGTGGATAGGATGCATGAAATTTGGGGGCAGGGGGATGGGTGGGAGGGTTGCTTTTTCAGTTAGGGAACCTCCTGATACCTGCCACATGCCATCCTGCTGGGAGCCAAATGAAGGAGATGAAGAAGGGACTCCACACACAGCAAGCAAAGCCAGACTGGAGAGGCAGCAGGATGCTCAAGGACAGGAGAATCTACAGCTACAGAAAGAACCCCACTCAAACAAGAGTGGTGAACAACAGATGCTGCAAAAGAATGATATTCAGATGTATTTTGTTCATCTGGCTGAATGTCTCCATCTCCTACACTTTCTCTAAGTATAGAGGATGTGTAGTTTAGAAAATTCAACAGAGTCTGCCCATTATTAATTTTAGCTACCACACATCCTTCAGTCAACATCATAGGCTGAGTGCCGAACATGGGAAAGGATGCCCTGCACCACACAGATGGAAGCTGAGCCAGCGTCCCAGCTCTAAAATGAGATGCAGAAACTAGAAACCTAGTCCCAACAGCAAAACAGAAACACTAGAGACAGATCATTCTCGAATCTTTTTTGTCCAGGCTCATCTGTGCTGTTGCAAAAAATGGTTAAATCATAAAAATTTGTCCATATATGAACATGAACACAGAAAAAGCCCAGACTTGCAAGATTTCAGCTGCCCAGTTCTCAAAACTGGAGTACAAAATAAGAGCCAACTGGAAGAAATATTCAGAACTCATAGAAAACAAGGTCTACAAGCAAATGTTGAAGGAACTAGAGTTGTTCAGTATAAAGACAAAAAAAGACAGAGACACATGCTTTTCATAACGTGTTTCTTCTGTGCATTGCCATTACTATACAATTAATTTACTTGTAGTTCTTTAGTTAAACCAGAGACCCTGAAGCCACTGGATCACCCGTGAAGAATTTTGTCTCATGTTCCAGGAATGCAGCAGAGGATTAGTTTGTGACATGTGCAACAAAACCAAGTTTTTAAGAAGCTACATACCAAAAGTAGATTCTTTGTCTTCAACCCACTTTAAAGCCCAGTCTGCTTTCTTCTTGACACACGGCATTGTTTCAATAGCATTAAATAAGAAATCCCTAAAGGAAAACAAACAAACAAACAAACAAAAAACAAAGAGAAAACATCAACATAATAATAAGTGAGTTACATAAACCTGCCTTGGTTGTCCCTCCTGGTTCCACCAGACAGAAGAACCCATAACACTAGGCTCTCAACTCACCCAAGTAAGAGACTGTTACCACCCCAAAAGGGTGATGATCTCTGATGACAAGGGCACAGGGAGATAAATCCAAGGTCTCAGAGAAGGTGAGCTGTAGTGATGGGAGGTGAACTCAAACATCCCATCCTAGGAGTGTCCACTCACCAGACCACGCTGCCTCTCAGATTTCAATCCAGATGGCAGCCACTTCATAGCCATTGAGCTAAACCTCATCTTGCCCAACTCCACAAAAGGAACGGGGCCACTTCCTATGAGCACAGACTCTGTTCCCGTGCTAAACACCTGAAAGGAAACCTTGCAGCCCTTCCACTGTCACTATACAGGATGCTACGGTGGGAAACCAAGTTCTGTCTGACCATCACCATGGTGGAGTCTCTGAGGGAAAGTGCTTCTGTTCAAATGTATTGCCATTTGGACTAGGAAGTTTTCCAGACTTCCTGCAATCAGAGGTTTATACAAACATTAACTTACCTCCTGACACTCCCACACAAGTCTGTTGGTCAGTAATACTTCACTCCATGTTGGGAGTCAGGCATGCAGGCCTTGAAAGCTTTAAGGAACCATGCCCAACTTCCCCAGATGCTGCTGCCCAACAACGGTGTCACTGGACTAGGAGATACATTTCCCACAGGTCTGTAACATATCCAGAAGTTTACCTTTTCTCAGGATCTTTGATGTATGTGTCTATGAGCAAGCTGTACATCTCTGAGTGAACGTTCTCAATGAGAATCTGAAAGCCATAGAAACAACGAGCTTCTGGGATCTGCACCTCCTGACTGAAACGTGCCACCTACCAAAATCAGAAAGCATGGCAATGAGTACAGTAAAATTAGTCCTGCATTACAGTACTCTAACTACTTTATGAGAGAGACATAGATATTGATCACAGAGAAAGGATGGGAGCAGTTCACAGAGATGTCAACAGGACATGTCAGAAGAACATGCAGGATAGAGAGCTGCGGTGAAATGTGAGGGCACACGCACACAGGAGAAGAACAGCACAATATTGTGACAGTAAACACTTCAAAGTGTACAAAGCCTCTGACTTCTTGTTCATCATGAAAAAAAAATATCAGAAAGACATGTTCATGCAATATTTGCATGTATACTATGGCATATCAACAATGATACCAACATTCAAGATCCAAAGTGGACATCTGCAGTCCGATACCACTGATAACTTGTGATGAGACATTCTGCAGTCCAGAATTGATTTCAGCAAAAAGATTTCCCCACCTTTTTATCAGCACCCACCTGCCCTAAAAGATTCTATCATGCCTTTCAGTGAGAGCAAAATGGATTTTATCAAAATGTAGATGCCTCCTCCCTGGAAGTGCTCAAGGCCAGGCTGGATGTGGCTTTGAGCAATCTGGTCGAGTAGGAGGAGTCCCTGCTCATGGCAGAAGGCTGGAACTAGATGATCTTCAACGTCCCTTCCAACCCAAGCCATTCTATGATAAAATGAAGAATACAGAGCATGACACAATCCCACCCTACTTCTCATCTAACACAAGTATGGGAAGAAGTGTGTGAGTCCATTAATCCATTGAGAAATGAGGATCACCACAGCCGGGCAGAAGGCTGAGCTTAACAAATGTGTCTAAGAGTTATGTGATTTGGAGTCTTGCTGACCACAATTGATCCAATTTAACTCAGACACTGGCCTCAGCAGAACAAGCTGCTTTTTCCCCTTGGCAAAGGTGAGATGATGGGAAGAAAAATAGTATGCATTTAATAAACTTAGCCATTCATGTGAGAAAAAAAACCATAACACTAAATGAAAAGCCAGTAAGCCCATAAGATGAGTAAGTATATAAGCTCTCCTTAAAGCTTTCTCACCAGGTTTTCATTTACTATTCCATCACTGGCTGCAAAAAATGCCAGAACATGAGAGAGAAAGTATTTTTCATCTGCTTTCAGCTTGTTCCAGTGAGGAAGGTCCTTTGACAAATCAACCTAATGAAAAGAAAAATTAAACATGTTAATGCCCTTTGAGTTTGTCATTCTGCAAGAACAGAAGCAGCCTAGTCAGGTGACTGAGGCAGAATTTTGGCATATGCTCTCAAGTCTTTACATGTAGAGAATTTAAATACATGTGACTGTAAAAGACAACAGACATACTTCAGTATTGCTGCCTCCCTCTGCAACAGTAACATCATGTTTGCTTTACAGTTTATGTTTTTGTAATTTGGAATAAAAATCAGCACCCACTGAATTATGAATAATTTGTATTTTGAAAAGTGTAAGTGTCTTCTTGTCATAAGTATGAACATGTATCAATAAGCAGAGCTCCCTCTGAGACACTTAAACTCTCCTTGAGAAGTGCTGATACACCAGGAAACCTATACCCAGGTGTGCAAAAAACGAGGACTTTTGCCTTTGGCAGGTGTTCAGCCTCCATCCTGCCAAAGAATGGCACAGGGCAAGCACTGTGCAACTGCTCTCATCTACTAAGCTAAATTCTAGCCATGGTAGAAAACCACAGCATCCCTCCCACAGGCCTTTCTTGATTGTTTGCTTGGAGGCATTTCTGAACCACAGCAGCAGTTAAGTAGGGCCAGATGTGAAAAACACAGAGGCCTAAAAACTGGTATGTGTGTATATATGTGATATACACATATACATACACAACCAGTCTTACAGTTAACACTCCAGTTCCTCTGGAAACACACCGGCAGACACTAAGTCAGTGTAAGAAGGAACCAGCAATATGGTAAAAGAGCAATGCTGATCAGGCAGAGTTTAAATGTTTTTTCTTCAACAGCTTAAATCAACCTCTACTGCAACAGGGCAGCCAAGCCAGACAAGCAATGAAATAACACTTCTACAAACAGCTGCTCCTCACCATCCCAGGATGCTGTCTGGCCTATTCAGAGCCTGCCAGTGCATTCAGCTCACTCCTCTGCAATTGCAGATCACTGCTCACAAACAAGTAAAGGCTGCAGAAGTTCTGAGTTGGAACAACCAGGTCAGCTGACAGGTAATCTCTCCAGATTAGTGCAGTGTTCAGAAGCCTCCACTGCTACAAGTGCAGTGAGCTGAGTACTGTGTAGGTCTGGCTAAGCAGAAACCTTGCTTGTATTATAACACAGGGCAAGCATCTAACCAGGGCAATCAGGAGTCCATTAGAAACAATTTTTAGCAAGTGTCCCTGATAATCACCATCTTTCTGGAAAATAAACAGGCACCTAATATTAAAGAACAGCATTTACATGAAATTGCCCAGAACACCCTACAGGGGCAAGCAGGTAGTTACAGGTACAGAGACCATAGCAGGGTAGGAGCTACCTGACCACAAATCAGCTCCCTCTATAACCAGAGAAGCACCCTGGGATACAATTGCACCTAAACCAAACACCTAAAGAAGCTCCCGTGAATGGCTTTGAGGAAGCAGCTTTCATTCCACTGTCTACAAAGGGGGTCCTGCTGTTGTGCAGGCACCTCACGTTTGATGCAATTAACTCTAACCCTTACAACAGAGAAGCCAGGAGCAGAGCTAGGAAGGAAGCACCAGGACACCAATCCGAGCACCAGGACTCACCTCTTCTGCTGTCCAAAAGGAGGCCTGAGCCTGTTTATACATCTTCCATATGTCTGGGTACTGAATGGGGAAGATGACGAACCGGCGGGGATTTTTTCTGAGAAGAGGCTCCTCGTCAGGATCCAAGCCATTCTCAGCAGCACTTGGAGCAGAGCTCTGAAGGTAAAGCACAAGCCTGGTTAATGTCATTGTTACTTACTCCACTTCTTCCCCATACCCCAAAGGTGCAGTTCAAAAGCCACCCGTGTCACGCACTCACCCGCCCCCCTTGGGTAGACACATCGCCCATCCCTGGGGTACGTGTCCCCTCGCCCTCCATCCGTGTTCCCGCTGCTGCCGCGGCAGCGCTCCTTTGGGTTTCCCGCTGGGTTTGCCGGTGCCAGGCAGCGCCCGACGCCTGCGTGCCGAGCGGACCCGAGCCGAGCGGAGCCGAGCGGAGCGGAGCCGAGCGGAGCCGAGCAGAGCCGAGCAGAGCAGAGCAGAGCCGAGCGCCCTTCTGCAGCGCGGGAGACCCCGGCCACCGCACCGCCGCACCTGGGGACACCGCACGCTGCCGCCACCCGCAGCTGGCACAGCCCCGCCCGGCTGGCTGCCCAGCTCACCTCCAGGTCAGTTGCTTTGCACTGAGACACTTGGGCCTGGATGGACTTTCTGAAAAAAACCCCATGAGATCACAGCAACTAATCCCATGTGCCACAGCAAGTCTCTGCAGGGACTTCATGTATGCTATCCTGTGGTGAGCAGAAGGCAGCCAGCCTGCCAGTGCTGGTCTGGAGGCTCTCCCTCAAGTGCTGATGTGCAGCTCAAGTGCCTCTCTTTCCAGCAGCAGGAAAAGCCCAGCCTGGAGCCACCCAACCCCAGCCTGCTGCCCCTGTGAAGGCTCCTGGGGAATGCCGTGCACAGCTCCTCCTCAGGGAGCTGCCAGGTGGCCACTGTGGGGACAGCTGAAATCTAGGAGATGGGACAGTGAAGAGCAGCCCTGAGAGGGCACTCCATCAGCTGAGCCTTCACCTCACCTCCAGCTGGGAACCCTGGGATCACCAGCAGACAGCACCCCTGCCAGGCACACCACCGAGCACCTCCTGAAGACAACCATTGTGAAGAGCTGTCAGGACATCAAGATGCAACCCCTCCAGAAGGGCTGGTGACTCACACTCATCAAAAGCTCAGCCAGTAGGACACCTGTCTGGGTCCAACCGAGATCCCGCTGACTCTACTGTAGAGGGTAACGAAGCACAGGCAGTATACAAGGCATTCTATGGAACACAGGAGGGAAGGGAGCAAAAGGTTTTGAATACCATTGCTTCTACAGTCCTGGGACATGCCAAAGTCCTTTCCCTACCCAGTCTGCTTGTAACAATTCACGTAACAAAAAGTAATCAACTTAAATTTGGAAAATACCCCCAAGCAAATTATTCTACTCACATTTAAAAAACAAACAACAAGCAAATAAATGTGTACATTGCATAGCTGGTATATGCACCACAGATTCCCAAAGAAAACACATCAGGAAGCACATTCTGGGTCACAATTTTACCACTTTATTGCATTTTTAAGTATTACTCAATTACATGAGACAAATTGCCCAGTACCACCTAGCAGAGTCTCTGCTGAAAGCCACGAGAGCACAAGACCTTTTGTATTTCCCAGGACACAGAGACAATTCCAGTAATCTACTGGAAGTGCCACAGGGGCCCAGCGGGGACAGCACCTCTCAGCACACACCTCAGCACCTGCCATGCAGCTAGCACCTCTATCTGCTTCTGCACCAACCATCGTTCTTGAAAAAGGAAACACTGCAAAAGCCTTCCTCGTTAGCCCAGCGTTTTCCTGAGCAAAAAACCCTTCCATCTGCCTGGGGACTATCCCCAAGTATTTATTTCAGCTTAACGAGGTGGACTAGCAGCCACTAACCCCAGCCTTGATGTTCCTGAGCCATTCAAAACCCAGCATGCAGGGCCCATAATGCAGGGAAAGAATTTGAAAAATACTTCTGGTGTACAGAGGTGAAGCAGAGCACAGAAAAGCAAAATTCCAGTACGGCAGCAAAACCAGAGACCAAGAGACCAACACTGAGCCAAGAAGAACTGACATTTCTCCAAAGGCCTTTAACAACTGCCATGCCACAGACCAGAGGGAGAGGGATCGATGCCCCCAAAATACTGTCAGTGCACAGTGAGAGAGAAAGGCAAGAGAAGAAGAAAAGGCCCATGAAGCAGTGTGTAAGCTCTGGAGAGCCCTGACAACAGGAAAGCAGAAGGATGGCTTCTAGGAGCCAAAGACTCAGAGCAATGGCATGACCCTGAGCAGGACCATCACACAGAATCGGAAAACTACACAAGTTTTTTTTTTAAACTGGTGGGGTTTTTTAATTTTAAAAAAGGGTCAGTCAACATAGACTATACCATACTTAAAATCAGGGGGGTTGAGTGGAGTTTAACAGGCAGGCTCCATTTCCAAGCTGGCAGGAAGGCAGCTCCTGGCTACTAGACAGTAATTTCCCTCGATTTTGGTTTCCATTAATACTTCTTACTTAGCCTGTTTGGTAAGGCAGTACATGTCTTGGTACAACTCTGCTGCAAATTCAAGCAAGATCCTTCTCTAATTGAATTTCAGATCTGTGGCACGTTCTGATCACTGCCGAGGCTTCAGAGCAGCCACCACTTTGCCCTGAAGGAGCACATATTCCCAGCTCTGCCTTCCTGGCCTCGGGCAGCACTGGCAGGGAGCTAGAGAAGGTAACAGTTACAAGGCCAAGAGACCTTGCTTTGAGTCTGCACCCCCGATCCTGTCCTTAACCCTATGATGATGCATAAAACAGCCAACGCTCACCGTAATAATGAAGAGCATCCAGTTTATAATGCAAACATGCTATTTTCTGTTCGGACAACATCAGCCAAATACATGGAAGAGCTGAAGCTGCTCTTGCTCTAGCAGGATCAGCCAGCCCAGGACTACATTCAGCTGAGTATCACCAAGGAGAGACACAACACAACTTCTGTGAGCAACCTGTGCCAGCATTTGACCACCTTCACAAATTATTTGTTACGTATAAATTGAGCCTCCTGTGTTTCAGTGTGTGTCAAATGCCTCTGGTCCCAGCAAGGGACACCACTGGGAGAAGCCTGGCTCCACCTGCTTTATTCTCTCTTATCAGGTATTTAACACACACTGATGAGATCCCCTGGAGCCTTCTCTTCTCCAGGCTAAACAGCCCAACACTCATGGCCTCCCTTCCTATGGCAGATGCTCCACTCTCTTAATCATGTGTCACTGCTAGATACACTCCAGTACCTCATATCCCACTTATTCTGCAACTGCTACAGACACTCTTACGATGATTACAATAAACCCAATGGACTGCCTAGTGGCACTGAACTTTGCATCAATTTCAAATTCAGCAAATTAGGAAATAATTAACATACACCTGTACAGCCATCACCCCAATAGCTGTTGGGCTATGTGTGCAATCATCTCGGTTATTTGCCCTCTATCAGCTGTAACCAGGGAAAAAGCTAAGGGTGCTGGCAGAGCCAGCACTGTGATGTGACATGGTCCTCATGGTATGTGACCATGAGCCCTTCTGTATCCTTGTGAGAGACTGCACAAGCATCCCACGAGCTTCCAAAGGCTTCAGGCCAGCCCCGGGCTGTGCAGGCCATGCTCATGGAGAGGCTGGGAAGATCACCAGGAGACAGATTCTGCCACACAGGGCCCGAGGAGCACAAGGCCCTGCACACCGAGGGGACGCACAGCACCACTGCCTGCCTCTGACACACCAGCAAGCACCTCTTCATCGCGGGCACCGTGTGCTGCTCACGGATGGAAGCAGTCTTTTAGGCTTGCGTTTAACACAGCACATCCCAGTTTTGGAAACGTGAGTACTGCTGAAACACTTCTGGGAAGATGACACAGGCTTCTCTGCCGTTCTGATCCCTTACCTCTGCACACCTCAGCCTGGCCTTGCAGGGTCATACTGGGGAGAACCCCGAAGGGCGTGCAGTTGCATCCCTGGCGCAGACTGCCCTGGTCCACAGGGACCGGGGAGCCAGGACCACCTGGCGTGTGTGTCTGCAGGGCAGCCCGGGGCAGAAAGGAGAAGCTCTGCCTTCCAGTTCCCAGAAGGGCACAGCTCCGCCAGCCCGCCGGGCCTGGCCGAGACCGGGCTCTGAAGCCCCAGCCAAGTGTATTTACGCACCACACGAACCAGATCAGTGCTCCCCGCGGCCACCGAGCCCAAAGGTTATGTCCCTCCGCAGCCCGGGCGGGGCGGAGGGCGAGGGCGGCCCCGTGCCCTTCCCAGCCGCCGCCACGGAGCCGTCCCTGCAGACAGACGCGCAGGGCGGGCGGGGGCAGCCGGGGCGGCCGGGACCCTCCACGGCAGGAGCAGAGCGAGGCCCGGCGCAGCGAGGCTGCGGGCGGCGGCAGCTGCCGGCACCGGGAGGCACAGGAGGCCGCTGCGCTCGGCGGGAGCCGGCGGCTCGGGCAGGGCCCAGCCAGGTCGGTGCCTGCAAGGCTGGGGACGCGAAAGCGGCGGGCAGGGCGGGCAGGGCTGCGGGGAGGGCTCCGGGCAGGGCTCCGGGCAGGGCTCCGGGCAGGGCTGCGGGCAGGGCGGGCAGGGCTCCGGGCAGGGCTGCGCCACCGGCCGCGCCGCCTCCCGGAGACGCCCGCACGGCCACGGCAGCTCTCGCCGGGGCGGACGGGACCCCCCGCCGGGCGCTGCGCACCCCGACACCCGCCGCGGGGCCCCGGCCTTACCCGCTGCGGCCCAGCCGCCTCCTGCAGGGCCGCCTTCCCCCGCCGCTCGCCCATGGCTGGCGGCGACCGGGCCCGGGCGGGCGGAGGCAGCTGAAGGGGAACGGCCGCGGCCGCCCCTCCTCTCCGGGGCGGGCGCACAGCGGCCCCGCGGCTGCGGCCTGGGGGCGGGCCCGACTCCGAGCTACGGGCCGGGGGAGGCCCCGGGGCGGCGGGAGCAGGGGAAGGCGCTGCGGGCAGCGGTGCGGGCAGGTCTGCGCCGGCCGGCCCTGCCCTGCCCGGCCCGGCCCTCCGGCCGCTGCTGCCAGAGCGGAGGCGGAGAGCTGCGGGCGGGGAGAGCGTGGTTTGCAGCGGGGGGGTCTGAGCGTGTAAGGAAAAAAACCCAACCCAGCAACAGAAAAAAACCCCAGCGACCCCCCACTAGAAGAAGACCCTCGATGAGCCGCTGAAAGACGCTAATGGGAGATGAACACGTGGAGGGAGTTAACTTCCTCTGTCGAGGAATGGGTGCAGGGGAAGGCAGCGGGAGCTGTCACTGAGGCAGAAGCTGAAGCGTCCGTGATGGGGTACAAGTGGGCACTCTGTACAAGAAGCAGCAACCTACTTAAGAAAAAAAAATAATCTTTTAATACATCCTAAGCTAGTACAGACCTCAGAACACCCTCCAGTAATTAACAGATACACATAGTGGTGTTTCTGGGAGGTGCTTTCAGGGGCCAGTGAGTGCGGACACCGCGAGTCAAAGTATTACGGATGTATTTCTGTCACTTCTTGCAAGCAGAGATACTTCACCCAGAGCTGGGAACCGTCAAGAGTTCAGTGGTTTCCTTCCTCATCCCAAAGCTGGCCACACCCTTGGGCCCCTTTGCCGTAGACCTGTGGGTCATTTACCAAATAGTCCACAGGGAAAAGAGAAGAAAAACCTCACCAATGTATATGGCCTGGCTTGTCGTGACAGAAATCCAAAAACAAACACCAGAGAGTGAGAAGAAGAAGTTAATGAGCACCAAAACAGTCAGGCAGCTCGCAAGTTTGAGCCACACTTCTCTGGGTCAAGAGAACTGCTTTGGAGCCTAGGGCAGCTCCTTGAGAAAGAGGACATGGAGGCTTGGTGTTCCTCAGTGGAGATGAGTTGATGGACACTGTGCACCATCCCGGCAACTGCTGTCCAGTGCTCTCCAGTCCAAATGCTGGTCAAACATCCCCAACCACCCTGCAACCATGAAAGGTACATAGTGCATAGGCTGGGACTTCGAGGAAGTGTGGTATCCTTTTCCAGAAAGGTAACCTTTGGTTTTGTTAGTTCTCTGACAATAAGAATTTCAGATTTGTTTTTTTTAAAGGCACCTGGCCACCAGAGAGTGACTGAGACCTCCCCTCTCCCCATTTTCCAAGCATGAGAAGCAGGAGCTAGGCCAGCTGGGCACCTCCAGACCATACCTGCCTCTGCCTCCTGATGCTTTTTTGTCTTGAGAGAGGAGCTCAAGCCTCACCAGGACAGCAGCCAAGGAAAGTTCAATGGCAAGATCTGTGTAGCACAGGTGACAGTGCTGGTTCTAAGCACAAAAACAACTTTGGTTTTCTGACACAGAATTTTCTGAGGAGCAGAAACACATACCCAAGTAGCACGTTACTAAACAGTGCACCAGAAACACACAACAGTAAATGAGGAAAGGTGGTTTTACACTATCTGCTGTTACCTAACTTCTGTTCTGAGTCAGCCTCTGAGTCTAATTACCTAGAGATACCATACAAGTTGCTTAATAGTCACATCCAACAACAGCTCCACTCGTTGGCCTACTGAGTACCAGGGATTCCAGTTTTTTGTCCAGAGCAAATTATTGGAGGAACACTGATGTATAACAAACCAAACTGACCCATTAACACAGAGAAATTATATTGGTGTGTGCAACACAAACTGTATTAATGGTTTCACAGAGTCACAGAATGCTGGGAGGATGGTGTTCAAGGAGATGTATGAGTTTCTGGGCAAACAACCAAGCAGCAAAACTCAAGCACACTAATCATATAAAATAACATTGACCTGCCTATCAGTTGTCTTAGCCCCCTAACCTGACTATCCTGACTGCTGCTTTAAAATTCCTCAAATAAGGGATGGTCCTGCTGAGTATTTGACAAGGTTTTAAAACTACCACAAACTAATTAGCAACAGAAAGGAGTTCAAGTATTTGAGGTCAACTTCTTGAAGTCACACCTGCCTTTTTACAGATGTACAGCAAACATCTACTTACATGGTAACTAAAGATTAATATACAAAGGAAAAATACTGCAAAGTAAATGTACAAGGATTAAGAAAACAGCAGTTGCCTGTCCTTGTACTTCCACAAAAATGCACCAACATCTGTTAGGTGTTTTATATAAATTACTTTCATCACATACATGACACTGAAATACAGAAAAGCACTTGTGGAACTGTAGTTTACAAGCAGAATAAACATCCATATGAAATACAGCATTACGCACAACTTTGCAAGAGTGCAGATTCCTCCAGTGTACCCACGGTGTCTTATTTAGAACGAGCTCCTCAGCAGGTGGTGGCAGCTGTTCTCATTCCTTAGCTCTTCCCAGTGGTGTGACAGCCTTCCTGCACCAGTCCCCACAGCCCCTCACCTGTGCCCACTCACAACGAACATGCACGACAGGAGCTGTGGAAGTGTTTCTGCATGGGGAGGGACCCTGATCCACAGGATCACATCCACTACCACATCCTGAAACCATGGTGGCACTTCCCAGAGGTGTGGGACACCCTGCAGCACAGAGGGGAGCAGAACCACAGCAAGGCAGCACACCAGAACAGGCATTCCCAGAGTGTGGCCCATGGCTTCACACCACCTCTCTTGCTCTGCTAATTGCAATGCAGGTGCAGCAGCAGCACACACCTTTAGTAGACCTGTGGACAAACCCAGATCTTGCAGGCTTACCAGCAGAGCTTTGCATTCCCAAAGCTTGCACTGTCCAGCAGAGCAATTTTGATCTATTCAAAGAGCCTGTCCACATCCCTCTTTGGAAATACACGAATAGAAACAATCCGGAAGTTCACACTGTGTTTAGTAGTTCTGAAGTAGTAAAAGCAGTAAGAAAATGTAATCTATACCATTGATGACAACTTTTGGGGCAAAGTACCCTTTCATGGCAAGGCAAAGAAAGTTACTGACACAAAGCAAGACCCAAAATTTTAGCTACCAAGGCATCCAAAATGCAGTCATCACAGCTCAGACTGTAATACCTCTTCCCTCCTTCCCCCAAAAGCTACTACTTATTTTGGGAGTACTTAGCTGCCTTTTAAAAGTGCGTTATACATATAATTTTTACATGAAGAATGCCATTTCAGGTAAATTGAATAATTTTCATTTAGAAATTCAAGTGAAATTTGCTGTTCACTGTAGGAAAATCAATTTGTGAATAATTTCAGTGTGTCCAAAAACAACTACTGTCTTACAAGCATCCTTGCAGAGAATCCTTACCAAAGGTTGTGGCAGCGACCTATTGTCCAGTAGGCTTGCATTATTATGGTATTCAAACATCAGATGTGTTAGCTGCTGTTGTCTCTGCACAAGAGATACTGAAAAGTTTCACCATTATGGAATAAAGTCCTGAAACAACTGGGAGCAACCAACTGCTTTTTTATACTAAATGGTACCTTACTAGAAGAGTAACTTTTGGTGATATAATGACAAACAATGCCATCATTAAGAAAACCATGGGGAAAGGGAAAAAATTTAAAGACTCTCAGGCCTGCGTTTCAAGCAAGATATAGTTATCCTCTGAAAGACAACTCTGCAGAAAATCCTTAAAATATATATTAAAAAAATTAAAAGCCTCCCGTGCTTCTCAGTTCAGCAGATCTGCTCAGTGGTGATATTCAAATATCTGCAAATTAAAAGGACAAAAACAATTTCCAACTAGGAAAGGATCCATCAGTGCTCCTGCTGATGCTAGGAAGTCCTGCCAGGCAACGACTACTCTGTGACATAAACCAGATTCCAGTTGTGAAACCTGTTTGTGTCCTCCCAACACAGACCATGTGGGAACTTCCAGCACTGCGAGTTCAAGATAGTCACCGAAACTTTGGCATGACCAACTTATCTACACATTTCAGTTGCGTGTGAACATTCAGATCCTGCAATTAGCAAATGCCATGCACACTAAAATCCAGTTAATACAGACTTGCAGAATTTTCTATTTGATTTTGGCAGACGTTATTAAAAAGGCAAATGAAAGAGGTACAGAAAGAAGGTCAAAT
Organism: Apus apus; assembly: GCF_020740795.1. Lineage (NCBI taxonomy): Eukaryota > Metazoa > Chordata > Aves > Apodiformes > Apodidae > Apus > Apus apus. The sequence goes on from NC_067283.1 coordinate 135,983,124, forward strand.
CATACAGAGTTTGAAGAGAGAAAGGGAATCCAAGCTACTAAGCTAGGTGTCTGCAGTTTGCCCTAGAGAGGAAGCCAGAAAAATCCAAGTGCCAATGAAGCATTGAGTACAGACAAAAAAAGCTCAGAATGGCATTTACAGGCTCACACACAGAGACGTAATCCACAGGCTAGGAGGACACTATAACATGGGTGTTTAAAGAGCAGTAAGCTTCTTTCAAGTAAGCTTCCGAGGAGGCTACTGGTAACCTACTGAACAATCTTTCATGTGGTGTTAACGAATGACAAAGAGATGTGCTAACTAGGGCTCCCTGCCAGCAGCAGAAGCGCCAGGAGGCGGCTGGTGGTGACCGGGGAGCTGCAGCCCCTGCACACCAGCTCCTGAGGAACAGCTCATGCTCTGCTCTCCAGGCACTTCCCTTTGGATGCACGTGTGGAGGCAAACTTTGGAAAAACAGCATACAGCGTCTGCATACAATTGAGCAAATTATACAAAGACAAATGTAGGTTGAGAGATTAGGAAAAACTTCCTTCCCTCTGCCTCCCTGAATGACTGCTGCTGTACAAGAAGGGGACTGATTTCAGTTTAAAAATCTGCCAGTTTACAGCTTTTTCTCTGCAATTTATCCAGTGACGCCAATTACTAACTTGAAGCAAAAAAAAGTTACTCCCAAACTAAGCAGATGGGAAAGGCCACTTGATGACAAGTGCATACAACTTTTCACTTCTGAAACACTATCAAAGCTGGAGCAAGTCATTTACAGTCTGCGTTGGATACCACTAGCTAAGGAACAGAAACCAATGCTGGTATTTACCCATGGAAGTTAGCACTAAGGTGTCAGTTTTCCCTAGATTCAGAATAGCAACTAGTCTAGTAGTTGGTTATAACATTTTATTAGTAGCTACCTTTATCTCCTGTTTCAGCAGTTATGAACAGCTAAAGATTTAGACTATTAAAAAATGTAAACATTACAGAATTTTCCTTTAGCTAGTTTCTCTACCACATCTTAAAAATGAACTAACAGAAGGGCTTAAGTCAAAGGGAGATGAGGTGTATGATTTTAATAAACATTTTTCTTATTAAAATCTTGATATAGTTTAAATATACCATACAGAGGAAAAAAAGCTATTTATAAAGCTACATACACATTTCAAGTCAATGACGACAGCATATATCATTCTAGATTCCCTCTCCACTTATCAGAATGCCTTGTGTGTGTATATATGGTGAGCTACTGTGAGTTATCTGCATAATTTTTGTCTAGCTATACATTACAGGACTTAAAAAATGTTTAAACTATATACAGAAATATATATACATATAACATATATTTATATGTTATACATACACATACACTTATATACATATACACACAATACATATATATATATACACACAGTATTTTACATTTTTATATGGCCCTGCATCCAAGGGCCTTGGATACTTTTTAATACATGAAGTCTCAAAAAGCTTTGTGAGGGAGGGAGGTTTTCCACAGACTGTAGATCTGATGCCTATTCTAAACAGTTTATTTTGTTTCTTTCTACTAACTTTACACATTTCAGTTAGAGGCATTTTTGGAAATGGAAATAATTACACCAGTTAGAAATTCAGGCATAAGGTATAAGCTGCTCTGTACCTTTGTAGCTATCCTCCTTATTATATGAGAACAGCTATCTCAATATACATTTTTTCTATACTAATACACCTATATCTCAACTTGTGTAGCTGTGCTGCTTTTTATTTTTAATTGATACTAACATAGTAAAATCTGATGGTTTTGAACTTAAGATACACTGGAAGTCACAACAGGAAATCCAGAATTTACTCCAATCCTCATACATGGAAACTATCCTTTTTTCAGACAATTTATTTAGGAAGTATTAGTATATGCAGAAATAATTCTACATCTGTTTACTTGATTTATCTACAGCTTAACTACACAAGCCTGCAACAGCCAGCCTTATTTAGAAAACAAGATTTTCTGCATCAGTTTGGCAACTGGTGATCACAATTTCTGACCTCAACTGCCCTCCATACCTCTAGCAAGTAAATAAATGATGAAAACAAGCTTTTTTGAAAATCACTGCTGTAACTAACTTCTAGTCATCTTCAACTAGCTGACAGAAAGGATAACCCAGTGGAACTCTGACAAAGGTGAATTCCACTCGGATTTTGATGGAACGTTAGTTTAGCTCTTCCCAACAAAAGGAAGGAAATAAATCACTAACATGGGCTCATGGGCTTGGAGAAGCGAGAAAGGGGGAGAACATCACCACCACAAAAGTCCTTAACCTTCAATACTTCAGTCTGCTAAGCTTTCAGAAATTTGTTTTGACACAGAAGTAGCTCCTTCCTTTATTAACAACTTATTAACTCTCAAAAAATCTCTCAAGCACTAGGGAAAACACACCCTAACTAATGGTCAATGACTGCCATCCCCAAAAGCCACCAGCCACTTCAAAAGAGAACATGCCATAAAACCCACTACAATGCAGTCTTGAGAATTTTATTCTAATTTAATCACCTTGCTATTTTTCAGAACAAGCCACTTTCCCTTCAAACCAATTCTGTGAAAAGAAGGGGCTGCCTGGCCTGTTTCATTCAGGATTCTCTGCTAACTGTAAAATGTGGGCTGAATGTCTTCTGCAGGTCAATTTTTCAGTTAAAAAAAATCCGATTTTTAATGAACTGTGTTTAGTGTATGCTGTTAGCTAAAGTATAAATGGCTAAATAAATAAAAACTATGGTTTCTTCAGTATGACTTGGTATTTTGTCTGTAATTTCTTTATTAAAAAACTGTAACAAGATACTTAAAAAAAGGCTAGGATACAAAAGAAGTTAAGCTGCTCACGAACATTAAAGTTTTCCAAAATGTATCTTCAATAATCATGATCTTATAAACATTTTACAGTTACCAGAAAGTGCCCAGGCTGAGTTTACATAGTTAGATAATGCAGTACAAGTGTTGGGTTAGAACTGGTAGCGGAACAATCTCCTGACTGTCTGTTCACTGAAACAGGGATACAAAAATGTTGATTGTGAACTATGAAATACTGTGCATTGGCCTCATCATATGTACAAAAAACCCAACCCAAAACCACTAAAGGTACAGATTACATGCAAAATATTAGTGATGGTATCTGATGCACCAGAGTTCAATGCAATCAGAGCAAAATTGCAATGAAAGTGGTATCATAAGTGAATGATCCCAACTCTGGGATCTCAGCTGTCAGGAACTTTTTACAAGTTCAATATACATGATACACAACTGCAGCCAACCACAAATTAAACACCATAAAAAAAGTTAAAATAAAACACAGAACATACTTAATTTTTTATTTTGAAATTCCCTACTCCCTCTATACAAGAACCTTTGCTGAAACACTTTCCACAAAGGCAGCAGTGAATTTTCAGAACATTTTACATATTTTCCCTCAGCAAAAAGATAAATCACAGTGTAAATTATATTGTTCTGCTGTCATCTTTGGCTGGGGTTAGGCAAAGGAGTTACTGACTAGCACACTGTTGCAATCAGATATTGCTAGTGCTCCTTACGCCTTTGCGTTACAAATTTAGTACAGGAATGTTTGCATTTAAATCTTTAAAGTACCACCAGGGGTATGACAGCATTAACTTTCATAAACTTTTATAGACAAATGGAAAAATCTACAAAACTTAGCTAGTAATATTACACAGCAATACACACTTTTTATACTCTACACAAAACCAAAATTCTTGGTCTTAATGGCGAGTAACAATTTCTGTTTCAAAATCTGCTTAGAGGAATAGAGTGGGACATAAAGGCGAGAAATGCAAGTGTTTGCTGTAGGAAGATGTTGGTCATCTGGTGGTCTTATTGTGATTGATGGCATAGGCTGGAATCCCTCCTCACTGGCAGGCAATGATGGACTTGATGTCCAAAAATAAACCTGAAAAAAGAAGATGGCATTTAAAATGTTGCTGTACAAGGCCAGAAGTCATATTGCCTACACTTTGTGTAGGGATAGTTTAAAGAAGAACTGCACAGTCACAAGTTTGATGGTACTGTGTTCTGTTCAATACGCCAGCTAAACTCAGTGATCATGCCACAGGCTTTTAAGTACCTTCCTTCAATTATTTTCCTCAACTGCTTATTCTATTATATCCTTCCATAGAAATTGATAAAAGCAGCACTCAAAATTATCCTGTTCCAACAAATCTTCAGTCAATGAAACATACCCACATCAACCTGGGAAGATGGTGACTGCCATCAATACAAAAAGCATCAGAAATCTCTCACAAACCAGTCAGTAACTACAGAATATAGTACTTGTATAGACAAAAGGCAACAACAGAGAATATTTGGTTTATTATCATGTGTGAAATATTGACTGGTAGAGCAGAGTCACTACCAAGGTGTAACCATAGATATTCCTTAACAAATGTGCACTAGATATACCACTTTTCACATTAGTCCTTGTTTCCTTTTAATAACTGTAAAGGAAAGATAGTACCTTAAGTAGTAGGAAGCAATTTACAGGCAAGTTTTGCAAAATGAAACCCCTCAAACAGTACCTTGTTCTTTCATGCTTCTCATCAGCTATTCCTAAAAGGCTCTGAGAGGGTGATTGTATCAATGCTGGAATCTTATAGAGAGGACACAGGTGTTGCCCTCAAGACACACAGAAGTCAGGAGAGTAGATGATCCAGGAAGAGAACTCAACCTCAAAACCCTACTAGCCTACAACACAGTTGACTAACAGTTACTCAGCTGAAGAGCAACTGTGCAGAGACTGTAACCGTCCTTCCACAAGAGGCTGGTGAATACAGATAAGGACACACCACGCTTACTTTCAGTTGCAAGGTCTGGGATTCACACCTGATATTTCCAGAACTGAAAGTCTAATCAAATCCTACTACCCTGCTCTGCTGCTTTAACTCTCACATAAAGTCTCTGCAGGCGGACACAGTGAAAAAAGTACTGATACCAAAAGTTATTCCAGTTCTGCACATTTCTAGTGGGAATGGACAACTTACTAGATCTTGTCTTTCTGTCATACTCATCTTCTCCACTATGGACCAAAACCAACGCTTGAATTGCAAAAGCTTCTCAGCATTTTCTCCTGTGTGAAATAAAGATAACATGTAATTCAGCTGGTACACTGGACAATACATATTAAGAGATCTGTTTGATATGTACTGCAAGTTGAATGTTCAGCTACAATCTCATCTATAAAGACCTGATACTGGAGACACTACTGGTTAATTTCATAACCAATACATATGCTTTTGAATGTAAAGGCTAACTCTGACATACCTCAGGACAATTCCCATCCCCTTCCTCCCAAAAATCCTAACAACAGCTACGTACAGTTTAAAAATTTTGTAAGAAATACTAAGACTGAATCCATCACATTTATAGTTCGGATGTTAGGTCAGAACTTTCACAAAGATATGCTACAAATGCTACCCTTGTATTTAACATCAAATAACATCTAAGTTGGATAAGTGTGCTCCCCCACCCTATTCCTAGCTGAAGGTGAATATTTGCAAAGGTATGTAAAAAACAGTAATGATTTTATTAGGAGTTTCAGTGACTTATTAACTGATGTCAAATTTGAAAAGGCAGTTTAAGCTTAATGCTGGTAACTCTACTCCACACAGAACAGTGTTGTTATCCCTGAAACTGTTTCTGAACGAATAAGTTATTTCATACCTGACTCATCATTGAAAGAGGTAAAGCTGATTAGCATTTGCACATTAACTTCACCACAGCCATTTACCAAAAGTCTGAAATCTTCTGCTGTCAAATCTTCTAATGAATTCTTTGGAAGTACATCCAGGAGACCCTTCCTCATTGCCTTAAGTAAAAACCACAAGATTCACATTATAGCCATCTCATTTTCAGATTGACTTTAAATGCATTACTGAAAAGTTCCATGTGAAATCCCCTATTAATTCAAAATTCATTATTTTCCTAGCTGTTCTTTTCCTTCAAAGTTTTACTATCTGAGATACTAATTTTCTGAAACAAAGAACTGCACCATTCTGTTACACCCTACCTACTACTGGAAAAGTAAGCAGCAATGGTTTGAAATTGCATACCGGTAGCATAAGCAAAGGCACTAACACTAAAAAGGTCATCTATTTCGCTGAGGTATGCTGAATTCAATCAGAAATATGAGACCTGCATCTTGCATGTTACTTAGCTTCCTCAGATACTCACATGCCAGCTCTGCTTTAAAAATGTTACACGTACACACATATTTTACATAAATAATATCCTGAAAAGGACTGGAAATTCCATTTCTTAAATAGCAAACCAGGAATACATTTGCTTTAGTAAATTCCAAGACAAATACAAATGTTACCGTTTTCAACTCTTAAAATGAACAAGAGTCAAACTATTAATATAGGCAGATATGGAGACCAAATAACTGAATTCCAGAAATGTGCTTTTCTGTGAGAATTTTGGACCTGAACCAGAGCTAATCTAGCAGCCTGCAGGCATATCTCAGAAGTGCAGCAGGAAGCCACAGTCAGCAGAAACAAAAAGCTGAGATGCAGTATCATATGACGGAGAGTAAGTGGTTCTTAATACTTGACTCATGTTAACTGTTTACAGAAATTCTGATTTTTTTTAATCTTTGTTTATAAGGCTAAACATATAAACGGTGACAGATTATTAGAACAAAGGAGCTACTAAATATAATGCAAAAATTCCAAGAGGATATGTGCCATTTGAGCTCAAGAGGTAAACATGTATGTTTAAGCAATGAGAACAACTTTAAAAGAAATTATCTTTCATTCTCTCAAGTAAGAGAAATTCCTCAAAATACTCAGCCCTCACAGTGCTACATAAACAGCTATACAATTACAAAAAAATTAGAAGATTAAATGTTTTTAGTAAAGCTGTCAAAACTTCAAGAGACTTGATTAGCAATACCACAATAAGGAAAAGAACTTACTGACTGATTTTTTTCTTTTTTCCTTTTTAAGAAAAAGAAACCACTTCACCAAAGACTTACATGTAGAGGCTGTTCCGCTACTACCAACATTCGGTGTTCTGCGTATTTCCGAACATACTCGTATACGTTCTGAGGAGTCACTGGTATGTTTACACCATTGGAAATAAGTTCAACCTATGGCAAGGTAACAAGGATCATTTGGGGGGGGGGGGGGGAAGAAAGATGGAAATGAAGTTATTACAATAAGCACAGTATACAGCAATTTATGGCTAACATCTCTCTAAAACCAAGCAAAAATTACTACAACACATTAGCTTTAGAGATTCCCTAGGCTTGATTATGCTATCCAGGCTCTATGGTAGGCTCTTCATCACCTTTATAAAAAACCCACACATTTCCATGTATTAGAAGTCTAAGGAGAACTCTGTATTTAAGTCTAGGAAGGGTAAAACTTTCCCTCTGCAATCCAAGAAGAGCAGAGATTATGTGTACACTACAACATGCATAAGCTGTCGATTTCTGAACCTGGAAACACAGGTTTAGCTGTGCTTACCTGTCCTCCACCCTCCTCCTTACACAGGTCTATTGCAAAGGCCAAGTCCATTGCTGCAAACACTGCATCCGCGTCCGTGCTCTGGGAAGCCAGGATAAGTTGCCGAAGGCTTTCATACATAACAGGATCAAAAAAAGCAAAGTCGTGCCAGTTCACCTATAAAGAGAAGAGAGATGTTTAAGAATATATTCAAAATCACATGGTCTGTGCCTAATCTATGCACAAGCATACAGCAGTGCACAGCCCATGTGACAAAGCACCCAAACACTTTGAAACATTTACATACATTTAACTGGAAAGAATACACATTCAAGAAGAAAAAACAGAAGAAGAATTAGAGGGCAATCTCTCCTGGGAGATATCAGGTGCTATTTGGAGGCATATCTTTCTGCTATTAATCCCTTTTTCATTAAAGATCATATGTATGTTGGGTAACTGATTATGTGATCAACATTGTTTTTAAGTAAAGACCAGCAGTAACAAACCTTGGTTTAAGTTCGTTGCATGAGACAGAACTTTAAATCCTACTGACTAATGCATGAAATGTGCAATACATAATTAGTGCTTACTGAGGTGGGAAAACATTTTTGCCAAAATACTAGGTAAATATTGCTCTGAATGAAATTATATCTACACCTTAGGCAAAATTTTAATTATGATTCAATTTAGTGAGTTCTGAGTATCATTAAGCTGAGATGCTATTGCCTAGTACTGTCCAACACTATCTCTTCAAGCCTTCAGTCTTAGAAAGAGAAAAAAGTGAGCTCTTCCTGAAGACCTATTACAAATCATACCGTGCCAGTCAAATACATGACTTCTAGTACATCTACTCAGTTCAAAATCTAGGAAATTAAAAAAGTAATGGTTCTCAAAATGTAAAGGCACCCTTACCATTCCAATATCATCTCTGTTGTCAATACATGCATGTTAGGAGAGGAAAAGTTATTTTAAAAGATGGTATTTCATGCAATTAAAGAATATTAAAATTTATATGTTCAACTTACCTTTCTGCCAAGAAGAACTTTGATGACATGTCTATTTAACGTGATGGGACATAGTTCATTCTGTAACAAGCACAATCCTAGGATTCTGAAAATAAATGTTTGGGGGTTGTTTTGGTGTTACAGAAATTCCTCCAGCGAACTCACAGTAAAAATAAACAAATTCTAAGAATGAAGCTGCAGATAGATTTCTAGACCTATCAATCCCCAGAAGAAAACCATGGGCATATATAATTTCATAAAAATATTTCCTGTAGTATAGAACTTCCAGATTGTAAAAAACAACAAAAAAAAACCAACAAAAAAACCCAAAACCACAAAAAAACCCCAACAAACCAAACCCAAAATATAACAACTAAAATTTATCAGGAAAAGAAACCTCAAGCTGATGTGTGCAAATTCCCTACTACTTAGCTTCAAGTGAGAAATACAGAAGATAAAAGTAATCAAGTTTTTGCAGCTTGGATCACTGGTACTCTCCCTGGTCCTCTGTATGTTTGTCTTTCACATTTTTTCAGACTAGAAAGTTGATAGCAGCATACCTGCCGATGTTTCTGAAACAATTCAGCCTCGCTTCTGTGTTTTTCCCAGGTCTTGGTGTATAAAACCCTCGTTTCCCAGGTTGGTAGAAAAGTGGTGCATTATCATCCCCATCATCTGTATCATCTAATTCCATATCTACTACGCTGCGGCTGGAACCATGTCGCTTTCTGTTTTCCTAGTTTGAAAGCCAGAAAAGCAATTAACAAACTTCTAGTTACTGACATGCATCGACAAGCCCTTTGCTACTAGACCCTAAGATACAAGTTCCATTCATTAAGTTCCAGAAAGGTGGGGGGGTGGGGAAATGGAAATGGAAAGGGAAGATAACTCCACAAGATAATTAAACAGAACTTGTCTTGCTTGATAAAGGAAGGCTACAGTTGCTTAAGTTGTTTTTTTAAATTAACCGATACAACTCGATCTTAAGTAAATTTTGTTTGTGCAACAGTTAATTACCTGCACCTTATCTGAAGAGTCCAGCAATCCAAGATCCAATATACTGTCAGCACCATTCTCCCTTGACAGGGTGGAAAAAAAAAAAGGGCAGATTTAATTTCGCAATAATGAGTTGTCATATTCTGAAACCAGACTGATTAAATTAAACCAAAGTCAACAAGTCATTGTCCAAAGAAAAGTATATGTAACAAAGCAAGGAATAGGTTGCATGATCAGAGTCAGTACAAATGCTTTGGCCACAACATCAGTTTTCATTTATCTAAAGCCTTGATACTTTACCTGCCGTGTGCAATAATGAGTTCCATTGCTTCATCAACTCTTGCTCTAAGGGAATCTTCACTAGCTAGTAACAGAAGCAGCTGAGCAGGGGACAATTCCAACAACATTCCTGTGATTTTACTTGCAAATGCCTGGGGATAAGGAATGACATGTCTTACTGTTCTCCAGTTCTCTCAGTTTCAAATATGGTTTTATCAAAGTTGTATTATTATAAATATAGAATGCATTTCAAGATGCCTCCTAAGCTACTTGTCAAATTACAGAAAAACAAATCTTAAGAAAATGTCAAAGACAGAAACAGCCCTACACATTAAAATATTTTCAGTTATGTTAAATAATCACAGAATCTTAGGGGTTGGAAGGGACCTCGAAAGATCATCTAATGATGATCTTGTCCATAATAATGGACAAGGAAGCCATTTTTTAACTTAAAAGATAATGAGAACAATGCATCATTAAGTGCATTACGTAAGTCTTACTGGTTGCATTGCTTGCACTCGAGGGTAGAGCCTTTCTCCAAGGGCTTGTCTGTGTGCTGGTAGAGGGTCAGGGTCATCGCTAGGATTTCCTTCTGACGCCGGTCTAAAAGGCCGTGTGTCAATGGAAAGTTGTCTTCTAAAGTCCCTTAAGAAAATTAGAGCAGTTTGTACTTCCTTCAGAGGAAATATGCCAAAATCCTCTCGAACAACATCATTTGCACACAGATTCAAAATAACATTAGCTTTTATACTGGAATAGTGGTGTTACTTATAGCTGCTTGGAGAGAATGAATCAGAAACAGAGAATTAAACTGAACCAGAGGTTTTAATACTTCTAGTATTTTAACTACAGCAGTCAGAGATGCCACCAGTGGCAATGCTGTTTCTAAACCACATTAAAATTTTAATCTAGTACACAAGTTTTTATTATTCCTTTAGCAGGAGAGATTTATGGCATATGGTTTGCAACATAATTGATCAGTGCTAAAGTAAGCATAGTTATTCTTTAATGTATATGTGGGATTTCAAGAAATTACCCTGTAAATTGCTCCTGAAAGTGAAAAGGACAGACAGCTTTAATTTGAGGAAGTATTTTTCCTGAAGGTAACTATGGCAATTATTCTATTTGACAAAGTATCTCCAAAAAGTTAAAAATATATCAACTTACCTATCCCTGTCTCTCCGAGAACCAGCTCGTAAGCCACTACTTCTCCGCATTTCTCTTTCTCGCTCCCTTTCCCGATCTCTCTCCCCTCTATTTCGCAATCTCTGCATCAAACCTGAAGGGGTAAAAACCTCATAAGCCTAAACTTCTTTATGCTTCTTTCTCCTACCTAAGTTTCAGTGTAAGGAGGACACAGTTTAGAAGGTAGCTTGAAAGACATCGACAAGATAGAACCACTTCACTTGAAGTAGTGATCTGGATTCAGCCAGACTTACAAAAGGACCCAAAGTGTTTGTACCCACGTAAAAACACCAAAATACTTCAAGAGTTTATATATACTTTGTAAAACATTAACATATATTTGTGACAAGCCAAATGGAGCAGTCATACTAAAATGTTCTTAATAGCTAATTGACAATTATTACCCACTGGAGAAAGATGCTCAAAAAAGCTGAGAACATCTAAAGATGACTCTTGTTTCAAGAAAAACAAGATTCCTGTTTCTGAAAGCAGAAAAAAAAGCCATATCCTCCCCTCAGAGAAGTAACATGCAGAATTTTCTTTGTTCCCATCCTGAGCTAACAAGACCAGTGTCTGAGACAATGCCAAGTATTTCAACATAAAAAACACCTGAGGGTCTTATGATTGTTATCTATAGATTAACTGCTGGGCATCACTTACTTGTATGGGTACCCTTGTTGGCATTCTGAATACAATCTAGATTTGGCAGTTTCTCATTTGACAGAAAAGCCTGTGCAATGGCAGTATAAAAGCTTCGTGCTACACCACTGCCTTCTCCTGGCTCATCCTTAAAAGTCACTTTGACTCTGTGCACAGCCATCGGAGTGGTAGCACACCTGCGGCCAAAGTGGTTGTTGAGCTGCCTCATGGTCTGCTGAATTAGAAGATCTCTGTCTCGATCAACCTAGTAAAAAACACAAAAAAGTTTTCTTCACTTTGTCAATCACCATACTGAGAGAATTTCAGCTTCACAAGAAGTTTTTGGACACTTCTGGCATAGTCAGAAAATACTAATTAGACTGTGAAACACATCAGAGTAATTGCAATGCAGCTCATACAGCAAGGTTTAAGACATCTGGGTGCAGACTCTGAAATACAGCTTCCTCTATCAACTTACTGCAATGTGTGATCGTTCAACTTTTAGTGAAAATTAATTCAGAAGATAACCAAGAATTTTTTACCTCTAATGTTAAATCCCTGGATTGCTGGTTTCTAAGTTTTTCCATCTCCCTTCGGAATTTTGATTCCTTTACTTCAAAGCCACCTAATTCTGTCAAGATCTTAAAATAAAATAAATAAAAACAAGAGAGAAACAAAAAAAACAAACAAAATCAGAATAACGAGGGAAGTTCACAATTTAACTGTCCTTACAATGGGAAATACATACCGATCCAGGCTCTGCTCCAACATCTTCCATGAATACTCTACCGAACAACTCCAAAGAAAGGCGCCAACGTCCCAGCAACATGTCATGAGATATAACCATGCCCATGAAGCTACACTGGGGCCTGACAGAAGGAGGGGAAAAAATGACAGACAAGCAAAACCAAATTATATTTCAGGCACATTTTGTGTACTTCTGCCTTCAAATGAGTATTTTATTTCTGATAAACAACAACACAGTACAATAAGTTTGTGCGCAAAAGCACACGAAGCTGCTTAGTTTCAGCTTAAACACGTCTTGCTTCCAAAGAGAAGTTACTCTCAAAGCGTGTAACTTCACTGTTACATGGAATTCACTATTATTGGTCTCCCTTCAGTCAAGACCTTAGTATTTTTTACAAAGCTGTAATTCAAAGTGAGGGCAGTTCAATCCCTAACTGCATAAAGTGTGGTCAGTATCACCAGACACAGATGGCAAACTTAGCTACCCAGGACATCAGTGTAGGTCTGCAGCAGGAAGTCAGGTAGTAAAGGACTTTCACTAAAGTTTGCACAAACTTTTTTGAAGACTTCAAGTGTTCATTTTAAAAGCTACCAAACACAAACTACAAATTCAAACTAAAGTAGGCTACTCATGTTAATTTTAGAAGAATTTTCAGAGTCCCAAATATCCTTTTATCAGTTCAGTAATATTTTATAGAGAAATTTTTAACTCAAACTACCTGAAAGATGTGAGAGGTGGCCCTTCACTTTCTGTCAATCCTATCTCAGCCAACAAGCTGCTTTTCAGTTGTGCTGCAAGATCATGAGCTGAAGGCCCTGGCTTTGAACTCTCAGATTCTTCTGTAGGCACATTTTGTTCCTCCCCTTCCTTCTTTTGTCGATTTTGCATGCTCATAACATTTTTTAAGTTGGCTGCATAAGACATTTTTGTTGGAAGCACCTAAAAAGGAGAAGAAAAATTTAATTACACTTTAAAAAGCAGTCCAGGAGGCTCTTTCGTAATCTATATAAAATTTTTAAACCACATAAAAGTGAGCACTGTAATTGACCTGTTAAAACATAATAACCTCAATCATTTCAACAAATATGAAAAAGGTTTTTCCTACTTTATGTTAACATTTTATATACTTGCCATTTAATGTTTGGTCTGTGGGCAGGTCAAATCTATTGGGCTACAGAGAGGTTTAATACTTTGTATTACAAAGAATTATATAATTGGCATTTCAAAATTAATTCAGGATCGTACTGCAGCCTCTAAAACAATATTGCCTGAAATCTGCTATAAAGCAGTGACCATAAAAGTTCCTACACAGAACAAAAAATAATTAAGTGTTCTTTTCATTGCAAGTCTAAGTTTTCACACTTACTGGACTTTTAAATTATCATTCTGAAAGCTACTTAAAATTCTTTCTAAAAACATTCAAGTGTAATTTAAGGAATGAAGGCACTAGCTTGAATTACCCTATTGTTTATAAGAATAAAAACCCTTTACATCTACCTCAAGGCAGTTTCTATCCACTGTAACTTCCATTAAGCATTTCCCACTGTTGGCAGAAGACGAATATAGACCTTGGCTTGGTCGGCCAAACAGATCTTCTTTGCGAGCATTTGGCTGAAAATTAACAAAAGCATTCTGGGTAAATAATATACTCCAGTTAGAAACAAAAAAGCAAACTGCAGTTTTCTTCTGGAACATCATCTCTGATGTCACCTGTAATAGATGGGGCTGGTCTGCCAGGGGGATGGCCTCTGCCAGAGGAACCTCAAAAGGATTGGGTGGAATGCAGCCGAGGAACGTCATAGAGTCTGATCGTCTGAAAAACGGGTGGTTTTGGCCAGTCTCTGCTGGGAGGGAGTCGTCATCTTTGTCGTTGAGTGTAGCACCTAAGTATCAGAGAAGATTTCAATTCAATTTTCACAGTTATAAAACCAAAGGATTTAAAATAGCAAAAATTGAATACGCTTTCCTCTTAGCTATCTGACTGGAGAAGTATCTCCACAAAGCTAAGATTTGAAGTACGGATGCTTCCACAAATCCCCTATTTTTATTAAGTTGCTTAGTCGTTGCTTTTGTTCTTTTTATTGTAACTAGCTTTACTGAACATGCACTCTTACACTATATGTGCTTAGTATAGAGTATACATTCTACCATGTAGTAGAAACCAGCAGTTTCATCAGATCAAAAAACAAAAATCAGTTTACCTCTGATTCAAATTTTATATTCTGTCATTGTGTAGAATGATAAGTAAGGGCACAAATTCTGCAGTTTAGAGAGAAAGGAGACAAAAAGATGTCCCCAAAATGAGAACAGGCAACAGCAGAAGCAAACAGGTAAAGCAACAATGATAAGAAAATCTTACTAAAACCCAACTTTAATGTAACATACGCAAATAGCAAAATTTGAGGTCTCAGCCAGCTAAAGGGGAAAAGGCAATAAGAAAGCATTGCATTTTGGCATTCTATGGAAGTGTTTCTGCATACTAACTCTGATTGGTGTCATCATCATTTTCATGTTCTGAATCTTCATTGTCAAGACCCAATTCCAAAAGTTCCCGAGTTCTTAAAAAAAACCAACAACAACAAAACAACAAACAAAAACACAAACAGGAAAAAAGTCAGTCCTCTTGAAGAAAACATTAGGCAAAACATTTAGACCTGTAGCAATCCATAAAAGCAAGAGTATAATCAGTAAGTGTACTTGAGAGCTATAAATACCAAGAACAAACTCACTATAAAATTGAAGTACTGTAGAGTACTCTTCATGACATACTCACTCACTACATTACTCACACAGTTACCCCTTGGCCACCTACCAAGTTTGATCCAAAAAGTTACAGCTTAAGTGACAGGCACACTTGTTTTTAAAGATTATGTCAATATAGAAAAAAAACAGGAAACATATATTAGTGGAAAAAAGAAGTGAATACTATTCTAAAGTGTACTGTTGTAGAATATGCTTATTCCTGTAAAAATAATGTCACTGATCACAGAGTTGTTCTGGTTGGAAAAGACCTTTAAGATCATTGAGTCCAACCATTAAATCCAACTCTACTGAGTCCAATGCTCATTTCAGAAGGTGAGACTGCAAGCTGTATATTACAAAAAATGCTTTTCACTATATTATAAAAAGGATCAAGAACTTTGATTAGTATTCATTTCTGGCAGTTTGTGCATTGTGAAATATGTTCTGAAACTAGATGAAGACTAGTAAAATTTCTTCTCATATAGGCTAGTAAGACATCATCTAACAGAAGCAACTGACAGAATTTGGAACCACTCAGCTTAAATTGATACGGTCTAGGCCTTCATAGTTTTATAAGCATTTAATGGGAATTTTACAATTCTTTGATGAACAGTTATTTGACAGATTTCAATATATGAATTTTTGGGGACAAAGCAGATTCCAGAAATAAGTTATTGCCTGGAAAAGGCTTGAAGCCACAGCTTTAATGACTCAAGTCAGCAAGCACAAAAACTCAAAGATGGTTACTGTATTAAATCATCCCTACGTTTGAGGAAACTACTGTTGACAATATCCTCTGGTATGCATTTTGAAGTCGTAACAAGCTTTACGTTACCAAGATATATTGAACATAACACTGGAACTACAGCAGCAGCCCAACGTATGCCTAAAATACTGATCTCTCATATTTTACAGTTACTAGATTCGTATAGAAAAGGAAAAGTTAAGTTCCACTTGTAGTATTGAAAATCAGGGGTAGGAAGGGGCAAAGATCTGCATTTATTTAACTGTTGACAAGGGCTGTTCAGGTGCATTACCTCAAAACCTAGTAAGAAATGGGAACAAATGGTGTAGGCTATCAACATGTGGACATTTCTACTATTATTAATTGCCACTTGAAATCAAATAACACTTCTAAAAAATCTTACAACTTTTAAAAATAGTAATAAAGGCAGCTTGTAAAATGCTGTGGTTGCAGTAGCAGGGATTTTCAACTTAAGGATGTGTGATGTACTCTAGGTGACCCTGCTCTGGCAGGGGGGTTGGACTAGATGATCTTTCGAGGTCCCTTCCAACCCCTAGGATTCTATGATACTATGATATGATTTTCAGCTATTGATTTCCCTACTGTGCTTTATATCATCAGGCAAGTCTCAAATATCTGCAACTAAATGGAAAACAGAACTACTAAGCCCCTCGTACAAGGCTTTGACATTTTCTCCCATGTAATTCTTATTTACTATGTTTGACAGGATTTTAAGTAAGTTGTAATCATGTTAAATGTGAGGAGCAGATTGCATTTTCCAGCTGAGAACCTTATTAGAGGCACAGCCACGGAGTTAAAAACCAAATTCAAGTTTCAATGGTAAGAAAACCACCTTTTTATGCAACTAGCATAAAAAGGGTTGAATAGGATACTACAACAGGCTTATCAGTCAAATATATGTACATTATACACCATTAAATGTTATTTTTATCATATGCATGTTACTGCACATGTATACACATAAATAGATGTATATATTTTTATGAGTTACTGAGTAACAACAGCAATGACTGAAACAAAAGGGCACAGGCCAAGTTTGGCAGAAGTTATTGTTTCCGAGTCAGCCTTAATACCTTTTCCGTTCCAGCTGAGGAGTATCCAGTGTTGTCTGTTGATTCATTGCTTTAATCCAATAAATAAGCGCTTGAAAAACGTAAGCTACGTGCTTTAGTGAACAGACATCTAGAACAGGAAGAACATCTGAGTGCTCATCGTTGTGCGAACGCATCAAGGACAGCGCGTAGTTCAGGAAATCCCCACGTGCCGACATCATTCCCTGGCGGGCACTGAGTAAAGTTGCGCGTCTGGGGAAAGAGGAGGGTTGAACACAGAGAGATCAGGCATCCCAGCAGAATGCATCCTTAACCTATTAGTCATTATATTTGCAATGTGGATGTAAAAACTCAATCCCCTCCCCTCAAAAACCACTGTGATAGTAAGAGTAACAATCATTTTATGCTTTATTACAAGCAGCTCAGGTGGATCTAGTACGTCAGAATAACCGAGATAGTAGCAAAACCAGAGGAAACCTACTTAAAACAGCAACTATAAAGCTGCATTACAAAATGAGATTCCTTACATGTCAGTGAACAAGAAGGTTTCACTTAAGACTGGCAATTCATATTGCATGCAGTAATCAAACTACTTTCATACCTTCTCCCCTCAAGTGTTCTTAAGCTAGCTTCCTCACGGGCTGTCATTCTTTCCCTTCTGGCTGAGTTCTGAGAAGCATGGAGAGGATGATTTGGATGCCCAGGATCACCAGCAGATGCTAATGCAGAACCATAGCGCAGCTGAGCTTCTGTAGAGTCCATGATGCTAACCATCCAATTCCAAGTAGGAATAAGCTTTTCTTCTACATAATTCTATAGAAAAAGAGATGTAATGAGTTTTCTTGGAATCACAGGATGACTTTGCAAAAAATAGAACTGGATGATGAGAATGCCATCTCAACATAAGCCTGCCACCATGGTTTTTACACCGGATTACCTACAAAAAGGTTGTAAGACTACATTGAAAAATGAACAATGAACAGTTTTTGAAAGCTCTGTTGAGATTGCTGATTTATTGCAGTGATATGCAGCTCTCATCACTTAATACCTTGGTGTCTGTAAAGCATTCTCACCATCCCTCTCTCCCTTTTGGGCATCTCTCTACTCCTTGCCTTATGATCACCCAGCATCTACCAGGTGTACACATCTTGGGGATTCTGTCCCAATTCCTGACTTTCCAAAAGCTTTAACAGCCCTCATCCTGCTATGGCATTCACCAGACAGGTCTTTCACCATTCTTCACTCCTTGCAACTTACTCAGTGATGACACCAAAGTTAAGACCTGCACTATATGTCTGCATACAAACCTCTCCTCCTGGCCCAGCCTCTTCCACACCTGCTCCCAATACTGGCTCTGGAGCCTACTTTTCTTGACATTTGCTAACTCCATTGACTTGCAGTTGTTTTTTTTTATCCAGCATCAGTCTGCTTTGTTCATTCCTCTGTATTCAGATCTCTGAAAACACCCCTCACACTTCAAATGTTCTTGTGTGCCCTAAACTAACAAAATGCTGTCTCAGCCCTGCTTCTGTATTGAAATGAAACCTTCACTGTCAAGCTTTCACATGCTAATACAAATCGCTTGCTGCCTCAGCTCTCCTGGGCACTCATCTGGCAAAAAGGTAACCTTTGCAGAACATCTCTACTCAGCAGAGGCAGTATTTTCCTACGAATAATCTCCTGAATAGAAACTGGTTTTAGTCCCCTCTGTAATGAAACTAAGTTCTCATAATTATTTCCCTGTGTATTTCCCCCAGCATTTGATCCTAGAATCTCTCTGTAACATTCCTATCCCAAATCAGAAGTCCTTTTCATCCATTACACTGCGAAAACAGAGATATACAAATACTTTGTGGCTCCATTACAAGTAAATATATTGTCATCCAGTTTTCACATCCCAGTAGATAGCTAACAGAAAAAAGCCTCCTTGGGCTCCTCAAAGCAGCAGTACTATTTTAACAGTTGGGTTATGCACCACTTCAGTACAGATGATTTCAGTCTATAAACTATGTCCACATGCAAGTTGATACACACTTTCTGAACACACTCAAGTTCCTTCTATGTTTTTGGTCTCTGAAGCTTCTCATGTACATGCTAGATAGCAGGTTTTGCTTTCACTTATTTTCTCTAAATATGTATTTTACATATGCTTTCAAAAAACAGCAGTCAAGAGCACTGTACTAAAACATATGCACATAACAGGGAAAGGATTATCATGTTGCTGAAAGACAGCCTTCTCCAGTTAACCCTCAGGGAAGGTGGACTACACAATCTTCAGAGGTCACTTTCAACCTTGACAATTCTATGATTTTTCCTAAAAAACCCACTGTATTGAAGTTGTTTCTCTATGGAAATTTGGATGTTCTTACCTGCAAGTTAACTGCATCTTGATAAGTCAGCTTCACTGCAGCTGGGATTTGGGAGTACACTAAATGATTGTACTTGGGAATCAGACCCATCAGATCAGATATCTGCCGTATCACAATACTGTATGCTCTTGCTAAACTGCTTGCAGATGTTAAGTAGCTGCTTGCATTGCTGGCTTCAAGTGCTGCAGCTGCTGCTGCAGCGCTCGTACTGATGGTACCGCTCCGACGGAGGTTTGATGGATCAATGTAAATCAAGCCTGCTGAACTTGCTAAACATAAAAGAAGGTATGACGTTAATGCATTTAACCACTGCTACTCAGTTTCTCTATTGACTGATATAATGAATATTTCTCAAAATAAACTTGTAAATATTACTGACATCACAACTAACAAGCAAAGAATTACTAGCTGTTTTAAGCATACTTGTATCTTCTTAAGAACTAGAAGAGATTCTTCTGTTTTTAATTCAAAAGCAGAACTGGAACAGCCAAGATGGGTCAGCACTATCCTTCTAAGACAAACACATAACATTTCATCCTGAAGAGAACAAACTAAAACAGAGGAAGGAACAAAGCCAGAGTTAACTGACATTCATGCATGCATTTTACTCAGACTTGCCTGCTGGGGCTGACGTACTAGAAGGAGCAGCGCTGGTAGCTCTCTGATTTTGGGTGTTACGCACTGCCCATTGCATGGAGCGGGGAGCTTGGGCAGCACCGTTGGCATGTGAGCTATTTGTGGTTCGTTCTAGAGGTTCATCAAGCATGAAGGTCTCCTGCTCTATGTCATCACTCTGACTGCTGCTGCTATCAGAGTCACTGGAATCATTTGATTGAGAGTCATCTTCAGAAAAAAATGCTGGAACACTGCTAGCTCCTATTGAGAAAATAAACAAGAAACAGTAAGACAATTGAACTTGGGTGCAGGTGTACACATATCATGTCAGTGTTGTAAACTTTTTCCATGAGAAAAAACTGCAGGTACTAAAAAGGTTCAAGTACTAGTACTGAAAGTCTTTAAAAAATTATCCTTATACCATTCTGCTAACTTTCAACAGGTGTCATGAAAAAGCTGTAAGATTACTTACATTTCAAAAGATAAGTTCAGAAATAAATGGAATTAAAAATTCCTATCTGAATTTGCCCCCAGGCAATGAATTCTAAAAACTTATGCTTCCAAACTGGACAGTAGAGCAGTTGCTTTCAAAAAGCTTTAAAATTATTGGTCAGATTGTATGTTTTGTTTTATACCATATCTAACATCTACATTAAAAATGAGTGAAGACATTTCATTTCGCTTCACAAGAATGCCAGGTAATCTCTGGCTAACTCATGCAGGAGCTCTGTAAGAGCAAAAAAGAGGCTGCATCTTAGCGCATCTCCTTGTCCAAAAACTCTGCATAGTACCTTACAACTACAGGCAAAGGAAAAGCAAAGGAAAAAAGAAAATGTAGGAAAGGCAGAGATGGGAGAGAAGAAGCTGGGTGAAGAGAAAAATAATAAAGAAAGGGAAAATAAGTTTACAAGGGTACTGTTAAAGGAATTTGTTAAAGGTGATTATTGAAATATCATGACCAGGTAACTTTCATTCTGTCCAATGTATCTGTGAAGTAATGTCTCCAGTATACCTCTGGAGTGCTGGATGCAGGCCAGATCCAAAGGCAAAAATTAATATTTTTTAGATGAAGCCAGTTCTGACTTTGTTAAAGCCATGTTCAGTCACTAACACATTTTCTTTCCTGTACAAGTTAATCCTAAGACCTAAAATAAAACAGCTAAACACAAGATGATGTGGTGTACCTGCTTCCGACCCAGCAGTAGCTGCAGTGACAACACTTCTGCGCCCACTAGCATTGTCCTGATTACTGTGGTTACTCTCACTGTCACTTTCTGTTTCAGCAGCAGCTAGCAAATCCAACTCCATATCACTGCCTATAAAAACAACATTAAAAACAACTCATGTTTAGAAAAAGAAAAAAACCTGAATGACTGTCATGACTTATCTAAGACACATTAAACAAAACCCAGGGCTGCTTACTATAGCAGAAGTTAATGGATATGCAGGGAGAGGCCCTAAAAGCAGTGCAAACATGCAGCAATTTTGAATTTTCCAGCGATTAACAACCTCTGGCCCTCCCTCTCTGTATTGCACATACATATTCACACTGAAAATGCACACTGAAAATTAAGACTTTAAGGATTCCGAATTAGTCACTCAAGCAAAACACTCCAAAACTCCTCATAAACATGTATTAGGACAATTATATGCTGTTTCAAATGAATATATAAGAAATACCCAAAAACTTTTAAAAAACTAATTAAAAAGATACAAGTTCTATTCAAGTTTAGGTTTTGAGAATTATATGTTCTCAGTACTCAGCCAGTGAATAAAGAGATTGCCTGGACTGTAAATGGGTTGACTGGATACACAAGGCACAGTCAGAAAGTAATTTTTTTTATTTTTTTTTTTAATTGTAGCTTTGGGCCACTTAATCCCAAATGAACTAATGCAAGTCATATCAATGGCAAGAATTTTCACACAGAATGCAGTAGTTTTGTCTACAATGTATTGAACTTTAATATTTTGTGATGAGTTTGAAAATGGCCCACCATGACTAAGATCCCTTTTGAGAACATACCTACCACTATTCTAACATTAGTCATACAAGAGGTAGGCTATTTTTTTGGTCCTTCAAATAGTTTGTCAACATCATTTTATAGTAGCAAATACAAAAGGCAAAACATATATTGTTGACCAAATACGTAACAACATTTAGGTTGGTTTTGGTGAATTATTTTTTTTTATATACTTTTGGCACCTTAATATTTTCTCCTCATGGAGAAAACGAAAAATAGAAGTGTTCATGTAGTAGGAAGTACAAGTTATCTATAACTGTACCCAACTCCTTCTGTAAGAAGTGTAGTCTGACACCCTTGGATTCTCTCTGCTCATGCAAGGCTCTCAAAGAATTATAACTAGTGACTCCAAAAATGCCTTTAGCTTTTGATGCACAGTTTGTTCATCCAAGTGGTAACGTGCATGATGTACATCATACGCACCATCTTCATCATGCTCGTCATGCTGTCCTTCTGCTTCAGCGTTTTCTTCACCATGTTCTTCCTGTTCATCATGATGGTCTTCTTCACCAGCTACACCCTCAACCACCTCAACCTGTAAAAAGCATTGTAATTTTATATTTGACTATCTTCCACATAAGAGATAACCGACATATTTTCAAAAACTCTGTGCAAAATTTGGTCTAAAAACTAAGAAACAAAAACCCTGACATCTAAGAAAGACTACCTCACAACTGAATTAACTTAAAGCCACAATGGATAAAAAAAAAAGGTCCACAAATAAAATATAGCATTGGATGTAATATTTTAATGTTGAAAGGGTAAATCTGACTGTAAAGCCTAGACCTAGTTTCTAAATAGTTACCATCCTGGTGAAAGATCTTCTAGTTCTCCAGTATAACTTGTAACAGCAACCATGTCCTGAAAGACTTGTGTCTTAACAGGGAGTTATAATATAGCATAAGGCTACATATAAAGGAAATTACAGATTTACAGTCATACTGTAATTCCATCAAATGCAAGGCACTTACTATACCCTGAAATGACTAAGTATTACTGAAAACAAATCAACAATTAAAAAGCCCTACTCAAATAAGGTTATTCTGTGCCATAAGCACTTCATCAAGTACTACTCGATGTCTTTCGACAAATCAGAGATCTTGATACATGGATTTCTGGTTCAGATGTTAAAGCATGTGCTAATACCTTAGGTACTTTACTGAGAAGAAAGGGAAAAAAAAAGGACAAAAAAAAAAAGAGAAAGGAAACTGACCTCTTCCACATCTGCTGAAACTATATCATCCTGTTCTTCATCCCTGCCACGAACTGGCTGTGACTGGCTGATTCGTCTTTGCTGAGGATTCCTTATGATGTAAGATGACTGAGATTGACTAGAACTTTTGTTTGAAGAAAAAAAGAAAAAGTGGATTTAGACTTCTGGACATTAGTGAACCCGAATTTTTGTAGAAACCTGTCAGTAGGAAAGTACTTCCAAAACACCTGGCCAGAATAAAAAGTCACACCATATTTTTGTTAATGGGAAGCTAAGAAAAAACCTAGAACAAAACTACCTTTAACCAGTCTTTGAAAAGAACGAATAGTAAGCTTTAATAAATTTTACCTGCTAGACTGGTCAGATGATGGTCTGGGTGGTAGAGGCTCCACAGAAAACAATTCTTCACTTCCCTGCATAGCATCTATGCTAGTGCTAGCAAGAGTAAAGGGTGCTGTAGGACGTGCAATTCCCATCCTGACTGGGATAATTAGAGATTCTGCTACATTGCACAGCTCTTCAACAGCATAGGGCAATAATGCCTGGAACACACGTTTACATTTTCCAATTGGCTGTGGAATAAAATTGCTAGGGAAAAAACATGGAAAAATAAAGGTCAAATATGTATTTTCCTCCAAACAAAAAACTGTGGCAATGTAATTTTTTTTTTCAAAATGTCAAGACAATTATTTTTAACAGATACATAAATTTGCGTGTGTATAGAATCAATACGCACAGGTATTTCAGTCAGTTATAAACATCTGTCATTCAATAATTGGAGATTAAGGCTGGATATCTGCATCTATTACTAAAAAACAACCACAGACTATAATTTTGATTAACATGTTAAAAAAACTACTTAAAAAAATGTTAACAGTTTAAACATCAAGTTTTGTTATGATCATGTATGTTTAACAAACATTGTTGTATTAAAAAGCAAAATGACATACCAGAAAGCTACTTGAGGTTTGCACCTTTCCACACAATGCTGACTACAGACCACACATTAATTCAAATGTTTCTCCCTACTGTTGATTTGTAGAAAATCATTTATTAAGAGAATAAATATTTTAAAAAAAAAAACAACACCACAACCAACACACATACACCCCACCACTTACTTTTTCTTTTTAGAGGAAGCCATTTCTACACTGAGAATGACAAACACTCTTGCCACAGAACGCAGGAATCTCATTGTAACAGCAATAGCTTCTTCTCTGCGTCCGGGTGTATACTTGTTTTGCAATTCCTTTACCAGAGTACCCAGCAAAGTATCTAAGAGCTGTAGAAACAGTTCATTACAACCTAATAATGATGTGTAGTACAGAAGCATGAAAAAAGACAGACGATTCAAAAGGAGACCACAGTTGTAATAGTAGAAATTCACAAAAACTAACTTGAAGTTAGTTCCAAGTTAGTCTACAGGCATGTCACCTGAGATACACTGTAATATCACATTGTTCAAGAAATCTATGTTAAACATGACTAAGAGTGCTTACCAAAATGTCTGCTGTACACTTGACAATAAGGCAGTGTGTAAAACAGTCCAAACGAATAGTTCCACTTTGCTGATTAAGGTAAACTTGTTCTTCAGGCAGAAGATGACCTATCCTACTGCTTGCACTAAGACTTGGAAAAAACAAAGAAAGGAAATAATGTTTATGTAAGTCAGCAGGTCTCTAATATTAGATTAAACTTTGCATTGGCAACTGTAAGTAAATACACACGGGTCTTTATTTTCCTGAGAGCCAAACATGATCATTGACTTCAGTGCATTCCAGTCTTGCAAGACACGTTCCAAAGCAAGTTGGGCAAATCGAGGAGGTTCTAAGTCATGATCAGGCATATCAGAATCTAGAAAAGACAAAAAAGCAATATAAGAAAGGGGTGGTGAAATACGGAATTTGTCATTTATTTCACTGAAACATCTCTTACCTTCAGGATTCGCAGATTTACGATTACGATCTTCCCTAATTCTAGGTGGTCTGTACTGGCAGTGTTCCACAGTTTGCCTGGCAACTGTTTGCACTAAAAAGAGCAGCAGATGCTCTCCCCTGGAATGAAAAATTGATTAGTGGAGATATATCACGTATTTTAAAACAACAGAAATTATCTTGCCCTAGTCATTGCAAATATGAACTTGCCTGCTATTTGGCATGGTAACAAGATTTGTGGTGGTAAGCAGGCGGTAAAGCAGATCAAGGCGAGCAGATTTTTGTCCAGCAATGAGTGTTTTACACTTGCACTTCTCCCAGCAATCACAGTAGGCAGTTGGAGATGTTCGTTTGAGCCTACAAGAAATAGAAAAAGTGAGCTGCAACACTGTTCAGTAACGTATCAACTGTTTTCTACACGCACTGAGGGTGGTGGTGCACACATTTAAATTTCTGCTAAAGTTTTTTTGTGTATTATAGTAGCAAGATGCCAAAACCCAGCTCAAAAGAGAAATGTAGAATTTACATGTGGCAACACTTGACATTTGCAATTCTTGTTTCCTATGCTCATTTTAAGAGTGCAGTTTCACTACAGAGCTTTTCATAGTGCCTTATTCCCTTTATTACAGTTGATCTTAGAAATTAATGTGTTACACTTCTTTCTGAAAGTTTACAAAAATGGTCTGTCATCAGGATTCACTGGCTTCAGAAAACTCACCAAAGCAACCAAAATGAAAATATGGTATTATTTAGACACATTATTCTTAGAAAATTAAGCATTTTGAGGGTGTTAAAACTCATTTACTCCAAATTCTACAAAGTGAAAAGTACAAGACTGCTTCAGGTTACTCTTTCAATTTTGACCCATAAAATAAATCTTACAGAGCAGAGAGGAAAGACAAGTATTTTAAATATTCTATTACTCTTCTGTTCCGTAATATCCGAACTCTTCAATTAAGGGAAAAATCCTACAATTATCAGTAAGCAAGTGAAACCACAAATTTTTATTTATAAGAAACAGAACATAATACTTACTTGCAGTCATGTCCTTTGTGACACACCCTTGCACATTCTGTGCAACAACAAAGAGATTCCAACAGGCCACATGTTCGGCATTCAAATATATCCTAAAAAAAAGTTTACAAAAAATATTGTGCTTAGTTTTTTTCCCTGCAACACTTGCCATTTCACAGCATACCAGGTTACATTAAAAGTGCATTTGTTCAAACTGACACTTTGACTTAGAAATAAGTCAACCCTACAAAGTATAAGTTTATTGTTAGTTAGGATATTCCATGTTTTCAAAGAGCTTTTTCCATTCATTTATTTTGCCAAAGCTAGCCAGAGGGGAAAAGCCACACTCATAAACAGCAATATTCTGAGCAACAAAGCCAGCTTTGGGTGTATTATGGAAGGCAATAACTATCCCAGAATTAAAAGTTACAGCTATCAAACCAATATAACTTTAATAACTTAAAAATTACGTTAGTGGACTAACAGAATACATGGTTGGAACTCATTCCTATTTAGTTCAAAGTTTAAAAAAAGCTTACTTGATTAATATGTTCTGCACCAGTCCATGTAAAACTGCATGTATCATTACAGCACAAAACATACAAGGGAGAGTCATCTGGATTTGTACCAGAGGGACAAACCATTCCCATAAACACATCATCTTCTTTTTCACTAGAAGTTGCCTCAGCTAAAAAAAAAAATGAAATACCAGTGTTACAAACAATCCCCAAAAAGTAACAAAACCCCATCAACAGAACCCATGCTTGACATATGTTTGCCATTACAGAATCCCATACAGAAGCTGAAGTCTGAATAGAGACTCAAAGTTTTTTAAGAAAGCTTTCTGCTTTGCAGGTATTTCTTACAGGAGCTGCTGCAAATTCCTGACCAAAAAATACAACTACCAACTCTTCCCCAGTTTTGAATTCACTGCTATTTTAATTAATCTTTCAATATGATGATCCAAAGAATTGGAAAAAAAAAAACAACACCTCTTTATGGGCTATATTCTTGTAAGAATATACACAGTCCTACAGACCTTTTCACACCACAGTTCTAATCTGCTCGAGTTTCTCCTTAAATTCAACTTAGACAATAAAATACCAACACTAAAAGAGAACCACGAAACATATTTGTATAGAAGTCTTTTTAGGAACAGGATCTAGCTTAGCACAACTGCTTTATCATACTTTTCTTCCAATTCAAAGAAACAAGTTCCAGGTGATACCTCTGAGCTACTGAAAAGTGGTACCTTAATCCACTGATGTTTGTAAAGCAATAAAATACTGAGAAGACTACAATGAACACAAAAGCAGTAATATTCAGAGAAATCTATTGTAATATACACACCACAAAAGAGGAAGATACACCATAACAGCAAGATTTCCAAAACATGCAGCAATATAGTGTTTTGGAAAGAGCTGTTTACCACCATCACGAGTTGCTCAAGCACATGTAATTTTACACAAAAAAAAGCACCATTAGTAATGAATCTGCACACATGCCAACCTTTAGAAGGAACCACATGCTATTAATTAATGGAACTGGTCTACCTTTAGCAATTTTCTGTGCCGTTTCTAGAATTGTAATTGCAGCAGGATATGCCCGCCCACTAACTGCTGACATAAATGGTGTCATGCCTCTTGCATCCCTAAGGAAAAAAAATCAACAGATAAGTTAAAATGCACGCTATTTTTTTGCTACAACAGGAGAGGTAGGCAAGAAATCTATGAAAATTTAGCACTGCTACTGTGTGAACAGAAAAAACACGGCGTGAATAAGCAGTCTATTAATAATTTTACTTCTGTGAAATAGACCTAATTTTAAGGGATAGCTGGATGCAAACACAGCCAATACTGTAACATTCTGCATTTCAACTAACACGCCTTTAAATAACCTTTTTTAAAAAGGCTTCTACGTAATAAATTTCCAGTGATATAACATTACAAAGGATAGTGAGAATACATATGAAAGTTCTTACTTGGCTGACAGCAATTCTCGAAGATAAGGTTGTAAAACGAGAGTGTCACACACTAATTTCAGTATGAAATGAGCATTTGCCTTCCGATCCTTTGATTCCACTACAGATGGCTCGGTTGAAGGACCTGTAATGAGAAGAAAAAAAAAAAGCAAGAAACAATTTTTCCTCAAAATATTACTACTATTAAAACCAAATAGTTGAATGTTTCACTGGGGCGATTAATCAGTAGGTTGGCTACTCGGTGGTTTGCCAGTTTCAGCAACATTTCACATAAGTACTGTAAATTGAAGTTCCAAATTACATTCTGAAATACAAACAGGAATCCCAATTTCATACTGTCTACCATATTTCTACATATTTGTCACTCCCCAGTTAAAAATAGTTTTTACATAAAACACAGCATAGGGCTTCATGTAATTTTTGCAAACTTCTGAAATTCTGCTCCAATCCCATCTTCATCTGATAAGAGGCATTTTCATATGGAGAAAGTCTGTGCAAGCAAAGACAGCCTTTGTCATAATTTTCCTTCTAAAATATAATCAGATAAGCAGCATGTCCTCACCTGGTATCGTGGAGGTGCTAGGTCCTTGGCTGGTGCCAGTCGCAGCTGTGGTAAGAGATCCCACAGCGGGGGCCAGGATAAAATCAATGTCACCATCTTTCAGTAAACAGAACAGCAGGATGTATATCAATACATAAAAACATCCCTAACAACATGCTCTTCCTGCATTGCCTAACACACTGTTGGCTTCCTATATTTAACTGGTACTCTTTCCTACAAACAGCCATATTCCTGCATTAGTAACCTAACCCAACATTACTAAACACTTCACAGAGGTTCCACGCCAGAATTAGAAAGACACGTACTGGATCTAAAACCAGCTTTTATGTCTTCAGTGAACTCATAGAGCACATTTTGCTACCTCAACTACATTAGCTGTTTTAGTCTCATGCTGAAATCTAAGTGATTCACCTTAAAAGCCATTGGTTCCTTTATTAAATCTCTCATGCTACAGTCTAATGTGATACATGAGCTGACTCACCCGGATCCATTGCAGGAGGATCTGGAACCCAGCTAGGAGGAGCTATTGGTGGAGAAACTGGGTCCTGGTGATCACTTGATGAAGCACCAGCTTCATGTCTGCCTAGTCCAGCAGCTCTCAAGGATCTTCTCATCATTTCCCTTAATCTCAAGCTGAATACAAAAAACAAGGTAAAAATACTATCTCATTTTCATTAATAATTAGAACATTTTAAAGCAGAATTTCACACTGAAAGAGGAAACTAAACTTCAAGAGATTCTGTATCATCTTAGTAGAGGAAAAGGTGGTAGGAATAAGATAGAAGCCAAAGAACCCAGTGTGATGGAAACAAAGAGGTACAAACATAAGGGTGGTTTTGTTGGTTTCTTTAAAAATGCATTTCCTGTTGTGAGTAACATCTCCTACAGAACGTGGGAGGGAAGCTCCAACCCTTACCCTCATCTCCCATATCAAAAAGATCACTGTGATGAGGACTGTAGCTTGGAAAGGATAAAGACACCATTCCACTTCAATTGCTTCAACTATGGAGCTAAGTAAAAAATAAAGTGGTACTATGCTCTCACACAAAGTGCTCTGAACTGACTGGAACTCAATATAGATACTGTCACTTTCCCTTGACATGAGCACCACCCAGTTACCATAATGGAAAGAGAAAGAACATACTTATCCTCAAAAATCAGGATCCTGTCAGGATCAGAAACTTATCTTTTAGAGGCACCTTGATACAAAGGACTCCCACTATAAGAAAGCAGTAGTCAGCTCACCTTCTGCTGCTTGATGATCCTGCCCGATTTCCTGGACCATTACTTGACACAACAGAGATTGCATTTGCAATAGCTTCCACAGCTGAGAGCCTTTCAGCAAATGTGTTCCTTTCAGAGCGCTCTGCTTCTGAAAAATTAAGAAAAGCCTTAGTGCCAAAACTTCACTTGGAAAAATTATAGGTAACAAGTATGAAATGTCACTAATCATAAAATGTTCCCTGCATAATTTAATTTTTTTTTTAAGACTTAGAGGGATAGTGTAGGTTCATATACAAGTTTTTGTTCTCAACTAGCTTAACCATGATTTTGACTCAGTTTGGTTTCTAAACGGCCATCAAGGAAGGAAATTCAAGGTACCCTAATTCCAAAACAAGGTTTCAGTTTTCCGTATCACCAAGAGATAAGGACCTATCACATAGCTGATTCCAGACACTTGCTGAGTCAAGGCTTCAAAAGTAATGATAACCAGAAAAACTCAAAACATCATCCCTACCCCACCCCTACTTCACACTGAGCTGCTACCAACAACAGTGCAAAGTTGCAGCTTGTAAGATGCACACGTATGAGCATGCTTAGGAAAACTATGTTATGAATAGAAGGCAGCACCATCAGTTTGCATCAGAAAGAATAAGCCTTTCTTCTAACATCTAAAACCCCAAGCACCATAACACCTAAAGGTTCTAGTCATAACAAGGACTGAAGTGTGCCAAGTGCAATACAGGATATAAAAAACTACCTATTTGTACAGTTACAGTACAACTTGAAGCAGCCACCTGAATCAAAGACCTAATGTAGATTTGTCTGCAAGACAAATACACAGATAAAGCAGTAAAGTCAACTGTGCAACGTTTGCAGAGTGCTACTAACAATTAAAGATCATGTAGCCACTATGCAGCAAACTATGAATCACTACAGCTAAGGATCCAGAAAGATCTTTCAGCATGATACAGAACAAGAGAGGAGCAATTTTCCTTTCAACAGAGTGAAAGATAATTTTTGATATAAACTAAAAGGAAAATGTATTTAGTTAGTGTTCCTTTCTGGAGACCCATCAACTGCAGATGCCCTGGCACTAAGAGTAATTTGCTGTTGTGTTGTCTAATGAAAAATGTCCCAGTTCTCTGGAAAAAACTCAATTTGTAGGTGTTCAGTAAAGTTACCTGAAATTTAGTATCATAACTCTTAAATGATATCACATTCTTTGGACACTTCTTTTGGACCTGTCTTTTCCAAGATCCTTTCTATTGGCGAAGCTGAGTTATCAAATTACAGAGAAACAAAGCAGCTTTCCCCCAGTTTTGCAGGTGCGGGGCATTTTTTTTCTGCAATTCCTTTATCCAATGCTGCAGGGGCTATTGTGAAACTAGGCACAAGATCAGAGAACAAAAAAAAGCTCTTCCCTGCCCTCAATATTCCCTTTCTGGCACTTAACGAGGAATCTATATGAAGAAGAGTGAAGGATCTCGGGCAGGTACTAGCTGGGAACAGGCTTTATGTTCTGTAATTGTTAAGGAACCATCATATCTGGATTCTGGAACTGAAGTTTTTACTCCGGAATCAAACTTCATTTACAGTTCAACAGATGGCTGTACAACTTACAGACAATAACAATAGTCACCACTGCCCTCCAGATGATGGACAGAAAATAAGCTTACCCTAATATCCATCACTAAGAGTTAGAGTGGAAGGTGAATGTGATTTGAACCTAAAATATGAATCCTCTTTTAAAACAATTTTTGTGAGAGGAAAGAGAGAGGCAGAGGGGTGTTAAAAGTCTATCAGGTTCACATTTTTTGATTTTTCAGAAAGTTAGATTACATCCAAATGAAGTCACTGAAAGAATGTCAAGGTTGCAAAGACAAGCACTCAAATTAGGAAAAGTCAGATTAAGTTTGCCCATGCATCCTTATTTCAGCTTACTTGTGTGCTTAAAGTAAAACAATCTTTAGTTACACAGTTGAGTTTTGTTTGTTTGTTTTGGGTTGGTTTTTTGTTTGGGTTTTTTTGTTTCCCCTTCCCCCCCACAACAAGACCCCTGCCTCAATCAGTGCACAGGATGGACGACACACTAAAGATGAAGGGTTGTACAATGAGCAAGCTGTTCATGCCTTGTTTGCTGCAACATTTGGGAGGTGCGTATCAAGGCAGCAACAGCTTAGCAAAGAGAGGAGGAAGCACTGGCTTGTGTTTAATTCTACTGAACATCACTTTGGAGAACTGGAACTTACTTCTGCCACATCTAACAGCACAAAGGACTTTGTGAAACAAGTTTTTACAAATTATTGTGATAGATTTCACTCATTTCTGGACAACTAAAAGGTGCCTTACTCACAGAAATAATAAACATTCACAGAACAACTGAAACTACTATTAATCCAGCTCTAAAATAAAATGTTTTGAAATAACACCTACTCAAAAAAATTGAGATCAGACCCTAGGCACCTCAAACAGAATCCTGAAAAATCAGTTAATAGCTTTGAATACACAAAAAGTTCAAGCTATAATACCTTCAAGAGATGAGCTGCAGCATTATCCCCATTTTATAAATAGGGATATGAGGAACAATTAATGTCTATAAATGACTAAAATTCAATGACAGCACCATACAAAAATCCCTCAAGAAAGTTCATTCATTATTCAGTGCAGGGTTTGTATGGTGTGCAATAAGGAATGGGGCCACACACTGAATGATGAGGATAAAAAGAAATATTGAATAGCTACCCATTCGGTGAGCACCGTCCATCTTGTGCACTGAATGAGGTAGTCCTGTGGAAAAAATAGCATGACGGTGTAATTAAAGACCATTTCACAATGCATACCCATGCATAGCACATGGGTAAACTTCCTCTTGGCATTTCCTAATTTTGGAGTGCTTGACTTAGCAACCTTGTTATTGTTAACATACATAACAGTATTTAACAGACGTTTTCAAATGGTGTCAATAACTGGCATTAACAGAAGGTCATTCTTTAACATTTCTTAATACATGTCAACTGCAAGTAGCATTTCTTATTGGAGGCATTACCGCACAGTATAGCTCTTGGAAAATATTAAACACAGTTTTTCTTTAAAATTTACTAGTGATACAATGGGGATACTAGCCATATAAAGGTGGAAAACTACTTGTTCTGATCTAAAACTAACACGTGGATGTGAAAAGTTTCTCTTTTGCAATCAATAAAAGCAGCTTAGTACTCCTAACTACAGAATTGTTAAAAACCCTTAAGACAGTAATAAAATGTTATCTCAGCACCTTTGGAAGGCTAGGACACATTTTAGGTGCTAAATTTTAAGATACCCACAAATGAAGAATGCAGCCTTTGTTTCAAATGTTGTTGAAAACGCATAAACAGTTTATTCTCAGATTATTTTCATGATATTGTTGAGCTCACCCTCTTCCTCTTTCGTTTCTTTGTTGCTGGTTGGAAAGCACACAGACACACAAGCATGCAGAATATTGCGGTTCCCGTCACATCTCCGTAGCGTCTGCAGCATTCGTGGATCCTCATCAAAGACAATTTCAAGACTCATCAGGTATTGTCTGCAAGCCTCGTAGTCACATCGAAGAATGTGCTGCATTAAAGTTTGTTTCTGTACTCAAAAGAATAAAATGTTTTAACAACTTAAAACACAAAAGGCAGACACACAAGTTTCCTAAGTACTTCTAAGATTTCCATTTTGGAAATTAATAGATAAGTCTAAATCTAGGAATTTGCTGGAAGTCAGTGTAGAAACTTGAGAACATGCATCACTTCAATTCTAGCACTGTTAAAAACAGAACACAGCACACATTCAGACACAGCAAGATGAAGGAACAGAGAGGCTTAAGTAGCAGAAGCTATCAGGCTCACAAAAGCCTGATACAGAAGCCATGCAGCCCCACAACGGATCTTCCATTTTACTGTGTAAATTTATTGATGCTTTTGTGTTTCTAAGAGAATCTTCTGTTGAAATTAGTTCCTTTGAAATAGTGACAATACAATTCGGAATCTAAACTGAAGCTGCTTTAAGCTTAACTTCATAAAAGCAAGAGAAAAAACAACACAATTCTGTAGTAAAGAAAATACTTTACCTCAACAGCCATGATGATGATAGCAGCTTTCTTTTTGATGGTCGAATTAGCAGGAAGATTTGTTAAGGAATGAACACCCATTCCAAGACTACTAATAGGTGGAAGATCAAGCCAGTCAGGGTCTCGTATCCCACCCATACAATCTTTTGCCATTGGATAGATTGTGCCATTTCCATCTCTAAGAATAATAGGAGATTCCTACATTTGGGAATAAAAATTTGTTAAGTCTCCAGAATTTATAAATACTATCCTACCCAAAAAGGTGCAGTTCTGCTTGACTGCCTATAATGACAAGTTTACCTAAAATTTTATTTTTTATATATATATATAAACTTATAGAAGTTTATTTTTAAATACTATCAAAGAAACATATAGTACCAGTATGTTTAGCTTACTTACATGCTCCAAAGAAAGTTGAATATATTGAAACACTCAAACTCAGTTCTTTTGGCAAAAAATCTCCCTTCAAGTATCCTAAGCAAAGTATGTTTGAGGAAGTGACTATATCATTTTGATATTTTTTCTCAGCCCTCCTCATGCCTATCTGCAGTGTAACCAAGCTGTATAATCTGATAAACTAAGATACTTAACATTGGATAGTAGAAAGAGAACCTCAGAACCTTCACAGAACCTCACTATATCATTTTCAGTATCAAATACAGGTTGGGTTTTTTTGCTAACATTTCCATTTCTTCTCAAGTGAATTTTCATCTGACCCAGTATCAAAATACAGCTAGATCACAGATTTACAGTAACACAGGAACTACCCTCAAGTTTTTTCCCCCCTCTTTTACTTTTCATTCAAGGTAGAATTTGAGTACGATTAATTAAGCACTTAAGTGCCTTCAAAATACAAATGGCAACAGCAAGTCTTTCCTAATCCATGTGAAGAACTATTTCTTTGCCAGTCTTTGGAAGCATCTTACAAAAGGCTGTACTGTCCCATTCAAAGGTGATGGAAGTGAAATGCAGTGAGGTTAAATGATTGAGATACAAAACCACAAACCTGTCCAGCTGTAAAAATAGCAACACTTCTCTCATTCTGACCCAGGAACGCAATGCTGCTAGTAGGGAAATTATTTTCCTGTTCAGCCTTTCCTGTGGCAAGGTCAAATATGCAGTATCGAACCCAGCTCCCAGTTTTCAGAACAGCATGCACTCCTTCAAAGATATACAGAGAAAAATGTTAATATCTCTTACTGATGGCATCCAGTAAAAGAACTCCTAACTAAAGCACTTTTAAGGAATTACTAATATCCACGGAAACAGCTATTTATGTTAGTTTGAAAGCAGTTGTTTTCCACTAGGAGGAAAGACAGGTAACAAAGGATCCAACAGAGTATACTATGGGCAAAGTCCTACTTACCTTTAGAATCCACATTAACTGCTAGGATCTCTGTTTTTTCAGGAATGCACAGCTTTTTAGGTGTCCTTTGAAAACAGTCAGGAACTTTTGGAGTTCCACCAGTTTTTACGACCTGGAAACACAAAATTTTAAGATGCAATTAAGCACTCAGTTCTGACATT
The DNA here is from genome assembly GCF_020740795.1 of Apus apus. NCBI lineage: Eukaryota > Metazoa > Chordata > Aves > Apodiformes > Apodidae > Apus > Apus apus. Next base: position 136,018,570 of record NC_067283.1, read on the forward strand.
TAAAAATACTGATTATTTTCTCAGTGTTTCACAAAGACATACCTGCAGTTCATCTATTCTGAGCAGCCTACAGTCTTGGAGAAGAGAAGAAGGATCAGGATCTGAATTAGAACTGCTCTGACAGTTTGCATTACTGGAGGTGCCAGGAAATTTCACAGCAACGTAAGCACCATCCACTTTTAGCACCTAAAAGCAGAACATGTTACATTTACCAAAAGATATGAATAAAACTTGTTTAGGTTGATTTGCTTCAAAATAAACCAGACCTTAACCAGGAAAATGAAAAAGTTTACAATAAACAGTGATCAAATTATCTCAGTCATTAGCTTTGTTGTTTTGCTAAAATTATTGAAATTTAAAACCGTGGATTTCTTAATTACTTCACAGGAATCCTGCATCAGATCAAAGGTTCTCATTTTCAACATCCTCTGTCCAAGAGGAACCAAGAGGAACCAACACCAGCTGGCTATAAAAGCTCCTACTGATACTTCCCTGCCATCTTTCCAGCTTCCACCTACAGGAAAAAGCAGAACATCTTCATATTTAATAACCTAGATAGATCCTTCTCCTACTAATTTGTCCAATCATTTTTGGAAATAAACACTATTCTTGTGGTAATGAGCTCCAAGCATTAGCTAATAATTAAACAAAAAACATTTACACTGAGCCTCTTACTTCTTTAAGTGCTCATAAGCTCTTGTACTGTAAGAATTAGTAAATCACTTGGGGTTTTTTGTCCCATCTAATAATTTTTAAAGCCTCTGTTGCAGAGTCTTAGGGCATATTCCTCCAGATGACGGCAGAGTGGAAAAATGAAGTTGTTCCTTTATGGGTCTATTATCTGTTCTTTACACTCAGTGATAAAGTTTTCCACTCAGTCCCCTAGGACTGAAGGATACAGACAAGTCCATCCAGGCATGCTTCATGCCCTCCAAGGAAATGGAAGTTATTCAACCCCACACTGTCATTTCTGACCCTGTAAGCCTCTCTGAAAGAGTTGCTGCCATGCATATCTAAATCAGAACTGTCAAATATGTTTCCTTGATACAGAAACATCTTATGCTATCATCAAAGAGCAAGGCCCTTTGGGTTTCTAGTTGAGACCATAATTTACTCAAAAGGAAAACAAAGCTAAGAGGGAAAACAAAGCTAAGAGGGAAAACAAAGCTAAGAGGGAAAACAAAGCTAAGAGGGAAAACAAAGCTAAGAGGGAAAACAAAGCTAAGAGGGAAAACAAAGCTAAGAGGGAAAACAAAGCTAAGAGGGAAAACAAAGCTAAGAGGGAAAACAAAGCTAAGAGGGAAAACAAAGCTAAGAGGGAAAACAAAGCTAAGAGGGAAAACAAAGCTAAGAGGGAAAACAAAGCTAAGAGGGAAAACAAAGCTAAGAGGGAAAACAAAGCTAAGAGGGAAAACAAAGCTAAGAGGGAAAACAAAGCTAAGAGGGAAAACAAAGCTAAGAGGGAAAACAAAGCTAAGAGGGAAAACAAAGCTAAGAGGGAAGGGGGTAGAGGAAAGGACAGGCAATGCTTTAATTTTGAGTAGAAGTAAGATCTCAGACTTGATCAAAACGAGATACAAGTAATTGTCAATCTTGATTAAGCACTAATTTCTCAACAGTTTCTACACAGAAAGTGCTTACAAAGCATTATTAAAATATCTAGATGTAATCGACCTTATCTAAAATGTTCCTGACAATATAGAACACCTTTCAAAGTTTCAAGATATTGTAGGTAATAAACACCCAGGCATTTCCATGTCTTCTCTCAATTTCTCTAACTAGATGCAGCTTATCAAGCATGCTAGATAAAAGAATATACTGACAAATATAAAAGTATTAGCATCTTTTTCTAACCAAGATTACTGTGGATAGAGTCAAGCGTATTTGCTCCCCATATGCCTAAGCATCACTCTAGTAGCAGAGCATCACTGACAGCTGTAAGAATCCTACCCAAAAAAGTCAAAAGTCAGACCTAATCAAAAGATTAGAATCAGAAGATTCTGATCTAGACTACATTGTGGAAAAAACAACTTCTATTCCTCTGATACCAGTCAGCAGTAACAAAGGCCAATCTCACTCCGTATCTTCTCTCAACTACACTGAAAGAAGACTCCATCAGATTCCTCACTAATGTAGACAACAGAAGAGACAAATGCCAGCCTTTTTGGTTCCACCAGTCTTCCATTAGGTGGATAATCTTATTACCTCCTCCATCTAATGATGGACTTGGAGGGGTAAAGGCTTAGTTTTGTTCCAAGCTCATGAAGTATTTAAACCGAAATGAGACTGAAAGATAATATATTCCAAGGAGAAAGAGAACTAAATCCAAGAGTATACCTAGCAGACTTCTGCTTGCTTTATTTACTTCAAGACTGCCCCAACATAAGAACTTTCACACTCTCACATCAATGACCTCTGGTCATTTGTTGCTTTGGTACCATACACAATCCACATTTACTAAACAGTGTGTAAACTGCGGGTTGTAGGACCTACTGGTGTCAGAATAATCATAAGCATCCATCTTGGATCTTAGCACTCAGGGGAGGGCTGCTACTACATCAAGATCAGCAAGAGCCCAGAGAGAAAAAGGCGCACTGGAACTTGGCACCATCTACCTGACCATTCTGACATAAGCTCATGGCTATCACACTTTATTCACACTATTCTAAAGAATACAGATGTTCAAAGTTTCAGATGCTCTTGCTACAGTTAAAAGGATAGAAATCAGGTTTTTGTTCCTCTTAGCATGTCAGACCTGAATCATTACATAACATAGGAATTTTTTGTCTCAGCAATCAATTAGTTTAACGCCATCCACAACATGCTTGTCCAAAACTATCTGACAAATTACCATAGCACATTTCTCAGTATGCACATGCTCCATGACCATGTTTATTCAATGATAATACTTTAAGAGAACCTAAGCATTGCCCTACTGACACCAGGCTTTGTTACACCAAGAACTTAACACAGTGCTTCAAAGCCTTTCCAACTTTCTGCAACACCAAAGGAAACAAGCTGCTAGGAAACACAGATATAGCATATTCTCAAGCAGGATGCTCATGCCACTGAAGCCATCCATATCAATACATCGAAGATGAGAATTTTCAGAAGATCATTCAGTAAACAAAAGGCCACAGAAGACCAGATGAAGGTATATTTGGGTGGATTCTAAAAGGGTAGGACTTCAGCCATGAAGTCTTAAGAGCCTAAACCCACCTAATTATGTTTTTGCAGTCTGAACCACTGTACACATTCTGAAATTATGCACAGAACAGTCATACTGTTCAAAATTAAAATCTTTGTGCTTAATTCAGCTCACAACAAACCACATTACAAATATTACTGTTCCACAACGAACAAGATCAGCTATTCTGGAGCCCGTAGGAGAGAACCCTGCAAAGAGTAACCTTGCTGCAGACTGAGGTGCCTGAAGTCTTTTTCACACAAATACACAACTGATCTAAATTACAAACAGGTCAAGATTACCTAATCCCTACTATCACACAACAATGCCAAGGGAGGAATGGAGTATTTTCCTCTAAAGCATTCTTAGTCAGAGCAAAGGTTTACTAGAGATAAAATGAAAAAATTACAACCACCAAAGAAAAACATTCTCTGGAGTAATAAATCAAATAGTTTCACAGTCTCATATTAACGAAGCATGTAATTTCTTATCAAAACATTTCTGTTTGGTTGCCAGAACATGAGATTCACCCAAACGTTCAGCTGATGTGTATGTAGAAGTAAAACAGGTGTAACTCCTTCATAATCTCACTGGACATGTGAGAGCTGTTCCTCAAGTAACCAAAAATAATATTTTGGATAAAACTTTTGCTTTTCTTAATATTATGGTTCAACTTAAGTACCAGAACGTTATTTTTTTAAAGATTCATCACATTTTATTCACAATGCATTCAGTTAATGGCTATTATTGTATTATGGACAAATAAAAATGCAACAAAAGCCGTATTAGTCAGAAACATTCTCAGGCATCTCCAAAACTACAACTGTCTTAACAGTTATCTAAAGGGAAAAAACTTTTTTTTTTCCCCTCTCCCCAAAGATGGTGCAACAGTCTATTTTAGACAAACCTTGCCAACAGGAACATTCTTAACATCTTCCACAAACACAACTTCCCTCAAAGACCACTGCTCTTCATTCACTTTCTCCTCCTCTTTTGGAGCAGGAGTCGATCGTCGTCGCTCTGAGAAAAAAAAAAAAAAGTAATTACAGACAAAAAAAAAAAAATTAAATATTTAATCAAGGCATCAAAATACAATGGTCAGTAAACACTAAACCTTTCCCTAAAAAAGGATTATCAATGGAGAAAACTAGAAATTAAGAAGAGGTTAATAAGAATCTGACTTTAAAACCACCTAAAGTCAGAGCTACCTAACACTATGCCATACCACTTCCATAGTGTTCTATGAAATTAGCACTAACAAAGCCCATCTGAAAACAAAGCAAACTTTAAAGACATCTAAGCAAAGTAATTAGAAAGCAACTGTTTTGGCACAGTTCAGATATTCATGCTTTCAGTAACCATGATGACATTGCAAGACCCTTAATTCAGCCCTACAACATGCTACAGTGCTTTATATCACCTTACACAAAGTCTGCTTGTCCACCACACATGGAATTTTTGGTAAACATCTAGAAGAGTAGCACATGAGGCAGAAAATAGCTATTTGGGCTAACAGCAATTGCAACACAGTGAGATTTCCTGCAAAGATACTACCTAAACAGTAACTGTAGCACACTCAGGATCAAATTTTAAATTTGTAACGTGACTAAATTAATACTGACAAGAACCTTTAATCTCCTGAATTTAGTATTGAGTACAATGAATATTATCAATGTTTAAATTAAGAAGCAGAGAACTTAAGATAACCGTGAAGTTAAATTCAAACACTATTTCGAAATCCCAAGCAAAGTTACAGTGAAAAATTAGTTGAAAGAATTGCAAAGAAAAGAAAGCACTAGTGAAAAATTCTATTAAAATGAATTAGTACTGTAGATAAAAGCATACAAGATTCTCAGTCACCAAATGAGCCCATTTGATTCTCTAGGTGAACACTGAAAAACCGCAGTATGTGAACAATTAGAAGAAACAGGAGCAGAGAGAATATTCCTTCAGCTGATGGCATTGTAATCAACCCTTTATAAATGTATGGGTTTAAACAGAGAAAGAAAAATTCTTAAGAGGTCGATTACATTAATTCTAATGCAGCTTTTTAGGTTTTAAAGTACAAATTGTACTATAAAACTTCTCTAATTGCTTTTGTATGTTAGTAAAGAATGTCTGATTTTAGACATGTTATGTAATAGATAACAAACTACTACTTCATGCACTGAAGTTCACCTGCCAAGAAAGCTGTGTAAGAACAGCTTCATCTTAAAAGGAATTTTTCAAAACAAGTTCAGCTTCTGGACTGTAAAGAAACTCACTATCATCTTGCAATTAAAAATAAACAACTTTATTGTCAGACTTCCTCTTGATCACCTCTCGAATGAACAAGGTTTTATGCTTGCTTAGATACACCCTACATCAAGTAGTAACTGCTTACACTAACACATTTAAATTTAACGCTGACAATTCACTGATGCTCCAAAGTCTATTAAAAAGGCTTTCAAACTGAAAGACTGAAATGTGTTCTAAAATTAATGCAGAATCTTTGTAGAACTGCCTCTTCTGAAACCTTCTTATCTACACAAGCACATCACTATGAGCTACACATTACTTACTATATGGCATGGATGCACTGCTTGCTATTGAAGACGCATCACTACAAGTGGAAGCTGGGGAAGGCGGAGGACCCATCTCAGTTTTCACTGGTTCCTGTTTGCTTTCAGGTCTAGGGTTAAAGACAACACTTAGCATGAAGAAAGAAGATTTTAAATCTCTTCTGTGACAATGGACAAAGTGACAGATGTGTTCCAGCCATGTTCCTTTAATAATGCTTTAATGAAATAACACCACGCTTGCAAACAATCCTAACCAGCAAGGCTATACATCCAATGTTGGGAACCATGCTATGCTGCTAAATCAGGGAATGGCTTTATAACATTTACTGAGCATAGATAGAACATCACAAAAAATAAACATCCTTAGATGTACTCCATTCAAAGACAGGAAGAATTATTAGTTTTATACAGTAACCTGACACTCTAGAACTGCTCAGCTTTTTCAAGCTTTTCTTGAAACTGCTTAAATCTGTTTTAAGAAACATTTAAATGGCAATTGTCAACCCAATTACTTTGTTCAAACTACAGCAGGGCTGAAACAGCTATCTCAGTACCATGAAAAAGGGCCTGAAAATACATCCATTTTAAAAACAAACAAACAAACAACCCCACAACCAAAACAAACAAAGCAAACAAACAAACAAACCACCAAAACAAAACAAACCCCACTTTGAAGTACTCAAAGATAACATCTTGGAAACTTCATGAAAACACTGCAGGATAGTCTTCATTTAATATTCTTTCTGCATTTCAAATTTCCGTCCCTGTCTCACATAACTGAGACACCTTTCCTGCAGTGAGCATTTCTGCACATTTAGCAGTTTACAAGAAAACTAGAATCTTATAAAGAAGGGAAAAACTTCAAACTGATAAAAACCTGAGCTTCCTTCTTTCCAATTTTTAATCCATCAACAATTCAAGAGAATATCAAATAAATGTGTGTGTCCTTGACACTTACTTTGCCTCAGTAGTTTTGCTAGCTTTCTCCATGTTTTTCAAGCTCTCAGGTGACCGAAGCTGAAATCGACAGCTGTCATTCATGTTCCAAACAGATTCCATTAACACACCCACTTTAGGAATTCCAGCACTGATTGAAAAAGCAACTGCTCCAGCATGATAGAGAGGGTTATTTCTTAAACACACCTACAGATAGAAATATTTATTTCTATGAGAACAATGGATTACACTGAGGGAAATCATACATGCATGCATTTTCCTGGTGACATATGTAGTAAAAAAAAAACAAAACAACTTATGGAACTAGATTAAAAGAAAAGCACAAAGTACTACGCACTTTGCTAGAAAAAAAAAAGACTCTCTTGTGTAATTCATTACTGAAAGTAACAGCTTTAGCAGTGTGACTGTTTAATATACAGTATTTAGATGCTCCACCACAGAAGGAACAATTCATCCAATAACAAAGACTCATCCCAGAGTGCTTAGAATGGACTTGCAACCAAAATAAATGTGTTCCTTGGGAAGGAGCTGTTTTGTCTCATACCAATTCTAATACTAATCACAAAAAGAATCCTACACTTCTATGTCAGCTGTTAAATTTTTTGGTAAAGGCTTCAAACCAAAGGCCTTTCTCACCAGATAACTAAACCAAACTCAAATACTGCTGGCATTTAAATGCCAAATAATTTAAAAGCTATGTGCTCTGCTGAGAATTTTATTTCTATACTTACTTTATCTCAAAATATAGAATCAGTAGGCAAGTTAAAATAGAAGTACTTTGTACGAGTACAGCTTGTTCCTCCACATTTGCAGCAATAATCATACTTGTAAAAACAATAACAACGCTAACCAGATACATCCATTCACAGTCATATAATTAAAACATACTATTTCAATTCCCCAGTATTGATACAACTTTTATGCATAACAAGAATAAAACCTAATTTGTTTTAGCTTGGTTTTTTTTAAGAGCAGGCTGTAAGCATACGGCACTGTAAAAATGCCACTTGTGACAGTTGCACTTGCCTGGGTTCCAACGGTTATGTTTGGCATAGAGGAGATCCCAGCGC